>NC_138578.1:6239178-6839178 GCF_964289735.1 Phaethon aethereus
CAGTCATATTTATATTATATTAATGGTAGATCAGTCTTAAAAAAGACAAGCTCTGCCGCTAGTTTCGGTTACAGTCTATGTGGTATAATGACATTGACTGCTATATATGGAAATTTCTCACCAGTGGGCGGGCATAGACAAATTCTTCACAGCCACCTTTTATAAATGATAGATGTATTAGCCTCTTTTCTTGCCAACAAGATCTTAGGAATTTGGCTTCCAGACTCTTGAAATTTTGCTTGGCCAAATCATTTAGCGTTGAAATCTCAGTAAGTAGCACTGTGTTGATTCGCTGTTTATTAATCATTATCCAAACTACCTCACCAGGCTGTTACCCGCAACTCACATCCAGCTCCCTGCTCTGGGATAAAAGATCCAGCATCATCAGTCACTATTCCTTGCGTAGGACTGGCAAGATGAGATGGCAAACATGACTCTGCCTGTATTTTATTTTTTAAAATTAGTCAGAATCTTTCCTTCTACGTTAAAGCATATATTGGTATTTCTTGAGGTCAAACAGAGAATACTGAGTTTGCCCCTTTGAAATCAGTAATCTGAAAAAAATATATTAGAAGAATGAATAAATACTTCAGAAGACAAATTTTATACGGATAGGTAAGCTGCAATTCCTATGTGGCTTTTTAAGTTAGAATTCTGGTTAAAAAGGAAAATTTGTTAGACCCTCCCTCCTGCTTTAGCAATTAGAGGAGTATTTTGTAAAGTTTCGATCTGCAATTCAAAAAGCAACTTTGCAGCATCTTACCTCCTCACCCCCCTCCAGCTTCAGCATCCCAAACTGGAGAGATTCTTCCACTCTAAGGCTGCAATATTAAAAATAATTGTGCATATGACATGCCTAGCTCCTGACCAGAGCCTTCCCAGAGCCTTCCCTGAGAAAAGATCTCTGAAGAGTTTCACCCAGCAGACCATTTCAGGAAGTATGCGCATTTTCCATAAACACCGCAAAGTCATAAAAGAAGAAATGCTCTTTGCTAGCTGAAGCATTAGCTGTTACCAAGAAAATTATTCCAGGGGTGCAATACAGAGAATGAGAGGTTTAACACAGCGCTTGAGTGCCTAAGGGTGACATGGGAACCATGGGTCAGTTGGCAATAAATATGATATACTAGTAGCATAGAGTTTCTTTTACTATAGTAATTTTAAAGCATAAATTAAATATTTTAAGATTATAAATTAAATGATAATATTTTAAAAAATAAAAAGCTCATTAGGCTTTTAAAGGAATACTTGTCCTAACAAGACAATTAGTAACAGTACAAAGTGGAAAGTATGGCTAAAACTCTTATTACAGGTTTTTTTCAGAGCTCTTTTCTTCTATGAATATTGGTTATGGTACTGTAGTTAAACATAAACTTCCACTGTGATCAGGGCTTTCACCTCTTCTGAATTATGATCCCAACCCTCTTGGATGAGCAACAAGGATAATAACTTTACACTAGCTCTCACAATTTGTTGTGTACTATTTTACCTAGCATTTAGAAAATCCTTCCATAATTTATGATAAAAATTTATTTATATTTTTTTTCTGAAGCATGAGGGGAAAAATTACATTCACTAGCATGAAACGCTTGTTGAATAAATAGCAAGTAACTGAAAAAGAGTGGCTAAAGTTCTAATGAGAGAGGGGCTTTGCTAGTGCGCAGAAATTAACACCAGGTTTCCACGGCGTTTCCAACACTACAGAACTGTGATGAGTAGTCATCTTCTGTCTTTCCCAATTTCCTTTGTAAAAATCTGTTAATTAATTAGTATTGATTAAACAAAATACAAAAAAGGCCAAAAAAAGTAAAATAAGAGGCAATACAAAATACATTAAGATGGAAACATTAAAAAAAGAACAGTAAAAATCTGTAAGCAGTTTTGTGTGGCAGAACACCTGGTGTTGAGGGTGCCAACTTAAGGTAAAAATTGTACTTACAGTCACAGCATATCAGCATTGGACCTGTAGGCATTATATTTGCAGTAGGTCTGTTACTCAAATCAGTTTAGTCGTGTGCTATCTTGATTAGGATCTGAGTTTCCATCGCTGCAGCAAGGCCTGTACCTGCAATGAAATACAAATTATGACCAGAACATCTGTCGGGCAGATGCTGTCTCAGCAGCTCCGTGCGTTTCACCAAACTGAATGTTCAGGACTCCAACACTGAGACAGATGGACAAAAACATCATTGAAAAATGTACTTTTTCCTCGATGTGCTCATAAACACATCTAAGAGCACAATATACCAAGCATTTGTATTATGGTGTTTGAAACTGTGTATTGTGTTTCCCAAAGATAATGCAACAGTTAATTTTCTGCTTTAGTTATAATGCTTTTCCTCAGCATCAGTTGCTACTAAATAAGTCCCTATCATTTTTCAAGGGCGTAACTTGCAACAAGACAGCAATAACAATTACATATTGTTTTCAAATAAGATGCCATTTTCCTTTCTGGCAGGCAGCAATGGGGTTTTAATGTGTAACATTTGTTTAATAAAACTCACAGATGCTTCCTTGACAATTGCAAAGGAAGAAAAGAGAGGAAAACAAACCCAGAGAAAAGGCAGAAAATATAAAGACCAAATGAAAGATTCAGCTTCCTTCATAACTATTCATCTTGTGTCCCAGGCTGATTATGCACATTTTGTCTGGATCAGGTATCTCTGGTGAACCTGTGCATAGCAGGGAGGTGCTGTGATTTGAGTCCCTGCTTTGCTGAAGTGTTGCCTCGATTTCCCATGAACGAAGAAATATTGTCTGCTACCAGGAGGCCCCAACTTCACGTAGGTCGCAGCATTTTGGCATTTGTATTCTCATGAGGCAATTCGGCTGAGCGGGACAGATTTTTCTACTGATTACACACGGCTGCTGTATCTCCAAGGTCTGCCTACACTTTTTAGTTAATAGAGTGTGTGAATTGCAGTGGACAACATTTCTTCCTATGGAGCAAGAGATAAGATACATAACCTGTCACTGATTGACTGTTTTTGTGATAAACTGAAAAAACCCCATCATTCTGATCTTAAAAACAAAATGAACAAAAGGAATCTCCACTTCTTTGCAATGAAAACCCTTCAATATCAAGGTAATGGATACACCAGAGAAAAAGAGAGGGGACACAGACGCACTGCAGAAAGCAGGACCACCTTCCTGCTGAGAGTCCCGAGTCCTTTTAAATACGAAAGGCCAATCTCTATTATTACCTCCACAACTATAAAAGTATGTGGGTCTGGGAGAGGAACCTCCCTGAGGTCACCCAGCCAGCTGCAGAGCTCTAGTGAGATCTTGGGTCTCCCACCTTGTGTAGCCCCCAGCTGCTGGCTAATCAAACACCCACTCTGAATCACAATGGGAAATACTGGAAGAGAGTTACCATGCAAGGGGGGGCCAGTCAAGTAAAAGCAAAAATCATAAGGGATAAGCTTTCCAAAATATAAAAATAACAAATACAAATATAAATATAGAAGACAAATATAAATGGCACCAATCTCATTCTGGTAGATGAAGTGCACTGTGAAGTGGCAGTAGTCTAACCTGCACGAATGGAAAAGCCAACATCTACAGAAGAGCCAGGAGAGTAGCTGTGGCCATTGCTTTTTCCACGTCTATTTTTTGAGCCCTCCAGCATATCTGCTGAGTGGCAATAGGCACTTTTTTTCCCGAACAGACCCAAACTGCAAGACTTTGAAAAGAATCCGTCAGTGCTGCCTCATGGCTGATGCCAGAGAGCAAGGGACGGCCACTGTGAGTGCCTAAGTGGTTGGACAAAACCCAGGGTCTCCATGTATTCTGCGTTACAAAGAAAAATTGGTATTGTTACTGGATATCTTTGAAGCAATCCTGCTTACCTACAAAGGTCCTGTTCCCCAGGCCCAGGAGTCGTCAAGCTGCGGGAGATGGTTTCATTCACACAGCTCCAGGTCAGGTTCAGCCAGGACTCGGCCTACTCCCCCTCAGCCTCCCACACTTGCTCCATCTCCAGTCTGTTTGGACTATTTCCTCACTCTCAACTTCTCTGCTCTTGTTTCTTCTTTTATGCAGACACAAAAATCTCCAGAGAACAGCTGAATGGGTCATGACTAGTACATCTCTGTGCCTTTGTTTTGGATGCTAAAATCCCTCTGTACATGGAGTGAGGTGTCTGAGTGTTGTATGAAGCAGGTTCAGTGAATTTTCCCTCATCTGATTCCAGTGCCTTTCATCTGAATGACCACCTATGCAATCCAGTATTTACTAATCATTAGCAGTTCCAAAAAATATTGCAGCAAAAATACTGTTTCCTAAATTTAGGTACTCTGCAAAAATTTGCAAGTTCAATTTGTATTATAATGTGATACCAGCACAGTATAATTTTTAATTAAAAAAATGTATCCCTTCCTAATGTCTGCAGCTCTTTCACATGGCTGTCATCCAGAAACAAGGCAACGTGAGCTAATCTCCACAGAGGATGGGACATCGCATCCTGACCTTGGTACACAGACAAGGGGGTTTTTTTCTGTCGTCACATAAACATTTCACTGGCACAAAAAGTAATAAGCAGGCATCATTTTGTAATGGATGGCAGACTGGAAAGGGAGCAGTTCCAAATTGAAAAAGCAGCCACACTTCCTCAGATCAGCCTATAACTTGTGATAATATTGTGCTCAAAAATTCCTCTAGAAAAGGGATACCCCAGACAGCTACAGATCAGGAGATCCTTCCTCATTATCCACCAGAAACTATGAACAAACTCCTGGGAAAAAAAGCAAAACGAAACATAACAAAGAAATGCATCTAGTTCTTATTCTGTAGCAAGTCCAGTTGTATTTTTCTCTTCCTCCAGCAAGTGAGAGAAATGCTTTTGTTTTGTGTCTCGTTTCTTACTTGTACACATTAGAGCTGAATACTAGAGAAAATTGTAAAAGCAAAAGGAGACTTCTTTTTTTGAAAGCACAAATATCCAGTAATAACCACGTTCTAACTCTTAACAATGTTGTGAAAAATCATCTGCTTGTAAGTCTGAAGAATTTTTAAGGGATTATGTACTAAGGATGGGTCGGAAAAACATCAGGCAGAGTCATTGGTGTCGTGTGATGCTGTTTGATTAGCCTGTAAAATTCCTGTTAGTTTAAATGGAGGCAGGATTTCAGCTATGCAAGATCATACCTACCAGAGGAATAAGCTTCGCTCTTAATACAGGACAAGTATATGTTCAGGGTCACTTCCCACATACAATGCACTTGCTACATTGCAAATGTCAGAGCAGACGCTGGTGACACGGCTTTCTGTAGCCATGCACAGTCCCTGCACTGTTACAGCCAGTCCACACTGCCTCCTTGGGCATTTCTTTCCTGAGGCTTTGCCTGATGCTGTTTTAATTCTTTACACCGTGGGACTCCATCACGCACTTTCCTTGGGAGATTGTTCTACAGTTTAGTAGATACTACTACAGCTTCTTCTACCCCTGACATTCATCCTAAATTTTACTTTCCTTAATTCAGTTCTGTTCTCTACAAACCTTTTTTTTTTTCCCTCCATGGGTATTAAGGAATTTCTTTTTTATTCCAGATAAAGTCAAACTATTAGGAATTAGAAATCAGTCTTACGCCTTAGCTGGAGAGCCCCAATCTTGAGCAGGTACAGGTAATTATGAATTGTACTTAGGGGTCCTCTAAAACTTTCTGCTTGATTAACTATCCCTGCAGCGATGATAATTGCTGTAACACATGAAAGTATCAAGCGCAGAGCGGAGGCGTGGCCCTTCCAGCAGCGTACAGGGCAGCACTGACAGGCTCTGAGAAAAGCTCTGTGCAGTCTGCTGGGCTGGGAGAGAAGAGGGAACTGCATCCCAGCTCTTTAAAACACTAGAGACAAAACCAGACCCATGAAATATACTGCTGGAGATAACCATGGTTAGATGATCTTCTCCCCAGGTTATTGTCCCCCACCACAGAAGTAGGGAAATGTGACTATTTGGAATTAAATTAATCAGAAGAGGAAGGAATGGGTTATATTCTGGTTTCACATTGGCTTAAATCAGAAGCTGCTCTAATAATCGTGTGGAATTGGATGGGTCTGAATGCCAGCTGAAGTAAAAGGCAGCTCAGGCTCAGCAAAACCGCCAGGTTTGCTTTTACTTAAAATTTGCTTAAATATCAATCATAACGGGTACTAACAGAAGACTCCAGGAGCCTTTCCCACCTGTTTTGGGCGGCAACTTCCAAAGCTTGCCTCTCCTAATTCAGTTTTAGCTTTAGGCACTTTAAAGTTAATAGACTCATTTGAGGAAAGGGCTTATTTGAAATCCACATTGGAAAAAAGTGAGCTTAAGTGTGATAGTGCCAAGCTATAAACACATTTATACAGTGCAGTAAATCAATACCGTTGCCTTTCCTTGGAGAGACTGGCCCAATTAAGCCAAATGTACAGGACATGATGATGGAACCTGTTCAGCTTATTATGGGACTGGTAGCAAAGACTGCAACCATACTACCCTGCTGAGCCTCTTTTCAACATTCCCTAGCCTGGCCAAATTTTAGACCATTTGCTTTCAGCTTGTCATTCATTGACTACTGGAAGAGAACAAAATTTTTTTTTTTTTTTTTTTTTTAATTATCTGGAAAAAATGGTGGGAGTCAAAGAAAGGATTCAAGGAGGGTGATAGTTTATTGTTTCAGTGTCGGAAAAAGTTTGTGAAGTTTGTGGTGTTTTTTTTTTTTTTTTTAAAGATTCATTCAAATACAGGCTGGGCTACAAACACTGCAGCTTTTTCCTGTAGTCACCTGCTTAAATTTAAGCCTTTGAGTCGTCATGTCTATTGAAATGTTTCTGGGTTGGCTGTCTTTCTCTGGACTAGGGTTACAGTTACTAACTTTATGAACCCAAATTGATCTTGATGAACATGCAGTGCATGGAAGGTAGGGAGAAAGGTAGAATGAAAATGGAAGGACATTACAAGCATTGTGTGGGTGCGGCATGAGGATGAGCAAATGGGAAGAGGCAGGAAAGGTGATGCCGATCTATGTCTTCCACTAGTACAGGGACTGCAAATGTACTTGGACTCTGTAATGCAATAATGATGTTACACTCACTCTCATAAATTCCTACATAAGTAGAGGTCATATAATCTGACCAGTGACTTTTTGCAAACAAGAAAATGTTCAGTTTTTTGTTATTGTAGCATTTCATTCAACTGCCTTAATTACAAGCCCCCCTCACTCCCCTTTTAAGTGTTATGCAAAATATAAAACAAGGTTATGAAAAAAGGATGCAACGTTATGGAGACCTGGTTAGCTTTTAGTGCTCAAATCATAGAAAGCTTAGTGTATTTGGAAGCTGACAGCTGGCAAAGCTGTCTTAAAAAAAACCTCTCTAAAATGCATTAGAATGTGCACCAAAAGCAGGGTTTTTTTAAATGAGAGAAAAGAGGAGGGAAAGCAGCCCTGTGTCCTATTTAAAATTGGAGAATTCAGACTTTGAGAGAACTAAAAAGGGCAATTTGAAACATTCTTTCAAAGGTGTTCCTTTTCAGATCCAAAAATATTCAAGCACACTTCTTGCTGCCCTAGCCCCTAATGCAAGATGGTCCTGTGTATATCTTACCTGTGCGACTCTGCCGGTACCTATTTAAAGTGGGAGGAAGATTTCCAAATAAAATTAAGTGCGGAAAAGCAACTGCCAGGTTACCAGCAGTGCCTGCTCAGGTCCCAACCCATGGCACTAATTATCCACCTGCCTCATCAGGTGCCTGAACAGATTCTCCATCCTATGGCTGGGCATAGGAAAAGGCTGTCTTTCCTCTTCTCACACATCTTACTCTGTGGGTACCTGTTTTACAACTATTTTTAAACTTTGTGCTAGCTATTTTTCTGTTTGTACCTTCACTCATCTCATTACTCGTTTCACTGCTTATTTACTCACTGGGACAAAAATTGATTGAGACAGGCAGTAAAGAAGTGTACATCTGTGAATAGAAACCAAACTCATTCAGCCTCATGAGGTTAGCAACTCACTGCACCATCATAAAACAGAGATATATTTACCCTTAAATCCTGGCTTTTGGAAGCAGGGAGAGAAATACATAAGCACAAAGTGCATAACATAAAACTGAAAATCCACAAATATCTCATACTAGTAGGGCAATACACTCACGGTGCTGTCCCTGGTGGGCAACAGCCCCTAAAGATGCATTCATAAACAACTCGGTACTTGGCAGTCCTTTGCAGAGGAAATGCTGTCACCTGAAGAAATAAAGGGGATATCTTGGCACAGGCCATGGAAACTTTTCTTTCCACAGAGGCTAACTGGTATCTGTATCGAGGGAGGTGGGGGTGGGAAGCACACAGGCTCAGAGGCAGGAAAAGCAGTGGCCTCTCCTTGCAACTTATCTCTCAGAGCACCCTGGCCATATGCTGATGCCTACCTTAATCCATTTACTTCATCAGCGAGGCAAGAGTGTATTTTTCCCCCTTCATGGCTTCTGTACAGCATGAATTAGTGAGCTGGCTATACTGTAGTAAAATATATCCCAGCTCCCATCCTCTCGGTCATTATCTGCAGAGCAAAAAGAGTGTAGAGTTGAAGATAAAAATCTCATGGGTGAGAAGTTGATAAATTAGAAAGTGATTCTGGCTCGCTGCCTCTGTGGGTTATGTCAGCCTAGCTATTCCCCTCAACACAACATGGTACTTACTGTGCAAGACATTATCTTTCACAGCTAGTACTCTTAGGTTCTTAATATATCAGCTGCCTCTTCCAGTACATTAGTCCCATTTGTTTTTATAGCTAGGATCTCTAACCAACTTAATTTGTCCTCTTTATCATTTTGAAGAAATTTTGAAAAGGCAACTCAGAAACTTCTCTATCTGCCTTTTTCCAAGTATGCTTCACTATTACAGTGTCCATTATATTGAGTTTGCATCATCCTCATATCTACAAGGTATGAGAGATTTCATTCATTGCAAATGCTTTATAATAGTCTTAACTTCTTGAATGGATTGGCAATATGTTTCATTACTAATAAGACTGCATTTCAAAGCTGCCAAAGGCTCCACACCAATACCAGTCTGGTGTGGCTCCAAATTTGCTTTTTCAGACTCACGTTCAGGCTTTGCAGAATACCAGCTGCACAGACACATACAATAAGTAACTTCATGATTACTAGGTTTTGTTCTTTCATTCCCCCCACCATTTTTTTCCCTTTTCTTTCCCTTGACCTTCAACCCAGGGATGAATGATTACTTTGCATCAGTACCTACTAACATTATAAAAGGTGTCCTCTTCGCCTGAGGTGAGGTATATTTGGTCGGTGCGGTTCTGATGCTCTCCTTTACTGACATCAGAGTATATTCAGTGTAACTAACCCAAGTTTAGCATCATTATTCCTGATTCGTAGCACAGCAAATGAGATCAAAATCTGCTCCAGTGAGTACACACTCAGAATTAAGATACACAGTTGATTATTATCTGCATATGAAACAGCTTAGATTGCCATAGCCTCCTTATTTTCTCCTGCTGTACTATTGAAGAATGGTATTGGTAGATGATACAAAAGCCTCAGTGGGGCTATTGGGTGTAAAACATTTCAAATAACCCGCCAAAACTTTAAACAGTTGACTTATTTGTGCCACATGATGTGGCATGATATGGAAATTAAATATTGGGACTGTATTTCCCCATCAAGTCCACAAGGGGTTAATAAAGAAGTTTGCTTGCTGTTTGTTTTTCTGCCATATAAACTTAGAAAAATGCATTAGTTCCTCATCAATTTGCAGTTTATCTCTGAACACCCAGTGGTGTTTCCAATAGCATTGCGGGGAGAAGTGAAACGGCCACATGGATTTCGGAACAAATCCTTTGCAGAGAAGATAATAATTTACAATACGTACATCTATTTACTTCCACCATAATTGCTACATCTGCTTTATTGACACCAATTAATTAAGCCTCATTTAATTAATTGTGTTCTCTGAGGAAGGCGGTGTTGATATTTTTGCAGCTGGTACTTGCCAGGGGAGCTGTGGAAGGCAAAGTTCTTGACAGTGTCCCTAGTCTGAAGTCCTCCAGCTCCCCATACCCTTGCCAGTGCCCATGGACTACACTGGGCCACGCATTTGGAACATGCTGGATCTGAGCCTTCAGCCTTCCTGAAACTGCCAAAAAAACTTCAAACAGAAATAACAATACAAAATCTGCGCTAAGTCTAAATAAACCCCAAACCTAGAAACAGATATGTGGATGGCATACCTTGAGTTTCCTTTTTGTGCTCTCAGTGAAACCTTCTCCTCTATTTATTTACTCATTTAGAGTTATTTAAACTTCCTTAGGTCAAACTCAGATGTGATGGGACAGATCTTCTGTTCTGGATCAACTTAATGCCAGCCCCGCATGTCTGACTTGCACATCATTCCTCTGTGTGGCTGCACATCTTGTTTTACACAGATGGGCAACCATGCATACAAATGCTCCAATAATTTATCCCAGAATTTCTGAACTGTTTATATAGGCAACTTTCCATCTATTCCTAACACTCCACATCCTACAGAGGTGTTTTCTCTTGTTCCCAAAATATTATTCTTCATTAATTAAATTTCGGTAAAACAGCTATACCTTTGAGAGCTGGAGATTCTTAATGTCCTAACAGGCTCTTTGCAGTTAGGGGAAAAAAAAAGTCTAATATTCTCCACAGTGCTATGTTGCCTACTAATTTCTTGTCAAAATAGCATGTTTACTACCTCTCATCGATGCCCTGACTTGAGTTTGGCAATAAAACCTTTGCCAACAACGATTTTACAAGCAAAAACTGCACTTTCTCTCTGAAAGCTGTTTTTAAGAACACTTTCTTTAAAGAAAATTCTTTTTATCATTTTGTAGCTTAGACATCCTGCTCCCAGTCTGGCCTTACTGATTTCAGCACCGTTACACCAAAGGATGAATGTGATTCGCTTGATTGTTTTCAGTGGCATGATGTCGCATGCATTTACTATATCCTTGGCAACAGCAAGGCCATTTAAGAAGAAAGAAATGGAGTGAATCAGAATAAGCCATAGTTCTTGCAAAAAGGGGAAAGAAGAAAAGAAAGAAAGGAACAGCCCCGGAGTGGGGTCTGGGAAGATTAGGCACTGGTTTGAAAACAACGATGCAATGAACTGAAATCCAAAAGATTACTTGCCTACTTTCTAGCTGCACCAATAGTCATTTCTCTGCTAATTACCTTCCCTTTTGTGGAGTGGGTGCCATTAGCAGTATCATAGCAGTAGTGCTGCTGTACCCATGACAGTCCAAGGGTATACATGAGGCAAAATTTGCACAATGCATGTGTTTGGGGTATGTGCCATGGGATCAGCCACCAGACAGATTTCAGGACTGAGTCCCAATGCCCGAGTTTATTTTGTTTGGCCGCAAACATCTGAGCTCTCAGATTTGGCAGAAAAAAAAAAAGCACTACATGTCATTCTCTTTAGGGCTCCACATAAACATCATATTGGTGGTTTATAGACAGCAGCATGGTAGTTTTCCCAGCTTCACATGCTTTCCTGTTCCTGCTACTCATCCAGATAGAAAGATTCTCCAAATAAAAGCCCAGTACAGTGAAGGCATTTGTGAGCTCGCTTCCAGCCACTTCAGTTTGCAGATATTTGTCTCTTTTTGCTGTTGGCAAATCTGTCTTTGAAGGGCATAGCTAGAGGTTTATTAGAAATGCAAAAGAACCTCTCTTCCTGTCCTCTTTCACTTCATCTTTCCTGCAAAGCAAGTTATCAGCAACCACTTGTCAACATTTGATTGCTGTTATGCAGGTGATTACAAGAAATAAAAAATATTTGTTTTTTCTGAATGTTTTCTGTCTCAGCCTGTACCCAGGGTACCGCTTCCACTTGAAATTGTTTTTCACTACTGCTATCTGAAGCCCACAGCTTATAAGAAAAAGGGCTGATTATGTAAAAACAAAGTGACATTGGGCTGTCAAAGCAAAATATCCTCACCACAAATCCCAGCCCGGGCCTTGAGCCGGCAGCTGGATTGCAGAGCAAGAAGAATGCCTTTGTGGAAGTGAGTGGAAACGCGTGCTGCCGAGTGGGGCAGCCCAGCCGGTGTGTGGCTCCCCTTCAGGTCCTTATTCACAGGAATGGGTCAGTCTCTTCCACACAAGTTTTGCAAATGCTTTTGTGCATCGCTTGCTTCTAGATCAGAAGGGGCGCAGAAGATAGGGAGCACTGGCAGAATATGTGTGGCTTTAATAGGAACAATCTGGAGCCAAGTATTTCTCTGCAAAAGACTTTTGATGTATAATAGAAGCCATACTCCTCTGCAGTGCTGAATAAATTGTAACCCAGGAAAAACCAAAGACTTTTGCTAAGGGTTTGAATTTTCTACATTAGCTCTGTCTTATAGATCATGTTTTTTTTATATATATATATATATATTTAAAAAAAAGAACATATGATTGAGTGGATTCTTCTTCTTTACATGAATGCGGGCACGCTGCCGATATCCACAAGCTTCATTCTACACCACGCCAAAGGGAGCTGTCTTCAGTCCTTCGCCTTTATTCCAGTTTAGGACCAATACTTCCACTGACAATTTCAGTAGAAACTATGACTCCAAAAAAAATTGGTACCACATAACCAGGGGCAGGATTCAACTCACCTAAGTTTAGGCAACTCATGCTAAGTTTAGGCATCTAGAAGTTGGACATTGAGTCTAAGCTGCTTGTTTTGGCTTTCTCTACAGCAAATGGAAAAACAGGTATTTCTCCATAGGGCAAAAGCTCCCTCCATAGCATGGCTGTCGCATGGAGAGGTCTGCAGAGGTACCTATTTTCCTGGCTCTGCCAGTGTAGGGCAAATAGTTAATCCTTGACTCCTGATGAGCTGAAGCTGGTAAGATGCATTCCCCTTTGTTATGTTCTTCAATATTAAATCCCTACTATAGCATCTTAATCTCATGTTTTCTAGGGTAATATTGTGAAACTCCTACCCCCATGTTACTATAAAACAGTATAAAAATGTGTACAGCTGCTCCCTCTTGCAGGATAAGGTTTTAATCTAATTTTGAACTCATCAGTAACACAAACTATAATTTCAGAAAGGCTGCTATTATTGTTAAATTAGAAAGTCAAAAGTCAGTTTTTGGTAGAAGAGTTTGGTTTTTAGTAGAGCTTATTACTAGAATGAAGTTGTGGCTTTGATAAATTCGTAACACACCCGAACTACAAATCAGAGCTTTTAACTTCCAAAAAACCTCCTCCTTGGCATTCAGTCGACGGACTTTGTTTTTCTCTGTTTTTTTTCAGAACTCTTGGCAACTTCTACACTAGCTGTGCTAGTTAAGACCCATGGTATCTGTAGGATTACTGCCAGAAGGAAGGAAAAAAAAAATCATTTTAGACCCTTACTTCAGAGAAGCCCTGTCATGAAAGGGAACTGGAGAGATTGTTCCCCTGGAGTAAAGAAAAATGACGTGAAAAAAGCTGAGAAATGCAGTTCAAAGCCAAGATCACACCCTGGGACAAGATCAGGACTCTGGAAGCTTTCTGGGTCTTGGAAAGCTGCATTCATAGGAATGGTGGTCAACCCACTTCTAATACAAAGAAGAAATCTCTTAAAAATGGGAGAGTGAATGAGTTCAGGTAAGTACAGAACAAAATACTAGAAATGACTCATAGAAAATTCTCAGGAGAACAACAACAAAAAACCAACCCAAATCAAACTGGCCTTAAGCATTCACCATGAAGGTGGGTTAAACATGCCCGTGTGACTGCTGAGAAACACTGGGTTTTGCAGACAGACCATGCAAAAAGCTGCTCCTGACTCCTCAGCTGTCAGTCAGCTGCTTTCAGCTGGCGGGTGACATCTGGCTGCGTGACAGCTTCCGGCTAGCCAGGGTAGAGTCATGCAGGCTTCTGCAAACCATGTTCACTGGTGGTTTCGGTGCCTAGGTCAGAGTGCCTGGTGATACGTCAGGATCACTTCTGTGTGCACCCACATCACGCAGACCGCTCGTGGCCATGGCTTCTCTTCTGCTGGATGCTCTCATCTGCATCTCTTTGTCGGTAGATGTCTAGGAAGCAGATACAGGATCCCTTTGCTGTCGTTCTGTCTGGACCACTTGATCTTACTTGCACATTTCTCTGAATTATACAGCCATAAACTTAAACCTGTGTCTTCTGCAGTTAAGCTATTAAGGTAAGATGTATGCATTGTAATTTTAAGGTGAACAAAATGGGTTATTTTAAAGTGGAATGGAAATCATCAGTATCTCAAAATCTTTTCTGAAAAAGAAGTGTCTTCAAAGAGCAGTAGTTCTTTGTAATCATGTAAAGAGCAAACCACTTTCCCAAGCTAATGCCATGTTGGCTTGAGGCTTATACTCTTTAGGTGCCTGTTAGTGAAAGAAGGGTACTATGACATCTGCTAGAAAAAAGAAACCAAATTACGGCCCTTTGACGCACTAGGGCCAGGAGGAAATATGGCACAAGGGTTTAAGCTGAAGGAGAAAAAAGTTTGTGGCACCCACAGGCAGATGCACCATGAGTAAATGACATGCTGAACAAGGTGAATGAGCTGCCATTCAGCCAGGTCTTAGACTATACTCACACAAGTGTATTGCAAAAACACTGCCAAGCACAATGTCAAAAAATGCTCACCGAATAGCCTGCAGGCCTGGAAATACCCGTTTTTCCATGACTCCCGATAGCCTGGTTGGCAACGGATCCAGAAAAAGCAGCAGCAGGTCTAAAGCCTCAGCTTTGGGGTTCCTAGAGTTTTTCATTCAATGTGGTAGATAATGGAGAGATCCAGGTAGGTAACCCTTTTTGTGTGTCATTGCTTTTCATTCCCAGCTTCCTATAAAAAAGGTGATCCTTTCACTGCCAACTTTCCCTAACCTCTGCAAGACGTGGAGATCACTGTTATCTCTGTTCCTGGCCAATATCAACCAGGCTTTTCTTTTTGAAAGTAAGTCAGAGTCACTTGGTGAACATACTTGACTTTTACTGCCCTAATATGTTCAGTGCAAACAGCTGGCACTGTGTGCATCCTCCTCAGAGCCCTGTATTACATACAGACAGATACATTTTAAAGAAAAGCATGACATTTGCTGTGGATTTTTCTCGTTTTGTGATCCATGTTTATGAAAATTATTCTTTTGTTTTAGTTAAGAGTTGTGGGCTGAAATGTCTGTAGACCCTCTTCAGGAGCTTGGATGCCCCTCTCTTATTAAAACTGACAGATGATCCTATCTTCTGCTTTGCTCTGAAAGTTTCACCTATAAATTACGAATGTGGTAGGTCTCTTGTAACGGGGAAAGAGGATAAATAGTACAGTAAAACTGTTCCACTTTATTTAAACTTCTTTGTCACTGCCTTTCTTTTCTATTAAGAAAAGTCATGATAGTTTTCCCTGCTCAACACTACCTCTTTTCAGAAGCAATTTACTGCTTGTGATCTGGTTTAACCACAGCTCATATCACCCTCAGCTCTGTTCCTCTCTGGGGAGGCTCCATGCAGCACTTCCCACAATAAATCCCACATCGGATGCTGCTGGTGGACATGGCTAAGGATGATGGGAATGAGGACCAGTGGGACTTGGGGTCCTGCTTCTTTCCATGTTCCTGTGGCCAAGGGAGTGCGAGTGCCCTTGTGTGAGCTCTCTGTCTTGCAGCAAGGCTTAACCACCGCTGACTGCTGAACAAACGTTTACAGTCTTGCCAGTCTGTCCTGTGGTCAGCAGACCCTGGGACTTCTGAAGCGTAGGGTGAATGAATCGTTTTTCTGATACAAAGGCCTTATCACTGAAGTATATCTTAGCTGTTGCAACTTATGACTGTAAGTTATGACTGCAAGCTATGACTGTAATTCCTAATTATTGAACAAAAAGTGTGTTTTAAACATTGTCTTGAAAATTTCTGACCTTCCTAAATTTTGCAGCTTTCTTTTTAACGTTTTCCCTACTTAAAAAAGTCAGTGAAAGAAAAACAAATAAGCAATTAAGAATTTAACTGGGAACCAGGCAGAAGTTTAGGCAAAACATCTTCCTGGCTATATCACACTGCTGCCAAACGTGAAGACCCCTGTCTGGGACGAGGTGCAATGGAAGGGCAGCGTGTGTCTAACTGCCTCAGGAGCTGGCAAATACCCAGGGCATCAAGATGGCCTCAGAGGCCTGAAGTACTGTGGAAGAAATACTTTCATCATGGCTCAGCACCCTGTTTTACCTCTGCAGATATTGCTGGTATTCTTCGGTAGCACCTCATATTGAGCAGACCTCAAATTTGTACTGACGTACTGTAAACATCAGTCCATGTCCCAAAGCACCTACTCACCAGCTAGCAGGAGAGAGGTTTTCTTTTCCCTTGAGGAATTTCCAACACGTTACTTGTTGGCCAGGCTGAAAGAAACAGGAGAGCTCAGACTACGATTTTGACCCAAACTTTTCCTAAGCACCTATTTGCTGTTTAACTGCGCAAAAAGCTGAGCTGCTGATATTCTTTTAAATGTGGAACTAGAAAAATCTGAAATCCATGAAGCCAAGGCAAATGTTGCTGCTTACTTTAACCTATCAGCTTGCATCAGCAAAAATTATAATACCAATAGCTCCTTTGTTGTAAATGAGGAGGTTTTTCCTTCACATTCTGAATTTCATTATTTTTGCAGAATTGAGGACACCAGGACTAGTCAGTTGGCAATTGGCAAACAACTAAAGGTAGGTTGTACTACGGGCCATGATTACTTAATCTTTTTGGCATCTTGTATCTAAGGAGAGGAGGGCAAGAGAAATTCTAACCTCACCATGTTGCAGAACAGGAGAAAGTCTGTGGAGGTCACTGGAGTTGCAGTGACTTGACACCAGTTTGAGTGCAGACAAAATGTGATGCATCATGTTCAAACCCTTGAAATTAGACAGTAACTTCAGGACTCCATTTAACAGGAGACCAGCTACTGTTGCCATTTCTTCTTGCCAGCAGAACATCTATTTTGCTTATAGCCCATCTGGAGACTGAAAGATAAGCTGAGAATAACAGCGTACTAGGGAAAATGATGGGATAACCTTACTGTTTGTCCCATCAACCCTTGTCTTTACAGGCAGCCCCAGGGGCACTTACATTCACACTATACTTGCACAAAACGTTTAGGTATGAATGGAGAGGATTAACCAAAAATCCCCCTATCAAACAAATCCCCAGTTGTTCAAATTTATCTCAGTAAATACATTTTTAAAAGCATTTTCTAGTTAAATGGTGCAGGATCATAAAAAGGTTTGACAGCTCCCTGAGTCGGTGACTCAGGACCTCTGTGAATCTAGTCACAATCTAGTCAATTGTGAGGGATTTTTAAAAATCCCAGCAGGTGTAGCTGCAGCTTTCTGTCTTCAAATACATGCAGAAATCAAGCCTTTTGTCCCAGGTTCATCCTGCCTCACAGCTAAGCTATGTCTCTCCAGACTTTTCTCTCTCTCACTGACAGTTCAAAGGAGTCCTAACCTGGGCGCTTTGGTTAAACGTATTAAGTTAGTGTGAAGGCTGCTTGCAGGGATTGGGAAGTACAGGGTGTAGTGGAGTACACTGGGTTCACTCTTGAGCTAGTGGAGCTGCTAAGCCTGAGATGGTGAAGAGCAATACAGTACAGTCTCATGCAGGTGGTACCTGTGTAGGTGCTCCACTGCCATTTCCAGGTTTTGCACAGAAGAGCAGATCAGACGTCTCTTCACCTCCAGAATGGCTGAATCAGCCTCCTGTTAAACAGAAAATATACATGAGATTTTGCTTCTTGCAAACAGCTTTTTGCTAGTAGGAAACTATTTGTGATGTCTCTGGCCCTAGAGGAGTGCCAGGCACGACTAATATTGTTTAACAAAGCATTTGGCTTGCCTCTGATGAACAAGAAAGGTCAGAGGCTAGAGACCTATGTTGAAAGCTAATTGCTGAAGTTATTTGTCTGGCTTGTGTTAGATGCTTGGATCCTGCTATACCAGTTAGAAGTGCAGAATGCCCTAAGTGCAGTATTTTAATTTAAATGCTTATAGTACAAGAGAGAAACAATTCACTGATCATCTCATTAGAGGCTTAGCTATTTACATCTGGACAGCTTTTCCTCTTTGATCTTGTAAGAGAAATGAATGGAAGTTTAGGACATGTTTATTTGCTTTTGTAAAGGCTTGGATCCAAGCAAAACACACTTATATCTGGGAAATAACAGTGAGAGGTTGTAAACGTATTAAATACCTTTGACCAGTGCTAGGTACCAAAACAGAGATTTCCAAGGTTAAAGAATTAAGAGTGCTGACTCCTGGTTTCCATTTGACTCCCATTACAAACCTCATTTCTATGCTACTAAATGAAACAATATACTTCTCCCTGTGGACACATGAATGAGTTATATCGTCATTGTTTGGTTTTAGTTCCCCCCCTCTTTGTAGTCTTCAAAAAACTGCAAGCACTGTAGCCTGAATATTTCATGAGTAGAGAAATCTCTGCTCCCATCTATTGGTAAGCAAGAGAAGAATGCCCATAAAATGAGTTAATCTGTTTAGCCATTTTACTCAGATCACTGGATGGACAGATAATCCAGACGTAGGGGCTCTCTGATACCATCTGTTCATTAATAAAAAATATGGCCCTTTGTCTTTCGCTCCTCATTCCTCCAGTGGCACTTTGGGGAGACATCATAGTTACATTTCAGTGATCACCAAAGTATTCTCAGCATCCTGTACTGGAACAACTTCTCTGTAAGCTCTTGCAAAGGATTTAACAAGTAGATGGGATGGAGAGACAGATACATGACGGAGTTGCACAAAGGAAAGTTTTTTTCACACAAACCACGGTAGAAGCAGCAGAAGTGAGGCATCTTGGGGGTTGGACTAGATGATCTTTAAGGATCCCTTCCAACCCAAACCATTCTGTGATCTTCACTGAAAACTCTTTTACTCATCCATGAAATAAAATGAAACCTTGAGATTGGTTTTTAGGAAGGAAATTCAGAAGACAACAGAATACCGATTTGCAGGGGGCTGGAAACAGGCCTGCCCAGGCAGGAGTCAGACCTCTGGAGCTACAGTGTCCAAACAGTGCTTAACTAGGGAAATTTAGCAGATAGGGAAGGAGGAACACTATTCAGAAAGAATGTATGCCTACAGGAAATTCACAGCATCAGCTGTCGAACAAGTCAATGGGCCATTGCCAAAGGTACTGAACGAAGTAGATTGTTTTATTTATTGTGCATTGTTTTCCCAAAGTTAATGGTATCTTTGCCTTGTCATTAGCGAAGGCCTCTTTGTTTCAGAGTTTCATACTTGCAAGTGATGAACTATTGCCTGAAGGCGCTTGGAAAACACTGTGGGTGGAAAAGGACAAAATGCTGTACACTGACTTTGAAGGGGGGTCATTATTTGAACACAGTCTTGTCACTAGCAGGAGCTTCAGCTGGGTTCTCAGTATCCAGTGATCAGACATGGTGGCAAGATCCCAACTAGGTGGAGGAGAGAGTAGTCAAAGTAAATTACTGGATTCATAGGGAAGGGCTGAATTTCTGAGCTCATCAGCTTCTTTGCCTGAATTTTCTCAGCATCCAAATCTTAAATGAAGCCTCATTGCCATTGTTAGGAGCAACATTCAGTTCTTGCCATGCTCACTGCTATTCTGAGATCATTAGGAAGAGGTACAAGCATGGTAAGGAATGTAAAAGAGGGTTGGAGGGAAAAGATGCTGCTGAATAAATCCATACTGGGTGAATACAGTGCTGAGACAGAATATCATTCAGCAGAATGGTTTATCACTAAAAACTGGCATGTTGCAGCTGAACTGAGATTTTCTAAAGAAAACTGCATCCACAGACAGCTGACTGATGAGTTCACATTATAAAAGACTGTTCAGGAGTTCATCCACTGAAAGGCCATTTACAGGCTTTACTTTCTCACGGTCCCACTCTGGAAAGAGTTACTCTGCTTCTAAGAGTTACACAGCCCATGCATATCCTCCCATTGTTTCAAGTTAAGGGAACATCAGCTGTTTTTTCTATTGTGAACGGGGGCCACGATGGAGGGCTAATTGGTTCTTTTCAGTTAAATGTCTGTTTTATGAGGCCAGGCTATTGCATGCACGGATGCTGGACAATGGGACAGCAGTCTGAATCTGTGATCTCCATTAGACAATGAGCATTTAGGCCGTTTCTGAGGGATTTGGCAAGAAAAATCCTTGTTTCTTTTTCCACACAATAAAAAAAACCCAAAAGATAATTAGGTAATTCAGAATGGATAATGATTATCCATGGTTTGGAAGGAATGTCTCTTTGACAAAAACTCCTCTGCATCTATAGTAAAAACTGATTTTACTGGAAACTTGCTATCAGCCAGAGGAAGCATGCTTATCAGAGGAACTCTTTAAGGTGTGAAATATTTGTTCATTTGTTAATGCCAGATACACACAAGGATACATGAAGGTCATTCCTAGTGAGCCATATTACACTCTTGCTAAAGAAAATTTGTACATGTCTACCACTTGATGAGACCATGGTGTTCAGGTACAGAAACACATATTTCCAAAAGAATGGGGGTTTTTTTAGTGTTTTGGGGTTTTATTTTGAGGCCAGTGATCATGTGACAGGTTCTCTAAGAGGCAGGCCTCTGAGCCTGCTGGAATCATGCTTTCCTACCTCTGTGGCAAAAAAATAGATCCCACATAAATTTTAAACAGCCAGTTGATTCTGTAGCATCAGGGTATGGGGTTTATCCAGCTCTTTTTCCTTTCTGGGAGACTCCGATGCAGGCAGTCTCCCACCAAAATGAAACTTCTGTTGTACTGGCTCTCAAACAAACATAAATTAAAGCAAAACATAGAAGATATTCCTCATCAAAGTACTTTGTACTCTAATTTGGGGGTAAAAAAAAAAGTCCAAGGAAGGTGGGTTTTTAAGTCACTAGCAGTTAACATTGGAAATAGTAACTATATCATATGGTTTCATTTTACTATTGTTGATGAGTAGCTGTTTGAAGAAAAACTGTATAGCAACTGTTCACAAAAAAAAGTACAATGTGAAACCCCATTACTTTCTACGAAATCAGGACCCATCTCTTCACACCCTTGCATATGAGCGCAAGGATATCTTTTTGTGGGTTCACTGTAAGTTTGACTTGTCTCCCCACCTCCATTTTTGAAAGGGAGAAGAGGATGGCTGGTGACTGCTCACCAAGTCAGTGCATCCATACAACCTGCAACCAGAGCAGCTGAATATCTTCTTTCATATTGAATCTGGGAATGAACTGGATGCATGAAGAAAAGCTCAGGAAGTATAAAATAGATATTAAGAAAGTACACTGGGGACATGGCAGAAAGGTCTGCTAACAGCATGGAACAAGGAAGAAGATAATTGTGTTTGATTTTACACTAAAACTAGTTCTACAACAGCAGACATATTGTTTGAAAGGCATCGTCTCCTCCAAGATCTGTGTCTTCCTCTTGTCATAATTCTCTTCTGCAAAGGCTTAAGAAAGTCAGATAGCAGGAAAAAAAAATAAATCTGGATTTATTATTTATTATTTATTATTAGAAAAGCAGACTGAACTAAGGTCTGGTTTCAAATCATCATGTGCCAGCTAAAAAACTCGCCATACCTCTGCCCAAGTTTAGTGCCTTTGGAGAAGAACATGCCTGCAGTAATTAGTACAATTGCTGAGATTGTTTCAGAGATTCCCAGGATGTATATATTTAAAAAAAACACCACCACAAGACAGAAACAAGTATCAGCATTTAAAAAAAAATGTGAATAGGATTTGCCTTGTTAGACTGACTGACCTATGGATGGCAATCTAAATGCAATGCTGGAAGAAGTGTTAGGAAAAGCCTCAAGAGTACGAAAATCCTCCAGTAAGAAACAGAAAATGGTGCTTGCAGCTAATTATAACAACACATCATTCACAGGCATCGCTGACCTGCAGGGTTTATCCTTACAACCACTATATTGTATACTAATTCAAACACTGGGTCACTCCAGATCCTGGTCTTTTAAAAAAAGAGGAGTTGGCCAAACTGCTGTTGATCACCCCTGACATGATAAAAGAGAGTCCTGTTGATCAGAGGGAGGGTGGGTCAGCAAAGGAAAGCCAGTGAGACTCTTTGGATTTATGCTGATACAGCTGGGTTCAGCTACATAAAGGCCACCTGAGACAAGATGGGAGGCAGCCATCCCAGCAGTGGGATGATCTAGGCCATGCAAGGGAGGTGCAGGCTTGGGAGGCGAGTGAAAAGGGAATAGAAGAGAACTGCAAGGAAGCAAGGAGATATCCTCATGAAAGGCCAAAAGTAGCACTAGGAAGCAATAGGAAAAGGCTCAGCTGTAAGCCTCAGACACAAAACTGTGGTAGGTAAGCAGCAGAGAATGCCAGCTGGGAATCATGCTATGAAATGAAGCAAGCAGCAGCCTAGAAGGAGCCTCTTTCCTCCAACCTCAACACCACACAACAATACAACTGAAGAATGATGAAGCTTACCAGCCCACCATGGCAAGACAAGTTACAGGGTAATCTCCGGCCTCAGAGATTCTGCAGGCAGAGATACAACAGGAAGGAAAGGTGAACCGAACCTAACAGAACTTGAAGGAAGGAGCTTAGACTGATGGGTGAAGATGTCTACAGGGACATGGGGAGGCCAGCCTTTTGTGTATGTGGGTGGACCGCTAGCTACTGCTCTGGTGTTTCTGTAGCTCTCTATATGAAAAGACAGAATGCAGTTACAAGCCTGGAGGCTTTTTGTGCTATTACACAATGCACAGAGTATGAAAAACATCCTAAAAAGAATGCCACAAAATCCACAGAAGATGACCACATCTCACTTTCCATTTGGGTGAGGCAGAGACTGAGGCAAAACAGAACTTCTTAATGGACTTTGAATAGACAACATTCATTTGTTTGCCAGCTTATAGGCTCAAACATGACTTGTCTAGTCCAAAGTAATTATGGTTAATGAGACTACAGGTAGTCTAAATTATAGATTTTCTATTAAAACTATTGCACACTACCCCTTTACCCCATAGAAGAATTTAGTCTCGCCCATTTACAGACCATGTTGACAAAATTAGTGCAATATTTAGAGACATATTGGAAAAGAAAGATTTTTTTTCCACTGTTGCAGAACAGTTTCAAAGCAGAAATGGTACTGCTTAGCAAGTGCCACATTAATCACCAGCATACTGTAATAGGTTCTTCACAGAAAATCAACCTAATGAGGTCTGGATATTTAATCTGAAGAATGGGTGCCATGATTGGGTTTCAGCTGTATGATGGCTTTGAACTCAACTTCATTCATTACATATAGGTGAGAGATAGTGTAAAGACACTTTTTGAAATAGCGATGGCTTGCCTCATGGATGACTGGCCTGCTCTCCATAAATTTCAAGGCATGTAGCCTTGAAGTAGCCGTTCATTTAAACTTCACAAGGCTAGTTTCAAATTAGCTATGTCACAGCATCCCCACAACCTGGGAATCATCATGAACTGCACAGAACTTAGTTCAAAAATTAGTTTGTCCTGGGGCAAGCGCTAGACTAAATGGCTTTCAGTACCTTCAGCTCAGGTGCACCTAATTTAGCTGCAGTCAAATTGGGTAGTCCATGTATAACCATTACCCACCGTATGACTTCGGCGTAACCACAGGAGAGCTGTGAGTCACAGTGCTAAAAGATACTGCTGCGATTTCCAGTAGCATGATTCTGGGGGATGATGAAGACCAACGCAGAGGCATCATCATGCATTCAAACTAGAACTGCCTGTGCACAACCAGGGGAGACATTTCTCTAAATGCACGGACAGCACAGAATTATTTCAGTGATGGATACTTCAGAAACACACAGAACAAAAAAGTAACCTTCCTTTTCATCTGTTCTGCTCATGTGCTTCTCTGAGCAGAAACAAGTCCATGCATCAGAGCCTACATAGTAGAGAGCCCAGCTGAAGCCTATGAAACAGGGTTTAGATCTTCATCGAAACTCCACTCAGGAAACTTCTAATCAGTCTCCAGGAAGAGCTAGTGGTCCTTTTGCTACTAGCATACTTGTGGAAGCCCCTTGTTACGTTTTTTTATATCCCTTATTTTTAGCTCCAGCTTGGCTTTGGCCTTCCCCATTTCACCAGTAAGTACCCAAGCAATAATTTTATATATGCCCCCTTGCTTGCTTGTCCTTGTTGCTGCTTCTTGTATGGTCTCACTTCCATTTCAGACCACTAAAAAGCTCCTTACTTAGCCAAGAGGACCTCTGCCATAATTCCCTGTCTTCCTGCACAAGGGGCAGTTTGGTCCTCAGCTTTCAGTAAGTTTTCTCCAAAATCAGCTCTCTTGAGCACCTTTGCCCCTTGTGGCAGCTTCTCAAAAGATCTTAGATAATTAGCTAGCTATGCTTCCCTGTGTAAATTATGATCTGATTACTCCTACAGCTGGTTTCGATAACTTTTTAGAACAATGTTTGATTTATCTGATGGGGAGAACAGGAGTCAGTTTTCCTAGATTTCTCCTATTCCTAGGTCATTTTCCAGTTTGAATTCCAAATATTCTTGCCTTTCTTTTTCAAACCAAAATATCTGGACTAATGAAGGCATTTAGAAAAAAATGTGCTTTATGTAACTTGTAGTAAAAATTAGCATTTTCAGAAAACAGCATGAATTTTACAAATTAATCTAAAATGGCAAAATTCAAGCAAAAGCATTCTTCATGTGTAGTTGTTGCCACTAAAGTGGGCCCAGTAATAAGTAGAAGGAAGAAAATTGAAAACAGCAAAAAAGCCACATGCGCCTTTTTTCCCATATTACGCCTGTGGCTTAATTATACAGACGCATTGTGTGCTTAAATAAAAAGCAATAAAGGCACTGCAAGAAGTACCATTAATGAGTCGGCATCACCCCCTGAAGATCAGCTTAGTTTCTGGAATCTTTCTGGTGGAAATGCCTTTTATTTTTTAATGTTCAGCTTTGTCTCCAGTGGTCCATATCCAGAAGTCTCTAGTTTGTTGGTACTGGTGTAAACAGCTACCAAAGGGTGAAGACTGAGGTAATAAGCAAGCCCACAATCAAATCCTACCAGTTCAGCAGTATGTATCCACCATGTAGGGGGTAAAGGTGATGAGAGGATGTTAGCACAGAAGTAACAACTTAAAGATGCCTTGTCTTAAGGTATCTTAAACGTGAGTATAGTCTACCATGGGATGAAGGCACATGGTGGAAACATGCAGAATGGGGGCAAAGCAGAGAAGACGGCACTGAATTATGTATTTGTCCTGGAACTTGTTGCTATGAGGGATTTCAGGATATTAGATATTCTCAAGATGATTCTCTTTTTACTGTTTCTTCAAGGACTTAGGACTTGGCCAATTTTAACTTTTGGAAGTTGAAAGCAAGCCTTCCCTGAAGGCAGGGTAACTCGTTAAGAACAGCCACACGATTGCTCTGAACCTTCTAGTACACCAGTTGTGAGGAAGCATCCCACAACGTGTAAAAAAATCACATTTTTACCAATGTGTTTATGGAAAATGGTTGAGTAAGATTGAAGGGAAGTTCTAAGTGTGGAAAGGGTAGAATAATCTTTTTGTGAAAATTGCAAAGTCTGACAAAGCTAACAGTTTTTAAAGAAGAGTTTCATTTTTTGGGGGGGTGGGAATAAAAGCCTCTATGAAAAAGTCTGTCTTGGAATGGCCACGGAACACACAAGAAAAGCACAAGCTCTCTCCACACTTCCACCTACCTGAAAGGTGTCGAAGACCTCTCCAATAATGTCACATACCAGAGATACACCCATCAACACAGATTCAAGACGAGCCCCTGTGTCAGTGCATTTAGGTGATCTCCAAATATACTAGTGCATTTTTTCCTTTTTTCTGTAGCACCCTTCCGCAGCCAGGACCATTGGTTGTTGGGTCCATCCTGTAACTTCGGAAACAGATTTAAACACCTTATTTCTACAGAGCTTTCATTAGCTAATGCTCCATCCCAGTGTTGCCAGAGAATAGCAAGGACAAGAACATATTTACCCCTCTCTGAAAGCTGGATAATTCACTGGATAGTCTCCATTCTTGGTGAGTAGAAAGTTGAAAGCTACAGATTGTATTTATAAAGTTCATTGTGAACGCAGAGTACTGCAGGAAGTAGCAAGCGTATCAGAGATCTTTATGTTGCCTACAGTATCAAATGTTATGTTCACAGGGAGACCAGACAAACAAATTGGCAGGATACGTCAATAGAGTCTAGACTGGAAAAAGCCCCTTGAGAAATTAAATTCCAAATCTTTAATCTACCACATTTTATATATTTTTATCTACAATAGTGCAGCTTTTCACAGCTTTTCACCCGTACTTTAAGAAAAATGTAATTAAATACTGTTGAAAAAAAAGGGGAAAAAAAGGAATTACTGTGTTCCATTTTATCTAACTGCATGTTTTCACAAATGCAACTCGAAGCTTCATTCAGCAGAATATTTACATATGTGCCTATGTCATTGAGACTGCCCACACACTTTCTGCCCTCACTGGAGTTCATCTGATGCTTTTAAACTAGGTGTTGAAATGCCCTACTGAATCAGAGCCATAATTTATATTTCTTTTTCTTTAAGGTGGAGAACAAAGAGCTAACTCTTCCTCCTGGAAGCCACAAGAGTTTGTAAGGAGATGATGCAGGAAACCTTGTGCCCCTCTTCTCCTGGGTGACATCAACAGTATTGCCAAACCTATCATGTCAAAAGTACTCCAGATAGTGAGGTGTGACATGGCAAATCAGCTCCTTCATCACCATCTCAAGCATTCTCAGATGCTTTGCACACATGTATTTTGTACCTGTGTTTGAGGAGATGAACATTTCTTCAGTTAATAAAAATATCATGGAAAACATAGAAGATGACTATGAGCTCTTCCAGAAGTGTTTGGCATTACAGAAGACAGGCCTGTTCAGAAGAATTGAATTTAAAAGTTATGAAGAAAATCTCAGATTACAAGATAGTCTCTGTTTTTAAAGGGCTATTTCAGCTTTAGCCCATTTCTCATCAAAATCATGGCTTTGAAAGAATTTATGTCCAACTTGAGTGACAGAAGGATTTTATTAGAAGAAACTTGTATTAATTTTAAAAAGCCAATGCCATGCTGTCCTTTGTGTTTTGTAGCGTCACTCATTGCTTCTGTCTGCTAAGTCTGGATACAGAATTCAATTGCTAATAACTTAGTAATTGGTCTGATTTTGTGAAACTGAAACTTCTCCTTGAAGACATGCAAACCTTAATCCTTAGTTCTTCTAAAGAAAAAGCACTTCATCTGAATGCGACAGAGTAGGTACTACAGATTGTTTTGAAATGTGTGCACTGTGTATGCTTATGGACATTCTTCTTCATATTCTACTTACATAGCTGCCATTGCATGCATATTAAAAGACAAAGTGGAAAAAGCACAGCCTCTGATGAGATCATTAGTATTTAATTCCTCCCAATATGGTTATTCCTTTAATTTCTTTTCCCTTTCCCAGAGAAGCATATCAGATTGTTCTTGACAGGATGCCTTATCTATGACTCTTCGTATACACGGGACACTCACCAGTGCAGAAAATCTTTTTATCAAGTTGATTCAGAAATCACTATGATTTTATGCCACGATAAAACATACTGTATTGAAAGAGCACGTATTTCCTGTTACAAACACCCATTGAGCACTGCTCACGTCATCTGGGGAACCTATCTTATCCTATTTATTTCTTTTTGCTTTTCAGGATATTTCACTGAATGAGGACAAATCAACTACAACCGTGCACGGAAAAAGCACACAAATTTTACTAGTCAATCTGCAATTATCAGTGACCGAAAGGGCAAAGGACCCCACTCCAGTGCCACACTCAATATTCCTCACAGGTGAGCTCTTTCTCCAGCCCTCGTTTTTCTCTGTTAACTTTTCTGACAGCAAAGCTAGAATTTTCTGGTTTTTTCACTTTATGGTTTGCCTGCATATAGTGTTTTCATCTGTCCATCCCCTCTCTGCCAAAGAGAAATGACCCCTGACCTCTGTTGCCAAATCAGACAGCCCTTTCTGTGATTCCTGGAACACTGCCTTTATGGTTCTTTTAGGGAACCACGGTACTCTTAGGGGCACCTTAATGAGGTGTCATTTATATAACTTTAATGATGTATAATAATTTAATATCATTGTTCCACTGCAACACAGAATCCTTATTGAAAAGCAGCAGTAATGCTATTTAGAATATTATGCAAAGGAAAACATTTAAATACCTTGAATGATGGTTCTTCAAAGACTTGAAATTCACAGTATTGCCCAGTCCTCTTTTTGATGATATTTTTGAGTCCTTTCCATATCTGGTGTGTTGCTGAAAGATAAATATGAGATATAAAAAAAGAAAATAGAGCAGTTAATAGGATCCTAGCAGCACTCACCAGCTCTGACAGTTTACTGCACTTTTTTGATTTTATATTTTCAGTCTGTCATTCCACAAGTAGTCATAGCTCTTTACCTTCTGTGCCTCAGTGTCCATCACTTCCATACCACTGTTCTCTTTGAGCAGTGCTGTTCGTGCTTAAAGTCTTGTGGAAACAATAGTCAGAACCAACTAGTCTCCCTGAAAGAGTGAAAAGCTCTGTTTTTCTGATAGTGAAATACTGTTTTAAATATAGTGAAATCCCGTATCTGTTACAGTAGTGCATTTAAGGAGAAGAATTCTTTTAAGAGATATTTTTGCCATTCTTCTGAATCTAAAGCAATGGTGGTGTTTTGCTGGTTTCTGCTGTGTAATTTCAATACGCAACAATCTTTCCAAGTTGAATAATTTGGAATCCACGCACGCTTTGCAGTTTTGAGATAATTTGATCTGAATAGCAGTTTCATGTAAATGTTTTGGCAGTAATAAAAATATCCTCAACATTACTACTTACAGCTTTGAAATACCAATAACGATTTTACATGCCAGCAATGAAAGAGCATGATAGGCAGGTTAAAAATCGTTAATTCCTCTGTCTGAAACTGATATTTTCTCACTGAAAGGTTTGAAAACAAATCTACTTTCAACAGGTTATTTCTGTATTAATGTGATACCAGCAACATCTGTACAGTTCTCTTCTTCTGTGGGCAAGCACTGTCCAAGGGAGCTTGAAGGAACACAGCTCTTGCTTGCTTCACCCTGCAGCTGTGGGGTAAACATGGGATACAATGTTTGAAGTGTTAAATAATTGGAGGAAGTGAATGGAGAATGATAACAATAGCAATAGGGAAATTTCTCAAGTGATTTGAGAAGGCTGTCTGGTGCGGGCTGGATGTTTGATTATGTATGCACTGGATACCCACTTCTCTCTACTTGAATAATACATGGGAACCAAGAATTGTTTACTTTAAAATATCAAAATGAGAAATGACCATGTTCTGAAAATAAAACCTGGGATTTTCAACTCTGCCACCTCTAGGAAAGCCCAGTGGGAGGGATAGGATTGCTAGAACTAAGGGAGGCCTCCTTTTCCTTGTTTGTTATCATTTAACAAAATCTGAAGGCATCTTCCTTTGCAGAGAGCAGGAAATAATTCCTATGCAGCTCCAGGGCCATGCAGAGGTTATGGTGCCCATTTCACTTGCGGTGTTAAACAACAGAGGGCTTCAGGATTGTACTGGAGCTGTACTGAGTCGCTAAACACTGGGCAATTAAAAACAAAAGAGCACATGTACAGTGGAATGTTTCTGACTAGTAACAGGTGAAAATATAGTCCTCTTTAGCTGCCTTCTCCCTCCAATGTTCTAATTTTTTAGAGATTTTTTTTTAGGGTTATATTTGGGAGTGCATGCTCAGCAGACTAAAAATTCAAGCCAAAACATTCCTGTTAGTTGATGACAGTTTTTGAAACCTGAACATTGTCAATCAATGTTGTACTCTCAGCCTTTACTCTAAGTCTGCTTGGAATTAGTAACCTGAAGTTTTATGATGATAAACTCCAGTACCCTATTGAGAAGAACTAGCGTACGTGTTGTCTACACACTAAGAAACGCAACCATGCTTCTGCATGTCACTGAAAAATAAAAAGGATTGTACACATGGCATGTATATAATACAATGTTAAGATGTCTGCATCTGGGGGACAGATTGTAGCTGCCACTTGATTCCCAGGATGAGGCAGCCCAAGCAGTGTCAAGAGCTGAGAGGTCCTTGCCTTATATAGCGTGAAATGTGGTGTCACTGACTTCAGTAGCAAAATCCTCAATGACTTTTGTGTTTTGCCCAGGATGCATCATTATTCCCCCTATATGGAAGCAAGTATTTTACCAGAACAAGCATGATTTTTGATAATCACAGAATACGTAATCACTTAGACAATTTGTAACAATATTTATGAAATGCACATCTCATTTATTTTGCATAAACCTTCTTATTTTACTATCCAAAGTTGCTTGTTATGCAAACTCTGAGGACTATTAAATATTGTTTGATTAATTTTTACACAGTATTATGAATAGTGTGCTTAGAAATAGACCTGTATAGAATCTTATAGCAAACCTCCCAAACAAACACAATTTACTAGGTTTGTATTGATGTGGAAAAATTGCATTTCTTTATGTCAGCTTACTATAATCAATTCATTCTTCTTGTTATGAATCCAGTTTAACATGTTCAAGCACTGCAAGTTTTTGTTCTTATAGCATCCTCTCTTTTCTCCCTTGTTCGTATAAAAGAAACATATAGCTTCTCAGATACCAAATGGCTAGCAATGCTCTGTTTGATTTACCAAGTCTAAATCAGCTAAAGCTATCAGCTAAACACCCTGCTTGTTTCAATCCCATTATCGCTAGTCCTGCACTTTGCAGAGATCCCATCTCTCATTCGCAGGCTTGCGAGCCTTTCCACGGCAAGTTGTCTCCAGATGTGCGGTCGTAACATTCCCAGTGGTGTGTAAGTGATGGGAATTGAGCTATGACAGCAGGCCAAAAGCTCCTGCACCCTGCCCATAGCCACCTCCTAATAGGCTTTTCACACTCTCCAGAGCTTTAAGGTTCCAAGCAGGGAACTCGCTGTAGGACAAGGGACAGGACAGGCACTGTCTCAGGGAATAGTGAACAGGAATTGAACTGATTGAAAAAACAGAACTTTCCAAAGCCCCCCCGCCCCCCCCGCCCTTTTTTTTTTCCCCCTCTCTTTGGCTTAACTCATTCTGGGTCGATATTCTTTACAATGTTAACCTTTCTTGATCAGTGCTTTTAATACAGCTGTCAGAGTCAACCAAGGAAGATGTAAGAAATCTTCTCTCCCATTGCTGCATTACCAAGGCTGTTTCAATGAAAACACAGTCCTTTTGATCTTAGTTATTTGGAAGCTCTTCTTCTGCAGCTTGTATCTCAGCAGAAAACCTAACAATCTGTTTGTGCTTACTGGGAAAAAGATATTGTCGCCTTGCCAACATAATTACATTGGTGAGTTAGGGAATAATGAGTGAGAACAGATGAAATATTTAGATATAAATAGTCTGTTTTCTTGTGCTGTGATTTTCGCTAATAAGGCAAGGACGTGTGGTTTGTGGTTCAGGGACAGGATGAGGAACCAGGACATCTGGGTTCCTTTCCCAGCTTTACCACAGTGTATTGAAGAAGTCATCAAGCCTCTTTGTACCCCATCAGTTGGAAGTGGATAATAATGCTCTGGGGACTAATTCTTTAATGCTGTCGTTTTCAGATGTTCAGAGGGGGATAGCAATACAAGTGTACGATTTTTACATACTAGAAATTAATCCAACTGAAACTTTAAATCTAGATACCTAGAAAGTTTGTGAATTAATTTATCTTATCCTGACTTTAGGAATCTGACCTACTTGCAATTTCATAGCAATGACAGAAAAAAACAAAAGGAAAATTAAAAACAATACAGAATGTTTGAACAAAATCCTGCCTGAAAGTATGCAATCCTGAGTTTGCTGTGAGAAGTTTTTTAGGCTTTACACTGAAGCTTTTTTTTTTTTTTAAGCATCTAAAGTAACATTAGAGTAACAATGGGAGTGCTATGTACCTAATAGGAAGAGAGCAATGATGTCCATTTGTTCAATGCCTATAAACTACTAGGGTTTCACTCATAAGGCTTGGTAGGATTTAAAAAAGATCTACAGCGGCCATCTACAAAGGGATGCGTTTCCCCTAGCCTGTGTGTATTTTGCTCACCGCAGCTGTAACTAATAAATCACTAAACCATAGATTAAAAGCATGTAATTAGTATAAAAGTAATTAAAGCCAAGATTCATTCTACCTAGGAGTAAATAAGCACATTTGGCATGTAAGTCATAGTGGAAAAGAGATTGCTTTTTTTTAGCATGCACATGCTAGCAGAGAGTCTCAAAAGCAGAGCTGCTTTTTTGGCTGAGAGCAAAAAAAACAAACTGTGGTAGGGGTTTGAAAGCGTTGAGTTTAATTCATGAGAATAATTAATTTGGGAACAGCGTTATACTATTGTAGGTTTTCCAGTGCTCATTTGAAACAACTTTAGTAGTAAAAACAAAAGTCTGTAATGCAGTAATGATTTTTTACCTGCTGATGGATTCTGAGCATCAGATGGCTGTAGCTGTGTTAGAAAGCTGAAGAGCAGATCTACAGTTGGTAATGAGGACCCCATGTCCATATTGTATGTGCAGTTAGGCTTTTCAGTCCGGTCCCATGTGCCAGCTGGCTAGAGCACAGGAATTGTCCTCCCAGAGTACCTTTCTGATGCTGGTTTCACCCAAAGGTCTGGTTCATATGCTCTGACCTGTGGTGCAAGAAAAAGCATGGTAAGCAGGAGAAATCAGGATAGTTGCTTCAGAAGTGCAATTCTGATCTGAACTAAAATGCCAACCTACCCTCACCCTATTTGTACCCTTAACACTGAATAAGGGTGGTACCTGGGCGTGATTTGCACTCAGAATCCATTTGGCCAAGCAAGACTGAGCACAAATTTTCCCTTGCTTTCATCGAAATGCAGGCAAGGCTTTACTCCAAATCACTGCAGTTGGACAATGCTAAAGCAGCAGCTGAAATACTTGTCATGTAGTATAATTTTAGACTTTTTTGAAAGGCTTATAGCTACGTGTAAGGAAAATTGGCTTCACTTTGTTGATTTTGTCTCATTTGAGAACATTCTCGAGAACAATTTAGTCCAATGCAATATTGGCACAGGAGGTACAATTTTAAATAGGGAGAATTAGCTCTTCAGCATCACTCTAAGCTAACAACATATTTTCTGTGATACTAAGGGAAGAGTGAATCTCTTGATGCACAAGAAACACTCCAGGAATCTGCAGTGATTCACTTCTTTCTTAACTGACTTGTACACCAAAACGGAGAACTCAAGGCCATGGTTAACCAAGCCCTTCCTCTTTCCTATGCCCAGTCCTTGCTTTCACCAGGAGAAATGTGGGCACGTGGCCTGCTGGGCACTCTTTAGCACAACCTATTCTGTGTCCCCAATAAGGAGACATAGGGAGCAGCATCCCAGGGCTTACCACTGGGTGCTCCCAGTGGAGACGGAGCAGTTTGTATTTCAGAGCACTCTAGAAAGTTAAGTCAGAGCGGGAGAAAATTGGTGAGCTGTCAGCTGAGATACCTCATCCACTTCCAGAATCCTAGAAAACGAGTGTGCTCGAGGATACAGGGAATAGGAGACTTATCAACTTTTCCATAAAAATTGCACTCATCATAATGATTCACGTCATCGTAACATCTTTCACACTAACTTCCCTAAAAAGACATCCCAAACCAGTATATACATATCTTTAGCTATATATCTATGTATGCAAAGTTATGTAAATAACTATGTGGTGAGACAAAGCAGCCTGAACAACCAAAAGATTTAGCAACAAAAGTTCTTTTCCTATGGCATAAATCCCACTAGTAGTATCTCAAAGTGGAAGGCATAGCATTACATTATTTGAGCACAAAGGCCAAATTTCCCTGGTTGTCAGTTAGGCCTCAAGCTCATACAAACACAGCAGGAGGAACCTAAAATGATTTTGCTTCCTAGTGGCGCTAATTTAATTGCTGGAGAAAATGTAATTATATTTATATTGACATTATAATGATAAGTTTGCAGGCCAGACTCCATTCTGTCTGTTAGGCCAGATATAAATGAAGCACCAGCAGAGACCTAAGGAATTTCTGTTCCTCAGTGGTGGTATGCTTGGCAGCCCAGCTAGTAAGTTCAGCAGTAAGAGGAAAGTTCATTCTGTGAAAAAGATAGTTAAGATTTAATTTTGTCTTAACTATAGAACCTCTCCATTTTGTATTGATCACAGCATCCTCAAACAAACTCCATGTGGACTTTGCAATATGCTGACTAGGCTTTTATCTTGTATAGCTGTAAAACTTGGAATATCAACATAAAATCTTGTAGCAGTCATATATGTATGCATGTATGTAATTACAATGTGGGTTTAAGAGCAGAAGGTTGTACAAAAGAGGTGCTGGGTATTCATCACCCAGATAATACAAACAAGGTCAAAGTATCCAGTTGTGACAGGTTAGTGAAAGCAGCCATTCCCTTGCAACAGATCTTGTTACTTTCTCCAGAACAGCCCTTTCCACGCCCAGCCCAACTCAGCACCCCCCCGGCCCGTGGCCATGCTGTTGGGGATAATCAGCAAAATCCCTGCGGAGCTCTGCTGCTCAGGTGCGTGAGTAGCCAGTGCATGTTACCAGGCTATGTGTTTCAGCATTTGTAACGAACAGCAACATATATGTACTTATATGAATGGAAACTTGTTACATGCTCTAAGAATTTTGTTCAAGGTTTTTTATTAACTATGTTGTGCAACAGAAGTCACCTTCTTCATGTTATGGGCTCAGTGCATGTTATTATTAAGACAAAAGGGCAAATAAAGATTTTAGTGAGATTTGTCAAGTTCTGGTGGGGAAGGCATGCCGCTATCCCCACGTTAAGGGCTGACCTTGCATTTCAGGGAAGCAGAACAAAATACGAATTTGTTACAGTGATGAATTTTTCAACATGGAGCTGATAAAAGATCGCAGCAGACCTAGCACCCTGCAGATGCCTTGCTGTTGTGAACAGTAATTGCCTGCTGGCTGTTTGAGGCCGTCGGGATCACACACAGTAGATTCAGACTGGAGCCTGGCACCATTTGACTTGTGGTTTTGCTTGCTTATTTATCAGTCTCAGTTGCCCCCGTATTAAGAGAGAGACCCTTCAGGAAAATGGAAGTTCTTTCCTGAAATTCAAGGAGGTGGGAATTGCAGTCATTCACTGCTGATACATTAATTTAATACATAGCAGCATTTTTAGGTGTTTATCCTGGCTAAATTAATTTAATATGTTATGGTACATGTACCAGCCTATCCTATTGTTTTCTCAGGGCACTTTATCAGTGTGAGATATTGCTAGTTCTAAAGTCAAGATCCTATAAGTATTCATTACTTCGCTTGCACGAATGGTGCCACTGCCCACAAGAGAAGCAGTACTAAGGGAGAGTGTTTAAATTCAGGGCTGAAGGATTTCTTTTTAGTTATAGAATTTGTAAAGGAAACAACTCTAGAGAGGAAATTATTTGCAATCTGGAACCAAACTAAATTAAACAATTAGAAGATAAAAAGAGCTAAACAACTTAAAATTTTCTAAAGTCAGACTTCGGTTGAAAATAATATTCCAGGACTGTCAGAACATGTTGATTCTTTAATAGGTTAAAAAAACCCAACCAAACACAAAAAGCCTGTTGTTTGGATCAATTGAACTTAATTTTCTTTGGCTTTTTCTTCCATACTCATACACCAAGAGAAAAAATAGCATCTTGATATCTGTAATTAGGATACCAGCAAATGGATTCATTAGTCACTGCCCCAGCTAACCTTTATGTGTGTTGCTGGGGAAGTTAGTTAAGGTAGATTCATTTTTCCTAATTTAACCATATAAAAGAGAGGCACCTGGTTTAACCTACCACCCCATGTCCCTCTACTTTCAATGGGGCAAAAGTGGAAAAGGAAGAGAGATCTGGGCTGTAGGTGGAATCGGTCACTCCTTGGGGGTGCCTGAGGAAAGTGCTGGTATATTTGAAACTCCGTTTTCTCTGTTAAACTGAAATTTTATCACACAGAAGAGGTAGGAGGATGACTGTGGGACATTCAGATAGGAGGGCACTAAGAGGCACACAGGAGCCATTGATAGACCATGCACTACTTGAACTCCCTGTCCTCCGCAGCTGGACATAGCTGAGCTTTTGTCAGTGTTCACAGTCCAAGCCTGCACCACAAATTTGGCAGAGCTTGTTTTTTTTCCATTTTCGTCAATATTAAAAATATGTCCTGTACATGGAACTTCTTCTGGCATTCACCACAGAAAGGCTTTTGCAGGCAAAGTCCAACACCATCGGATATTTATAAAAGCTTCATAGAAGTGTACAGGTTTCACAAGCTTACATTGGCTTAAACAGGAGGAATTTTATGTGTTTTACCAATGTTACCTGAGGAAATATAGGTCCCAAATGGTGATTTCCCCCCGCCTCCAAAATACAGTTATACTATGGAGGTGGATGTATGTTGGCACTGTGCCAAAGTTTCTTAAAGGACACAAACCATTTTGGATATGGAGCTTTCACAGCTTGTTTGTTCTTAACTGTAAGTTTTGCTTTTGTTTTTAAACCTCATTAGTATTTTGTTTGAATTAATCTCTCCTCCAAGTTTAAATATCAGAACAGATATTAGATTAAATGCCTCCGATTTACAACCACAGTGCCTTCTCTACAGTCAGTTAGTATGGACAATGCAAAAGTGAATTTTGAATGTTAACTTGTTTTATAATCTTGAAAAAAAAGATCAGGAAGGTTATGCAAATATCGTAGAAAAATTAAGGATAACATACACACTAAAAGTAAATAAAAATATTTGGGAAGAATGCCAGAAATCCTTTGCTTATATACAGAAACCCCCAGGGTACTAATAGTGGTCCATTGTTTTCCAAAGTTCTGAGGTACCTTTATGTTCCCAAAAATAACCATTTTGTTTAGTTCTCAGTGTTGTAGAGATGCCTGAATTGGCTAGCGAGAAAGAGACTTTTTCTGGCAGTGGAACATTTCTTCACAGCAATGATAACAACTCCTTATAAGCTCCTTTTTTCTGCCTTTTTTTTTTTTTTTTTTAAGATGATACCAAAGGTATAATTCTGAAATCAACAGAATTAAATTGCCATAAAACCACTGCTATTGAAATTACATTTACTTGCTATTAGTTTGTTTTATTTGGTTGCTTTTTGCCTGGAAAGGTTTAGGAGGTCAATTTTTAATAACGCATTCTGTTGGTAATAGATGTAATAGGAATACGATTGAATTTACAACTAGTAAAAACGCACCGATGGCAGGGAATAACTCTTAAGAATAAACATAACGTCACTGGCAAATTCTAAACTTACTACATGAAATCTAATAGGAAGCCGGTATCTGAAAGCACTGAAGTTTAATATTATGGGTGGGTCACCTCTGTCTAATTTCATTTGGAATTACATTTATTTGCTTCCAGATTTAACTAGGTCTATAATATGCAAAAATACAACATGCAAGTTAGAAATGCATATATCAATTTGAATAGAATAGCAGATAATGTAAACTTTATATTTTAATCACAAAATCAAGCCACTTTGAAAAAAAACATATTTTGCAGGCTTCTTCAAAACATTTTTCCCCATTTTTTCCCTCCTTACTGGAGCTGAGTTAATACCAACAGTGTAACAATACTTTAGTGCAAGGGAGAGCATTTCTGCACGCATCCTGCCCTGTCCAGAGTACGGGAAATGTCACAGCGGTGAGATTGGAAGAGTCCCACTTCCTTTTCTAGAGGAGATCCGAATAAACATCTGTGCATTTGGATGATCATCTAAATTAAACTGAGTATGGCAGAGATTTCCTTTAGCATTTTCCCCATCACTAAAGGAAATGAGAGAGTAATTTTGTAAGTCCAATTACAGGATGACTGTTTAACAGCCAAACATCAGGTCAAATGGAAAGGAAAAGACAAATTAGCTGTATCTCACTTTAGGGTGTTTTTGTCTATTACAGCTCAGTACTTCAGAACTGTACTGTATCATATATAAAGCCTTGTTCCTGAACCAGGGAATTCACAGTCCGTTTATATGACATACCACACACAAAGCCAAAAGCAGATAGCCTTTTTTAAAGTCCCATTAATTGTAACACAGTCATAATCCTAAGCACAAATTGTGTTGTTTTTCTTGTTCGCTTCCTTTTTTTCATATTATGTGGCATGCCATCTCACTCATCTGACAGATTTGTCAGATACTAATCTCTTCTAAGCTACTATACGAATATTGAATACTATACATGAACTGTTAATTGGGATGTTCCTTGGGTAAATGTACAGTTTGATACAGTAGGCTGTCAGAAAAGCAAGAAGGTAAAATGGAGAATGGCTTCAGATAAGCCATCTCACAGCAAACTCTCATAATATAAAACCAGAGCTGTTCACAAAATTCTTATTTTTCTACCTTAGCCACTTTAGAAATTATTTTGCCAAGACTGAGGGACAGAGAAAGGATTGTGGTTGACTAAGATATCCTTCTAGGAGCTAGAAATGGAGGTCACCACTGGGAAGCCATTTAAAACCTGATCAGCTGTGTCCACGTTGCCCTGTAAAACCGCCTGTCCCCACTCCAAATTGCCTGGCTGCCTGTTGTCTGCTTGATCACCTCAGAGGAGGCCTAGGTAGTGTGCAATGAAGACATGCAGGGAGGGCTCAGGTTTTTCAGGTCCCCTCCAAAGGCAGTTTGGACAACCCAACTCCCCACAAGCACCTTGGCCAGAAGCTGCCCCACAGAGCAGTGCCAGGGTGGGCAGCAGACATCATCCCCCTTAGCTCCTCACCATACACTTACTCTGCCTCTGGACCCCCTGCCTGGAGGTTGCGAGCTAGCAAACCAGTTAGACCAAAGGATTCCCACTACATGCTGGGATGGTAGCGGCCACTTGCAGTGTGCGTGGATGACCAGCAGCACATGCTGTTGTTTCTAACCAGATCAGCACTGTCCAGGTGAATACAAATGAACACACACACAAGCAAAGTCGAGTGGTACATAGCGTGTCTATAAAACCAAATGAAAACTTGGCTGTGTGGAACTGCAGCACTCTGGTAGAGATCTGTAGTGTTTTAAGTTTGATATTATTTTCAGTGGGGTACCTTTCCTGCGGGGAAAAAACAAAATTTCTGTTTTCTGTATCACATTCTTGTGAACAGGGTCAGCTTCTAGGAGTTTACAGAGCAGTGAATGAAAGTTAGTGGTATAAATCAGGTGACTTAATTATTTCAAGAGACCTGAGTCACATTGTGCCAGTAACGATTTTACAAATATTTGTGTATGAGTATTTATGAGGCGTGAACGCTTGTCTATATGTGTGTTCAGCTTAGCCTGAATTCAGTGAAGATATGCTAAATCACCAGAGCAGCTAGTACCTAGTGGTTAAGCATGCATTTGCACTCACATAAAGTACAAAAGCGTACTGGATTTGCATCTGAAATTGATGTTTGACATCTAACAATCTAACTTGCCTCTGTAGGACACTACAGAATCGAACTCTGAATCTTGTTTCCCACTTCTCAGTGCCACGTGTGATCTCTGTACCTCTCTAAGTGCACAAAGCAGGTACGACATCAGAAGAGTAACATCATGGTCACTTTGCACAAATGAACATGACTAGAATAACGCTGGAGGCAAGGGGAATTAGGTCTCGTGAGTATAAATTTTGAGCTAAAGAATTAATTTACATTTATTTGAAAGAGCTCAGTGAGGCATAAAAATGTTCAGGAATGCTTAATCCTAAAGGGAATGAGATTTATCAAAGCAATTTGAAAGGATAATACATTCATTTCTGGTTCTACAGGCAAAGAAAAGCCAAAGGAGTCCAAAGCATTAACAACTTAGAAGCTATTTTTCATGTTGCCAACTTAGAAGCTATTTTTTCATGCTGCTATCATTACCACAGGTTTGGTGCTACAGTGAAAGGCAAATCTGGTTCTGGTAAGCAATTATTAACTTGTGATAAGCATTAGGTTTACATTTAAAGATCAAAGCAGACATACATAAACCATTTTGACTACATACATAGCCTCTGCTTTATGTCCTTGCTCTTGGTTTTATATCCAGTCATCACTGTGTTTCCCTCTTTCTTAGTGAGTCCAGGAGCAACTGGAATCTGTATTGAAAAGAAAATGTAGTTAATTTAATTCATAGTAATGTGTAATGGACTAAAAACTTCAGGCAGAGATTCTCTCAGTCGGTATACTAGATCGGAGGAATTAGAAGATCTGTTACTGTCAAACTCATTAGAGAGACAATGAAGCACTTTCCTATTTCTGTTATTTTTCTCCCCTCTGAAAATAGCCATCACCCAAACGATCAAACCATTAATAACACACATTTACTTAAACAAAATTCCCATTTATCTGACAAATCCCAATGCTAGAGCTCCCCACAACTAAAATTGCTATTCAAAGATTATTGTGCCATGAGAGGGTAGAAGGTTGGCAATTTGCTTCATTTCAGGGAAAGGGTCATTACTGTGATAGATTCCACCTACTTATTCCAGAGTGAACTTGGTCTATAGCTAAGCAATCTGCAGGTCATCGCTATGACCAAATCCTGAAGTCTTTACTCATGACTGAACTCCACCTGGGATCCATTTGTGCAGTTTTTTATGCTTCAGTAAATCTGGCCCTTTGCTTCTGTTTGTCCTCTGTTCAGTCTAAACTTTTCAACTGGATAAAAATGAAGGCATCATTTTGAAAATCCTTACTGAAAAGTCTATTTTCCAAGCATTTTATGAAAAGCTTAAGAGTATGGGTTTCAGCTCAGGCTTGAAATAAAAAAAATAAGAATTTGGTTTGAATAAAACTCACTATATCTTTACTGCAAGGTGAAGTAATAAAAGTATGCTTCATTTCATGTCTTAGGACAGACTGCTATATATGACTTCCATACTGTAATTTTAACAGGTTATGGGCTATTCATCTCTACTCACATGTAACATATTCTTCTGAAGTAATATGACTGTATGTATAAACAGGCAAATTGATAGCAGATTTATAATGATTTTGCAAATGGTATTAAATGTACCTCTAAAAAAATATCTGAGACTATTCTACGTGTAGTTAATGATTGGGAAAAAAAAACCAAACCGGACACCTGACAACTTGAAGACATGGAATTCATCTCCCTAAATGCTTGAGAACCATCTAATTAAGTGAACCAACACATTGCAAGATCACTGACCATGTGAAGGTTAGGTATCATGGTCATCTGAGGCTAACTACTGCATGTTCATATGAGACATCACAGACTGCTCCCAGCTACTGATTGTTTCTAGTCCTACAACCCAGCAAAGCTGTGATATCAGAAATGCCTAAATCTTTCTGCCGGTCTGTGTGTCCCCTTCACGATCAGGGCTTCCATTAGCTCTGCTCTCCATCCTGTACCACCGATTTACTAATATGGAATATGCTTTGCCATATCATAACAAAATTAGGCAGGCCAAAAACTGCAGATATGTCTGGATTTACAAAAGACTTGGCTGCAAAACTTCCAGCTAGTTCCAATCCACTCTTGCCAGTTCTTCTGGATGCTCAATATCTGTAGAAATCTCATTCTCTGACGCTTGAGTTTCCTTTAAATTGAATTAATGTGTTTTTTATTGCAAATCATAAGGTGGAAGCGTGGAGAATTATTTTTCTTTTCAAAATACCTGTAGAGTTTTAGATTTGGTTTCTAATGCACATAAATTTAAATTGTTGTCATTTATATAGTTCAGAAGTTTCTTTTTTAAATGGTCTGAAGCGCACCATTAGTTTTACATGTTCTTTTACACTGGTTTGACTTAAAACCAGTGTAGCTGTTTTGTTACAAATTATTTTAGTTCCCAAGTAAACTTACTGGCAGAGAAATTCAAAACATATTGAATTAATTTAAAATACTAATATCCACAACTGGTTCTAAATAAATAAAAAAATTATTCTAGACCTAGTGAGTTTTATTTCTGACAGTTCTTATTTTTAAAATATAGTATAACATTTGTATATATATTTACTTACTTTAAAATAGCAAATCAACAGCACAGGGATCAACATATTCCTTTTTTCCCTTGTGTCCAAGACATTTTTTTATACAGAAGAAAATGCTTGATTTCTTTTCCCATCAATGCAAAAACAATCCTGTAAATGCACTTTTCATGTCCCAATGTGTAGCCACTTTGTTGAACTTTCAGATTCTGCAATTAGATAAATCAGATTTCCTAGTGAAGATCTAAAGCTGCAAGTACAATTTATCTTCAGTTCACTAGTGATATGGGCAGTTACTATCTTGGGACCAGATCCTGTCAACCTGCGCATGAATACCTTCACCCATAACAGCTGGTCCAGCCATGACCATTACACTGTTCATGTGAGTCAGGGTGTGTCAAATCACTCCCTGATGTAGAAAATGTTTGCAGGGTACCAGTCTTGATTTTCTAGTAGAAAACAGTAAAAAGATTGCAGAAAGAAATAGACTATAGCCAGGAATATCAAATAGTCATGAGATGCTTTTTTACATCATTTTTCCCTATGATATTAAAGTTGTCCCATAGTTACAAGCCCCAACGTAAAGCTCTTATTTACAAAGAGTAATACAGGGTACTTTGCAGCTGATGTCAACAGCAGGGTGACACAGAATAGCACAAGGCAATTTTTGCAAAACTGGCTCAGCAAACATCATCTGCTGAGCTGGAGGTCACGCGGTCCTCCTGCCACAGTCCCAGCTCAAAGCAGCAATGAAGAGCAAGCAAGAGTAACCCATGCAAGGCTTCTGATGACTTATTACACATCTCAGATTGCAAACTGGTGCGGAGAAGGTACTAAACACCATGTCAAGCAGTTGTGAGGTGTCTGCACCCACGTTTCAAGAGCTCATGCTCCTGGCATGGCTTGCAAGGTGGGATGGTGCAGCTCCAGAGAGCTCAAGGAGGAAGGCAAAAATAGCTCTTGAAATGGCAATGAGTGGTGGAGCTGCACCATCCCACCTTGCAAGCCGTGCCAGGAGCATGCCAGTGCTTGTTGGCACTGGATCACCAAGGTCCCATTTTGGTGACCTTGGCTTGCAGAGATTGAGAACACTTCCAACGTAGCATTTGCATTGTGATTATTGGCTCTCAGAGAGGCCACCGAGGAGGCAGGAGAGATCAGTAACCCACAGGCCTTTCTGGTTCTAACTGCACTGGTTGCCTGGAGGCTGGCCAGCAAAACTCTCTTTAAAGGGGTCCTTACGCAGACCTCTGTGTTACCCTCATTCATTGTCACTTTATCCTGACATTTGCTGCTGTGCCTCAACACATTTAATGCCTCCAGGATTTGACCCACATGGAGGCTACTCCCACAACCTGTCCCCGTGACCTTTCCAGGAGTGTTAATGATTTAATGTTAATGGCTATCCACTTCAGAAAGGGTTGTGGAGACTGGGGCGTAAGAGGTCATTATTGTTTAAACACATTTGTTTTGTCTTTCTTCTCAGAAACTTTAAATCAGAAGAAGTTTCCTTACACAGAATGCCCAAACTGACAGCTTTAGGATGTGTGAGAAAGACACAGTTAATTTAGTGCAAAAGATAAGACATTTCCTTGGGGAAGCACTAATACCAGGCCTATTACCCCTCAGTGTCATTTCAGATTAGCGTACCACAGAGAAAGGGATTCTAAATCTTTTCAATTGAAAAATATTTGTCTTTTCCTTACTACAATAAGTTTCTGCCTAGAGGTTAAACAGTTTTAAAATTATTTCTGAATTACATCCAATTTCTGGACAGTTTATCAAAGAAAGGAGGATGCAGTTTGTCTGTTGCCTTGTCAGACCAGAGAAATGAGAAATAAATCTCCTCAGTTACCCAAATTGAATAGTTACATAAAAAGATGATTAGAAATACAAAGTCCAGACATATCTAACTTGCTAAGATTTGCCAGCTCTCACAGACACATCCACATGTGAGATTACATGTCACAATTATGCATGCGAAGTGCAGGGATAATGATCCAAACTTGGTGGTTGAAATGACAGCCGAGAGAAGAACTTTACTCGGCTTCTCTCTCCCTTTTTCTGGCTGAAAGTTTGAAAAGCATCAAAACCACTGATTTTAATCCACACAGATTTTTGATTCATAAGCCATGAAATGACCTCACAAAAAGGAGAAAATGCAAATATCCTTTTACCTTTATCATGTTCTGAGCAGGAACATTCCAGGAGCCTCCTGGAAAGCACAGTTCCCTTCGGTACAGATGATGTGCCGAAAGATATAAAAAGCATTAAACAGAGGTAGTTAATTATGTATTTAATGTTCTTTTAGGTCAAATGGTACCTTGTAATCTGTTTTAGAGGTCTAAACACAAAGGCTTAAGTGCACTCTAATGTGGGGGGCAGCATATGTTAAATGGCACTCTGCAGGTTGATGTTTCTACAGAGCTATGGTCTGCCCGCAGTCTCTGGGTAACTGCATGGCTCACAGAACGCTTGTGTGGTAGGGTGGTTTGGGCTTTTTTCCTTGAAACTCCTTGCAACCAACTGTACTCTTTCCACTTCTCCTCGTGCCTGCATAATGGTTGTGTTTCCTCTGATCTTTACCAAAGAAAAAATATTTTCCTTTTCTAATTCAATCCTTAGCTATTGTTTTCCCAACCTCTAGTTCTCAAGAAATATGATTTCTTAAAAAAAAAAAAGTCTAATTAAGCCATTTATCAAACTTTTCCAAGTGGGTAGAGTGACAAATTAGCCCTATCTTCCACCAACAATCTGATGGATGGGAAGATAAAGATGCAGAGGCTGTTATTTTAGCTGGAAGCTCTCTACTGTATCAATTGTTTGGCCCCAAGCCAAAAGACCCTAAGAGATGACAAGAACTAATGATGGGTCCATGAAGTTTATGCAGCGTGAGGCCTGACATCAAAGGAATCTGCCCTTATTAGCAGTATCTCTATGCCTTCTTCCTGGAAAAAAATACTCATTTGTTTTTTTTTTTTTTTAAAAAAAAAAAAAAACTTAATCATCTTACTCTCTTGGTAAATGGAAAGAAAATGCAAACTGTAAATAAATTTGCACAATAACATACTGCCGACAAGTTCTGCTTTTCTCTAAAAATACTAAGTGGTCACTATGACATTACTTTTAAGTCCACCAAGAGAGTCTAAGACAGGTAGACTGCAAATAAGTTTCTCTAGAAGTCTTTACTTTTATGCCGTTCCTTCAGAACTGTGCTCCCTGGCAGCCTGCATGCCAGATATAATCTGCACCAGATATGATCTGGAAGCAAGCATGGAGTCCTGATCAGGGGAAGTCAGTCAACTTCAGTAGCATCAGGACCCCCAAAATTGCCCCGGATTGCAACCCACTGAAATCAGGCATGCAGACGTTGCAGAGTCAGGGCCAGACTGCCAAAAATTTTCTTGGATTTAGAGAGGGAGTGGCAAAATTCACAGAAGAAAAATTCATCAAGAGTTGGATCAAGCCTGTACTGCCCCTGGCTTGGGAAGATCCTAAGCCATGTTGCAACAGATGGCAGGAGAATTTGGGGGAAATACCACTATTTGCTTGTGTATACCTACACTCTTCCTAAGTATTCAGTCTTGGTAGTTTTACAGGGTTTTGGGGGAGGTGGATTATGGGTCCAACACCGTTCTTACGTGACAGGATCACCTTCGAAGTTTGTAGCTTACATCTTTCTCCCTTCTTCCTGCCTTTTTTTTAATATCCATCCATTTTTAAGTGTAATGGAGGCCCTGTATACAGGGTAGAACACAATTACTACTCTACTGGAAAGCAGGAAGAGAGGATATAACTGCCAGGATGACTTCTAAAACAAAAAACCAAACCCACCAAACAACAAGAAAAACCTGTTTTGATACATGATTAGAAAAGTTTGACTGAAAACAAGCCGTTTCTGCAGATACTATATGTTACTGGGAGCTAGAAATAAAATCCATATATTTTTCACTGGGAAACTATTTAAAGATTATTCTTGATGTCCCATTTTTTATTACTCTTTTTCTTGTGGACAGTATTCAACTTACTGGCAGAATGAGAAACTGCAATATCGCTTTATAAAATCCAACTGCAGTAATTCTGCATAGCTAAATATTCATGCACCTGATCAGCTTGATTCATCTTTTCAACAGAACATTTTTAAAGGATCGAATTAAAAACAATAAAGCAATGAAAAGACGATGGTGTTAGAAGTCAGTGCAAAGCCAAATTCAGCACATCCTACAGTATTTTACCGTTGTTCTCCAGTCTGAATTTAATAGTATGTGTAGAAGTAGCGCTATGCAAAACTAGGGTATGTAATCAGTCTTAAATTTTCTGTGTCTTGATAAAATGCCCTGTATTCATCCTTCTTCTATAGCTACCTGTCCATCAAGCAGCTTACTCGAAGTGAAGAACAAGTGGCTTTGCACTCATGGAGTTTTTCATTTCTTGTTACTTTTCAAAAGGGGCATACCATGCTGCTTTTTAGCCCAAGACATAAAGGCAATTTACATTGCTTTATCAGCTGTAGGAATGTCCACAAGCTCTGATAGTTTTTTTGGGGAAATAAAAGAGAGTTTGGAGTACGTGAGGTCCAACATAAACAATCATGGAAAGAACAAAAGAGAACTTTTTAAGACTAAAACCTTATTTGGCAAATTCAAAACGAGGAATTAAAATTCTGGTTGAGAATCCAATGTGAACCATGCAATACCATAGTAATTCGATGTCTGTCTTTCTCCTGATGCACTTGATATCTTTAAATACATAATGTACTTTCTTAGATGTTTGTTGACAACAGGTATGCTTAGGAGCCACATTGTGGCTTCTCTATATGCCATTCACTTGCAACACTTTGGATAAAACTGTAAAGAAAGATAATGCACTGGTTGAAGTTTTCTACTCAGAACTGTATTTTTCCAATAAAAATGAAATGTAACTATTATGGCAATATGCAATTAAGTGTTCAAATGTCATTGCTTCTAACTCAGGAAGGGAACTCCTTGAACAAGGGAGCTTAAATGCAATTTGGCCGCAAAATAAATGTTATTCAGCAAAAGATCAGTACTGAAGTTGCCAATCAACAAAACTGCCTGCTTACTTACCATTAGCAACGTGGCCATTGTCTGGCTACCCTGGCATACTGTAAATATGCCTGGGCAGACTGTGTGATTTAAGATTATTTAGAAGACGGTTATTGTCTCAAGAGACAGGTAAAACAACTCCTCTCAGTCACTTGGCTTGGCTCAGGGGCATAGTGGGCATACAACTCAATTCTATTTAGCCTTTCTTTGGTAAACTAAAGAAAGGATTTTTCTTTCCCTTAAATGTGGCTCCAATTATTGAATATAGAAAGCTCATTCAGAACTGTAAGCATCAGACTTTTCAGAGTCTCATGAATTTCCCAAACATTTTAGCAAAGTTAAGAAATTTTGTTCTGTAATTCACACTTTGTGACACGATTCAATGGAAGACTTCAAAAAAAGAGTTTCCTCCAAAATAAACAATAACCAGAAACTTATGCTACCTTGCCCTTGTCTTTTATTTGCCAGATGACCAGTTTGCTTCACTTCCTTTCCACAACTTTAGAAAATACAGCAAGTCTGCACCTGTACAGTTCCGTCCTGGAAGCACAAACTTCAGCAGTTAACCCAAGTAAAAATATAAACTCATCTTTCATTTCTATTTTAAGAAAATATTTAATCAGTTAGGGCTGAAGGATACACACAAAGTTTGCCAGTAAGGGTTGCCTAGTAAATTTTTGTGGAAAATAAGCTTGGTAGAACAAAACTGAAAAACAGACAAAGCACCACACTGGTACTGAAGCTACATAGAGAAGCAAACAGATTAGCCTTGTATGAATTAGTGCTTTTCCATCGTGCCTGTGAAACTGAAACAGAAAGATGGTGAATGAATTTGAGTGCAGAGATACTGCTCAGCTATGGCAATGGAAATACAGATTTCAGCCACCAAAGGGATCTGGTTTTCACTTGTCTTGATTTCTCCTTCTTCTAAATCACCTTAATATTATGTCTTTTTTCAATTTAAATTAATTTTAGTCTCTTGTGTTGGGAACAGATTCTGATTTTAAGACAACTTTCACAAGAGTATTGAGAGAAAGAAATTTTGCTCACTAAATGATACATGAAGAGAGTAATGATTTCAGAGCTCTATGTCCTATTTTAGCTATTTCCACTATGAGGAAAAAATGGGTTGACCTACTTGTATGTTACAAAAATAGTCAAGGATCTTTAAACAAAATCAATCTCATTGAGCTGAACAGAAACGGTGAGGTGTAATGTGCTCACATCATAACCCAGTTAGGTGCCCATCCTGGCAGTGGAAGCAGTAAAATTATCAGAGCACACCCACAGTGTGTTTTGCCCAACATAACCTAGGGATTATGGAAAATCTCAAAAGCTGGTTTTGAGAAAGTGCCATTCAAGTTCCAGGCCAAAGAACTTCAGTGAGGATTCTGTTTGGCAGATACGGACTTGAAGCAGAAGATGCAGACTGATAACTGAGACACAAAACGAGGCAGATGAGGAATGAGCAGAGACGTATTTGAAAGGGTAGAATGAACTACAGCAGCTCAAGCTAGAGAAAACTGAGGGGCTGCATGACAACACTCTGAAAAATACATGAAAATGAAGAAGGGAGGAAGAATTTCTTGACTATAAGCTTGATTTTGGACAGGGCAATGCCCAAATGACCTCCAAGGTCCCTTTCAGACCTTAGTGAAGGGATATGCTATGTGAGAATAAACTTTATGTAAGGTTCTGGAAGCCTTCAGTAAAAACAGACAATAACCCCATCTAAAGCTTCAAGTCTTTTAGGATGGTTCACAAAATGGAAAAGATGAAGTTGCCACAAGAGTTACATTTTCATTCTTTAACCTGTGTTTGTTTCATCCCTAGGAAACCTCTGTACTTTCTGAAAAAAAAGCCTGAATTTGAACTATTCCACCAGCCTGCAAAGATTTTGTCCTTACTTTATTTGAAACTTTGTGTTTTGAATCTAGGTGTTGCCAATCACTTCTGCTCTTCTGATAACATGTGTAAATCCTTTTGCCTATCTCTCTCATTGTAACCATTCTTAGAATTCTACGATTAAATTTATTATACCTCATTTACTAAAGATGAATATTAGTTACTCTGCATTTGAACTGTATTTTCTGCACAAAGTCCTGTCTGGTGCTACTAAGATATAGTTAGCTATTATAACGCTCAGCTGAGAGTATCAAAGCCTTTACACAGCGTAATAACTTCACTAGATGGCGGTGAAGAGAAATACTACTTTATATAATTTTCTTTTTTAACGGGACAGGGAAACATCCCAGTAAGTACTGCAATTTATTAGTGTTGTCTGTGTTAATGCTAGATCACAAGACATCAATGTTTTCGCCCACACAAAAGTCTGGGGGCTTCTGCCCAGTTAAGTCTCCATGCAAACATTTGCTACAGCACGGACACGCACTCTTCCAGCACTAACACAGAGCGTCAGAGAGTAACATACACTCATCTTTGAAGGTTTGTGTCACAATTGCTCTTCCTCTATCTTCATATACATGAATAAACATCACATTTCTATTGTCATAGTCCCTAAAGCAATCCCAGAGACAGAATTAATACCATCGTGCATTAACCATGGCCAGGACCAGAAAGGGATGAGAAAGAGCTGTTCCCTCCCCGTGTTTGCTCCGCAGTTGGTGAAGTGACAGACTGAACGTGACCCGGCGCAGATTTTAAAACGGGGAATGGAAGCCTTCGACAAATGAATGCTGACACTTTTCTAGAAGCAGGAGGATACAGCTTCACATCAAGGGCGTGAACAATTTCATACAATTCTCATAAGCTGAACTGTACTGTGGTCTTTCCTGAAATGTAAAGTCAGAGACACTGTCCCTCAAAGAATCATAGTACTGATGCCATAAACATGATGAAGAAAGTGAGTGAAGGGTAAGAATGAGTAAGCAAGTGATTCGAAGTGTTTTGTGAATAATACTCTCTGTATTCAATACAATCTTTTTCGTCTCAAGAACTCGTAAAAATACATGTTGTATGGGAGAACTTAATGTCCCTTACAGATGACTCAAGGACCAAAGCGTAATTTTTCAGACTCCTGACAAAACTCCGAGACAAGGTACTTTAAACAGGAAGATCTGTAGCTTCTAAGCTTCAAAACCTTCAAAAATTCAATCTTTTGAATAGGGAGAACTGACACCTGCCAGTCTTTAGAAATTAACACACCTGAACAAAAAGAAAAAAATGGAATGGAGTCGATGATTTAACCAAGATCATTACTTCAATTAAAAAATTATCAGTAAAATTATCCAGAAACTCTAGAGTTGTCTGGCTTCATTTATAATGTTCAGAAAACACAAATTATAATTTAGTACAATAAAAAGATGGGGAAAAGTTTGTTTTCTACTATAACCAGATGTAAAAAAAAAAAATTTTTTTTCTAAGGTTTCTTGCATTTGGGAATATGATATATATATATATATATTAAAAAAAAAAAAATCAATTCACTGCCTAAATCACACTTTTCTATACTACGTCTTGCCTTTATCTTAACGATGTCCAAGACTTTCCCCTTAGAGAGTGGTACTTTGTCCTCTGACATCTCATCTGCCTGCTCACTAAACTGTTTGCAATAGCTAGCAGAAATTCAGGATATTGCAAGTGATGATAAAAACCAAACCCAGTTCTGTTGCAAGTGACTTCTTGACTTATGCCTGCTAAGCACAAACCTCCATTCAAAGGCTTGAACTTTGAGAGGCATAATTCTCTATATTTTTGTGTAAATATGAGCAGTTGAGAAACAATTCCTTCTGGCATTCATTCTGTGAGATTTCCCTTACTTTTCCTCTTCACTGGCCATTGAGAAACAAAAATATATGGAGGTGCAAAGCCCCAGGGTTTCGTTAGTGACACAGTGGGTTGGATTCTCTGCTCTGCAACTTGCACGTGGTTCCAGTTAGACAAACACACACAATACACAAGGCTGTCAGATATAGTACAACTTGTTGCCTAAACCAACCTGATAAAAAATAAATGACTGCTCCCTAAGCATCAAGAGGCAGGTAAAAATGAGGAGTGGATAATGTAAATTCCTAGGAAAAAATACACTTCAAATTAATTTGGTGCATTCCCCCAAATGGCGATATAGTAAATAAATAGCTACAATCCAGTATGTTTGTGGAACTAAAAACATTCATCAGAAACACAAAAGAGCAACATGACAAAACAGTGATGCAACTTATGCTCACTCCAACCCCAGCTACAGGGAAGTAATTTTATCATTAAGATTCGACAGCTTCATGCTGGATGCTGCAGGACGATCCTGATAAGCAATGAGACAGTTAGGTACTCTGGTAAGAAGCCAAAAATCCTCTGAAACAGCCTAGATACGGACAGAAGGTCCTTTTAGTTTATTTATTGCACTCATTCCGTACTTTTTCAAACTCTTAATCTAACCTTACATGAGAAAAATCTCAATTGCAAAATAAAGATGACGGTTACACTTTATCCTTACCCCTTTTCCCCAAACACGTTCATAAATCAAGACACTGTGGATTTGCCTGGAAGCTGTGCCATCATATTACTCTTAATTAAGTTGCCTTGAAGTAAGTGGCCAATCAATATTGATTCATATGGGTCACAATGCAATAAGTCATCACAATGTCTTAAGGTGCTACTGATGTGAATATAATATCTAGACTTGCTCTGTCCACATTCCTGTCAAATGAAGATTGAGTGAAAAGAAATATTCACCCAGCTATTTTCTTCTATGTAATGTACATCCGACTGCGTGTAGAGCAGCTTCCCTTCCTTTTCAAAACTGTACAAATATTTCCCAGTCTATTTCATTTGCATTTAATTTCTCTTTACAGCACTTGAATTTCGTACTACCACAAAAAATGCAGTGACCTACTTTTTCCTGAAGTTTAGAAGGAGGACTTGCGTGATGGATACTGCTTAAATCTGACCATAACCTGCACAATACTCTGCTTGGAAGGAGGAATGAAAATTGCTGTATTATATTTATGACAACATGTCATTACAATGAGATGCTCTCCTCCTTACCAATTTCAAAAATATAACTCTTCACAATTGATTAAATACATTATTAGGTTGATTGGCACTTGCACTTCAATATCTAAATTAAATTGATCTAACTCTGAGTAGCTTGCTCAGATTCCCTAGGAGTTCAGGCATGTTTCTCTTCTCTAAAGGGAAGTGAGGGCTTAATTATCCAGGGTCTATAGGTGATTTTTGCCACAACCTAGTTAGCTGATTAGGGCCATAAAGACTGTAATCTATCAACAGCATTAAAAGTTTACTACTATTTTTTTTTCCTATGGTTCTAACACAACTGAAACGAAAGAAAATGGTCTTTTATACACCCTCTCTCTACACTTTGTGTTACAAGTTTCTACAGTTTAACAAACTCCATGTGCTTATTTTGTAGCAGAAGTACATATTACTGTTATAAATAGTATCTATGTGGAAATGTTAAAAGGAGATAAAGAGATGAAAACAAATTGTGTATTTGGTCATGTAAATTTTTGGCTTAGTTCAGGTTGCATAGTCATGCAAAGCAACTCCTCCTTAATTGTCTGTTATCCCACACTACACAGTTTGTATAAAATCTGTATCGCAAATCTCCTAAAGCCGGGGATCTGCCCTTACGTGCCAATGCATTAGTAACTACACAGCAAGAAGTTGTTGATGCATAATAATAATTTTCTTCTCCTTCCTGGGCAGTGAAGTAGCCAGAGGCAGGGTTAGTGCGGGTTCCACCCAGCTACGGACCCAGGATGATCCGCCATGTAGTGCAATTCTCAACAGACAGGCTAGTAATTTTGCAATAGATTATACTTTCATCTTTTCACTAACACAGATCAAATATTTGCAAATGCGGTGTTCATTACTTTGTCATCTTAGAAATCAGCATATTCTTTCTTGTGTCTGTCCTGCCATCACTATTCAGCCAAAGTAACCAGAGATTCCAGTGGTATTTTAAAGCTTCGCAGTTATCAGATGATGGGTGTACAAGCTGTTTTTATACCCCACCAGGCCACCCAAAAGATTTCTGAAGTCTGAAGCCCTAATTTAAAATGACTGCGTATTTTTACAGCAATTGTACTATGCCTTGATTGGGTTCTGAAGCTTAAATAACAGTGAAACAGAGCTGAAGACAGTGCCAATTTAGAAACTAAAGTTTTATACTTCAGTAAATCCTTGACCGAAGTGGATTATAACATAAAACCCTGACAGACACTTAGTTACAACAGAAGCAGTGGAATAAGGTAGCAGTATTTTTATTATCAATCCAAACCCAATTCTCTCTTAGAAATGTATTTCATATCACAGCCTCTCATTCCTGCTCAGATTTGTCTTATCTTTTCTAGCTAGCATTTAAAAAGAAATATTTGAGTTAGAGATATATATAGCTTATTTAACTTTTTTGCTACTCTTTTCTTTCACCAGGAACAAATATTTGCAGCGCTGTGTTGCTTGCTATGGGCCATAGATGTGAGTTTTCAGCTTGTACAGTCACACTCTTTTGTGTTTACTATGCAAAACAGTTACAACAGTATGTGGGAATGAAAAACCATCATTTTGTGGAATTGAATGAATTGTATAAATTTGACTTCTGAATTGGTCTGGAAACTTGAAATTGTTACGTAATTAAGAAACCCATTCAGATGTCTTTCCAGTCTTTCATTTTCAGTCTTTGATGCATTTGCCACTGTTTTTTTTACAGAATATTAAGCTTTCCATATGGTTTCATTTACATTTCTAACACAAGAGACCTAGTTTGCCATCATGTGTAGTTTAGGTCTCAATTGTAGGTCACATCTAACTAGGGGATATCTAGAAAATGAAAAAGTCCTAGCACCTCTGTGGTTAGCCCTGCTGAATAATTGCTGCAGTAGCTGGATTTTGCTGTACAGATGTTGGTAATTTGCTATTGAAAACCACCAGTATCAAACTGTCAGAGTCAAGAAATGGCTTTAATTATTTCCTCCCTGGAGCAGTAATAGCCATTACTTGAATTCTGCCAAAGCTGGAATGTGTTTGTGCTGGTGATTTCTTAGCACATTCAGTGAGGGCAGCTTACCTGCACTTGCCAGGCCTGCCGCTGTCGTAGATTTGCTCCCTCGTCGGGGGAAAGGCAGAACGGCACGATTGCTTCAGCGAGGGCTGTATCATCTGGAGACCACCTTAGCGAACTTTTGTTATTTTCCCTGGCCGCCAAAGACTAATAATGTTTTTCTGCTTCATTTAGTACTGAAAATAGAAAATAAATCAGACAGAAAGCTCTCGGAAATAATGATACAGGAAAACCTTCTCTGGAATAAAAAAATCAGAAGCTACAGAAAACTTGGTGGAAAACTGCACCCAGAAAGAAGGTGAGGTCAGCAGGGCTACTGCAGGAGTCTCTTCATCACTCTGTATAAGCACTGCCTGGGCTCTTATGCCTACTTGCAGCAATGGGCATAAATAAAACCATAGCTAAAACCACACAACTTAAAGAAATATATTAAAAATTCAAGGGCAGGTTGAAATATTTTTAACAGTTTATAGCAGTTTTAACATTATTTTCTGTCCTTCTTCAAACAGAACCAAAACCCAGAAAAATTAAATACTGATGTTAATGTGAACATTTCCACAGGAGCCTGCAATGGGCTTTGGTTCATGCTTCAAAAGAAAATAAAAGCCCTTGAAAATAACTCTTGGGCTAGGACTTGTTATTCCTCATTCCCATGCTGTATCAATTTGAGAAGACAATCTAACCTCTGCACCCCTGAAAGTTATCTTGTCTCTGAAGTAGGATAAGGTTTTTCTCCCTAAATGATTGCAGGGCTTTCTGTCCCTCTGACAGAGGATATTAAGAAGTGCTGATGCAAAGTTTTCATGAAGTCTGGAGGAGTTCGTCTCCTAGAAGAGCAAAGAATCATTAGGATGTTCATGCAATAGCCATGCACTTGGCCAGCAATGCACTGCTCTTCCTTTGAAGTGCACACTTCAGATATTTGTGCATATAAAGACAGAGCGTGTTTTCCCACATGCAGTAACCTTTCCTTCTGCTGACTGCACATCACAGGCTAGTGCAACATCACAAATGTGGTATTAATGGTCTCTGGGTTGCTCAAGAAAGAAGGGCAGAAGGCCGGGAGAAGCAAAACATCACGTATAAAAAAGAAGGAACACTACGAGGAAAACCAGTCTAAAGAAGTATGTTGGGGTCCCTTTGTTTGCAACTATTTGCCAGCCTAAAAGTCTTTAAGTCATTAAGAACTCACCTCTAAGTTGTGCAACATGTTGGCTATTACTGTTTATAAGTACTAGCAAGGAAGAGGTCAAGGAATGTTTTAACTACAGCCAAATTTTCCTTGACTTTGTTTTTTATTTCCTTTCTTTTTAGGTCAGCAATAAAAATTAAACATCTTGAGCAAAAAAATAGAACCAGTTACTACTTTAAAACAAGCACCTCAGAAAAGAGAAAAGAAAATGGGTGTTCTTTGCACCCCACTGAAATAAAGACCTACAGGTTCTGCTGAGTTTTTGATCAGGCATTAAGATACTTTTCCAGTCAAGCTTCTGCAATGAATATTTCTATGCGGTGATCACTGCTAACAGCAGTGACTACTGCTGCTAGTGTTATACTATAATAATGATAACAAATGCTATGTGTCAGTATCAGAGGCTGTTTGACCATTAATGAAAAAGATTATAACACTGGTTAATAGAGGTTTGTGATCAATAGCTATTAAAGTTCTGCTGTTACCCCTCCACAATAGCTAAGAGCATAAATAATAATGAGTTATGAAATGCTATCTAGTTTCTCTGCATGGGCAGGAATTGTTTCAATTGCAACAGGCATGTCTTGTGTGTGGCATATCTTAACCACAAAATTGATATCTATGTACAGAGTTTGGTGTCATCGACATTCAACTCACAGCTGAAACTATTTTGGAGTTTTGTTAAGAATGACAAGATTTGATGAATGGAGATTAATGATTAAAATATTTCAGCCTTTCTAAGTCCTCGCACAATGTGATGGCAAATAAGTCTTCAAAGAGATTTATTTTTGTTCCTAGCAGCTGGATATCTAGAGCCTGCCGTTCCTGAGGGAGTCCCAGAGACCTACTTGATGATGGGAGTGTTTCACAGCTGTAAGAGACTCGGGCTGTTAAACAATGACTTGAGCTGTAACATATTTTAGTGACTAGACTCTTAAAACCCTGAGGTTTTCTAATTGCCTACAGCCAGCCTGCTTATCACTGGAAACCTGCGGGCTCCTATGCTGTAACACGAGGCAGTGAAAGCCTGTCTTAAACATGTAATTCAATTACAAGGAAATTATTCCAGGGAAAAAAAGAAAAAAACCCACCAACAAACCCAAACGCCTCCACCCCATTTTTCCCTTGTCAGAGGTGCAGGTGGGCCAGGGGGCTTGCTGACATAGGTAAGGTGCGCCCCAGCAAGGCTGCCGCTTTTTGAGCACCATTTGAGAAGGCACAGCTGTGAACAAAACCTGTGATAAGAGTAACGGATAAATGGTGCGCGCTGGTTCCTACAGAATAAAAACCAGCGAATGACACAGAAACAGTCCTCCAGCTTGTGAAACGCTTCCCTAGGGTCCATACAGCAGTGACATTTATAGTGAATATTATTAATGGCATTAATAGTATTAAAGGCCTTTATGGTCTGTAAAAAAAAATTCCTTATTATCACTTATGCAGGAAAACAGGTGTGAAAATTAGTTGTTTTTCCTACCTACAGAGAATATTATTTGCAAGGCAATTACTCAATTACGAACATTTACACTTTGAATTTGAATGAAAATTAAACTTGGACAATACCAGAGAAACATTTGTGAAGCCATGATGACAGAAGTAGAGCTTTTGTAAAGCACTTTTTATAAGCCACGTGCACATGTAAAAATCACTTTGAAACTCATCAAAGATCTTATTACAGGCTCTGTAGTGATCTATATTACCAGGCCTTGATTATTTTCGCAAAATATGCTACACTAACTTACATATGATGGAGCTGTAGATTTAAATAGCTTTAAAGTATTATAATTAAAATTAAATAACCATAAACAAAATTAATGAATAACATTTTCTGGTTCATATCCCTAGTTTTTATGGACTCTATTCACTGGCTGATTAATATGCCAAAAGTAGTCATTTTCTATCATGCAATCAAAATCCTAAACGACTGCACTTGTGGATTAAAAGTGCATCTGCTCAAAACCCAGATGACGGAGAATCAAACTACACAAAGTTCCAGTACTGCCTTGAAATTAAAAAATTCTTGCAATGAGTACCTTACCATTATAGAAGATAAATACATTAATAACTACTTTTAGGAGGCAAAAAAATCCTCCCTAAAGCTGGCACCTTCCTAAACCTGATCTGTTAAAGTACTTAAGACAGTTTACCAAATTTCTGGTTTAGCTTGGTTTTTATTCTGTGGCAAGACATTTTTGAGGATCTTGTTTGCATTAAATGCATTTGCACTGTTTGCGTTAAAAATATTATTCTGAAAAATCTAATTTTATCCTTATTTCAAGTAGGCAGTGACAAGAGTAGAATTAATCTACAATAGAAACAGCTACAACTCCCATGGCAAATTAATCTTTTTAGAACCGTGTACCTAATTGCCATATGATAAAACCTAGTGTGACATTTTGGGTCAACATGAAGCAGCATTTCATTTGACAATAATTTATTCTTACCCTGTTTTGACATGTTTTAGTGCTATACATGTTTTTGGCTAGTAATTTTCAGTGAGCATCATGCTGTCTTGCCTCAGTCACACACAGCATCTTGTCACAAAACAATTCAAGTTCTAGTTTGATTTCGTCCTTCCCAGAGACATAGATTATGTGGGATGTCTGACTTACTGTAAAAAGAATAATTTGCTTATATAGTGCTAGTTAGTTTCCAGGCATCACATTTTAAAGGCTGAAAAAACCAGTAATTTTGGGTTAAAAAAAAAAAAGCCAATAATGCCAATTTTGAAGCCATTAGTTTTTCTGTATCACTGTGCCAGAAATGAAACTGCTGGCACTATGCATGTTCATAGGTGAATAGCAACTGAGGGAGTATGGAGAAACTTAATCTCCAAAGGTGGATGAGATCAATGTGTAAGGATTACCTGAGCAATATAATCAAATATAAAAAAAAGTTATTCCTATGAAAGAGGTGAGATACTTTCAATGAAACCCACACTTTAGGAATACCACTGCTTGTTTTACACAGAATGAGTAAGTGGAGTATCTCATGACACTCTGTGAACTTCAAACATTTTTACAATAAAAGGATACTCTAGAAGAAAAAAATTAGTTTTACAGTCTCCCATTTCTTCAGGGACAATGCTGAACCCAGTTTTGCTCTAGGAAAGTCTTAAACTCCTCAGAAAAATCACACTTATATGTTTTTCGCAGTCGTTTGTCACACTTCTATCCTGTATGTTTCTTGATAAAATGGAGTTCCTACCTTGATCCATGTGGCTGTGTCTGAAGCAAGATGGAACCCTTCTGCCTAGGTGGGAGTGAAGCTGTCACCGTCTCAAGAGGCTGAATGCAGCTAACAGCCACCCAAGGGTACTCGAAGCTGGTCCTCTCTCCTTTGCAAGACCTTGATGGCCTAAGAACAAAAAGTAAAAACTCATCTATTTGGAGATGGAGAATCAAGGGGAGCTTTTCTTCACTGTGGATGACCAGCTACTGCACATTGCAGTAACTGCTGGCCTTCAGGTGGTTTTTCCCCTTAAGTGGTTAAGTAAAAATAAATGTAGATAATGATGAATTTAAATTTCCACCTGAAGCTTTTACAGGATCAGGTCTATAGGGAAGGAGATTGCAGTGTGTCCTCAGCTGCAGAAGGAGAGACAGGTGCAGGCTAAAAAAACCAGCTTGTTCTAATCACCGCTCTTCAACACAGCTGGTTTAATAAGAGCACAGAGGTTCATTTGGACCACGCTTGGAAAATAGGAATTTCCATCTCTTGTTCTCTTCTTAATGTACTGTGCAGAAAGGTCACTTGTTCTGGCAGTGGCTAATATCTGACATCTGAGCAGACCCTTAACGGGGGTAAATTGCCATAGTTCAGCAGTATAAATAGCCAGAGCAGCACTCACCGGCCGAGGATCCGCTCGAAAATGCTTTTGATTAATTTCCTGTTACCGGGTTGGTTTTCAAATGCCTCTAGATAACTTCCTGGCAGTGCAGTTAAAACTCCATTTGCAGAGTGGCGTTTTCCATAGTTTTGCCTTTGATGCGCAAGCCAGCACCTGATGCTTTCTATTGATCATACTCGCCCACCCTCGGCAGTGGCCTCTGTGCGGGGCTGGCTAGAGAACCTTCCCCTGCAATCGCTACCGACACTGCGCAGACGAGCGGCGGCATTCATGCCTCCTGTCCACCATCTGCTGATTTTTCCCTTGTGTATTTACCAGTCTGTGGAGTCCTCACTGTGTGTGGAAGGACTTCGTGCCCTTCTTCCTCTGGCACGTAGAGCTGATGTAAATACGCTGCTCCTTCGCTTCCCAGTATACATTTACGGCTCTTTAACTCTTAAAGGATTTGTTGTTCGGTTATGATGGAAACTTTTCAGTAGCATTTGCATGACCAACAAATACTGATTCAAAAAAATTGGACAGGCATCTCACAATACATTTTATGGAAACCTTAATTATTTTTTTCATGTGTGGTTCTTTGGACAGAAACTGTTCAATTGTAGCACTTTATAGTAATCTGACTTTAAATACAGTTGTAGCAAGTCATAAGATTCATTTACTAGAAGCAGTTGAAGAAAGATGTATTTGAGCAGCAGAAATCAAAATTTACACAGCAAATCTCAGAATAGGATCGTCTTTTCTACAAGGTTGTAATACCAGAATTATGAGCTCAATTCTTGTCACCTACATGAGTTCCAATGAAGCGTAACTAAACTCTGAAGATACTCTTGATGAAGACACACACCATGCTGAGGAGAGCGCAAGTGATCTAGTTTTTGTATCCATGCCGCACAGCTGAGATTTTACTTCCAGTCATATACAAAACTGCACGAACACCACAAGGTGGAGAAGGACCATTGCTTCAAAAAATCAGAAAAGCTAGGGAAAAGCTTATCAGCTTGAAGGAAGAGGGATGGAGATGCTGTCAGGGCTTCTTGCTCGAGTCCTGGTGCAGTCCCAGTGACCACCCGCAGGTACGTCAGAGGCGGTGGACCAGAGGCAGGACCCCAAACGGGTGGTTTAGGCACAGTCCTAGCAACCTCTGTTTCTTGGCTGTTACTTCCAACCAACGCACTAGAAAAGTAACTGACGGAGACAGGGGTAAGAGGGCAAAAAGAAAAAGATAGCATTTTATGCCAGATTTTGGGCCATGTAGTAATAGTGTGGAGATGGAAAAGCGTTCACATCCTAACCTGCCTGTACTCCATCTGTTTGCAACAAGATACTTAGTCCCTGTGTAAGCAGAGGAAAAAGGGATGGACTTTTTTATTGCACATTCATGTAGATTTTGAAAGGAGGAACCCAAGCAAGCTAAAATTAAATATAATTTTCTCTTTTTCCCCATAGACTCAGTTTGGATCAATGCCAAACCACATTTCGGAGGGGTGAGAAAGGCCCAACATCTGCTTCTGGTGTAACTGTTTGTATCTTCACTCTAGGAAAATTAGGTTTGAAATAATCTCAAATTGTCCGACACCTGTATCCTATTAGAACTGACACGTGGAAACACCTTCAGCGTACCGAATTTAGCACCATGTCAACAGTTTAAAGTTAACAGGAGAAAAATTGGTGAAAATCATTGCTTCCCAATTTCTGCTGAAACAGATCTTGTGTCATTTCACAGGATCATACTGCAAGCTTGATCCATAAACATAATGGGGTTTGAACCAGTAATTGCACAACGGTTTGTGTCCCTAGCTATACTGGAATTACATTCAGCGTGCACGCCAAGGTGACTGGTGTACCATATTTTGAGCTCGGTGGAGGCACGCCTACAGGCTGGGTGCCAGCCAGCACCTAGGACGCAGACAAGCAGCAATTTCAGGGACCTTTTTTTGGAAGTTTGGCTATGAAGCTGACATTTAGCAACTTCCAGCTTATGAGGATAGTTGCATATTATTTGTATCAAGAAAGGGAGTCAAATTCCTGTGACAGAAGATAAATCCTGCATGGCACAGAGGTTTGCTAGTTTTTGGATACTGAAAAAACCCAAAAGAATTCTCAAGTCAGGCAACTGGTTTTGCTACATCGCCTGTGCACTTCCCTCAGTGCAGATGCCGAGGTGCACGTAGGGATTTATTTTAAACTCTCTTCCCAAACCTATGGTATCTCCCATTTGAAAACTCCTCCCATTTAGGAGCAGATCTGGTGACCCTTTCCCAGATAACATACTGACAGTAAGATTCAAGCTCTTCTGAGAAGGACATTAATTAAAACTCGTAAGATGTTATGACTTTCATAAAATGTATACTACCTAAAAATAAACTATCCATTACAAAAACATATGGCTTCCCATTTACCTTTAAACACATTCCTCTTCTTGAGAACTTTGAATCAATTTGTTTTGAGAGGTCTATTATTTTTTCATGCTAGTCTGAGAGTAGGGAAACTTTTCAGATAGCACTGTTTTTCAGCAGATCTGCATCTTCCATGAGCAATGTCTAGAGTCAAGAAAACTGGAAAAAACATTGGTCTTGATTATTTTTCTCTTGTATTCCTGCCAATTATTTGACACCATGCAAGCAGTCATTTTATCATGGAAATAGCTGTCACGAGCAAAGAGGATATTTACAGAAACACAGTCAGGTCAAAATGTGTTTTAGGAGTTGGAAAATAGCGAATTAACTTTCAGAAATTTAAGCAGAGGGCCAATACCAGGGTTTGTCAGCTTGTAAAGATGGGACAGGACTGGAGGGGGTGTTCTGCCCTGCTGGTGCCGAGGCTGTGGGCGGCCAGGGAGGCTGCCAGGGAAAATGGCTGGGGCTGACAGAGATGCCTGTTGGCCTCTGCCGTTGGCCCCGTGATGCACAAAATGACCAGCATGATGTCACTGTCACTCTCTTCTGATTGGGAACCCGTGGAGGTGTGCACAGAGAAGTGCTTTCATCTCCCTTTTTTCTTTTTTCTTTCATCTAGTCAAAAGATAAAACCCACAAACGCTCAGTAAGACCTGTTATAGCTAATCTGCTGTCTATGTGTGAGTAAAGTCAGACGTCATGCAAGTACAGACCAGAAAGTTAAAATATGGGCAAGCACACTGAATTTAACATGAATTGTGGCATGCTAATGACAAATATGTTAAAAGTAGAAAAATGGGGCAGTTATGGAAAGAGAGACCAGGAACACTGAACCATTTTCTAGAGAGAAGAAAGCATGCAGGACCCTGGAACAAGAAAGAGTGTCAAGTACAAGTTTAGGCTTTTTTTAACCCCAGAACTAGCCAATGTGTTTTAACCCCAGAACCAGGACTTCCTGTATGGTGTGGCACTAGTGACACTAAACAAAGGATAATACATAATATTTAACATGCACCCATAGCTGAAAAATATCAAGGAAAAGCTGAAGCACAATGAAAACTATTTGAGGTGGCATTTATTCTAAGGGAACAGCTCCAGTACCACAGCCTGATTTTGGAATAGTTTAATGGAAACCGCCCCCACAGTCTTCCTTATGCTTAAAACTCTCAGCTTAGGAGAAAAAAAAAAAAATATTAGACCCCTGCAAGCTTCCAAAACAATACAATGATAAACTGCTGTAAGCAAGACGTGTGTGTACATCGGAAGAACAGCTTGAAAGCAACATGAATTTGAATGAAGGAAGCTCACAGCTACGTATTGCAAACAGCCTTCCAAAAAGGATGTTACATGGCAGGACAGTTCCCCCAAAAGGATGCTACAAATCACATATCTAAGTTATTAAACAGCAGCAACAGTCTGAAGGGAACAGTATAGGACAGGCAGTAATTCTTCATTAGGAATGTCTGATTAGAGGATTTATCTTTCTAAAATATTTTTGACTATTACTGAAATAGATGGGAGAAAATAAGGGTGCCTTGTAAATAGCTGCTCTACTTTAGGCCCACAAAAAAAGCTTCAAATGATGAGGTGTCAACAGGAATTCAATAAGGCCACAATACGGCTCTCCCTGTAATTCGGTCACATTACAGCCAAGGTTCAACTGGAATATGGATGCAGAGCTCTGCTGTTCGGATGTACTGATCCCATCCAGAGATCAGGATAAGCTAGCCCCTTCCCCATGGGCAGCCTCGCCTCCGAGACAGGCTTCAGCTGTTGGCACAGATCCTCCCACACATCCCACAACCTGTTTATCCCAGCTGAGATCTCTGTAAAGAACCAAATCAACAGATACATGCTTGTAAATGTAAACACGGGCTGTGAAAACTCTACACTGAAAGGCCAGCACAGCCTCCTCGCATATCCCAACTCCCGCCCTTGAACCTTCAGAAGTCAATTTTTCCTTGGTACTTCTGACTTTAAACACGAGTCCTCTTCAAAGTCTTAGCAAGCTTTTGCCCTTCAAAAAATCATCAGTCTTGGTTATTCCTTGTTGGACTTTGCTATCACAACTTGACAAATGTGAAACAAAATAACAGGTAATAAATTTTGAATACAAATCCCACATTTGTCCCTGTGGAAGTACACAATTCTTCTTCTAAGGATGGACAATGTGGTCTTACCCGAGCATTTGTGTCTCCCTTTCAGAACAAAAATAAAACAGGGATCTGCTTATCCTTTTCGTTTCACAAAAATGTAACTTCCTGCAAGAGCCTGGTCGGTGGCTGATAACGTCACCTAATCTGAGCAGGAACAGCCTGGGGACTCTGGTGTGAGACAAGAAAATACACCAGCTGGAAACCTGCACAGGGGAGGTACCAGCTTCAGTTCCCTCCGTCAGCCCTGCTGGCTGTCCTCACGCTTACAACAACCATAAACCAAACATAACTCAGAAAAGAAACACAGGAAAATAATGTAGGGAGAAGAGGACAAGGAAATCCAGGAACTGAGTAGATTAGTCACTGGTGTCTTGTGCCTGGGATCTGGGACCTGCTGAAACATTTTCAGTTCAGTTAAGTAAACCCAAGATTTAATATCCTCTTATCGGCAACCACAGAATTATTTCATGGTGGCCGAGGCCCAACTGCATCTGAAAATGAAATGCCCTGTTGCTTGTCTTTCCCTCTAACACAAAGGTGCATGACTGGCCGGCATATCTTTCAGGGCACATTTCAGGTGTTTGCTTTCTTCAGATTAATAAGATATTCTTTTCTTTGTTTCTGTAGCTTACAGAACTATTTTCCTATGAAACATGCTCATCATATGCCTTTTGTATTTCGAGACAACAGAGGGGTTCCCCTTTGAAAGCTTGCTGTAAGCTGGCATGGCGCTGATCCACAGGTCTCCATGAAGCTTTTGATTAAGCTACACCAGTCTGCGTTGCTGAAAATCTGCCCTTATATGTGGAACGATTTATGAAAAGTTGCAGGAGAAATGCAGATTTTGCTCCTTATTTAATTGCTACTTACCTTAAAGACAAGATGCACTTACATCAGATGGTTTTTGGGGAAGAGGAGCCGCTTTCTGGCCTACAAGCAGCCAAGATCCCTGAGGAGTGACAGGTGACGCTGGCAAGGGCAGCTCGGGGCACGCGCTGTGCTGTTACCCTGCCCACCTCGGGAACCTGAGGCAAAGAAAACCAGAATAAAAGTACACACAGAAGGCCAGCGCACCATCCTGCAAGAGCATCTGGATCCCAGCTGGGACTTTGGCACTATACTTTGTCTTTCTGCAGGACCTACCCAGAAGTGACCATGCCCTTTACAGTATAACATAGATATAGCAACAGTAGGCTAAGACCGAGCATCTTCCATTTTGAAACTTCTCTGAAGGTCAGTATGATTCTATTAAATGCAGTAACATTTCAAAATCCATAATGCTTTTCCTAAGATTAATTTCTCTGTCATATTTCTGAAGACTTGTACTTCTGTTCGGCAAATACAATCATTCACAAATAGACAAACACGGTGAAAAACAACAATGAGCTTAAAGGTAGCCAGGTATGACAGACCACTATAGATAAAAACAATGACGAGTACTCTGGTATGCACATCTAGCAAATTATGGTGCAGGACTCACGACACTAACACCTGAGTGGGAGGATGCTGAAATAACCTTTTAAGCAATAAACAAAACTTCATAATCAGGGAGACTTCCTGAAGAAAATTAATCCGTTTCTTTTGGAAATATTTGTTAATAGTAAATCTAATAAAGATGTATGTATCTATAGAGCCTATGGTAATGCATTATGAACAAGTCAATGCATTATGAACAGGTTAATGATTTTGCTTTTTCTACTTAAATCTACAAAAGCAAGCTGTGAGTTTTTGTTATTTGCTGTGTAATGGCCATGCCTTTATTTCCCAGCTCTGCGAATTGCTTAGGAAACAATATTGATGAGTGATTTGATAACATACACTTCAGATCCCAGAAGTCCACATGGCAGGGGAGGGAAACACTTTCTGCATCAAAAATGGAATAGGCGACCAAAACCAAAATTAGATGCAAATATTAATGGTATAATGACACAAGGTGAAGATCAAACTTCCTTGCAATTCTCTATCAGACCCCATGTTACTTAAGACAGTTATTAATGATTTAATATAAACAATTAAGAAGCCCAACCTGCAGGAGGACCTGCTCACCCTGTTTGTAAGTACCCCTGCGGACTGGAAGGAATTGCACAAGGACTTAATGTGTGTCCAAAAAGAAAGAGTCACAGCTTTTAGTAAGTTTGCTACAGGAACCTCCTTGTTAATTTAGAGCCTTCCAGTACATACTTTGCTTCTGTCATCACGCAGTCCCTTTACTGCCTTGTTTAAACCTGAAGTTACAGCACACTTAAAAACCAAAACTATCTCCCGCAGAAAACCAACCAAGCAACCAAAAAAAGGAGACGGCAATGTGGTATATCGGAGCTGAGAAAGGAGATAAGGCAGCTCATGCCGAGCACTTGGTAGCCATTGCCACACAGGTGTCAGCACCTGAGCCAGCTGCGGAGGCTTCCTTGTTGGCCTTGCGTCTCGTTTTGCACACGGTTGTGTAGTAAACCTTACTGCTCTTCAGAAATGGTACAGACTGCTTCATACAAAATGTCTGAATAAAGCAAGTCTTTCATATCATGCAAAAAGAGACCAAAAGTCTGTTCTAGCAGGCGAACTGCTGGCTTGCTGCCCACACCCTGCCAGCCTTTTCCGAGGGGCCCCTCTCCACGACCGGGTGGCAGGGGGCTGCGCCCTGGGATAACTGCTCAGCTGCCCAGCCTTCCCCTTCCCTGAGTGAGGGTCCTGCTGATTTTCCCCCTTGTAACTGGGAACACATCCCACATGGGGAAGAACTGCAGCCACATACCAGATGTGTCTGGTTGTGTGGCAACGACTGCTGCTGCTGCATCCCCCCATCCCCAGACGCCTATGACATGACCACAAAAATCAGCTGCCCTCTGCACAGAGAAGTGGGATCTCCTCAGGCCTCATTAATAAGTTATACATGCAAATTAGATTTTTCATACACAGAAAAATCCATATCACATCATTTCTATAAAAAGGGACATGTTATAGATATGTGTGTGCCAAAGGTATATGCTATGCTATAGCTGTGTTTCCAACAGTCTCCTAGGATGTGACCCTGCATGTGAGTTCTTAGCTGGGTGCTTGTTTTCAAATACACTGGTAAAGGACTGACAGTGCCTGTTTAAATAGAAATGTTGGCTGATTCAGAAAAATACGAGAGAAAACATCACAGCTATCTTTCACTGATGGGCACAGGAGCTGTGAATGGGCATTTTACAGAAATTTCAAGCCTACTTGTATTTGTTATTAATATAAAGTAGACTCACTTCTAATTTATTGGTTTAACAAGCCATACACTGCTAAGGTCAAAGTCTTCTCAAATGCTTTAAAATCTAGTATTGATCATTTTCTTACCTCATACATCAAAACTGCCTTTTAAAACTTCATTCATAGATGGTCCAAATGCATAAAAACACAACGGAGAAAATGAACTTTATGAAAGAACAAAATCTTCTGTCAAACTGAAACAAGTTCCCTCCTCCCTGGTACCACTAATGCTTTCTGATTTATGGAAATGTTATTCAGTTCGTCTTCCTAAAAATTCATTGGATTAGGAAAAAAAAAAAAGGGTCGCTCACTTTATAATTTCAATGCAAAATGTTTATGACAACATGATTATGGACCAAAATGCAAGAAGACGGAAGTATAATAACAATGCACATTTTCAACGTTATTGATCTGACTAATTTTTTTCTCATTTGCTTTCTGAAAGGCTCAAATTAAAACAACTGATTTTATTCACTAATTCAGTAGACTCTCGGTATTGCTCAGAGCAATGTGAGTTTGAACTCACTGAACTGGAATTTCCCCAAGTTCATTTGGAGAATAAGCATGTCTGAGTATGGCTGTGCTTTATCAGCCAAGTGCATGCTTAGTTTTCTCAGAATATATTCCGTGTGTGTTTGTCTGGCAGAAGTTATTCAGCAATTTTGAAAAACTTGACCACAATGTGTTATCACCAGCAGAGATTTTTCTCCACTGAACATGCAAATGCAACTTTTTCTGAGAAAGTGTGGTTTTGTTGCTTTCAGACACAATTTGAGGACAGATTGCTCATACGCTGACAATATGACCAAATATTGATGTTCATGTTATTTGGATAGCAATCCCATAACATATTGCATCTATCAAACAATTACCTTGTCACTAGCTCTTTAAAGTCTAGAAATATGTATCTGCACAAGCAGCTTCATTGATGCATGTCATTCCCCACACCAGTAGCTTGCAGCTGGGAAACTAACAACCTTATTTCTACCTTGTTGGGCAACAAGATCTTCTGACAATTCTTTGTGCAGAGGAAATCCAGACTTCTGAAAGTATTTTTTTGCTCATTCTCTGGGCTTCCAGTAGATTTTTATTGCACTCTAAACCAGGGATTGTATCCCTTAACATATAATGTTGAAATTATTCTCAATTTTGTTATTGACTTCAGCTGAAACAGGAATGAACTTCAATTCAGCACATAACTGGCTGCTTAGGTAAGTCTCCAGCCCCAGCTGGCTGAAATCCTGTGTGTGATAGGTAAAGTCCTGTCTTTACTCTGGCCCTAGTATTTCTAAACTGCAAAGATGATTACAATAATTTAGAAAGGACTCCAGAAGAAGGCTTACACATTTTAAAATAAACAAATAGTTTTCTTTAGCTTCTAAGGAAATTGAGAAAAAAAAGGCACCTTCTTTTTGTCCCCTCTCTCTTTTTCCGGCACACATTTGAAACCAATCATTTTGTGTATACGCTGGTTATTATTTTTCCTATGCATATCTGCATTCCTAGCACAGTCTAGAATCAGAAATCTCACAAGATTTCTTTACAGGCCAGATAAAAATATCTTGGATATGAATTAAATGAAAATTACCTGCTAAAGAGCTAAAATCCCTGAATTTCTCACTTAAAGTTGGTCAAAACCATTAATCTAAACTGGTAACATGTCCAAATGGAACCCCAAGGCTGAGTCATGGCAGGCAGCAAAGACTCTTCAAGGTTTTATACCACCCTGAGGATGGCAGTTGAGCCACAGTGGCACGGGCACACCTCGGCAGCACCACGGACACAATGATGTCGATTCCATTTGTAAACACCTTGGTCCCGACCCAAAGTGCTGAACCACATGCTTATACCTAAGCACACTTGTAGACCTTGTGAAGCCAGTGCAATTACTGGAGAAATATTCTACTGTGAGATTCATCCTGTGCATCTCTATGTTCTCCCCTTTACTTTTTCTAACCTAAAGGTCTAGACACCTTATTCTTCCTGAAGGATTCTTCCCTTCCTCTAGAAGGGCTGATTTTTTACTATGGTCATACAGAAAATCTTCATCATTATCACCACAATAAAGTAATTAAATAGATGAACAAGAGAAATCTATTGATTGCATGAGGTGTCATCCTTCACTTCTACTCTTTCCTTTTGCAGATCACAACTGTTTGGAACAAGGATCCTGCTTGTCAGTAACCTGTGAAGCAGCCAACGTTAACTTGTCATTCTAGTAGTAATAATAACAGCCAAAATATTAGGAACCATATAATGCAATTTGCTACATTATGATGCATTTGGATAGCATCTGTAAAGTTGACATTTTTTACACCTTTTTAGGATTTATCAAGACACAACCCACAATTTTAGTGTTCATTACCACACTAAGATCACCATTTTTCTAGTGACTTGCCCAAATTCTGATACCAGAAAGAATGAAACCCTCTTAAGTCTGCTTCTGCTATCTTATTTTTACAAAAGAGTGTAAAGGAATACTGACACAGGGCTCTGTCAATCATAGTAACAGTAGGGGATTCTAACATTGCAGTAATTTCACTAGATTTAATTTTGATGTGCTTTCAAACTGCTCCAGAGTCATCCCTGTCTCCCAGTAGCTTGTTGGATCGCTCCAGGAGATACCGGATTGTCATTATTACTGATCGTGGCCAAATGCTGTTGGTACAGTGCTCAAGGTCATTCGCAGCTTACCTCTGCATGTGCTGGGTGATGTACAGCAGCGCTCAGCTGCGCTGATGGGTTCATCCTTCTCCGAAGGCAGTGACCAATGTTGAGCAGCTGGCTAAAAGGCTGTTTGATCTTCCTACTGCTTTGCAGGCAATACCACACTGCTCAGGAAGAAAGGAAAAAAAAAAAAAAAGATGAAAAAAAGGAAAAAAACCCCCAACATTATTGAAAAGATTTATCAGCAAATGTAGTAGAGCCATGCTTGACCTCCATATCTTCTCTTGTTCCCCAAAGGCAGCACATGTAAGATATTTCCTGTCTTTCGTGTTACTGACTGGAATGCATCACAAAGTCCAAATTTGCAACCTGCTGTCTGTTTTAGTCATTAGGCATGACTGACTTTGTCTCTTGATGAGAGCTGCAGCCAACTGTTCACTCTTGTAATGCATAATTTTTTCAGTATTTACTCCCTCCCCTGAACAAATAAGCAAAAAAAACCCCAGCCAGGCTGAAAGCTGAAATTCAGTCATCAGCCAAGGCTGCTGTCTCTTGCAGTATCTTATTTCCACATCGGCACATCACACTCTGCTCCAGACCACCAAAACATTAGTCATGGGGAGGGGGGCACACACACACGAGGGAACGACACAAATTCAAAGGTTACTGAACAATAATTAAAAGCATCTACTAGATTTCAAAAGAGCTGATCAGCCCCAATGCTTATGCGACTGATCATGAAAGTTGGAGTTTACTGGCTGCAACTTGGTTCTACATTCACTGATCTGTCAATAACATCCATGCCTTTATATTATTCTTAAAAATTATGTCTGCTCTGCAGACATGCCACAAGTTATGAAATTAAGCTATTGTGTTATCTTTGCCAGCTGCTGTACCTTGGAATTTTGTTCACAAAAGAGTTACTTGATATTTTAACCTTTGATCTATGGGGCCGCTCTGTCATTGCAATAAAAGTTTACTCCATGAGCAGCAAAATGAGCAGAACATGATTTCCTATCTATTTTTGCCCTTTGTCCCCTAAATCTCCTTCCAGTGCAATAAGGCTGGCCATCTGCTGTTCCCCCATACCAGCCTGAGCTGCGGATACCTGCAGCGGTCAGTCTGGAGCTGGAGACATGGGTTGGCCCAGCAGCTCCTGTCAAACCCACGAGGTAACTGATAGTTTCTGACGGTGCTTCTGTCAATGTGGGCACCAACATGGATCTTTTCCTTTTATCCAGTTCCCAGCACTCGTAGACCTCAAAAGCACTAAGGTGATTAAACCCCATCTCAGATTTGGTTGAAATTGCTGAGCCATTTCCAAGGTTATGAAGGGGAGATGGGACGGCAGCTTGGGAGGTGGACCACAGAGGGCTGGCATGCTAGGTTAAAAGTAACCTATTCCTCTCATTCAGCACAAATATCAAAACCCTCACAATCAGAAGTAAAACAGCCTTTGACTACATTGCACTAAGTTTGGCAGCTCCTTTGTAAATTATAAGGCAATTTGATATTTTTCAGTTTTTTGAATACTAATTTGACATCAGTCATTGAAAGCAAGTTGAAAAGACCTAAGGGTCAACTCATCCATTCATGTGCAAACACAACTGTGTTATTTATCCATGTCCCACCTTGTAACTGAGAAAGGCTTTATTGTTTTTAATGGTTTGGAATTTCAAGATAGAAAACTGACAGAATATCTACCAGTTCCCTTGTTTGGTTAAAAATGTTGGTCTGAAGGGAGCAAAACCATCGAATTCCGTTCTTCTACAACAGCAGGAGTTTCAGTCTTTCCCTTTTAGGAAAAGTTGCAGGATCCCAGACATGAGTCACCTCTTTGGAAGAAAAGGGTGGAATATTCCAACTATTTTTGCCCAAGGACTTCACCAAGAGGTAGAAGGCTTTAATGGAAAGTGTCTAGTCATGCCACGCATCCTGAACTCACTATTTCCCGCCTTTGCCTGACCGTACCCATTTACTTTGAAAGTTGTGAGCTCTGGTGGAGTAGGGATGCTCAGGCAGTTTATACTGTTGTGTTCCCACTTGCAGATAACACTGCGCAGTTCAGTCCCTCAGCCGTAGACTGCAGGCTGATAGCCTAAATTATTCTGTTGGGAATTACTTTCCCTATAGCTTGAAGTAATTAATTGACTCTCATTACCTGTTTTAGTTCTGGATTTTCTCATTAATTTTAAACAGATACTAAACAGATCATTTTGGGGAAACTTTCATAGTGAGAATTACAAGCATCTTTAAAACAAGAAGATCGTTGCTAAGAAGCATTTTCCTCTAATTCAGTTAAATTAAAAACTGTGTGAAAACAACCAATAGAACAATAAGATCTGCTTGACTGACAGCCAAGGCAGGCTATCTTACTAGCAGAAATTACTTAGTTACTTTATGATTCAGGAAAACTTGTGTTCCCACCAGTCACATGAGTTAATTATAAAGCTTTGCGTTAGGTTAATAAAACCAAGAAAACCCTACATCTCCATAACTTTAGACTATATGGCAAATTGTTGTCATCTTCCCATACTAGAAAGGATATTTCTAGTATATTGATGATAGATCCAGAACTGGAAGGGTACAATGGAGACTGAGTGTTTGGCTCTAGCATTGCCACCAGATGCATTTGTAGCGTCCCTTGGGCATTTACGTAACCTTGGGTTTTACTCGTGAACTACAACAAAATCACGTATCCTTTTCTTTAATACCCTTTTCATTGTCTGTGAATTATATCTCGTTTTTGGGTTATGACGAATGACAATTTCAGTTTCACATCCAAATGGGATTTGTGATGCCACACAAGCTCTGTATTTAACGCTTTACATCACCACATCTATTTTAAGTAAGCATCTATACACACTCCAGATACTGCGTTGAAGCCTCACTGACATGAAGCAGCAGCAAGTCCTGTCCACTGAGACAGGGAATATAGCTTTCGTGTACTTTGAGGTGGATTGGCCAAACCCTCATGTGTCCATTCTCAAGCACAGGCATTAGTCCTTTTTTCTGTTGGTTTAGATAAATCGACTGTGCTGTTCATAACTCTGCTAATCACAGGCACATTACTCAACATACAGTTTGGAGAGTTTTCAACTGCCATTATAAAGTATCTTAAAGAGAAGGGACAACCACTGTGTTTCAAAACTTTGGCTGCCCATTTTGACCAGCTGTGTAAATCAGCAAACAAATTCCATATTCACTTCTAAGATACAACCCAAAATTTACCATTGTTGCCTGACAGATATCCAAAGAGCACAGATAGGAATGCAACTTAACCCAGCAATACCCAGGCCTCTTTAAAAACAAGTGGAGCTACTTGGCTAATCAATGGGTAAGCACGTCACTCCAGATAAACAAGATCGGATGGACAAGATGGATGACTGCAAAAAATAACCAACAGCAGTTTGACAAAAGCGAACCAACACTGCCCATCAGAAGGGAGAGCAGCGGGTCAGCAGAAGAGAAAAATCTGTGGATGATAACCAGTAATGTTTTATGTATTGATTTATTTTATGTGTGCTTTACAGAGCTCACTGGCATAATTTTTTTTTCATTTTATCAAAAATCAAGATAAATTTAAAAATAAAAGTGAAAGTGATTTTTAGGAGCTTGGATGTTAGCGAGAGAGTAGACTCAAAGACGTTAGTATTAACCTATGTATTTTGGGGAAACGTAGAGCCAAAGTAATGCCTATCTTCTATAAATTGCATCATTTATATGAATTAATCAGTGCCCACAGACTAAAGCAAATCGGAGAAAGGAAAAAGTAGTCCTCGTTTTCATCATTGAAAGAAATATGATGGGGCTGAGGGAAAAAATAAGCCTGGCACATTAAAAATCACTGTTAGGAAAAGGACTACTGGTCTGATTGCAGCTCACATGTGATTCAGTCAACTGCCTGTAACCATGAGATTGGCACTGTTTAAATTCACAGTTTTTCAGAAGGAAGAAGCTTACTCCCTATTCATCTTTGCCACCATCTGAAGAATTAAGAGTGTGTCTGGTGATGAAGAACAAATTAATCATGTTTATTGTGACAACCATGACTGTTATAAAACAGATACTCTTACAGCACATGCTAACCTCCCACGTACTTTTTCTTTCTTTCATCAAAACTTGTTGAACATTCAGTTCAGGCCCCCTGAGACGGATGTCTAGAAAAGTGCTGATTCCAGGAATAAATCCATTTCAGGTACATGCAACAAAAGTTGCTTGTAATACACTATTTGCAGTTGTGATCTAGAGGTACTGTTTTTCTCACATCTGAACTCATGCAGTTATTTCTTAAAGAATGGCTTTGAAGAGTCTTCAGGAACAACCAGCTGTGTAGAAAAATAGATAACTGAAAGATATTTATTTCTTTGATTTAATTCAATAGTTGATTCTTATCTAAATACTCTGTGGTGGAAGAGGCTGAGGACAGGGAGAAATTAGGAAATTTCTGAACCAAGGTCAGCTCAAGCACAGTCAATATGAGTTTACTGTCAAAGCTAATATTCAAAGTTTTCAAATGGGCTAAGGGAAGACTGTGGAAAGAATGCCTGTGGACTGAAAAAAATGGGAAAGCTTTGAAGTAGGGAGTTAGAACTGACACACAAACTCTTGTCCTGAAAACAACTCCTTCCTTGACATTGTGAGGTGTTAACAAACTTTGTCCAAGAAGAATCAGTGGAAGAATGGCTGTAGCCATCCCTTACCTTCCCTGGCCCTACAGAGCACAACGTGTGCCCAAGCATGGGAGCATTTGCTGCTGCACACCCCACCCAGCCTATGATGTTCCAATCTAGGCTAGAGAATCACGTTCCTATTTCATCACTGCTGCCTCACAGACACACCACAACGACATCAATGCTCCTCAAGCAGAACCACCCCATCCTAGCTAAGACAAAGAGCTTCACTATCATCTGGTACCACTCAATCTAGGCCAAAAAGAACAGTTACAGCCTAACTTTTCAGTCCTTCCACACTCGGATCATACTGCATTTCTCCAAGGCTAAACAGCAAATAGCTGTGCTACCCACATGCCCTGCATACTCTGACATTTAGGAACGGTGACAATGTAATGCTGACTGTTGCAGTGGGTCATTTTGAAAACATCTTCCATAGTGACAACATGATGATAAAACTTACTTGTCTGCCCTGTGCTTCAGTCATCACAGGCAGGTAAATGAATACAAAGTTTGGGAGGGAGAAAGCAAAGTCAGTACAGAAAAAGCAGTGTTGTACACTGGGCTGAGCTCACTAGACTAAATCACGTCTAACTTAGTACTGGCATCACACTTCATGGTCTCTGGCAGAAGAGTCTGTTGCGCCAGGTAAGTGTCAGGGATCCAGATTCCTAAATATTCTTACCCTGCCCTGTTGGTGAAATTGCTGAATCTCTTTTATAGCTATAAATATAGCCTGCCTTGATTTGTTTCCACTCACCATTAACAAGATGCAGTCCTATGCTCACAAGTTCCACTGTGAAGCAATGGGACAGCTGCAATCTTGCTAAAAAATGCAAGGAGGGTAATGATGTCACTCTGTCATTTGCTCCTTTATAACTGTCAAAGGGCCAACTGCATTTTATGCATCAGACTCCACCAACAGTAGTGAAAATACAGCTTTAGGCAAACTTCTTACAAATTAAAGAAAGGCTTAATGAATGGCTTAACACCATAAATAAATGGTGTTTATTACCAAAACCATAACTGGTTTGGATGTACCTTGCTGCTGAATACACTAGAGAGGACTCAGTCTGACAGACTATTGTAAAGCAATGAAGTTTCGAAGCAAGACAACCGAAGAAAACTGAGTTGCTAAATGTTAAAACCAAATTAATCTCCCTTGCATGGAGAATCAGAGGCCTAAAGTAAATATTTGAGTCATCTGATCCACACGCTGTAGCCACAACTCATTAGGTATCAGCTAATTACAGCTTTGAAAGATTCCATGGAGTGACACAAGGCAGCCCGAGATGTATTTAGTTAGTTTTACAACTGAGGAGCCTGAGAAACCCTTGGGTTCTTTCCTACAGTCAACAGCTTCAACAAAGAGCCTCTTTATTAATTACAACCACATCTTGTCCTTTTTTATATATGAGAAACACTATGATCCTTATAAAAACTATAAAACAGCCATTGTCATTTAGGGATGCTATTAATCAAGGCATTCTCGTGTGTTTTCCCTTCACAGCTCCCTTGCCTTGATTTCAGTGTAACAGCTCATTGGTTTTTAACTAGAAGCAGAATGGCCATGTGCAGCCATTGCAGAAGGCTCAGGATTTTGATTTCAGTGCAGGAAACGCTTAGCTGCGATCCCTCTTGCAAAGGGGAGACCCTGAAGTGTCTGCCAGCATTACCAGCACTATAATGATCAATCTGACAAAAAGGATTGAAAACAGCTACTTCATTCTGAAAGTAACTTTCACATTGTTGCTTCTCTCATTCTCCACCTCTGGAAAAATCAGTGCAACAAGCAGGAAAGAAGCTAAATTCTTTCTGCACTATCCCAAACAGGTTATGTGTGTGATCCAGACATGACATAAATGACAACCTGGAATAGTCAGACTCAAGATTAAGAAAAACTTTATAACATTAAGGGCAAGCAGTTGACTAATGAAGCTGAAAGGTTGTCATGATTGGAGATATTTAAGGACAGTTTAGACAAGCATCTGTTAGGAATATTAGTGTAAATATTCTGCTTTGGGGCACAGGAATGTGGATTAAATGACATCCTGAGATCCTTTCTGATTGCCTGATTCTACAATGCAACAGCGTCCCCTCCCACGTTACCCATCCTCCATTTTAATAGCCTCCTGTACAATTTTTAAACTCCTTCACAATTCTCCCAGGAACTCTGCATAGATATACTTGCAAACCCTGAGGAAGACTGAAATCTCAGTTACTTGGTAATAAAAAAGGAAAAAGAAAAAAGAAATGGGATTGTTATCTCACTGAGAAGTAAAAAAAGAGGCAGAAGATGGACATGATAAAAGAAGATACCAGAACCACATTAGAATAAATTATGAGTTACAACAGGGATATAAATCCTGTTAGCAGGTTGGCAGAAACCTGACATTTTTCATTTCTCCATAAAGCTGTTATACATGCCTACTGGACTAGAGAAGTAAGACTAGTGCTGCCAGTTTGAGTCATAGCCAATTCAGGTGAGTTGCCAAGTTGCTCTCTGTTTGGGTCCATGTTAGACACTTTCACTCTACACCAGCTAATTTAGTGCTGCAGTAGATTAGCTTTGAAGCATCACTATGTGAAACATTTTTCAAGGCGCCTAGAAAACAGTTGATAGAGGAAAACTTCAGAGTAACTTATTTATCCCCGCCCTCCCCCCCCCCCCCCCAAATAAAGTAGGAACTGTTTAGTTCAGATTCACTGCTTAAAGCTCCCAGTTTGTTACAGAAGTCCTCTGAGCCTTGACTTCAGCAGCCCATAACCATGTCACCAGTTATCACAGAAACACAGAGGAGAGAGCCAAAAAGGACATCGGTTAGTCCTTTTCCCTGCCCGAAAGATCCAGCACACAGGAAGAGGACAGCTGAGTAGGACAAGCCAGCAATAGCATGGTTCTTCCATGTGGTTTTATGGGGCAGTTAACTTTTATTACCTGGTAATTACTGAGTAAGACTTCAGACAAGCTGACTCTACAGCCCACATGGCAACAGACTTGTGTGGGCAGTCAGCTCACAAAAGTCATTCTGCAAGACTAATGTTTCAGAGGGGAAAGTCAGTCCATTAGGAAAGCCAAGTTCAAGAATATAGTTTAGCCATACTTCAATACTACCATTAAAGATGATAAATATAAACTTTAAAGTTTAAAAACCAACCAAACAAAACAAGCTTGCAAAACAGAAGCCAAAGAATAGGAAGAAGTCACCAGGTACAGGCTGCAAAGATGAAAAGTACAAAATATCTTAAGAATAAAAAAGACTGGACAGCAAGTGAACAGGGACCAGATCACAAAAACGTGTCTGTGAACAGAAAAAAAGAGCTTTTGAGTTGAGGTGGGAAGGCTAAGATCCATGCTGCAGAACAGACGCTTGCTTATACCACCATCACTAAAGTTGGTACAGCAAGGAGGAGCAAAGAAGAGAAAAGAGACGGCCTTAGAAGAAGAAGAAAGAAGAAATATTGAACATGCACATTTTTCAAAGCAGAAGCAATATAATCCAGAGGTACAACAGCTGTTGCTTTAAAGCACTGGGTATTATTACCAAGGAAGTTGCTTGATATTTTTTTCTTCTTTAATGTTCACTACTACGGTACTATTTATTTCTTGATGTAATCAATAATGTGAAATATGTGTGAGCAGAACACATTAATACTTGAAAGATCAGTACTAACATTCTTCTTTGTAGAGGCACTGAATATTTTTGAAATGAACGCCTTGGCATTACTTTCCGTAAACTGATGCCAGTTAACTAGTTTTGATCCTGCATACCTGTTTCAAACTTTACTTAAACCTTAAAGCTAAAAAGATATCAAACAACCCTGAACCATGTGATAAACAGATGCCAAAGTCATATAATTCCCAATCTCTTCTGTTTTTTCTTTGCAATAAAAAGTAAAAACTACGTTTGATTTACTGTGCACTCAAACGTTGGGAGAATCCAGGAACATGTGGGATCAGTTTAGGTCAGGATCAAAACCCCATAATTTAGCTGAGAGCAGCTTCCAAACTAAGCTCATATTTTTTCAGACTGTATTTATAGTGCAGTTACTGTGTGCCAGTACATCATTAAATGTCCTAAGAACTGAAACAACCCTATTCTTTATTGGGAGTTTTTTTTCCCCTTAAGTTAGAAATATCCATTCTAGTATAATTCTGCATGAATTGGCAACACTCACAGTATTTGGTCCCCATCCGATCTCCAGATCTGATGGCTGCTAAGTTGTCTACAGACTTTCTTGCTGCTGGTAAGAGATCACAGTCTCCTGTTCTCACTTGTTAACATCCACCTCAGCCTGGCCATGAGCATTGCTCCCGCTGACCAGCTTGAAGCGGGAAGTAGATCTGGAAAAAAGCATAAGAGACTTGGGATGAAAGTGAGTGTCTGGTTCCACCAGGAGTGCATCAGCCTCGATTAGTCTGTTGAGAAGAGGGAGGGATAAACTACAAAAGTGTGTGTGGGGGAAGAAAACCAAAAAACCCAAAAGCTAAACAAAGAAGCCTTGAACCATTCATGCTGTTGTCTGACCTACTGCCCCAGAATGCAGGATGGGGAACGAGAGGACTGACACTGATTTCCAGCACTATGTTTGTGCTATAAAGCTCTCTCATGGGCTGCTCCATCTGTACGATACAGATAATGATGCAATTTTCAAACATTCTGGTTTCTATACTGTGTGCTCAGCCACATGGTATTGTTTGAAAGTCTGATTATTTACGATCCTGCTGCATTAAAGCATCAGACTAAGAAGAGTGTTGTGCAAGAGACAAATTTGACACGGATCAGAGATCTTAGTTTAACCTACTTATTAAAGGAACAGTGCTTTTTGATAAATGCTGAGAGCCAAAAACTTGTCCTTATCACACAGAAGTTGCTGTCTGTAGGGAAAGGCATGATGAGAGTAACGCTGGCTGGCAAAGTCAGCCAGCTGACTCAGTATCTCTCTTGAACAACACTGGGACATGCTGAGCTCAGGAAGCAGTGGAAGAATGAGCAAAATCATGTCATAGACTAAATCAAGAGACACTTCTGCTTTGCAGAGTCTACAGCTGTTGCAACATCCACAAACTTACTTGAAACAAAAACATAAGCTGAAAATGAGCTATTGGAAGATTTTTTTTTTTCCTTTCCTTTCACCACTTGAATGTGTACAGAAGATATAGTCTGTGTATTAAATGGTTTCCTAAGAAGAAAGTGACAGAGACAGGAATAAATACCCTGGGATTTATGCAGCCAGTGCACATTCAGTGGCAGGAAACTTTGGCAGGTTGTTATATGCATTCAAGAAATGGTCTCTAATGTCTGACTGGAAAGCACTGCAATATTCAGTGGGATGTACTGAAAGGCAGCCAACATGGCAAGCATCTTGGGTACTTCAATGGCAATAATTAGGTTTATCAAACTTTAACTAGTGATGACAAAATATTTTTAGCTTGTAGTCATGAAACGGGCAACAAACATAAAAGTCTGCTACTTCATACTAACATATGTTTGGTCTCAAGACGTTAAGTATTCATCTGTTTCCAAATTGTGTTAAAAATTTAAAAAAACAAACCTTTTTTTTCCTGTACATGCTTTTGAAGCATGTCAGTCTGGACACAAATTATGGCTTTGCTGGACTTCTTATCTCTCTGATATTTCTCACAACATAATGGCTTCAGTGTAGACCTACAAGGTAAAACACAGTTTTAAGCATGGATAACAAAACTGAGCCTTCAATCAATGTGGATTTCTTGACAGGAGGGGAAAAAAAAAAAAAAAAAAAACTTTAACACATCGATAACATTTTAGCTGAAAAGAAGTTCAGACTGTTGTGACACAGACAGCAAAAGGCCTGCAATCTTTTTGCTTCCCTGAAACAAACAGAAATAATGACTAGATTTTTAACTCCACTTTCAAAAGTCTGACTCCAGATCCAACAAAAATAATTACAATTTAAATTATTCTGTGAAAACAGACAAACCTGAAGTCAAGCACAAACCTCTTGGCCATTACTGGTTAAAAGAAGGAGCCATACAACTCTTCTGATAGCCCACTACAGTCATAGTGATATTCATTACATCAGCAGGTAGTTTTGTGAATGTGGCTTTTCAACCTTAGCATCAAGAAAACCAATAAATAAAATAAGCTAAATTTGCCTGTGATCCTATAGCACTTTTTTCTTTTTCTTAAAGCAGCCAGAAAAGCCAAAAATAAACCCAAAACAACCCAAACCCTCAAGAATTTCACCACTGAGCTATAATATATTAAATCATAGATATGAGTCAACAATATCATGCTGCTGGGAAAAAATGGAAAACCATTCTGGGAAAAACATACAGAAGTATCATCTGTAAAACACATGGTGTAACGCTTGCATTTGGCTGGGTGGTGGGAAGCAGGCAGCTCAGCTGTGGGCACCATCATCCCAGAAGGATGTGGACAGAACTGAAAAAACCTGGAGAACAGGAACAACGATGAGGAGGGGTCTGGGGAAAGTGGCTTATGAAAAAAGACTGAAGAATTGGGGCTGCTTGTTCTGAGGAGCAGAGAAGCAGTCCTCTTTGTGGTGGTCTTTATAAGTGTGAAGAGCAGTTAGGAAGAAGGGAATAGTTTCCTCCACAACTCTAGCCCCTTGGACAGCATTAAGCTCACTGAAGAACATGAAGTGCCAGAGACAAGATTGAGACAAGCACCCCTGCTGTGACTTCTAGTATACCAGGAATTATAAATTTGTGCAATACGATTTGGCTACTTTCTGAAAAATTCATCACGATCTTGCTAGCTGATGCATTCCTTGTACACATGTAAGTGTTTGCTCTGAAGATGTCTTCACCCATCGCCAAAGGAACAGAGTGCTCAGCATTTCCTTCTGGTGTCCACCTGGCCCTTCGTTTCAAGCTGCTTCACTTTGATGTTCCTCCTTTCTGTTTACTGTTATTAGCTCATTAGTGGTTTGCCTGTCTTTTTCCTGAGCCTGCTCCTCTGGCTGTTGGGAAATGTGCTGAGTTCCCTTTGCTGACTCAGAAACATGTTGCACTTCTCCACTAGGAGCAGCTAAAGAAACAGGAGTGATCCAGTAGTTTCCACGGACTGACCAGGTTTCTCAAAAGATGTGCTACAAATTAAACGAATTCAGTTAAAATAATTTATGACTGGCAGAGCTATGACTGATAGATTACCTGGTCTGGAAAACCAGGGGGAATATGCTGAATACGACTGGAAAGTATCTAGAGCTTATTTAAATACAAACCAGCTAAATGCAAAAGTCAAGGCAGCCAGGAAGAGGCACATTTAGCATCTGTCTACTAGCTACCGCAGCAGAGACTAAACCTAGAGAGCAAGTAAGAAACAGATGAATGGCATTTTTGACAAGCACGAAGTTAATCATCCTGCATAGCACATTCAGGGTCTCAGATCTCGGAGATCATAACAAATCCCTTTAGATGCAGTAAGTTTTTTCCTCTCATGGGATAAGGACCTAATGAAAAAATTAAGTTGTCAGATAATCCAGGAAAAATTACAAAACAAAGCGCTATTTATGCTTGGTACCCTCAATGCAGTGTCTTCTGTGAGAGCATCGTGTCCTGGAAAACATTTCTACAGTTCCCGGGTATTTCAGTTATCTTCCCAACACCACAAGCCCTTTTACAGATAAAGGCAAAAAGCTAAAATTACAGAAGAATCACAGAATCACTAGCTTGGAAAGGACCTTCAAGATCATCAAGTCCAACCATTAATCCAGCGCCACTATGTCCCCTAAACCATGTCCTGAAGTGCCACATCCACATGTTTTTTAAACACTTCCAGAGATGGTGACTCCACCACCTCCCTGGGCAGCCTGTTCCAATGCCTGACCACTCTCTCGGTGAAGAAATTTTTCCTAATATCCAATCTAAACCTCCCCTGGCGCAACTTGGGGCCATTTCCTCTTGTCCTAGCACTAGTTACTTGGGAGAAGAGGCCAACAAAAGAGCTTCTACCACAAACAGAAACACCACAGATGTTTGAGTTAACTGAAAATAAGACATTCAGAAAGTTCCTGACACTCCTACTTCAGCTATCTAGCTGCAGATTTGGGGCATATTCACAGTACAATTAAGCCATCCCAAACAGATAAATATTTTTTTCCCATTATACAGTGTGGTCCTTGTTAGCTATTGCATGGACAGTTAAGGGGCATTCCCTTTTTCCTCGATGAACTTGTATTTTAACAGCACTTGAATGTCTATGTCCAATTTCATCTTCATTTATATTAAAATTTTTGTGGTAGAAAGAAGGGTTATTAAAACTCGAATACAAAAATCCAAAAATTATTTCTCCCTTTTTCTTTTCAAGTTCAGTTTTAATAGTGCACCCCTCGTCCACCTGTGGGAGGCCAGCAGTTCTTCGCCACCACAGATGACTAAAAACCAAAACCCTCTAGGTTACAAATCCAAAAACTACTTTTAGTGCACAAATCGCTGTGTCTTCTGCCAACGAAAGGTTTGTGTTAGACCTGATGGGAACAGGGCTCAGAATTATGAAACCAGCGTCTAATGCAAGGAGAAAATTCATACAACTAGTTACATTCCCCGTGGAAAATCAGGACACAGTATCTGTCCCTCAGGACTATTAATACATACAGTTATTAAATCTCTGTTAAAACTTTAACAATCAGTTGGAGACTAATAATATTGCTTATAAGAATTAAAGGCAGATAGCAAATTCATTCCCATTCTCCCTATAAGCCCTATTAATGACGGGATATATTAAATCTGTGTTTTAATTTGAAGGCTCTGAACATTTGCAAAGTTTTGAATAATAGTAAGTACTGAAAATGTAAAGTATTGGCTGACAAACCCAGCTCCACAACACCTTACACAGGCTCAACTGACCGGCTGAGGCTGGCTGTGTAAAGGTACCACCCAAGTCCTTCTTAATAATGCAAAAAGTCACCTAGAGGAAACACTTGCTCAGGACCAGGTATATCCCCAGCTGATCCACTTCTGAAATCAACTCTGCCAAGCTATTTCTTGAGTTTTTTGTTTGTTTTAACCTGGGGTTGAACAGGCAAACATGCTTAACCAAGCAACAGCGACCTGCTGATTGTGAAGAGCGGTGCAGGAGATCAAAGGAAAGCTACTTTAGCAGTAGTTCACACTCCCTCACCCAACAGTGGAAAAGACCTGGAGGGGCAGTCTGATCCATCCTGATTCAGCTATGCCGTTTATACTGCCAGGACTCTGCAGCCACAGGTCAACTAATACCTCTGCTTCACAGTTATTCATCTTTTAGAGATCACTAACAACGCAAAAAAACACCCACCTTTTTATCTGTTGTGAGCTGAAGGAACTGCTGCCACTTGACCAAGCTTTTCTGTGACAGTACTGTGGGGTTTTTCCCAGTGTAAATTAGGCTTCTCAAAATGAATTCCTTGAGAAAGAGACTTTGTCTGCCTCTTCTGCTCTCTAAACCCAATATGCAAGTTTTTTGGGAATTATTCTCTAAACAGCTGAATCGGTAGCAACTGAAAGGATTTTCTTCTTGTGTGAAAGCATAGCAGTGCCATTTTTAAAGAACTATTTATGTAATGTATTTTTTAAACTAACAATTTTGCATTTAAATGTTACTCTACAAAATTAAGATAATTCCAAGCACCATCACTCACTTGCGGCAGCATGATTCCCACTTGAAATTTTGGGGGAACAGAAAAAGGGAGTGGGTAAGGAGAGAAAAAGAAAAATCTTTTTCAGAATTATATGTTGATGAATCAAAAAATGGAAACATTTTTCAAACAGATTTTCTACGTGCAAGTATCCCAGTTTCCCAGCAACTCTGTTAGTGACATAATGTTAACTTTGTGGGAAAGTAGCTCTGCACTACGCTCTCTGGACAAGAAGCTAAGAGTTTTCCTGGAGTCTATTCATAACCCTGCATTTGCATTTGATAAATTGCTTCATTGTTATACCCTTTCCCCTTTAATTGTCACAATAAATTATTCTTGTATTACATTAAAAAAACATTTGTTTTAAAATGCTAATCTTCCAGTATTTTCTGTGTCTTTAGACCAGAGGCTTAGTCAAAGTTTTCCTAAATGTCCAGAAAGTTGTTTAGGTATTTTCCTCAAATAAAAAACATTTTACATAGGCTAAGTTTCTCCTACGTTTTTATAAGACTGGCAGTAACTTTAATAGCATTATTTTAATAGCTTTTAAACAAAATAAAGCATTTCATTATCTAGACCACTATTTAAAGCTAAAAGAAACTGAGTTATAATATTGTTGTATCCATAACGACAGATAAAATCTTTCCTCCATGTGTTTTCTATTTATATACCAAATATTTGTCAATACCCAAACTGCTTTCACAATTTCTTGAAAGAAAAGCACAGGATCCAAGTTTCTTCTAATTTATGCAGTCGTAATTTTTTTTTTTAACATAATGGAGTTATTCATACCCGAGTGAGCAGGACCACACTCTGTGTGAGCTGGATCTTAAAAATAAGTATTCCAACCAAGCTAACCTTAAGGTGAGTGTTGCTTTGTAACTTTCTAATAGAAATTCATCCAGATTAATCCTCTATCACAGTTTCATCAGCCTTTTTGGGACAGCAGAGAAAGACTCCTCCAGGACATTTAGAGCTACCCAGGCAAGCAAGGTGGGCAATCAAGCAGAGATCTGGTTTCTGCCACCACCCAGGACATGACGACTAACACGCGTATTTGCACAGGTTTTATGATCGCAAAGCACAAAAGTGGGGGGGTTATGTGCTCACCGCTTCTGGTGAGGAGCACAACACAGCCCAGCCCTGTGTGATGCTAGGGTATTTAATCAAGCGCTGCGCCTCCTCTCCCCTCCTCGCAGACCCATCCGGTCCCAGCCTAGCAACCCCTCGGGTACTGCCGCATGCAGCAATGACCATCCACCTGCAGCTTGGGAAACACCCAGTTCACGCATGCTTCTACTCCTCTGCATCCCTTGCTACTTAAAATTCAGGTTTTCCCCAAGTAGTCTGTAAAATTTTTCTCCACTTAACCTTAAATTGCCTTTCTCTCCTGCTCACAACTTGAGCTGAAAGGAAAAAAGTAAGCTTGGCTTGTCTTGATGCGTCAAGAAATAAAACCAGTTTTAAACAACTGCAAAACAGCAGAAGTAGGTTTCAGTGGGACTTGTAATGTGCTGTGAATTATACTCACGCTTAATTAAATTACCTTGCTGAATCAGGTCCTAAATTAAAGTAAGAGATACTCTTCGATGTTTATTTGGCTCGGATAATTAAAGAAAGTAACAAAATGAGTTTTTAGAGCTAATGTAAATTAAAGTTTTAGTAATTAAATATTTCTTTATTCAAGTACCTGGCATAACTATTTGGTATACAGCAAATGTAGGAATAGGTGAACAAAATTCTTCAGTTGCTATTCCCTGCTACAGAAACCAAATGGGGAAATTCTTAAGAACCAACCTTACCTCATCCTGAGCCATTTGGAAATATTTTCTTTCAAGACACTAAATGGCCTTTTGTGTCTCCTTTGTACCCCCCGGTTCTGGGTTCCATCTGAAGCCAACAAGTGGGAGCATGAGCTATTTACTTATTTACTTTAAGCTTGGTAAAATGGGAGAGATTTTGAAAAGGCTGGTTTCTTCTTGAGAGGGGTATGAAATTTCATACTGGCTCTTATTGAAACCAGTTCACATATCACTGCTCTTTCTTCTCCCTACCCCCATCTCTCCCTCCCATCCCCATAATTTGCACAGTTATACACCAAATATGATATAATAAATCAGACTCCCCAGAGACCTAGAACACATATCTACTCCATCGCATGAGGGCAACTCCACCCAAGGCTGTGAAATGGCATTAGGGTAGTGGAGGGTGGAATATGCTTTGCAGTATTGACTTGAATTAAACTGGAATTGAAAATAGAGACCCCTGAACAGAGTTTCTTTCTGCAGCACTAATAAAATCTGTATTTTTGGCAGCAGCGACCGACAGCTGGCTGACATACTGAAAATAGAAACCCTTCCTCTGGCTGGTGTCAACCCTTTTCTTCCCAGGGCTGCCAAGAACGACAGGTCTCTGCTGGAGGGGAACACCCATCGTGGCCACGGAATGCCCCCACTCCTGCCTCCTGCCCTGCGTGGTGGGAGCTGCCCCTGCCACCACCGCGCCTGGTCCTCCTCGCCCCTCCTCAGCCAGCACAACTCTTGCTATGAGGTGGGTGCTGCAGGCAGATGTGGCTCCCACCTGCTGCTTCAGGCTCTCTGGCCGGTAAACCCAGCACCTAACCGCTGTACACTTTGCTAAAATGAGTTTTCTAGAGCACTGAGCACATAGAGATCTTATGCTACACCCAAAACTGGTTGAGATTAGTAAAACAAAGGTCCCCTCTCACTTGACCATGCAGCCACTTTGGCTCAACCTCTCCACACCAGTGGTTGGGGGAAAACACCATCCTTGCCTCCACTTGAATTAACCTCTGGCTCAGCAACACCAAGGAGAAAGACCCCCTTGCTCTCATTTTATTTGCCTTTTACTCTCATAAGCATAACAAAGCATGCTTGCTTTCTGCTGCTCTCAGTTTAGGGCCCCACCAGAACAATTATTAGCTCAGGGATACTAATTGACCTGCTTATGTCCCCAGCTGATGGAAAAAATGTATTTACACAGAACTGACTGAATGGGGAGAAAAAAATACCAGTAGAATTTTGAAGTTTTCAATGTTTTTGTTTTCATGCATAGTTTAAGTCTCCAATAAACCTTTCTGTAAGTTTAGATCAAATGGAAAATAGGATAAGCTAAGCTCTGTGCTTTGCTGGCATAACCAAAGTCGATGGACCATTTGTACTGAAGAAGGCATTGGCTCAGTTGGTTCTGTAGCTTTCCTATACCAGGTTCTTTTTAATTTTTCTTTGTTGTCACCTGTATTTATCATCCACTATATATGTGTATTTCTGCAATGCATCTTTTTCCAGTGGCACCTTGTACGTTATTTCTAGTAGGATACCAGTGAGGATCCCCATAAAGACTGGCTTTATACAGCAGCCTCTGGTCTCCCACAGGACACAAAGAGTAATCATAAACTACTCAAAGGAAATCGTGAAACTCTGCAGCAGCAAGTCCTGAAGAGGAAAAGCACCTGATGATTTGAAGGGCTTCTCTTTAAGTTTCCTGCAACATGGCATCAGCCATCAGACAACCTGCCGGGAACTCGTCAGTCCCCCCGATGAACCATTACTCATGGTACTATGCTTTTGACAAGCGTCAGAGGCAATGTCAGTAAATAAACTACAGAAGCCAAGAAATACAGGATTCTTTCAAATTAGTATACCTTCAAGATCAAGGAGAAGAAACATTGCCACAGAGGGATCGTTGTCTATTGTGCCTTACCCTTACAAAAATTTTATTGGAAAAAACACAGACATTCAAGAGAAAGTTAGAAGAAAGAAAGCGGGCTCAAGGACTGTTTAATCTGGATTGATAGTTCTCATGTGCTGCTGTCAAGTCTCTCACCAGTACCTGGAAACTTTCTAAAATTATTAGAGTAACCTAACACCTTCTGCTAAACTCAAACTCCCTTCAGCCTGCAAACAACTCTGAAGGGCCATACCTGCCTTGTTTCTTCTTGTCCCAAGGAAAACTTCCTAAGTACTTGGCCTTTCAATCACACTGAGATCCTTGCATCTTGGACAGACTCGCAGGATTACTTTGCTCAGCTGATCCACTAATTTCTCCTCTCCCATCTGCCAACAAAGATGCTCCCCTTTTCTCCCCAAGCAAGGAATGCCTATTAGCTTCCACATTTAAATCACAGGTTCCTAGAAGGCAATTCATGCTGTGAGCATGAACAATGCCTGGCAAATGGCATACTCAATTTCTGTAAAGACTCTTCACTGTTGCTGTAATACAAATGCATTCTTCTAAAGCAGAAGCAGGTGACACTGAGAAATTAATTCACAGCACTCTCTCTGCCCTAAGCAGGCCTGCTGGTCCCAAAGATGACCTACATAGTGCCATCCTGAGCTCCAGTGAGGCGTATATGGACCTGCCTGCGTCTTGCTGCCAACTGGAGAGCAATGCCTGCGTCCAGAACAGAAGCCCCAGAGGTGTAGGAGGCTTGCACACCAAGCAGGAGGGCAGCTGGTAGAGGAATTCATGGTGTAACACTCACTGGCTTCTGTTCCACTGCTTTTAGTCTCAGCTGTCCAAAGCCCTTTCCTGGATTAGCCCTTAGTTTCCCAAACTGGCAAGTGAATCCACTCAGGAGTAAATCCACTCAGCTGAGCAGTCTATTTTCAACTCCAGGATAAAAGTTTACCTTCAGGTGACATAACCAGGTTAACAATCATCTTTCTAAATAACAAATGCCCTTTCTTTTCCTTGAAGGAAACACAACTACTCTGTTACACACAGAAAAAGTGCACAATCTGTTATATTAATGGATTTAATCCCCAGCCCTCTAAACCTTCCTCTTTTGGACTTCTCCCTACTAACTCATGTTGCATATTTAAGAAAAAACAAAACAACCTCCTGTCAGAAATATGCTCGTCACAAATAATGTTGAAGACTTCTACAAACAAAACTCTGCAAAGGACCACACCTGGGACTGATCAGCTGCTATGTTTTTACCAAGTGCTTTATCAGTGTGTCCATTCAGATCCCTCAAAATCGCACCACCTATTGGTATCCCCATTTTAGACAACTGCATGCTGAGAACGGAGTACAGGAAACGGGCTTAACTGAGAACGCTGAACATTTATCTTAATATGAGACCAGCAGATCACCGTGCTTATTTAAAGCGGCATAACAGTTTACAGTTGAAAAAAATCAACTGCATATAATTTTTTTTTTCCTGATCCGGAAGTAACAGGTTGGGTCTCCTCACAGAGGTAGCCTTTTCATTAACATTTTGTAGAACATTTCAGTTATTTTTAAATGCACAAATATACAGAAAAATATTTATTATTTTTATTAATTTAACCCTGTCATGATGACAGGCATGGGAAAATAAATACAGAAATAATGAGGACTACGTATACTACAGCATATGTACGTATGCTGTACGTGTCGGTGACTTGGGGCAAGCTGATCATGACTTATTTAAATCAGGGGCCTCTGATAATCACTGTGCTTGTATAATCCAGTGCTTTTGATTTCTCATCAGCAAACAAAAAGGTTAAATTAAACACTCAAACCCATACAATTATGACAAAACAAAGTGCTTTCCTTCCATCCCTTATTTCATCAACACCATTTCTCTAACAGTACTGCTAATATTCTATTGCAAATGTCTCAGTATTTGGGTGCAAGGTGGAAGCTGCATTCACTGAACAGTGATGTGTTGTGTGCTGTATGTTCAGAACACCACAAAGCTCTGATTTTCTGCTTTTTCCCCAAGAACACACATCTTTAGTGACGGCTGGATTAGAATAAATTTTACCTAACATTCGCAGTTCAGAACTGGTCCGTGTGGTACTTTCTTCAGTGCTACGACGTGTGCAATATACTGCAGGGTTAATTAAGTCACATCAACTCCTGCTTCCCTTGGAAAATTATTACGCTGGCTAATAAGCCGTACTGTTATGAGGTTGTATGAACTTATAAATGGCATTATTTTATAATGTCTATTTAGTTTATGCAGCTGTTTGGACACTTTTATATTTGCTACCCACTTTAGGCATGTAAACTATACCTTTAAATCAGATAGAAGTAGCTGGCATGATCAATATACATGCTTTTGTCCCACACCTACTGGAAAAAACATATTCTGGCCTAAGAAAATATGACCCTGAGGTCAAGGTCAGAGAAATGTATCCAGGAATCTTTATCTGAGCCCAAAAGTACTAAACTTGACTATTCACTATGAGCCATTGTGAGTTATACAAATTAATGTGGGTCACAAATCTGCCAAAACCTTAATAAACTCCATTTATATCCATTATAAAATCCTTCCAGAGTCTTGTGGAAAAAATTACTTTTCTTGCAAAAGAAAAAATCTGTAAAATACGACCTTTTTGTGAATCATACTTGCCAGCTACATTAAAGCCCACCAATGATATTACTCTAACTGCAAAAGTTATGCTCTTGAAGATCAATCTCATAATAAAACTCAAATCAGAAAAATAAATCACTCCATCTAAAGAAAAAAGAAAAGTTGTAGATTTTGATTTGAAGCTTTTTTTTTCTTTGAAACGTACAATAAGATGTCTGTTTGCCATCCTACTGCTAATGAAAAAACTAATCTGGTGATGTGTTGTGTGCTGTATGTTCAGAACACCACAAAGCTCTGATTTTCTGCTTTTTCCCCAAGAACACACATCTTTAGTGACGGCTGGATTAGAATAAATTTTAGCAAACACTCTTACACAGCAAGTCAGCCTGTCTTTCAGATGACCAATGCTGTTTCCACTTGTACCATGTAAATATTGCTTGTGATTAGGGACCCAAAACTGGAAAGAACCTCTTAAACTGCTGACTGTAGTCTTCTGCTGTCATAGGTAGACACTTCACAAATTCCATCTCCAAAAAACACCCAAAATGAGACAACACACACAAAAACAGGAGCATGAGAGTCTTGCTCTTGTAACATGGCTGAACATTTGTTGGACAGAAACCTTCCATTTTCACTCAAGGGTTAATACTGATGACCTATTCTTTGTCTTTTACATGGTTTGGTTTCCCCTCTTCCTTCTAATAAATACCAGTTTCTGCAATCATACTGCCTTTCTGTCCTTTTTTGCAATTTTATCCATATCATCCACTGTTCATCCCATTTTGGATGTTTTTCCTTCCTTTTTCCTGTTCTTCACATTCATTTCTCTAAATATGCTCCAATGCCAATGCACCTTTCTTGTAGGTCAATGAGAAAAATGGCACATAGTTATCCAGAAAAATGTCCCCCAAAGGTTCCCTTGTGTACAAGAACATTAATAATGAGTTATCTCTACTGGAAGCTTTTCAACATCACACACCATAGTATCACTCTTGCTTATGTTTTTAGGTGTTTTGGTTTTTTAATAGCAAAGTAACTCTCTTGATAACCATTATATTGGTCAATCACACACATGCAGAAAAAAAGAAAAATAACCTATTCCTCCAGTGTTATAACACATGCAGTATAATGGAGGGTTAATTAACTCACATCTTCCCCTATTTCCCTTGGAAAATTATTATACTGGCTAATAAAACTTACAGTTATGAGGTTTTTATGAACTTAAAAACCCTGCAGCATTTTAAAGTGCGCGTGTGGTTTGCTCAGCTGTTTGAGCACTTCTCACCTTAGTCACTCTTTCTCCCTGTGAACTCACTCCCCAGAATAGCTCTGTATCAATGAAAAAATAACTGTGATTGAAAGTGTATGAGATTCATGCACATGTATTCCTTCCATGACTAATTAAAGGGTTTGGGGATTTTTTTCCTTTTCTACTGAATGGAACTATGTCGCCAGAGGCTAAGCGCTGGGGAGTTTGGTGTTTAACATGCTCTAGATTTATTATCTGATCTTCAGGTGAACCACGTAAACCCCCAGTGATTTAATTTTACCAACTGTAAAACAGAAGTAACAATCATCACCTACCTTAAGGTATCTTCAAATGTTCCAGTGAAAATGCCATCTAAAGGCATGCCGATGATATTCATTGAATCTGCTGTACAGTGCAATCAAGTCCATTCTTCCAACTTTCCACAGAAGTTCTTGCCATTAGGGAACTAGAGAATGCAGAGGGCATGTCTCAACATGAACGTGGAGGTGCTATGCTGCCCAGAGAAGCTTGGCGTAATTGCCACTTTTTTCCAGGAAATCTGTTTTGGAATACCCATTTTTATATTAGACATTAGTAGTTGAACAAGCAGCAAAGGATTTTTTCCTATCAGCTATGAAGAATCCACTCAGTGCTAAAGGGTAAATAAAAGGAATTAGCAAAGGAAATAGGGCACCCAGTTTATTTCTCTCTCAACACCAGATTTCTGTTGCACAACACAAAATATTCTTTAAAAAGCCTCTTTCAGGTACATCCTACCATCTAACTGCTCAGTGGTTTCTAAATTAATAATCATGAAGCATTTTCCTCATAGATGACTGACTCAGCATGCTGACAACCCTACCTTTTTTCTATCCGCTAAAAAGACGTAAGAGAAAAACAACATCAAGTATTTTCCAAAATATTGCAGGCAAACACTGCACCAACTTCAGTAGGCACCTTGCAGAACAGTAAAATATGAAGAAGCCTGAACAAGTGTTTCTAAATGAAAAGAGAACTGATCCACACAACAGCTTGTATCATTTATCCTTCTCTACCTGAAAATACCCAAGAAAACTGATTGAGATCACAGTGCCATAAGAACAACTGAGAACTGTAAAGTGTCCTCCTGTGATTTTTCAGAGTAAAAATTCTCTTGAGCTGATGATGTGATCCCCTTGGACACATAGTCAATAAGTATAGATTTCCTGGAAAAATACATTTTTATTTCATGAATCATTTCCTTAATCAGTGTGAATGCGATACCTGGCACTATGCATTTTTTGAAATGCGGGACTGGTTTTAGTACTACAAATAGCTGAGAAAGGCGAATCTATAATGACGCAAAGCAGAAACAACATGACATTCATTCTCACTGATACCTGGGTATTTCTGAATTCTAGAAAACACACCAGTCACCAGCACATTTGCGGACTTTAGCTTGAAAACATCTGGAATGGCAACTGAACAAGTCTAGCTGCATCACTTATCTAGTCTTTAAGGCAGAGAAATACACTGTGCTATGTCTTTTCCCTGGCATTTACTCCAGGCAAAAAAAATTGTCTTTTTTTTTTTTTTCAAATCAGGATTAAAAAGAAAAATCCAAACAAACAAAACCCCAAAGTACTACTCCCCCAGCAGATACTCATCATTATCACTTCTTTTGACAATTAAAGTAATAATGAGAAATGCCATTAAAAGAATCTTTAAGTGTTAATTCAGGTAATGTTATATGCCAGGTTGTGGAAGACCCCGCAGATTGACGTAAGGAGTGCGTCTCTAACACATCCAAGCTTTTCACCTTTGGGAATGGCTACAATATGGACATTTATATCGTGGTGTTTCAGAAACTACAGAAGCAGTGGGTTGTCAAGGCACAACATGAGCAGGCATCGCAAGGGGCAGTACCAGGCTGAGTAGCAATGGAGAGGAAGGCAGATGCCAGAAACCTTCTGTACAGCAGCTAAAGTTGGCGGAGGGGGGGCGGGGAATCAAACTGCTTTCCTTGATTTTAATAAATGAAATAATGATAGAACTTTGGATTATTTTCTTCTCTCTGGAAGTAATTAAAAGAGGTGGTTTAAAAAAAATAGAGGAAAGGAATAAAATCTGCCCTTTTTGAATTGGGAGATGTGCTTTCTTGGTGGCCCATGACCTCAAAAAAGGAGAGGAAAAAATAGAATTTCTAGCAATAACATGATTTTTTTTTTCCACACGCAACACTTTGACAAAATATTTGAAGCAATTCTAAGTCATTACAAACAACAGTCACAGGAAGGAAGCAAAGCTCCATTCATGCTTTCCACATCTATATTCCAGGGCATACAAAAATCATATAGCACTCCTCAATATATTTTCTGAATACTTGGCAACAATGCATTAAATCTAACCGTGGTTGTATGTTGGCACTTTCTTCCTGTACTCAGAGGTGGAAGACTTATGAAGTGCTGTCTTTCATCTTTTGAAGTTTGTAGAATTTTTTTTTTTTTTCTTTTAAGTACACATATTACAAGGTTTGGAGAGGCTAAAGTCAACAAACTGTGCCCAGCAGCTGGAATACAGAGCAGAGAAACCAGTTCCTGTTGGGGTTGAGCCTACAGCTTCAGCTTAGTCACCAGGAAAGCTCAGTCCTCAGACAGAGGCGCTTTGTTCTCGTCACAGAAAATCCCATCGCACCCTGAGAAGCTAACACTCTCAGAGGCCTCATCACAGACGTTTTACAGTTTTGTTTATGGCTCTTTTTAAGGCTGGGAAATTCACAATGACCTGAAGCGCTATGTGCCAGTGTTCTTCTCTCAGTGTTGAGCTGTGCTGTCTCTCAGTGCTCAGAAGTGGTCCAGGCAGCCATTATTTACAGAACCATACGATACAACTGTATTTACAATGCACATCAGACAAGAGTTTGTGTTGATAATGATCCCTAGAAAAGCCATTTATATGCATATAAAATTAACTCCTCACACTACCGGTTGTCCTGAACATTCAGTGATCTATGTCTAAAATCTAAAGTTTCTTCCTGTGACAGAAATATTAAAGCAAAAGTTAACAAGACTTCAAAACTTAGTTGACTCTACTGAGTAGAAAGAAACAGACAGAAGATTGCTTGGTGTGTTAGAAGGCCCTGCTTGCAGATGTTAATCTAAGAAAGAGACAAAGTTTCCATCATGCAGGCAACAGCACCTGGTCTACAGAGACAGGTTTTTACCAGGCTGCTGAGGGTGAGTTAACAAAATAAGTGTTGTAACAGGAAAGCAAGACAGCAGCAACACCTCTGGTGCAACCTGTTACTTCAGGTACCTACCTGAAAACAGAGGGAAATTGCGATCAGGCTTCCACAGCCAAGAGAAATAGCCTTCATCAGGGCATCACGTCAGTCTTGGAGTGTATCCTCAGGATGTCTTGCTGCTCTTGTGCCTCTTCATCTACATTTCTTTGGCCTGGTGAAGAGCAAGTCAGCCTAAAATAGAAGGGTCTCCCTCAAGGAAGGAAGGGTCTTTATATGCCACAAAATTCATACCTTTGACAGAATGGACACCAGAGTTGAAGTTCACATTCCTACTCAAGCAGCTCAGTGTCGAGTGACAAGCTGGTATTGCTGCCCCCAGCTCTGCAGCCAGTCTCTCCCCTTTCTGCTTTAAGCTGCTGTATTTTGCATTAACTGATTTGTTACTGCAAGAGCTTAACACATCAGCTTAACATTACAGTGGGTGAAAATCATCACTTTCACTGGAAGAAAAAAAGATATTCAAGTTAATTAAGGACACAGAACAGAAAATTTTTATCAGACTATTTGCAAACAGCCACCACGAGAAACAGTTTAATTTACTGCTCTCAAATGTAAGTAAAATCGAAGGCTCTGACTTGAAAAAAAAGTATGCATATTCTTCACGCTACACAAGCATGGCTGAATTTGCTTTACCTGACACTTACAGAAATACAAGGATGGAGACATTCTCTTCTGTACACAGAAAGACATCCTCATACTAATCTGACTCTGTGTCCTCAACCCTGTAGATCTCTCATCTATGACTGGGACTCTGCCCTGATCAAGCAGTTAACTTCAGCAAACTTGCTACCTTGGAAGGTAAGGCCATCAAGACAGTCCAGTTTCTTACACAGAAAACGTCATTTTTCCAGCTTCTTGCCTCATTTGAAGTCCAGCCTGAACACCAGATGAAGGCTGAGCTTTCAGAGCCAGGAACCAGCAATTAAAGGATGTATCCAGCACATGAATACCTCCAGGGGAAAAAAGGAAGGCTCTGTAGCAATCCCTCACCTCTTTAAGAAAGAGGATGTACGCCTTGCCCAATAATAAAAGTTTAACAGCAGTTATCTTATGTGCTGCCAGACTGATCCCCACATTGATCATCTGCTGGACTGAAATTCAAGATGCACAACACCGACCTACAATGCATATGCCAAACTCATACCTGGAGACAACAGCTTGCTATTAGGTTTTTATAATGATTATCTGGCAGTGCAATATACAGCTTGCACACTTTTCAGGGAGGCAGAGAAGTTTCAGAAACCAAACGATGTCCCTTCTGACAACAGATGGGATCAACTTACATCATTACAGACTGCAATGAGTTGTGAACGCCCTACGAGAGATCTAAAGGCAGATTTCAATGGCTGCTACAGACTATCATCTCTGTACCAGTAGGACACAAACACACTAAACCAGAGTTGGGTGCCCCCAGAACAGCATCGCTGCAAGATCAGAGGATGCCAGTGAACACGTTGCTCCTGCCGAGTCCAACCAGAAGGAGCTGCCAGGGACAGACGGTGTGTGGGAAGCAATGCCTGCAGCAAAGGGGCTTCAAACCAGAGCACCTTGGCTGCGCTGCAGCAGGGTAATTTGGTACTTTCCCACATGGTCAGCCAGCTCTCCTGGCCAGCAGGAGAGAGATGTAGCAGAAATATCTTTCCTTTAAAGGATTACTCCTGGCTCTGGAGAGGTCTGTAATTTTTGGCAGGCTTCTGAAGGGCTGTGCAAAGGGAAAAGGAACCTCTTTGCTCCCTCTCCCACACTGCAGCCATGCAAGGCCCAGCCATAACGTAGCTCTTAATAAAGAAGCACAGATGTGCCCTGTAGGCACTTAAAAGACTAAAAGAAAAAAAAAAAAAACCAAAATGTTCCTGTGTGTTTTATAAATCGGTATATAAGCATAATGCAACCTACTATCCTAGATAGAAAATGAAATATCTTAAGAAGTATTGAATCCTTTGTGAATTTTCTCAGTGGATCGGCATGAAGCTATTTAGCCCAGATGTTTCTATAATTCTGATGCATTAGGAGATGCACGGCATTGTGGCCAAGTGTTAACATAGTGAACTATAATGTAAAACATGTAAAGATACTGGCTTCCAAAGTTACTAGAAATTTTCGCTCTAACCACTCTGCTTCCTTATGCATCTATATTTTCTTTACAGTATGCAGTTGTATTTCAGTGCACATGGAAGAACAAAAAACCTCCCATCTCCCCCATCAAAGTCTAATTCTGTACATTCTCTGGAAGAACACACAGGGGTCAACTAAAGATTGACACGGAGTCTTTCAGACATGGAAATCTCATCTCTGAACAGCAATGAACAGCAAATCTCATACTACAGGCAAATGCAAGGCCAACAAGGCACAGCTGGGTACCACATGAGCAGGTGAAGAAGTGATGGTGAGATTTTTGATGACAATTTGGTGTCCAAAAGACAGAGTGTCTCACTGCATGGTTCTTGCTTGCATCTGTAATGGATTTAGGGATTTGTACAGGTAGTTTTAAAGATATCTAAGCAGGTGCAATGTCTGTTGGAATGGTCTAAACAAGGGAAGAAGAAACATAACTAGACGACCTTTAAAGGTCCCAACCCAAACTATTCTATGATTCTATGAATAATGGGAATATGAAGTAGCACAAAAAAGGTAACAGCATATGCTTAGAAGGATGCAAGATAAAGAGTGCAAAGAAATAAACTGGCACTCTCTACTGAAGAGTAATACAATGGAATACTTGGCACTGAGAGCCCATTTGGAAAAACTTCTGTCACTATAATTAATTATTCAGAAGAGCTGAAAATCTTTCAGTGCTAATTTCTGCATGATCTACCTGCCAGGATGACAGATGAGAGTTTTGTGATTCTTCAAGATCTTGTTAGCTTAAAACGACAAAATGCAATCCTAAATTAATGAAAATGAACTCCTACTACAGCTTTGAACTTGTAGTCTCAACTCCGTTTTCATGTAGGTACTTGCCAGAGTATACCTCATGCTTAGACAGAAAACCAGTACTGTGAGGTGGAATAACCTCCACTGTGGTTCAAATGGGTTTTGAGCCAATTTTTTTTCTTGAAACAAAAAAATGCTGGTACTTCAGTTAGGTCTAGAGTTTCTTGTATCTTTTTAAGGCATCATGTTACATCAGTTCAGGCTGTATAGAGCGTACTGGTGTAATCTACCATGGAATATCACACCGAACACTAATATGCTGATTATCCTCTAATGTGAAGTAGGCCATGGAGGGTTTGTTTCATTTCTGAAAGATAAATGTTTGGTAACCAAATTTCCTGTATGCCCCTTGCCAACTATTCTGCCTTTTTTTTTTTCTCCCATGTCTCCACAACAACTTGTCGTTAGACTGTATTTCCCAGCAAAACCAATTCAATTCGTATTTCCATCTGTTACCTTTATTTAAAAATACTATGGGACTTTCAATTAGTCAGACAAGAAACCTGTATTTCAAAAATGAGTTTGTAAAGCCATAGCAGGTGGCAGAATTTGTCCTCCTATGTTACAGAGCTTAATCCCAAACCTTGCATTATTCACAGATAATTTAAACCATTCTGTTCTTTTCAAGTTGGATACAGTCCTTGATAGCTGTTGGACAAAAGCTGATGACATCTGTAACCGCTAGATAGCTCTCTTCTGTTTAACAACCAGAGAATTAGAATGCATTTATGAAAAAGTCAAGCATTCAGCATGTACTAGATTGTTCTACAGTTTCTAAATTAGTGCTCTACAATTTAAAAGCTAATTCTTATATCATCCATTTCATCTTTATCTGCTTGCCAGCTCAAAGGTTAAATGAAGCAATAATCATGTAATGTTCCTTTAAATCATAATAATTTGAAAAAGGAAAACATATGGGGTAATGAAAAAAGAGGCGTAGTCTTGAGCTATGTCTTGAACTATGAAAATATTGTTAAATAGCCATTACTGTCACGCTTATTGCAAACCCAAAACTCCCAGACAATTAATGACCTGGATATTGTAACAATTATTTATCTTCTAAAATATTTTTTGAAAGCTGTGACAAAAAATCCGGAATGAGAAAGTACCAATAATCAAAATGCACATTTGCCTTGGATTTACTCACTTCCTTCTCTGCTGCTTCTTCTCCAGTATGAGCTTTAATAGAGAAGTCCCTAAATGACTGGTTTAGAAACAGAAAACCTCCATAAGAACGAACGCCAAAAATCATGGCCAGAGGCAGACTTCTGTTGAGAACTCAATATTAATGTGCAGAAAACACAGGATAACTACTCCACCTGCAAAGGCTAACTAATCTTAGTTCTGAAAATTCTGCCCATGTTACTCCGGTGTGAGTAGTTCCTGTTCTTACAATTTAACAGAAATGTGCTTAGGGGAACAAGATTGACTCAATTCCTGCAATTTAACCACTAGATAACAAAGGCCATTATCCACCCACACCTGAATGTTTCATGTGGAAATGCCATGCATCTTCGTTGTTAAACAAAATCATTTTTTCTCCATTTCAAATAAAATCCTGAATAGTGAAATAATAGCTTAAAAATTGCAATTATTACTCACTCAGATTCTGCAAACGCTGGTGTCTCAATTCTCTTTCTCCATGGAACTACTAACTAGACCATTGTCTTTCTCTATCCAAATAATAGACAGTAAGGGCCTCATCAGAAATGATCGCCTGTATTATCCAGTTTCTACACTTCATTTTGCAGAATTACTTCTTTCCTGTATAATTTTCACTGATGTTTAGCTAGCTCCCAAATGGCTCAGAGAGTCCACTTTGCTTAACTAGCTTCAGTTTCTTTCAGAATCCAATTGTTCCAGCAAAATAATTTTCTTGATATATAACCCAAACTTCTCTTTTTTGTGTTTGTATGTGAAATATGAGGCCAGAAGAAATGCTGCATTTCTGAGTACATATAGCGACAAAGACATAGCCAAATGCCTGAACAAGAGAAACAACAGCTCCAACAGGTGAGCTGAGAGAAGCTAATCACTAATATTTCAAGAATGTGTCACTCAAAAGCACTGGAAAAGAAATAAATCATCACTAATACACTCTGCTATTGCTCTGTCCATTCCCGGTACCAAGACCTTTTTTCTCAAAATTCTTTCATAAGAAAAGTAACAAAACTTAGTATGACTCAAACATATTTATGTATGAGGCCAACATTATCTGTAGGCTTTAAAGCTCCTATTTTGTTCATCAGCAATCCTGTAGATTGGCTAGTCCATAAATTACTATATTTCTTTTCACAATTTAAATATAGCATATCTCTGGGTTTGGTGCAGTGTTTCTTGAAATAAAATTCATCTTGACTTTACTTGGTTTTAAGAGCAGGAATTTACTGCTGAGTTGTTGTAAAATTTGTTCTATGATACTTCTTGCTTTGTTCACAAAAATCAAAGACCCAAAGGATAGAGTGACTTTTGTATGAAAAAAGACTCTCCAGCACACATGCATGGGAATGCCATTTATCACTGTAAAAAATAGTGCCTTGAAAGGAACAATTGTAGGTCCCCAGTTTCAGTGTACATGTAGTGGTTTAGGCATTGTTGGTCCTTTAGATTTAGGTATCGAGTGGCGTTAGCTCTGGTCCTATTTTAATGATTCTGTGGTACTTCTTTAAAAACATATGCCTTATTTTTGACCTGGGGAACTCCAGCACTGATCATCTAGAGAGATGAAGACCACTGCCCGTCAGATGCTGCTGGGGATATATTCCCACAAACTATTGACCTATTTTTGTGGCGCTCAGGACTTGGAGAGTACTATTTTCCTATTCAGCAAGGCAACACCAACATTCATTATACGCATTTATACCAGCAGCAGCCATTTTTGAGAGACTTCAAGATCAATTTTTGATGGATTAGCTGTAGTATCAGATCAGATGCAGAATGTTTAAAATTCAAAAACGTTATTCCACTGTGGTCTTATGACACATTGTAACAATACATTGTTGCAATAATTTCTCCCAAATTCTGTTTAAGGATGTAGGTTATAAAATATTTCTAATTAGAAGAGGGAATACCTGTCAGAGCCACTGTATTTAGCCAGCTTGTTTTCTCTCAGACATACCCACAGAGACGGTTGATTTGATATAGTAGCCTCTTCCCATTACAAACCCATGCTCGTCATAGAGGTTTCTTACAGTGACAGATGGACTTGGACAACAATGCAGCCAAACACTAAGTTATGATTTTTCATATTTGACATGTCTTCATTTCCTCTTCCTTACCCCTGCCCCCTCAGGGATTCTGCAGATCCAGTAGGAGATTGCTCACCTGGAATAGAAAACCCAGGGCCTCCCCCTACGAACTCTATTTATTGATTTCTCTTCCTTGACAGCTCTGACGGCAGTTGTTTATGTTCCAACCCCACTGCTAATTTCTTCTTCGTATCCTTACCCTGTCCTAGCTACTGTGTCACTCCTTTTCGTGACTTTCCAAGCTGCCTTTCTTGCCCTCTGCCCCTAAAAGCACATAAGATGTAACAAGCACAAGTTGCTGTCCTTGGTCTGCATTTGATTGTGTCCCTTCTCCATTCAAATCCGCCTGCCAGATGCTCATCTGCTACCACATAAAATTTGTCCCACTTCAAAACCTGACGCAGCTCTTTCCCCTACTATTTATCCCAGTCATCAAGGTTTGCACTGGCCTGTCCCTTCCAATTCATCACCAAGCATCACGCTGTTCATCTATTTGTCACACTGTTGTACAACCACTCCATGTGTCTTTCCACACACAGAGCTCATACAAGACACACAAGTGTCTTTTAAAGACACATCTCTGCTCTATGCTGAATCATAGAATGGTTTGGGTTGGAAGGGACCTTAAAGATCGTCTAGTTCCAACCCCCTGCCATGGGCAGAGTCACCTTCCACGAGACCAGGTTGCTCCAAAGCTCCCTCTGACCTGGCCTTGAACACTCCCAGGCATGGGGCAGCCACAACTTCTCTAGGCAACCTGTTCCAGTGTCTCATCACCCTCATAGTGAAGAGTTTCTTCCTTACATCTAATCTAAATGTACCCTCTTTCAGTTTAAAGCCATTACCCCTTGTCCTATCACTACATGCCCTTGTAAAAAGTTCCTCTCCAGCTTTCTTGTAGACCTCCTTCAGGTACTAGAAGGCTGCTATAACGTCTCTCTGGAGCCTTCTCTTCTCCAGGCTGAATAACCCCAACTCTCTCAGCCTGTCTTCATAGGAGAGGTGCTCTGGCCCTCTGATTATCTTCGTGGCTCTCCTCTGGACTCACTCCAAGAGGTCCATGTCCTTCTTACGTTGGGGGCCCCAGAACTGGACACAGTACTGTAGGTGGGGTCTCACCAGAGTGGAGCAGAGGTGGAGAATCATCTCCCTCAACGCGCTGGTCACACTTCTTTTGATGCAGCCCAGGATACAGCTGGCTTTCAAGGCTGTAAGTGCACATTGCCGGGTCATGTTGAGCTTCTCATCAACCAACACCCCCAAGTCCTTCTCCTCAGGGCTGCTCTCAATCTATTCTCCACCCAGACAGTATTTGTGCTTGGGATTGCCCCGACGTACGTGCAGGACCTTGCACTTGGCCTTGCTGAACTTCATGAGCTTCACACGAGCCCAATTCTCAAGCCTGTCAAGATCCCTCCGGATGGCATCCCTTCCCTCCAGCATGTTGACCACACCACATAGCTTGGTCTTGTCAGCCAACTTGCTGAAGGTGCACTCAATCCCAGTCTCCATGTCGGTAACAAAGATGTTAAACAGTGCTGATCCCAATACTGATCCCAAAATAAAGTAGCAAGATAATTATGACCTTACTTCAGGATATAAAATGATCAGGTAAGGACTGGAGAATGGGTTTTCTAACTCTCTGGCCTCCAAGATTGTGTCTAAATCATGCTCTGGGATCTCCAGGTTTTCACTCCTACAAAGCATGTGCTCAGATTTGCTAGTAGAACATGGCAGATCTGAACCAACAATAAACCAATTTTTTTTCTCTTCTTTGTAAACATGCCTGAAATAATAACTGGTGAAAGTAAACTATCCCTATTGGACAATTTTTGAATGCATACACCTAGGTTATTGTTAATGCAGTAGCCTTTAGCATACTGAGAATTATACAACTGAAAACTGTAAGTTAGCTTTTAATAGAATAAATGATCTGGAGTTAATAATGGTAAGCAAACAAAAGAAAAAAGATGCAGAACAAGCTACTGGACTGAATTTACTGTTTGCATAATGCACAAAGGAATTCCATTTTTTTTTAATTTAAACAACGCTGGCACAAAACATCTATGTCGTAATGCCAGAAGCATACAGAATTTGGTGGCCCATCTATGAAACCGGGCCTTATCCTGCCATGAAATAAAGCTGTCCTTAACTGTGGAGCTAAACAAGAATTTAGTACTTTAGTCCATTACATGTACTGAGGAAGCAGAGACGTAAAGAGACAAAGCTCCTTTCTGTTAGGCAACAAGTGCTGACTGTGGTTAAGGAGATGACACTGAGCTAGCTGAGCAGCTTCTACAGGAGTGGACTGAGACTGCAAATTACTGAAATGAATGGAGGTTACAGGTGTTCAGTATCCTGACAAAACCAGCATTTTTCAAGCACAAGACACTTTCAAAAGCATCCAAGTAGTTCCAAGCACATGAAAGTGAATAGTGTCATACGTTTTTCAGTCTTTAGGAACATAAAACACCTTGTTTAAAACAACGGACACTCGTGGATTCTTTGCAAGACTTCCATAAGGGGAGGTCCAAAGTATACTTCACGACTAAAAGCAGCAGAATCAGCTATTCCCAAGGTTGATATAACATTAGTCCTCTCCTTTAACTTAGGCGCTCATATCTTTCAAATATATGCAGACTATATTTATATCCTATTGTCTGGGAATTATTTGGTCTTTACAAATTGTTTTCACAAATAGTTCCCTCAGTCTCTAAATAATTTTTGGTCTCACCCTCAAAATTTCAGAGCTGCAGCAGAGAACTTCCAAAGCAATTTTGAAAATTGTAAACATCAATTAAATTAGTAAAATATTTAAGAGATAGAAATTACCTTTTTTCTAGAGGGAGTCCCAGTACACAGAATAGCTATTCTTTTGTGACACAAAGCATCACTTCCAGTTCTCCTGCTGTGATTGCAACTGAAAAACACAACACAGTACTTAAAGCAGCTATAATAAAAATGGTTAATTCCATTTGCAAGTCATGAAACAGTTTCATTTTCAAACAAAACAAATTTTATCAAGAAACCAGAGTCACTACATTGCACGAGCCACCAAATACCCATTACTAAGTGTACAGAATTATATCATCAAGGCCTTGTTTAAAGTTGACCTCAACCTAGACAGTGCAATGTTTTGCTTCGTTTGCATGTATCATGTCTGCAAGTCTACTAATTCCAGTCTCATAAACTATAGGAGTCTGTGCCAAAGCAAACAGCAAATTTAATATCTGTTTATGAAGCATAAAAAGGAGGACCCAGGGAACAAATTGGTTGTGTCACTGTGTAACAAATAACAACTCTTTTTGTCCTCAGTATGCTGACATGTCTTACAAACACCCTCTTCTTTTTGAGGAAGACCAAAACTTATGCCCTGAGGCCCCAGAGGGAAGGTGAATATAATGCCAGAGAAAAAGGGGTAGATAAAGGGAAGATTTTTTCTGTAACATTTTTACCAAATCATTTATGAGGCTTTTTTGAATAATTAGGTACGTTTAAATGAAGTAACAAAATATTAACTAGACAAATGGTTAAGTTCTTTGTTCAACTCATGTGCTATATGTTGCTTTTTGCCTGTGACAAGATTTTGAGTGTAGCTATCTCTTAAGAAAAGAGTTAAGTCAAAATGTAACACATTTATTCACAGTTAAATAATTGAAAGATTAATTTCTAAGATGTCTCTCCCCTTTTTTCATTCAACATCTGGCAATCAAATCCCAGTTCCTCACACCACTAAAAGTTTTACAACATTTTCAGGACAGCTGTGGTTGATGTACAAATTTCTCAACATAAAACAGTAGATGTAAGAAAGCTCATTTGGCATAATTTGTCACCTGAGAACATGAAAATAGGTCACATTAATAAAAAGAAGTGCGAGATCCTTATCACACACTCTGTCAGCCAGTGGTTTATACAAAAACCCTATAAACACAACATGAGTACATCCAGACAGAGAACCATGGGCAGCAGGACTGCAGTTATCAATTATTTAAGGAAAGTCTGCCTGGAGACAGCCATGCCAAGCACCTGAATCCACTTTAATGGTGGAAGTGGACGCATATGCTTGGGGACTTCAAATCCTTTATGAGTAACACTCACTTATGATATATGAACAGAGGAAACTTTAAGGAAGACTGCAGTAAGTGTGTGGTGTTTGGGGGAGCATGCAGTTCAACTGCCTTTGCTGAGCCTGGCTGCGTTGTGGCTGCTATTGTTTAGCAATGCGCAGGACCTATAGTTCAGTTTGTTGCTGCACAGATGGAAAGTCAGGACTTTCAAGTGATCTGGCATAAATTAATATTTCCATATCACAGCTGCTTGCTTTAGTAGTACTTACATTAAAAGGCCTAATGAAAAATTAAGTGAATAATGTTGCATGCTAGAAAAAGTACTCCTTTTGACAAACTGATTAACTAGAAAGCCTCCACCAGCACTTCTTGGATGCATTCCCAGGAAAATCTCTTGTGTTCCTGATATTCCTCATCCTAGATAAATAAATGAATACAAAACATTACTCAAATATGGAGAATGTTGTTTTCAACAACTGATAGGAAGCATTTTGATAATAGCGTACTTTGTGTTAAAAATACACATATCTCAGCATTTACAGAGAAGACACCATTTCTCATGCTATATTTGCTCTCAGCTTAACAGAACACTTCAAAGTCCCCCTATTCATTTATAAAGAGCAGCAGAATATATAATACTCAGAAAACTTTACTCCTAAGTTAATTTTTTTCCCCTACCAATATCCTTTCACAGTAACTTGTGAAGTTTATGAAAAATAATTTGAGTAAACATAGTTTGAAAATAGTCAAATCAATTCACACCTCTGTGCTTTTATACAATACAAATCTTTCAAGGTTTTTTCATGAAGCATTATACCTGTTACCTGGAAGCACAAACTGCATTGACATTTGCCCTGAGAGGCAATCTACATTAGTCAAAGCAAATGTAAACATCACACATACACTAACAAATTGTAATTACAGAAACTTGTAGGCAAAAGCTGCACAAGATGGCAACGGGGGCGGGGGGGCAGGCGGGAAGTGAGACACAAAAAAGGATTTAATGGGAAATGAAAGAGGAAAGACTAGAGAAAAGGATAAGAAAGAAAAGTGAACACTTAGAAGAAAAGAGAGCTCTGGCAATTTACAAGCAGAATGCCTGACAGGAGAGAAGCAGAAAATTTGGCAGCAGAACTTGAAAGAAAAGCCCCAGTGGGACTGAGACTGGGAGGAGGAAAAAGAGGCAGAGAGAGAAGGAGAGCAGGGGAGGGAGACATGCGTTGTAGTGTTGTCTGGCCACAACACAAAGATCTTCCCAGCCACATGTGTTGTCATGGCCAGCAGGCAAGGCAGATTAAATACAACTCCTGAAGATTTGTCCAGGCAACACAGTCTGTGGGATGAAGGCAGCCACAGCTCTCCTAGAAGAACCTGAATTAAGTTAGAATATGAGGTTTTTATTATGATTATGTCCCTAATTTTCGAGCTATGACAATAGTCTAGGTCTGTATGATGGTTCTGCTCTTATTCCGGTACAATTATTGTCGTGCTTTTTCATAACTTCCTGGTCTTCTGTTCATGACTGGCACGGCCAAAGTAGCCAGATGCAGACTCTCCGCTGTGCCATTAACTCGTTCAGCACACTGGAATCTAAGATGCCTGCTTACATAAAATGAACTAGTGGGTACTTTGTCATGCTAAAATACACAAACAGCAAAATTGGTATGCAATGGGTTCTCAGAAGTGCAAACTGCAAAAGGTGGAGGGCACCATGATTTGGGTTCCTCTACTAGAGAATTTAAAACATTCTAACCCCAAAGAATGTACAATGTACACAAGAGTGATCAAGCTAAATTGCCAGGAATTAATCTGTGGGATTCTGGTACTAGCTAGCTTCCTATGGTCCTCCATAGGTATTCTGAGATACCTAAGGTGTGAAGAGCTACACATAGTCAGTCTTCCCCTAAACACAGATGCCAAGTTTCTTCTACTATTATCCCTCATTCCTCTTGCTAGTGTTTCTGTTCTGTTGCTGGCAGTGTGCTCAGAGCAACCTCATCCTGAAATGCATTTTTCCTGCAAAGTTTTACAGGCTATCCTGGGAGTGTTTCTGATGAGCGTTCTTCTCAGCTTGTATTGGACAATGATGCCATGTGTTGCATGGATGCCTTCGGAGGATTTTATTCCTAACAGTATTTTTTCCTCCTGTGTAGTTCAGTAGCCCTTCATTCTGTGATCTTAGGACATGCTGTTTCTCTTCGCCACAGCATAGTGGTGGAAATTACATCTCCCTCTGTGTTTAGTTTGTTGAAGCTCATAAAAACATTGATGCATTATGAACAGAACATTCCTGTAACTCCATAAGAAAGAATTGTTTTCTTCCTGGCTCCTCTTCAGCACTCAATGGTTAACAGGACCAGGCTGCCTCTTCTGAACACAAGAGATACTAACAAAGCTCTTGGCCATGTACCACAAGAACTTCGGCCCAATCTGATTCAAGAAACGTACTGTCTTTTGCAAGGGAGAGGGGAAGAAACATTATGGTAAAGTCTTATTTAGCTCTTTTCAGTAGAGCTGACAAGCTGTTGTAGATTGAGTGACTGTAGGCTGAATAAGTTGGCAAGAAAAGAACAGTGTTCTTCAAGCTTGACTTCTGCAGCCAACTCTGATGGGTAGCATAACATACTGTATAGCCTCTAGTCAGAATAAAATCCATAAAATAAATAAATACACACACCCCCCCCCCCCGCAGAAACCAAAAACCACAGCATGCAGTCATCAAATCTATTCATACATTCAGGACTGGCTGAATAATCAAAGGAAAATTACTTCATTGGGCTCACTGCCCAATAAGCTGGAAAGGGTGAGACTTCTATTTCTTGGATTTAATTGTAGGCAATCAGGATGACATCTCTAACCCCACAAAGCTCATGTTCCTTAAACAGTTTATGATGACCTTTTTGTTTACCACAATCGTAGAAATGTAACAACACAAAGGAAATCCATAAAACAAACGATGTTGCCATCATGAAGAAACTGCACATTTAAGAAGGAATACCCCTGATTTGAAACATAGCCAACATTTTGTATTTGCAAAATTATTTCCCAGTCTACAATGTCTGTACTAGTTCAACATGCATCTGTGTTTTAACCTACATGTCCTGTCATCTTCTGACTATTATTTAACTTTTATTAAATTAGAGTGTTTTAGGCTAAACTCTGACTCCTTGTCTGATGCAATGTCATGAAGCAAGTGCACTCCTGATGAACGCCTACTGCCTTCCTCCATACTCTGCTCACCTTTGGAAGAAAACAAGCACACAGGCAGAGAGAAGATGCCAAATAGTTTCTCCAGTCAGGGGGAGTATATCCCAGCACTCCCGGGAGATACTTGTCTGCCTTGTTCTTAAAAACTCTCCAAAGGAACAGACTCCATAGCCACCTTGAATAGCTGTCTGTTTTGGGAGATCAGCTCTTCCTGACAGCAAAATGTCTTTTTCCTGCAAACTATTTCTTGCCCTACCCCTAGGGGACATGCAGAATCAGTCAGCACCATCCTTCTTACATCCAGGTTTCTCAAAAGAGAAAAGTTGGACCAAGCCTTCTATCCTGCATAAAACAAATCAAAATCCTCCAGCTTTTCTAAACCCCTTATTGCCCTGACACCCTCCTCTGAACTCTAACTTCTCTACCTTACATGTGCTTATACACTATATTCCCAATAAGCTTCTAGCACTACTGAGCAGTTACACATACATTCTGACTAATCACATATCTACTAACATACTCCAGAATGAAAATTACCTTTTTTTTTTTAACAATATCACTTGGTTGACTCATTATTTCACCCATTAAAACCTCCTTTCCATCCTTCCCCACAGCATCATTGCCTGCTTACAATGGTACATTACATTTTTCCTTCCCCACTGTCATAATTTGTATTTGTGCACTGAATTTTATGCATTTACTTAAGATCATTTCACCAATTTATCCACCATCCCCACTTTCATACTCCAAGTCATTTCAAACCCCTCCCCATCTTGTTCCACAGATGTTTTACACTAGCTTTTCCACTGGTGGTGCTCCAAGTCATTAATGAACTAGATTTTAAAAGCATCCTTAGCTCCCCACATGAAATACCATTCCAGTTGACATCTACATTACAGTTACACAGTCTTGTTGCCTGCACATATTCCACTAGACCTTAGTAAAATTAGATACCAAAGTAGATGCATCTAGTACGCGCACATAGACTATGTGCTAAGCAACATGGGGTGTAGTACTTTGATGTGCAGGGCACAAGCGAAGACCTAAACACGACAAGAGTGACAATTAGACTCTCAAAGTAGGACATAGGACATGCTGAACGGGAACTGAAAGTAGTCAGTTCCTTGATGACTACAGTTCTGCACATCCTCCTTTTCCTTTCCTCTTAACAGAACTTCCTTTATTTGCTTGTCTCAAATCTCCCAAAATTGTATCAGGATTGACTCAGTTCTTGGAGACAATCATTAAGTTCTAACAGAGACTGCTTCAGCTAATCTTTCAAGTGTTACATATTTCATCAAACTCCTGACATATGCCTCAATTAGCTACCTATTCTTAAAGCTCTTTTTCAGTATTTAGTTTGCACTCTTAATTATTGGTTGTCAAAAGAAGGTTAAGGATTTTATTTATTTGCACGGTGCCAGATGAGATCAAATGTATTAAAATGAATGCTCACAACATGTGGCAGTTCTTAAAATTCGATGCTTAGACCAAAACAAAACTGATAAACAAAAAAAATCTTGTTATTATCTCTTAATGAGAACCACTGATTATTTTTTACATTTCATTTGACAGTCTTCACTTAATTAATTCTACATGGCAAAGTTAAATTATTCTGGTTGATGAAGATCATTCTGACTCTGAAATATACCTATTAAATGAAATTAAAGCATGGCGCTAATCAGGTGAATGAGCATGTGTTACTAACCAAACATACAAACCCTAACAATGAGATGATGACAGGTATAGTGACAGATACAAAGCATTGCTATTTAAAGTCAGTAAAATGCTTTCGGCTTCCTAAAGGGAAAAAGCAATGTAGATGTAAATCTCTACAATCTTCAGAAAGAACATCCCTTGCTTTTTAAATTGTGTTTGTTTTGTATCTCAAAAATAAGGCAACATCTGTATTGCAAACAGACTAAAGATGATAAAAGTAGTAGATCGGGAGGTTGTACCAGAGCCAGGCAAGACTCACAGAGCTAAAAGCATGGCTTGCTGCTACATACTGCAAGGGCAGTTTTCCATTAATGACCACTAATGTTTCTGAAGTTTTGGTACATTAATCCAGCAAGTTATTTTCAAAATGAATAAAGAAGTCTGGATTCAATACTGTTTTCCAACTGACTCACTAAATCAGGATATATTTGTTAGATCTTGAGTCAAGGTAACCCTATTTATGTGTATGTATGAGAATAATATGACACAAGTAAGCCAAGCCAGCAACGCTTGCATTTTGATGTGATGGAAATTTCTGAATTAGCTTCAAAAGCTTTGTTTTGCTCAATGACAAGTGAGATGATTAACACCAGAACTATTTGCTTTCATTTGCATAGAACACATGGTTCTCTGGCTGAAACTATTTATAATTTTTCCTGGCAAACCTCTGACACAAGAAAGGGCTGAAGACCTGGCAGTCCAAATCTGTATCATTTCAGGATGCAGGCTGACATAGTAACTTTGCTCTTGCTGAGCAAATGAGATTTCTGGGCATAGCACAGATATCTTTTGTGGGTCTGAGGACATGGAAAGATTTCTGTACTTGCCTGTCCTGGATGCCTAGGAGCTTAGTCCACTGGCTAGGGCGGTTACACAGCCTATAGTTAGTCACTGGCAGTTTGCTATACCCCAGTCATTTTGGAAAACACACTTTTCAGAGTGATACAGGTATGTTCAAGAACTCTAACGGCTTGAACTAATTTATCGCATAACTTTTCAAAGATGAGACATACGCACAAGTGCCATGTGCTCTGAAATACTGTGGATTAAACACCTGAATATATTATTTACTACTCTGGCGTACCAATTACTCACGGGCTCTCTGGGCAGAGGAAGAAAAGTCAACTTACATTTCAGAGAAATTTAAGTCCTAGGCTTCTCCAAATATATAAGGGAAATTCACCCAAATATTTTGCTCCCTGAAGTACACCCCTCCCTGTCATTTCTTATTTAGCCTGGGTTGTCCAAGGATGTAATTAAAACCAGATCTTACCTTCCAGGAACAAACACAGGTTATATGTTAGAAAATGAGGTAGTGGGGGAGCTAGAACAACTGTTTGCATCATATTATTGCCTGGAACCTTCAGGTTTTATTACTGGTCTTTTGAGGTATGCACTGAACTACAGCATAACAAAGTATATTAATTGGTATTAATCTCTTCCTACTCTGAAGAGATGAGAGTCTAAAATAAGTGACATACAAGAGGATGGAAGATGGATGCAGACTATTCTGTTATTTAAATTTGCATTCAGCTCAGTCTCATATGCAGAGTAATTTGCACCTGTATTTTGCACAGCTTGAGCCTGTGTTTTTGGGTCTGCAGTTGAAATTCAAAGAGAAGTTGTAAATAGAGGCACATCTAACCATTTGTTTAGATAGCTCAGATACTTGGGTAATTGTGCTTATATCTACATTAGCAGTTCTGCACAGGAATAAATCATGTCATGTGATTCTGTGAGTGCATTTTTATTTGTAGAAGTCACTTGAGTGTAAACGTATAGATCTAATTATGGGGTTTTTTTCTCCGTAATATGGCACATAACATAAAAAAGGATATATTCTAACATGGGTATAACTTTCAATTAATCGTTCCAGCTTACCTTATCTGTTTACAATTGACATTGAATTGCATTTGCCATTTTTCAGTCTGGAATTTCTTTATACACATTCGGTGTAGGACCCTGATTTGATTCAAATTATAATGGCATTTTTACTACTATTGTATCACTGATTTTCAAAAATGGAATTTTCACATCCAGCTCTTAGAAAGCTTATCTGTTTTCATCTAACTGTGGTGCAGATGAATTTTGTCACACTGTGGTGTACATTTCGGGAGTTCACATCCATCCCATTTATCATTCAACAATTACAGTGGATCACTGCCATTCCTGAATACAATTAAGTGCATTTTGAACCTAGGGAGTGGATTATTGTTGCCAACATATTTTAAGAGCTATTTTCCCCTGATTTTTAATTTGTAAATATATCTGATTTTTGTGGCTGGCTTAATAAAATCATGAGACCCAGTGCTATATGTGACCTTTTTTTTCCCCCCAGTTTCTAAATGCAACAACTAACAGAAATGATTGTAACATTCAACACAAAAAGAGGGTACAGAGATGCAACATATCATCTTGGTACTTAGTGTAACATATACTTTACAAAAACTGCATGTTTTTATACCCAGCATTGATTTACTCTGCCACTGTGCTAAGCTGTTTGATAAATACAGTGTTTCACACCACCAGCATTCTTTGGAGATGTATTATTGAGGGCAGATTCTTTTTGCTGAGCAGTGACTTAGAACAACTAAATTTAGATGCCTGAAATGAAACCTAGTCATGAATTGCAAGCGTAACACAAACCTGCATTAAAGCCAGTAAGAATTTTGGGTGCTCAAGAATGCAGGATACTTTATATAATTGTCACAGACAAGAATCATATTACTAATTAGCAACTTGCCAAAATAAACAGGGAACAAGGACATTGGGGAGTTAAAATAAGAAACCTTACTCAAAATGCAAGCCAAACTTTTTCTCAAGTTTTGAAAGTCCGGCTGACCAACAATCCCTACACCCATTCTGATCCCCTCTTTCTTGCATGACTAGTAATCATGAGTTATTTTCCAAGCTTCCAAGTAAATGAGCCTTTTTTTCTTCCCCCCCACCCCGGGAGGGAGGGAGAGAGCAGCTATAAATCAGCTGGATGAAGCTCTGCACAGTCTTGGCATGGAGCATCCCAAAACTCTCGTTCTCCCCTAAGCTGTCCTGCTCTGCCAGTTCTACTGTCAGATAGAACAGTGCAGTTCAAGCAACCTGCCAGAAGAACTTTTGTTCAACAGTAGCATTAATCTTCATTTTACAAGGTCCCCAGAGGCACTCTTTTGGATTGCTTTTTTCAATGCCACCTCTTCAATATCCACCTCTGCTGTGTATTCTGACGAGCAGATGACCCATGCTTATCAATAAGAGATGTGGTCATGTATCCTTCACTACCTCTGTGGGCGCAGCAGGCTTTTACTGGCCTGAAAGGCCGAGTCTCCCATTCTCCAACCCAATGCCTACTCTCAGAGGTAGATTGTTATGCCTAAAGCTTTTGTTTTAATGGAAAGTTAAACCTCTCCTTTTCAATCTTTCACTCTGGGGAATAAAAAGAGGTTGAAATTGCAAATTCTTAACTCACTGGAATGTTAAACCAAAGCCTTCTCCAGCACTCTGCTTCCATCCTTTCACAACACTTCTCACACCATTCCTTTCCAAACAAGTCCATCCTTCTCCTGGCTTCACTTATTCCTGGGAATCTTTCAGAAGAGGGAATCACTGTCAATACATTGTAACCCACATCCCGTTCTCTTAGGAGCAGAGAAACAAAGATGCTCTGAAGTTACGGCTAAACATGTAAAGACACAAAGACCTCCTGCATAGCTGTCACTGGTGGGTCAGCTCCGGCAGCATAGTCTGGATCATCTGTTATGCCAAGAAGCCTGTTCTATAGTTTTTTAGGCCATTATAAAACTGCCTAAGGTGCAGAATACCAGCAAAAGACACAGAGAACCTTTCACATGCAAATGGAAGAATAGGGAAAAGCTACTCTGGAGGCAGAGTCTGATAGAAATATAAATGCCAAATCCTGGCAAATGCAGCCAAAAGCAGTGTGTGCCTGGCTCCATGCACCCAAACTGAAGCTTTCTTGGCTCAAGAGGTAACTTGTCCTGGGAGAGAACGTGGAACTGTTTTATTGGCAGAAGAAAATCCTATTTGCAACCCCGCTATCTTGTGAAGAAAAATGTTGTGGTATTGAAGATGGATTATATGAAAGATGAGCAACAGCCCACAGACAGCCTACGGCCTACAGTCTTCCAAGTTTTTACCATAACATACTGCTCTTTGCTAAGTTGAAGAGGAAACATAACAGCAAAAATATTTCTTCCCCCCAAGACAAGGCCAATTCATTAATTTTGTTCAAGGTCAACAGCTTCTGGTTCCCCCCAAGTTCTGATCCAATGGAGTGTGGAGACACTGCCTCTTACAAATGCTTTCCTTAAAGTCTGCTCCTCTGAACTTCTGGCCAAAACAGCACTGTGGCAGGTAATTCAAGGTCTGCCCCTATGTGAGCTTTGGCATGCGTCAATCAATCAATTTGGCGTGATGGTTTTGTCCTGTTGAGTAAATCCTACAAAGCTGTAAACCTTGTTTCTAGTGGTTTGCTCTTCTTGTATCTTTAGTACCATAGTTAGATTCAGTATATATTCTCAGTATAAATACCACTTGTTTATACATATCCTACAGTTTCTCTGCGCAAGATTAGGCATAAATAATCCTTCCTCAAAACAGGAGCTATATTAAATATTATAATGTTCAGAACATTTATCTGAAGCAAGCATTCCTTAGGATTACTGTGGTACAGCATATAGCCCAATCAGAAACATCTGGAGTGCTGTATTCATTTTAATTCATGAGATGCTTTCTTTTAATATACTTTTCATGATATTTCAGTCACCCAAACAAGCTAGCTAAAGAACTGACTTGAAAAATTTTGGTTCTGGACATCTACAACATGCATTACATTATACTTTTTTCTAGTTAAGAATATGCCACAGCTGATGTAAATCAATGAAGCTTTCTTGATTTCAGTGCAGCGGTGCCAATTCATAGTACACAAGGATTTAGCTGTACTGTTTCAGATAAAAAACAGAATTTAACTCAAGTTGTCCAAATATACTTTTGACTCATATATAAAATAAAGAAAAAGAAATGAGACAGACTTGTTTTGATGAGACTATTCAATGAGAGATGCCTCTTCCTTTTTTCCCCACAAGCACTGACACTACCTCCCTGTCCCACTGTTCTCACTATTTTCTCTCTCTCAAAGTTGTCCCATGGAAGAACCTCATCCTAATCTCATCCTACTTGCACAGTATTCCTGTCTCTCTCCAGTTCACTCCCCCACCTCCAATATTTACTTTTGATGTCTCAAGAAACACAAGAATACAAGCTTAGAAAAGGGGTCTGCCGCTTGTGGCCGTTAGAAGAAACTTACTCAGAAAGAGGGGAAAAAATACCACCAGGCAGCAAAAAGCTTGCACATAATTTGGTGCATACAGCAAAATGGGTACTTGCCAGTTCTTGGTGTCTTTGTTTCACACCCAGAGCTGCGTGCAGGTGTGCATATATCACAGTTCCAAGTCGTACAGGAGGCCTCATTCTTCTGTGCATGGCTCTCCTGGGATTTTGTAACAAAAACATCTTACTGATAACTACATGCTTGCTTTCTGCAAAACATTTCTAACTGCTGGCTTTCCTTATTCACATGATTGTGAGAAGAGCTGGACTTCTGAGGCTTGGAAAAGACAAGCTCGTTCTCTGCCATACTGAAATACAGAGTACACATGCATTTGACATGGCTATATACCAACTTTACTTCAGAATCATGTGCTGCTTTTGTCATTTTGTAAACACATACATTAATCTTGGGAACAGAAAGGTGAGTAAAAAAAGTTTGTCTTCAGTTGCAATCTCGATAAAAGAGTGTGAGAGCACCAAATCTGTCTTGAATACCTGGTAATATTGTCTGTGTGCTACCAGGAAGATGACCAGATACACAGATCTGTTTCTCTTTCTTGCACAGGCCAGCAATACCTTTATGAGAGCACAAATTTGAAGTAAAATATTGAGATCAGGGGAAGAGAAGAAAAGCCTCAAGAAACAATGCAGAACTATATTTACACAAGTACATCATAAAAATACTATCTTTAAAGTCCACTTAGTTTAATTTTTCCATTCCCCTGTGGATGACCACATCTGGTGAGAGAGAAAGAGATAAGCTCAGAGCTATTCACAGTAAAGAAGGAAATTTGCTATGATCATGAAATAAATGCATTATACACATGAAATAACTTATGCCAGGGCCAGACTGACACATACATATGGATAAAACAGTATGTCTATAGGATTTAAATGTATTTCAAGCGAGCTAGTTTTTTCACATAGTATATTACCCTCTCTATTAAAAATGATAGGAGTAGAACACTTAACTGAAAATAAATAATACATCTGTAGGTAACAGCAGCTATAAGATTTTATCCAGCTTGTAGGAACAAAAAGTAACACCACTGGAGAACCACCAAAACCAAAAATCCTTCAAAGCTTGACAGTGTCACATTGCGTATCCAAGAGATATTTACAGATGCTTGCTTTCTTTAGAGAAGCATTTAAGAAAATGAAGTTGTAAAGCCACATTTACTTTCTCTTTCTACCTGGGTTTAAAAGACTTAGCTACACTATTATAATCTGTGTCTGCCAGCTACAGATTTTTGCTTTAGAAGATAAACAGTACATAGAAAAGTTATCAGCATATGAACTAAATTACTTTTAGAAAGAACTGACTCTTCAGGTGCTGTGTTTTCATATTTATATATAGATACCCATATACACAGTTTTAATCCCTCTGCTCTCTTGTTGTTAGCTAACAAAAACTTTTTGATGTTTGCTTCCTTTTCTCTTGTTGGGGAAAAAAACCTCAACAAAAATCACCAAACAACCTCTCATGAAACCAGATTGTTTGTTACTTCCACACTTTAAGCCCAGGCTATTAGATTAGCAATAATTATGAGGCGCAAAAGGTCACTGCCATTAGTGGGAATCCCACCACTGATCTCAATGAACTACGAATTGGGCAATTAAGCCAGTTGTCATATTTGTTAGAAAGTCTGAATTCATAAACAGTCAACGCTGCATAGAAAGAAGTCAAAACCAGACCTGCATGCCTGATATTTACTCTGAATACAAACAATGGGAAATATGAGACACACAGTGATGCTGTTTTTAATTTTCTGATTGAATTCTGTATTAAAACAAAACAATATTATTTAACTTCAGTGGAGTTTCCCTAGTCTAAAACAAATGGAAGTGACATCACAGTCAAATCCAGAATTTGCTGGAGAAAATGGAGAAGACTTGAGAAAAAAAAAAAAACAACCTTAAGACCTGTTTTTGCCTAGAAAACGTTGCCAGATGAGACAGTCTCATCAATCCTACAACACAGCCTGACGTGTTAATTAATAGTTATGAGAATAAGAAGTATTAATTTACTGTCCCTGCATTTTCTCTTGAAAACAGCCAAATTTTATCTATAATTTCCCCTAGAAACTGCATTTCATTCTTAATGAGGGCTTGCTTTCCCTATGTGCTCTTGGAACAAGCACAAATCAAATTATCAAAGCAAGCAACCTGAACAATACACAAAGCATACTTCATTCAAATGACTTGAGCTATTTCAATGTCCACCTAGTCATCTGAAGACTGAATCTTGAGTTGTAATTGAAGTGAAAAAAAATTACAAAACCATACCTTGTCCCAAAGATTTTGAAAAATAACTTGCCTTAACAAACTCTATCTCAAGATCCGCATACATACAGTTGTCCCTAACCTCAAGTCAACACAGTATATAAGCCTGCCACTGTTCTCTGCTCCCAAGTCACCAAAATAGGAACTCCTCCAAAGACATAGATTTTTTTCTTAAAAAAAAAAAAAAAGTTATTTCAATGGCTACAAGCAAGCACACACACAACTGATCTGCTGAACCATGCCTATGCTTAGTTTGGAACAAAGAAACACTACCTGATTTCTGTTCTCATTCAGAAGGCAGGACTTACAAAACATTATGTTGATGGATTATCAGGGGTGCTTTTCACTGAACACAACATGCATTTTTAGCTAGCTTCTAATCATTGTAAACAAAAGAGAAAACAATGGCTGACTACCAAAGCAAAGAAAGAGATTTTTCAACTTGAAGAATAAACTTTTATCTCATGACTAGTGTAGAAGATGTGGAGTTTTGTGAGGTATCTTGAGAAAACCCAGATTGCACAGATCATTTTTATGCAGAGATTCTGTTTTCTGTGATATTTTCACTAAATTACCCCATCTTCCCACTACATATACATAAATCAGGCACACACTTTCTTAATTATTGTAGGGAGTGGCGTTATAAATGTCTCTTTTTCCCAAGATCTACAACCTCATAAAATTAGAATAATGTGCATCATCTCTCTTGCGTAGCTTCTGGCATGTCGTTTTCACCCTCCTTCCAGCATAATTGAATACTCTGTGGGGTATTTGTAGTAATAGTCATCAGTCTCTCTAATGAAAGAAGCCTGGAAAAAATATGGCAGTTTAACTATTTCATAAAAATAAATCCTAATGTTTTCCAAATATATATGATTTTCTTAATATGACTAAGTTTGGCTATGTTGGTGAAAGCATTTGTATATTGGGCTATCAGTACTGAAGCTAAAACTATTTGCAGAAAATAGGTGTAATTTACAGTTCATTTTATGAAAGTTCTCTATCACTGAATAACTCAAAGAGAAAACTCACTATTTCCCATCAGACCACTGTCACTCATCTCTCAGAAGAGGGAAGATGGAGGCTCTTTAGACCTTGACAATTGCCAACTTAAGTGAAAGTACTTTAGGGCAATACCCCTGCCTGGTGATCCAGGTAGGCATGGGGGTTAACTGACCCAAATAAGGGACAGTACAGAGTGGGACTGCTCTTAGGTAAGTTACCTGTGCCCCTTCTGTTCTTGGGGATGTCCAGAAATAACTGGTTGGGCAAAGCAGGCAAGTATAGGGACCTCAGCATCATAGTTCAGATGGGAGTTGCCTGAATTTGCTTCAGGTGTAAGCACTGGGAGCAACTATGCATCCACTGTCAACTAATCAGAACTAAAATGAAGAAAGTTATGCTATGGGCACAGTCCTAGAAGTCCCATTTTGCCAAGGTCTGATATCTTCTTCATAGTCTAAAAGGGAATAAGCTGCAAAAGGAATCAGCGGAAAGGTGTTTCATTTGTCACCATTCAAATCACAGGCTACTGGAAGTGCCATAAAGCAAAACTGGTGCATTTGGCCAGCCAAGGGCCAGTCATCAGCGATAACACAACTCAGATAATGGACCAGACTTTAAGCCAGCATCAAGGGTCAACAACAGGACGTGGGCTGACCGACCTTGAGCTTTGAAGGAGAGATCCAGGCTCCTACCACCCCCTCATCACTGGCGCAGTATTTACTAGCACACAGGATAATAACTACTCCATTAAACTGGTATGAGCAGGAGCTTGAAAATCAGCCATTTTTAAAGGATTTTGGTAGCATGCCACTCAATGAGTCTTTATAGAACTTCTAGATAGGTTCGCTTTCTTCTTGTGTGCCCAAGGCTCCTACAAGACCCTCTGCAAAAAAGATGACATATTTAATATAATCCTTTATCATAAATGCACTGGACACATTTCTTTCATCCACTTACATTTCTCAGTGCTACTGCTACTCTCACCACAGCTTTAGAATATAGCATATTGTAACACAGCAATGATCCTAACTGCAGTACAAAAGACATGCAAATGGAGCCTTGTCAACAAATGCTAACAGAAGCCCGCAGAGGCCCATCTAGAGTTTTCAGGGATTTACTGTTTTATTTTCATCACCCACACCTGCTTTTTTATTTCTTTATTTTTAATCTACAGCAAATTTCTCACTTTTCCAGGTATCAGTCAAGAGGCAGACTTTACCCCCAGGTGAAAATGTTCAGTGTAATGTTGTTTCCTTTCTCTCCACTGCTGTTTTCACAATTTTGTAAGTCTATGTTTGTTTTTGAACTTCAGCCATTCTTGCGCATGGACTTATTCACCTCCTCTGCTAACCCATTCAGTGAGACTTATACAAAATTTGAAGGCCAATTTCTGTTCTCTGTTTCATGCAACTCCAGTTTTAGAATAAAAATAGAAAGTAACAAGTATTGCCTAATAAACCTACACTGTAAATCTATCGGCACATAAACTCCTAATGCTAGGTGGTATTTAATTACACAAGCAAGCCTACTGATTTAAGTCATATTTAACATGGATAAGACTCTGTTCCTCATGTACAAAATTTATAAGTCCGGAAGTTAACTTGTTTTCCTATTTTAGTTGCTGGTTAACAAGCATTTTATTGACTTGCTTGTTGCTTTATCATAACAATTCCAGATGTATGGTGTTTATGTTTCTATCCGAGAGCTACTATCAGCTCAGTTTAAGTTTCTATTTGAGTACAAGCTTTATAGAGTTGTTCCTATTGGAGAAACTATGGAAAACAACGCTATTTACCAAATGTGGTAGTAAGGAATAAATATAAATCTTGGGCATTAAGACAAATACAGTGTAATATAAGTTTGATTGCAAGTGACTGGTGATGTTGCCACATCAGAACTACTCTACATTCTGCAGAGTAATTCTACCTTAAACTAAAGAACAAAAGAAACAAAAGCCCCCTCTTTGCAGAGTAACTGACTTCTGTAAGGTCAGTTAAAATGAAAGTGGTCACTGAGAGAGTAAGGCACCAAAATACATACAGCTCTGAAATGTCTAAAACCCAGATCCAAGCCATGCTTTAGAAATACATTGCTAGTAAAACTGCTTCTTTGAGTAACTCAGCTTTGATTTCCACCAGAAGTCTTATTATTCTTGAAGCCGCCCTTCTTACCTCCTACTTTTACCGTAGCTACTCATCATATTCATTATCCAGTATATTTGATCTCGCAAATCACCATGCTCAGTAGAGATGTAGTAGAAATTAAGGTAACAGGCAACCCATTCTTCTATGCTTCTCCATGACAAATACGGTATTCAATAAAATGATTCCACTGCCCAACATGGAATTTTATGCTCCCTCTGAGCATGACATATTTTGCACCTATGAAGTCAATCAAATGCCAATGTTATTTTATTTTTATTACCCAGGACTGGTAGAGCAGTTTCAGTAAAAATAATTTATACCAACTGTTTCCGGTTAATGGAAATTCCAAGTCTTCAGACAGTGTTTTTTATTTCTGGTACTTGAATTCTCAGAGAAATAGTGAAGTATAATTGATACCATACGCTTTTTATTGTTTTCCACATGAAAGAATCACGATTTTCAGTGGATCATCGAATTATGCTGTGGCATTGCGCCAAATCATCAAACAGCAAGGTCACATGAGATGAAGGTACAGTGTCCAAAATAGGAATAGCATGTTCATATCTTTGAATTGAAGGTTTATTTCAGTTTGTCTGAGTAAACCCAGCCAAGAAATTTTCTGGGGTTTTCCACGGTCTACAGAGCATCTCCTTGTAAATTACTGGAACAAGTCCAAGAAAATGTGCAAATATTCATCACCAAACAACAGGATTACAAAACACTATCATTTCAAAGACTACATTACATTAGAGCCAAGCCAGTTGCTTCAGCCACTTCAGAAATGTTAATAACTACCAAATATGAAAATAACTGCACCTACCGTATTGCCGGAATATCTCTGTCATAGGAAAATAGTCTCTTTCTCCCACAGTTGTGCCTGCTGAAGCATTATGTTAGCTTACTGTTCTGAGTATTAATTTATCTGCTTTACACACCTGCTTCACAAAATCACAACTAAAGGAATATTTTTAGAAAATCCTGCAAATTTCTCAGCTCTGGGAAAAACACATTTGCACGTTGTGTGCAAGTCTAAATCAGATTCAGTAACTGAGTCTTTTTATGATTCTTTGACTCATTTTGTGACGCTACTTCACATCTCTACTTCTGCTGTATCATTTTAAGCTGAAAGCTTGCTGGAAGGAGAACACCACCTTCACGACACGTGTCTTATACAACGGAGCAATTCGGCACATATCCAAGAATCACAATTCCAGCACCAAGTGACAGTCAAAAACTCTTAAGGTTTGTGTCTAGTTACAAAGTCATTGCAGTGCTTCTAATTTGGACAGGGCTTTAATATAGAGGAGACATCTTCCATTCCCAGAAAGTTTGCTCTTCACATCAGACAAGGAACAACATAACACAGGGAATGACCAGGCAGCAGGAGTATGTCCGGAGTTATAAAGTCTGAACTGCTTACAAAGGTATTGCACATGCATTTCTCATCGTCACAGCAACTTCTCTTTTTAATCTATCTGATATATATAAAGCCGTTTCTAAACCAACTAACATGCAATTGGCATATTTTATCCAATGGTAGGATTTTTGAAAAGAAAACAGGAAACAAGGCAGATTTTATCTTTCAGTACTTCTCAGGCAGGAAATTTAAATTTTTCGCCTTTTGGAAGGGTTTCAGTTGTAGACTTCTGAAGGACCACAGTGGCAGTAAGATCTAAATTGACGGTTTTAAAGAGAGGAAACACTAAATTTATGGCAGGGACTATGTTATAAGCCAATATCTTGGCCTTTGTTAGAGACAGAACAAACATTGCCGTGGGGTTTAAATGACTCTGTGGATGATCATCTTAGAATCATTGTCACCATGGCTCTTGCAGGTCACAGATGAGTTTATGAAAAAAGCAACTCTCCCTCAAAACCTAAGCAGTCAAACAAGACTGAGGAAAAGCCTCATTAGTCCTTTCTGCACACAAAATACAAAATGGCAACCTTGCTATTTTAAAGTTCTCCCTGTTTTTTGCCTCTGTGGATACTCTCTTGTTCATAAATAAACTAGCTGTATTAAAAGATTCATTTATATCAGATCAATACTAAAACTGTTACCGGCAGGTTTCTCCATGTCTTATGCCCTTTACCTGCTGCTTAGACCAGAAGTAGAAAGCACAAATAACAGGATGAAAAACCAACAACAAAAATAATCTAGCTGATGTTCAGCCTACAAGATTTTTGGATTTAACTGACTGACCTTGAAAATTGGGCCACATTATGATCAATGACCAGCTGCATTCCCACCACAATAACATCATATGTTTGCCCAGGCTGGCAAACCTCACTAGAATGGTACAAACTGTTTTTGGTCCAGCTTGAACCAACCCTGGCACCCCCTGGGTGTGGTGTTCAAAGTGTTCACCACACATGTGCACAGGATATCTGCACAGCTGTGAATCTGGCAGCCCTTCTTCTTCCCTACCTAAACACCTATCCTGCAGCCATTTGACCTCCAGAGGTAAATGTGGGAGGACAGGCCATGAGATTAGTTTCTGAAAACATTTAAGGGAGGTTCTGAGATTTGCTTGCAGATTAGAGGTAGCTACAGAAAAGAACAAGGCCCCAAACATTTTCCATAACAAACTGAGAACTTATACACCCTAGAAACATTACCTTTTCCTTTCACATGATGTTCAAGGCAGGAACAAGAATGCTTCATTTTTTCTTGAGGGAGCAGAAAAATATTGAAGAATTCTCTTTCTGATGAGAGAATCAGAGATTTATCCATTTGCCATCTCCATAGAGCAGGATCTGTTGCAAGACAAGATGGAAAGTTACCTGTCTTCTAGTGTTATGCATATATGAGGTGCAAATCAAATGTTTACCTATCAAATATGTACATGTGCAAATATCTATCAAGTGCAAATACATACCTACTTACTAAGTTTTTATACTCAGGGGACATTTTATTTCCTCTATTTTCTGGAATTGGTTATGAATGCAGGATTATGCTTGCAGCTATCTTATTTTTCTTTTTCTCCACTACTTTCTTTTTTTTTTTTCCTTTTTTTAAAATTACACATTCCTGGGTGTCTGCCTAAGGGAATTTGGATGTTCACAAAGAAAGGGAATGCTTAGGTCTGTCTCAGCAAGGGGAAATAAGATGTGTTTTTGCTGGAAATTGCTACAGGAGAAAGAAAAGGAGGGGAGGAATCTGAAGTATTAAAACCCATGTAAGTCCAACTCCCTGTTGTGAATTCAGCAGCAGTTTATAGGCAGTTTTGATCTGTGTGTCTTGCCCTCATTTTCCGAATTAATTTGCACATATGTTAAACACATACCAACTTCAACCTCTAAAAAAAAGTTAAAACCTCTCACAAATGAGCTTCTGTGTAAATATTGTTGGATAAACAATAGTCAAAAAAAATGGACACTATAACAAATAATTGGAGATGATGACTACAGCCATGAAATGCTTTTGCCAGGGGCAAATAAATTAATAATCTTGTTGTTGTATTGCAGCATATCTTATGCAAAATTCTTGTCTTTAATATTTATTTAGACATGTACAATGAGATATGAAGCTATGGTTTCTGTAAAATCCCCTAGAGGAAGCTTGTAGAGCCAACATATCAGGGTTTTCTTTTGATGCTGTGTTCTTTAATACCCTTTGCATGTCTTTCCCAGCTGTACATCTATAAGATTAGAAGCAAAACAGATCAATTCTCCAACAGAAATTCTGCCATGTGGCTTGAGAGGTGGCAAGGCATTCCTTAGCGTACTGTCACTCCACGTTTCCTGCCACCTTCAAAATTTTATTTGGAGGGAGGCACTAGCAGTAATGATATGTGAAGACGATGAAGCATCACTTTCAGAGTGCATTCCACTCCTTCAGGTGTATTCTGGGGTTTTACTATGAGCGCCTATGCTAAATGTACTTTCAAGCCACAGGTATACTCTTTATTTCCGTATATTGGCATATATACCTTCTCTCAAGTATCCCACAGAGTATATTCCCACTCATAACACAGAACCCATCTGGAAGTGCTTCCAATTGCACACAGTTCCTATTTCTTTCTTGAATATATTCAACAAAATGACCAAACCAAATGGGAAGAAGCATAAATTTTTAAACATAAACAAATGAAGCACAAGACAGTCCTCTTCAGATTTGCGTGGTTTGTTCAACCCCAGCTAAGTAGTTGAATTAACAAGTTTTTTACCAGACACCTTAGGACTCTCTGACTTTTCATTTACTCCTAAGCAAACAATTTAGAGTGGAATATCTAAACCACTACCAATTCTGTAAAAAGGGCAATGCAGTTTCACCTTATTACTGCTACACATCCATTGTGGTGAACTATTTTCTTTACATTGTTCCGCAGCCTGTAACAACTCTGGACTTTGGGGGCCAATAGCATGAACGCAACTATCCATCTCCTTTTTTCTACTTCACGGCGTCCTGTGAGAATATTCTGAGCCATCTGTTGTCAGTACCAGCAGGTCTGCAGTCCCTGTAAGTGTGTAAATTAGTTCAGGGTCAAAGAATACAAAAATCTCTTTTCCCAAATGTTGGTTACTATTTTGCCTTGCAAGTCACATCTGTCACAACAATCCCATCCCAAATATGCTCTATGCCCACAACTCATCACTAAAGGCATGAGTTGCACGGTTCTAAGATATTAGGGTTTTTAATTTGACTTTTTAATACGAGTTCTCACAGTGGATCAGTCTAAATAATGAGTGAATGATCTGTTAGTTTTTAAAAGGTGTATATTTCCTTGCTGAACTCTGCTTTAGTATTTAATTCACTTCAATGCAATTAACCACAGGGAAGAAACAGCCCTTGTGAACATGAAAGAATGACTCCCAGAGACTGACACCACTGCTAACAGACGGAGCTGTCACCAAAGCAAGTAATACTTAAATCCCAGCTGGGACTACAGGGACTCCCCAGAGCAAGCCATCCAGGAGACAGATGATGAACTAGTTTTCCACTTCTCAGCTTAGCTATGCTATGGTGAAGACAACCCTGACAGGTTTTTGCATTAAAAAGCTCCAGGCTTCAGTCAGATACAACAGGCATAGTACACCTAAGCAAGGACCTATAGCTGGGGCTAGAGATGGTCAGACATGGATTTTGGATTTCTTTTTTTTTTTTTTTTCCCCTGAAAGAGGTAATATTTTACTGCCATAAAGCCTAATGAAAAAAGACCCAGGTGCCAGAGCATGCCTTGTTCACTTTTGTAAGCAGAGGACTAGTTTGGGACTGGGGAACAATGTCGTCCAACAAGGACCTTGCATCCCTCCCCAGAAACTCAGCTTAGCTTAGGGAAATGTAGATTGTATGTATCAAAACTAAATCAAAATGACACAGCTCACTCGGAAATGAGACGGGATTAGAATACTATACTAGAATACTAAGGGGACGATCAAATTCAATTTTGGAATCCAGAACCAAACTCTGCAGCATTAGCACATTTTTTGGCTTTCTTTTGCCTTATTTAGCCAGTAGCACTGACTCTGCAATTACATTTTTCATTATTGCAAAGTAGTAATTATCTCTCCCTCTTTTATTCACATTTGTCACAGCAACTTCCAATCAAGTGCAGAAACTTTTTACAAGATAAATGTGACTGAGCAAATCTGAAATTCAGCATCACTTCTCCCTACCTTTCAAGGCAGCAGACAAAGGCAAAAAATGTTCCTGGAAGAAGAACTTGATTAATAAAAACATCTGTAGGCCCAATGCTGGAAAAAGCAAATCTCTTCCCCTTATACTTTTACGAGGAAATCCACCAATATAGACTGATAAATAACCCATTTTCCTAACAAAATAACATGAATGAAACAGCTGAGATGTGTATCATTATGTATGTAGAGAGGCTAGGAAAAAAACCAACAGATAAGCTAGACATGTAATATTGTGTTAAAAAGGAACTATCACTGACAAATCTTGATGATACTGTAATAGCTGTAGGAGAAATACTTCAGTATTGGCACCATCCAAGCCAATTTGAAAACTCATCTGATTACACTAATCTCAAAAATAGATAAAACAGGAAACCATATCAGGGATTTCCAGCTAATAGCTTTCCTAACTAAATTTCAAAAGGTAGCAAAAACTCATGGCTGTCAGAGTGCACTACCAGATTTCCATAAATGTACAGAAAGGTCAAATGGGTTTCATAAATCAGGTGTTAAAATCTATGTTCAAGGAATAATACGGTTAATGCCTGAGGCCTGATCATCTGAATATTCTGTCCTATCACAGGTTGCCAGAAAAGCATTTTATAGTATTGAAAGGCCCTTATAACATCTTGTAGTTCTCAAAAAAGTTCTGCTTGAGACTAACAAAATCCAAAAGGCTTGAAATAACTATACAAAGTGCACAGATATATATCCACAGATGAATATAAATCCTGTCCCTTTCAGTAAAATCCAGGAGTGCTTCAAGGATGTCTAATTCCTCTCCTTTTAACTCTTCTTTGGGAACAGGCACTACTTACGCATATTATGTCCATATTATGTTTTATGCTACAGGTACAATATTGCTAGTGTGACCTTCAGGCAATCAGAATAGCTACAATCAATGTCATAGCTAATATGATGTGGCTGAGAGGAAATAGAAAATACACTTTCTATTTGACTTGGGTGGACTTCCCCCTCCAACATCCTTTATTCATATATTGTATAAATTACACCAATATTTTTCAACCATGCATGATGCTGCTTAAGCATACTATGGAATAAATCATAGCAAAAGATGGGGGAATTATAATAGGATAATAACAAGAGAATACTGAAATCAAGACTCCCTTAGATAAGTAACAAAATAAAGAGTAATTTTCATCTGGGTTTGTTTGGTGGTTTGTTTGGGTTTTTTTGAGATAAGTATCTATGTTCTCAGCATATAGTCTACCTTCAGTTTCCCTTTTCCCTCCATTCTTGCCCAGCAACAAAAATTGTCCAGAATTTTGGTCAGCACACACCAGTACCTACATTTCTCAGTGCAGACTTCAGGCATACATGTTTTCTTAGCAGCTACTAACAGGCTGCCTGTATATCAAGTATTTAATTTCAACTATTCTACCTGCTGTCTACAAAATTACAAATGATGAGATTTCTAAAAAGCCTGATTATTATTGTCCAATCTCAACTTCCATTACACCCAGGAGAGTCTCCCTGATGTCTTTAATAGAAACAGAGTCTGGCCAACAGAGCACTTCTGAAAATCCCCTCCTCAGCGACAGGAGGGAAGCACAAGCCACCATAACCACATTAAGAAATACCAGAAACATATAAGCTGTCTGTTACCCAGATCTTTTCAAAATTAATACCCCCACCCAGCAAAAATGATAGACAGACGGACCTCTGCCCCATGTGGAGATGATCACAGGAGTGAGGGTTGCATTTCTAAATAAATCCTTATGCACTCTCCACAAAGACTGCAAAAGGCAAAGCAAAGAACAAAAAGAAAAAGCCAGAACAGCAATTTGTTCCATATTCTTCCAGGAATATATTCTCTTTTGTTTTAAAACATTAAGGTCTCTTTACCTTCTCATTACTTGCTCTAAGATCACTAAGAAAACAAGACACAATTACTCAATTTCCAGATGAGCTCATATTATAACAATTTAAGGTTACGATAGGAAGACAAACATTCCTGCTATTGGCTTGTTATTCTGCTAATTGTTCCTATTATTTTTTTTTCTGGCAAAAAGTAGGATTCACAAACAGTGGAAACCATCCTCCAAACAGCACATTATGCCATTAGAAATGCAAAGCTTCGTAAGTGGCGGTAACGTACAACAGAGCACAGGAGCCACCGGTATAAGCTGCTGCTATGAAACTGGTTGGAAAATGGGTTTTTTCCCCCTGGCAGGGGGTGTGTGTACATGCCATGAGCTGAACAACCAAGCTTTCACTGGGAATTCTGTCCACAGGAAAGGCACATACCACACAAAAGAATAAATAAAACCTCAATTTTCTGTCAAAAAAAAAAAACCCAACTCATCAGGAAACTTTCTCTCAACCTTTTCACAGAGTGCAATGCCTCACTGCTGGGTGAGATTCAGTTGTGTAAACATAGGTGTCCAGTGGCATTTTAGCTTCCTCAGGGCATGTGAAAATGTCTCCATGAGGCTGACAAATGAGACAGGACCTCATGCCCTTCTGGGCAAATGCAGGCCCAAGTGAGTTGCCCTAGGGCATCTTCCAGAGCACAACTGGGCTTACTGCTTAGGCAACCGAATCCCACAGTGTGTGCCTCACCAGCATCAGAGTCTGCACGTTCATCTCTCTTACAATAAACTCAGCTTTTTGTTTGTTGTTTGGTTGGGTTTTGGTTTTTTGTTATGAAAGCAATTTGAAAACAAGGGAGCAAAACTCATTAGCGAGGCATGGAGCGACCAGAGAAGGTACACAAAGATGAAGGGTGAAAATAAACAGATGAAGAACATGGACTTGAAGTCTAGAGTCTTGAGATATCCAGACAGGGATCATGAGGCAGGAAATCCTACCTGCAAGGCTCTCTCCTGTAGCCATCTGCTCCTGCCATTGTCATTCACATTTGCATTTACTTTCTGTCTCACCTCATAGAGTGGAACAGCATCTAAGTGCTGCACTGTGGTAGCAGGTGGTGATAATCTCACAGATTTCCTTGAAGATATGATGGGAAATGAAGTTTGCACTGCCTGGCCCACACTACTGATGTAAGAATGTAAGAGTACAGGGGACAGCTGGGAGGGAGGGTATGCTTCTAATTAGAGGGGAGGAATATCGTACACTTTGTTTGAGGGCTGTGGGACCAGAAATCATCCTATGCCAATGTCAGCATCTCACTCTGAATTTTAATGTTATGTACTCTTTAGACACCCAATTCCAGCTGATGTATTTAGGGACAGCTGATGGGTGAAATATATGATTATATGAAATATATGTTTGTATATTATATATTATATATGAAGAAACGTATATAATATATGAAATACGTGTTTCTCTCTAAACACATATTCTGCACACAGTAATGCTTAGCCATTTTGGAGGCACTGTGCTCTTCCTGCACTTGAAAAAAAAGAAAGTGACCCCAGTGAACATAAGAATTTATTTCTTTGTTCATCCCGAGAGTGGAGAATAGCACTGATGCCTTGAAGATATTAAGACATTTATTTCTTGAGAAATAGTTTCTGAGTTACTTCACAGTGATTTTCTAAGAGCTCCCCGCAGCAGATAGTCAAAATAAATCAAATTACAAAATATATTGTACAAAGGTCCTCAGTTAAACTACCAATTACATCTGAGAAGACAGGTATCACATATATATGCCATAAGTTCCCCGAAGTATCCAATTTTAAGCAAGGGCAGAATATTACAGTCTACATTCACCACTTCTGTCCACCCCTGCACAGTGTGCATCATGACTAGATGCTGGGATACAGTGCAAGGCAGTAAAATCCCAGTGTATCCACTACGCAAACTGGGCAGGCTCTCTGGGCTGCCTGCCAGAGCTGCTTTGCATTGGAAGCTCCACTGGACTAAAACATAGACAAAGCCATAAATACAAAAGTGAAGCACACTTAGAGACCTCCCAGTGTAAAGCCATGGGTTTTACACTCATTTTGCAGTGGTATAAAATGGTTACATCCAGCACAGGCAAGCAATGAATCAGTTGTTCAGTGCTGCATATGCACTGAAAAAACAGGACCTATCTTACAGTCAAGGTAATCTCATTTTATTTCTAGCAGCAGACAATGTTTTGTCCCTCCTCCAAGGAAATCACAGAGGAACTTACACTGCAGAATGGACTGCAAAGCAAACACTCAAAGCTCTGATGCACTGAGCTACCTTCAAATCCGGAAACCATACAGTTGTGACTGCACAGCCCTTTCCCAAATTAAGAAGGCCTGAAAAGTGGGTTTGTTAACTCAGGCTAAGAGCTAGGCTCTGCTGCTTCAAGCATCAGTGCTAGTTTATCTACATGGGTCATGGTTTAGCCCCTGCTGGCAACTAAGCACCGCGCAGCCGCTCGCTCACTCCCCCTTCCCCCAGTGGGACGGGGGAGAGAATTGGGAAAAAAAACTTGTGGGTTGAGATAAAAGCAGTTTAATAGGACAGCAAGAGAGAAGCAAACAACAATGGCAACAACAATAATAATACTGACAAAGGAATGTACAAGAACAAGTGATGCCCAGTACAGCGATTGCTCACCACCCGGTGATCGATGGCCCGTCCCCGAGCAGCTATTTCCGCCCCCCGGCCAACTCCAGTTTATGTACTGGGCATGATGTCGTATGGTAGGGAATATCCCTTTGGCCAGCCTGGGTCAGCTGTCCTGGCCGTGTCCCCTCCCAGCTCCCTGTATACCCCCAGCCTTCTTGCTAGCAGGCCAGCACGAGAAGCTGGACTGTCCTTGACTACTTAGCAACAACCCAAAACATCAGCATCTTATCAACAGTTTCTTATCCCAAATCCAAAACACAGTCTCACACTAGCTTCTGTGAAGAAAACCAGCTCTATCCTGGCTGAAACCAGGACAACCTGGTATTGAGTTGCACCTCCCTCCAAAACAGAGCTAACTTAGAGGTCTGCACTCCTTTTCCAGTTACTTTCATCCTAATTATGAGCACAGGTTTATAGAGAAACCTAAGAAGCAAATGTAAAGAACCAGGCTCAGTGGGTATGCATTCTGCTTAGTTCAAGAAAAAAGATGGTAAATTCACAGCATGCTAATTTGTAGTAGTGTTAACTAACGTTGAATGAATTTGTGCAATTTAATACAACTGCAACAAGCATCAGAATTCTTGCATGCAACCTCTTAGCCCATTCATGAGGGGGGAAAAAAAAAAAAAAGAGAAAAATGTTGAATGGTATTTAGTATCATGGGATTTCATTAAAGGCATATCACCAGATCCATAAATGTAGTAAATTTGATCACGGAGGTAAACAAATAAACAAGAAAATACCCCCAATTATTTGCAACTGTGCCACTAATGTGAAATCTCCTCAAGTCTGAACCCATTTCAAGAGGCTGAAGTTCAGACTGTTGGAATAAAATGCATTTATATTTGATGCTACAGCCAGACAAATAGAGACATTACCAGCTCCATGTCCTTGTCTCGAATGCCTTCCATCCAGACTTTTGATGTGGATACAGAATACAGGCTGCTCAATTTCATGTAGTATTCCAGTTTACTTTGCTTCTTGCTTTACAAACAACATATGTTCACTTCTTAGAGGTTTTCTGCATATTACTTCACTTTTGCAAGTGACGTCATGAGCTTGCACCAGTAATTCAAAAGGATTAGCGACATTTGCTCGACATTTCTTTGAACTTACTTCTACTAAAGGATGGGCTGTTGAACAGAAGTTCATCCTCCTGCAAAAATAACAGAAAATAGGCTTTGGTATCTGTTAAAAACATGTGTATCAGCAGGCAGTCTCCTTTTACAACAGGGAATTACTTTTGATAACGCACAGAACTTTGATCAAACCCTTACACTCTGTTGAAATACACTCACCCCTATCGTCTTATGCAGTTCCAGTGGCTAAGCTATTTCAGCTTCAATTACTGCAGCCTGGCTCTGACAGATCACAGAATAAAGTAGCCACAGTAAATTATTCAGAATTATTCAGGGTTCTAGCTTACAGCTGTTTCCAAAGTATTCACACTGAACTTCAGGATACAAGGCATTCAGCAGTTTACAGTTCTCAAGCAACATTTTTCACTGAAAATACCTTTTTCTCTCTTTCTTTAAAAAAAAAAAAAAAAAGGCATTTTTTGTACTTTAGAGAAAAATCCAACTTTAATTAAAGGTATAAACAAACCATGCAGCCATTAGATTTTAGATTAGCTTTCTTAGTTTTAGATTTCTAATGTGTTACTTCCCAGTGCGGCAAACATTTAGGATTTTGGTTTTTTGTTCAGATTTGTAAATGGAGAAACATGAGGAGAATGAACTGAGGAGTAGATAAAAAATAAATAAAACAAGGTCCAGTGCAAAAACAATGTACATTTTTAACCTGAAAATTGTCTTTGTCCCATCTGGCTGCGAAGACACCATCTTTGCTGTAGTGTCAGAAGCAACGGGTCATAAAGAAACTCAGGGCTCATTGTCACTTTGGGATTCAGATCCTTGGGTTATAAAACTAGCTTTTCCAGGGATAAAGACAGTCACAAAAAACATCTTTTAAGGGCAGTGATGCACCTGCCTCCCTCTCTCTTTCCTCAGAGTGGCACATCCCAAACTGTAATAAACTCTATTCCAGGCCATTGCCAGAGGGCAAGACTCAATCCAAGTTTCCCAAGGTCAGTGTGCGCACTCCAGTCACTGAAATACTGGATTAAAGGAACAGATGTCAATTCCTTGTGCCTGTTCTAAGTGAAAGTGACAACCATTGTTGTGCTGAATATAGAACAATTTTCTGTTAGTTACATTGCTGGGACTCCTCCTGATATAAGCCTCCAGGAGACATAGGAAGTTACATGCCTAATACATGCACCCTACAGGCTGCAAGTCTGAGACAAAAGATCAACCTTGGAAAGAACAAAAGAGTTGCAAGACTTTACTCATCTCTGGAACCGTATTACTAACAGCAGCCTTCCAGGTTTAGGAAAAAATTAAACAGGGCTTCAGTAAACAACACATTTTGGGCCTATGTTTAAGCATTATAAAGATCCTTTCATTTATACACATTTTCTAAAAAAACTACAGTAAATCTAATACAGTTCTTTTTAAAAAAAAATACATGGAAATAAAAAATACACACATTTCTGCCTTTATTCACTTTTTTTTTTTAACTTTCCCTTCTATTTACAACTTTCATTTCACAGACCTGGACCCACATTTTTCATTATGTTTGGATCTACCCATAAGTATGTAGGATATAAATTCTGAACACATGTACAATCAAATAATCTTTAAGATACTTAGAACCCAAATAATTTTTGCCACACACACATTCAATTACGACTTGCTCAGACTCATATACGTACTTTTTATCAGGATATGGGTGCAGAAGGAATGAAATTTCAAAACACATTTTTATTTCTTGGCATACTTGAAAAATATTTGATTTAGAGATCTTCCCAGCTACATTGCTGCAAAAGCAACAGCAGACACACAAGAAAAAGCCTTTGGCCTGAATGGGATCAGATTTTCACAAAGGTGAAATCGGACATCTGTTATCATGTCTGGTTTCTCACTTGAGTTTATAAAATCTTTAATTCATTACATCATGTCTACTTGATAGAGATGGAAGCTTTGATGTCAGGAAGAGAGAACTGTAACTCAAGAGAGAAATAAGAAATGAAGCCACAAGAGCAGGAAAGTTTGTTTTCACATGTATGTTATAAAGGTAAAAAACCAGAAAACTTACATTTACAAAGCATATGCTATGCTTTCTACAACTGTTCTTCACCTCCAGCTCTTGTTTCTCCTTTCTTCTCCAACTGCAGGGGAGACTGCTTTTCTTATTCTGTGCACACAATGCTTAGCACAACTGTGAAGGACCTCTGGACTTCACTGAAATACAGACAACAAATAAGATAATGGAACACACATAGCTTAATCTCAACAAATCTTCAGATAGAATATTTTCCCTGAAACTATCAGTCCTTTAAAGAAGCATGGATCTTCCACCTATTTGCTGTGTTTCATAAAATTTGTTTTATATATACAGAAAGATGGACGGGGGGGGTGTTGTGTGTTAAAATTAACTGTCACATCAGTCCAAAAAAATTTGACACAAAACAATACAATATACAGTCATCCTATAAAACTAACCCGTGTTGGAAATTGGCCAGTGCTGCATCATTTGAAATACAGTTTGCATATTGTCACATATTTTAAATATATGGATAATAATATATATCAAAGCCAGATTTTTTTCACATGGGGAAAATAAAGGAAAAAATAATTATAAAAACATAGCCAAATTTTAAGTTAACCCAAATCCAAAGAATAATCCCCAGGCAACCATAAATTATGTGGTATCCTCACTCAGTTGAAAAGCTACTGCTGCATCTGTGGGCCGGGGGGCAGGGACAGGAGAGATGGGAGAGTGCTGTTGATCAAACAAGCCACAATACTTAACATTACATAGTTTATTTAAGCAAATAATGTAGATTGAGAATGTTACTTGAGCCCCATGGTATACAGCAATTATATCCATTATAAAATACTTTCTCATCATCTGCCCTCAGGTCCTGCTGGCAGAAAGTATCCAATGCCAATGTCTGAGAAGACCCAGATCTTACGTGCTTCTCGCTGAAGGCTGACCAAACTAAAGAACACCTCTTTTTATACTGAAGTTGAGGCTCACCAATGACTCTGAATTTTAATGATTTTAATGATAACAAAAGAAACTATGATGAAGAGTATGTCTTGCAATTCTGCTCAGTCCAGTACGTGAGAGAAATTTAAAGTTTACAACTCTATCTACTACACTATCTACTCAAACAAGCCAGCACAGCACCCTCCCCTCCTCTCCCACTAATAAAAGACAAAATACAATTCACAATGTGGCTGTCCTATCCACTAGTAATTCACGTGGGCCAATATCAATCTGCTGGTTGATGCCGAGCAATCTTTTTTTGGTCAGCAATGTCTGTGTCCCTTCAGCTGGGTCACAGAAACAGATCTTTAGCTAATGAAAAGTCAACATCTCTGTGCGTGTGTTAGTTTACACACCACTCATAACAAGAGCTGACAGTTATATTTTGCAGTTCCGTTTTCTTATTTTTCAGTCTTTAAATTCAATTTTTATCCTTTTTTCCTGGATGCAATTTCCTTCAAAAACTTTATAACAAGATAAATTTCCACAGGCTGTAACTCATCCTAAAGTAATCTCTGATCTGGGAAGTTTAAAAATATCAGGAGAGGACTTTTAAAGCTGTTAACAAACATTTCAGACTTGAATGCCAAAACCTAGCTTCAGATCACTGTTTACACACTTGATCCTCATGGGAATTTAGCACTTTTGAAAATGGCAGACCTTATAAGAAATAGTTGCAGAGTTTCTTGAGCGACTGCCTCCTCTTGAAATTTCGCTGAGTTTTGCAGCTTTGCCTCTCTACAGTGAGACATAACTGAAGAATACAATTCGAAGGAAATGAATTTGTCTTGAATGTACTGGCATTAAAACACATTGAACTACAGCTAGATAAAAAATATCGAGCAAATTCTGCAAACTATTATGTTTCCATGAGTCTACTGGAACATGAGTTCACCTATCACAACATGTGACTTAATGCTTTTTATCTTTCAAGAGACTAACTGGTAGGCAAATTTCAGTGTCACATGCCTCACTGCATAAGGAAGATGAATTCTGAATCACCTACAAATCCCAACCACAGAGCACTCACACCCTTCTCCAGTCAGAAACAGAAACAGTGCCACATGACTTACCTTCAGTGTTATTTGAATTTCAAACATTAGATTAACACGCTGAAAAATGCAGCCACAAATACCAGCATTGAACAGATGAGAAAGAATATATTCAGCCTCATAGGTATTTCTTCAGAGGATACATAAGTTAAATTACTCAAAAAGCTATTCACTGCAGACTTTTCATTTGGATCTAGTTAAAATGTAAACAATCCTTGAAAATTTAGTTTGTTTTTCCACTTCCTGTGTTATGCAATGTACTCAAGTTACACAAGGCTGTTTTTTCAGCTGGATCACAACATGGTAGCATTTGCAGACCAGTGCTGATGTTTCATTAATGATCTCCATAACAAGAAGATCATTGTTTTCTTTTATGTAAATGCTGGCTAAGTTACAATCACATTAAAATTTACTACATTCTTTGTGGTGGCCCAGTATCAGAGAGAAGGTCATGCTTCCTACCAGTAAGGACACTCCAACAACGTGTAGGCTATTTTGGGTGAGTGCCTGGTGATTAACAAAGCCACATAGTTAATGAAGTCTGCCAGCAAAAGAGGAAATCTCGGTTGTTCATGTCAAAACAAGAAGAGAACTTGGTTTGTTAGATGACATTCAAACTACTCCGTATGAAAAAAAAAAAAAGGTTTTGTACAGATGAAACTCTTCTCAGCCAATGAGTCAGATCTAATAGCTGACTCAGAATACAGCTTCAAATTCTAGCTTTGCCACAGACTTCAAAGCATGGCCAAGCCAATTCATTATTTCATTCCGCATTTATCAACCACAAACTAGAAACAGTATTTTTCTTCCTTTCTCTTAACTATTGATCTAAACCGTAAGCTTACTAGTTAGGAGTAACTAACTAGGTAGGTGCAAAACAGTACAAAACAAAATAGCATCCCAGGCTGTAACTGAGACCAAGCAGCAGACCATAGTGCACATCTCAAATAAAACTGTAATTCTTAAGAGTAACATTTTAAATTGGCAGTCAGTGAGGTTTCAGTTCAGAAATCACTCAGCAAACGCCTTTTCACAAATCAAAATCTTTTATCATAGTAATAACTATTATCAAATTAAGGGGAAAAAAAAATAATCACACTCTACATAGAGCCACACTTAGTTTCAGGTAAAAAACTGGCAGGAAAATGCTGACTGTTCATGTAACACCCAAACAGTATTCCAAGCTGAAAACAGGGTTTGCAGAACAAATGTTCTTTTACACTGTTAGTACTAACTTTAGTGAACAGAAAACATGCACAAAAATCCAGCCAATGCCCTCCCCACATGCAGAGTCTGACCAACACTTAGAAAAGCAGCATTTATGCAAACTGGAGATGCTTTAGGGAAAAGCCACCACAAGATATAATGAGTAAATATCTGCAATAAACAAGTTAGATTTTTTTTTTAAAGCTAAAAGTAAACCATGACATTACTAACAAATGCTTTCAATAAATATGCCACATTTAATCTTGTAATTGCCTTTGCTAGTTTCCTGAGCCAACAAGCCATGTTAAGAAAACGCTGCCACTAGCTGCAGCCTACGTAGGGACTGCCACGCAATGGGCTGCTCATCATTGCGTAAGGCAGGCGGCAGAGACGCACCCCCAGAGGGACATGATACCTAATCATCCGACACAACGCCTCCCTCTCTCAGGAATACTTGTGGATCTCATTCGGCTGCTTCTTTTGGAAAGACTGAAATGTCAGATAACTCAAAATGTAGTAAGGAACGAAGAATCTCAATATCTATACTCCCAGTCACTGCTTGGACATATAACCACAGCCAGCCTCAAGTGCTCTTCTGAATGAACCTAACAATGCTGACTGCCTCTATTCACGCAGCTCTGAAAATGTTAGAAAAATATGGTTTAAAAAGAACAGTACTCTAGCAGTTCAGTAAAATGGCTATAGCTACATTGCATCAAATCTAAAAACACATTACAAGTTGTGTCAAAGATACCAGAACATAGTTTTCTAGGAACCTTGAACTCTGCATAATTACTTGTAACAAAAACTCAGATGCAAAGGAAGTGTTAACTTTTCTCTACAGAAAAACATTCCTGCTTTTACCACTTGCAGTCACATTTTCCTAGGTCACATCTTAGCCTAGTAATCCACAGCAGTGAAAGTTTGAGCAGGGATCAAGATCTGGCAGGTGCCTCTGGAGGACGGCTGCAAAAGCACTGTGAAAAATATTGGTTCAAGTTGTGAAATCAGCAGGGAACACATCACTCATTTTGCGCTTTTGTTCTTCTGCTTGGAAGGAAAATAGATGAGTGCATCTTTCCAGATTTCTTGGAGAAAGATCTAAACACAGAGAAAGACAGCCAGGAAAGGAAGGGTTGAGAAGTTGAAGCTGACGTGTGTAACAGCAACAATAACCTGAAGGGAAAAGGCAAAGAGGTGAAAAAAATTTAGAGGGGAACAGATTTTGTATTATACCTAATCTACTCCAAGAATTCTACAAAAATAAGAGAAAAGGTTCACTGGAATTGAGAACACAAAAGTAAAATCTTCCAAAGAAACACTCTTGGCATCTGCCAGGACTTTTGCAAAAGCTAAAATTCTAGTTCCCTCTATTTCACGTGCAAAACCACCTCAGCTTAGATGAAACGATGAATTCCTTCTGCATCTCATTTACCCTATTCTTAGTCTCCATAACCTGCTTGTAGCCTATGCTTACCTCAAAGTCCTTCATCATGTACACACAAAGATGTACTTTTACTAAGAGGAAGCACTCCTAGTAAAAGAACAAAAGCAAAAATCAGAAGTTGGAGCTTTCACAAAAGGAAGTAAAGCATCATTTAGAGTGTTTCCAGAAGAAAAGGCTGGGTGATGAGTTGCATAGAAAAATAAAGCATGGTTCATTCAGTTTTGTGCTCAGATGGTACAATGCACGCTAAAAGACCCGATATGTTTACAATGCTGACAGTCTGAAGCTAAATGCAGAGAAGTTGTTGTGTGTCCAAAAGGGATCACCTACCTTTCATACACTGCCAGCAAGACAGGAATTAGCACTGACCAACCCCTACAATGCTGCATTGAACAAACCATCTCTGTAGGCACTCCCAGACATGCAGTTCTGTACATCGCTGCTTTAACTACAGGTTTATTTGTGGGTATGCCAGTACTATAAGCCCACTATTCAGCAAAATGATTTAAGATTTTCAAGGTTGAAAAAAGCCTCTGTAATCGTTCCTTTCAGGACACACCCATGCTTCAAACCCCTTCAGACTGGACACAGACGATAGTCCTTATGGACTGATAACAGTGTCAGCACAAAATCATGAAGTATTTAAAGTAATGGACATTTATTACTGAAGTCCTTGTTCCACAAAAGGAGACTTCATCACCTGGAAAGAACGTGTAAGAGGGGTTTGAATCTATGCTTGATGTTGCCAACTTGTCAAGTGTCCAGAAATACTACGGTGCTGTGATTTCAGGAGCTCTGAGGCCTGGCCACAAACCTGGTGACAAGGATACAAGCAGTCAGATTGGTACAGGCAGCCTTTCAAGTGCATGCTCATTTATACCTGTGTGAAATATGCTTGTCCTCCGACACGTTGCAGGGCTCTGGAGAATTAGAATGCAGGTAGATACAGCCCCCCAACAACGTGGGAGCTGCCTCTCTTCCTGGGTCACTTCACATGCAGTTGACTACATCCGCATTTCTCAGCTCTGCACAGCTTTTCCAGTTCTCTCTGGCTCTTCACACCAGTCTTTCGTGGCCACAGAGGAACTGCAGTGCTTAGCTAAGAACATCCAAATTGCCAGTGCCACTGCAAGGGATTTTAGTGTAAGGAAACACTTGACTAATTATCAGCTTTCCTCTTTTCACCTCCTTACATCTATACCTAGACTTCCATCCTGTTCTGATGCTGAATCACTACAGAGGCTGGGCAAACTAGATGTAACCACCTTGGTTCAGAGGTCATAAGTTTCTGCAGCTCTTGTTCCAGTCAATAGAAGACAAAAGTGTTTGGATTATCAGCAAATAGGGCAATTATCTATTTTGTGCTTCAGTTCTCGCATCCATGAAATGGAAGCAATTATTCCTTCTTCCTAAAGTGTCAGCAGAATCTTACATGAAAACTGCTGGAAACTTCCTCTTTCCTATAGACCACAGTGGTCTGTCATTATGCTGGTTCCTTTATCCAGTGTTACCGCCTGACTAGCTGCCCTTCTGTTTAATGAAGCAACCAGAGCAATGAGCTGGAAGTCCTCAACACTTTCCTCCTACTCACCCATCTTATCAGATGGCTATTTTATGCCAACCCTGCCTGGCTACCTCCTCCCTTTCTCAGAGCTGGAGACACCTGTTCTGCTGCAGCAGAAAAGAGGTAAAAAAAAGCAAAAAAGGAAACCATCAGAGCACTTATTCAGGAGTAACAGGGATTTGAATACTATCTTCCCCAGGCTGGTAATTACAAGGAAATGGCAGCAGATCTAAATCATGAATGGGTAGGAGGTGGCCCTGCCAGCGAATATGATAGTCCTAGCAGGCGCCGTTCAGCAGCTCTTTTGCTGTAAAAATATTATTGCACTGCAATGAAATATTTTGGCCTCACTCCAGTAATAATGGAGGCAGGCCATTGTTGCTCTAGAAGGAAATTTTGCTCAATGTGACGGAAGCAGCCACTGCCTACTGGAGAGAAAATTCAGCAGAAATAGTTCTTTGTTCTAGTGTTCTGGACTGAGCCTTGATTTCTCTCCCTGCTGTCAAAAAAAGGAATACTCTGCAAAGTGGACCTTAGCAGCAGACAGTGGTTTGCCTCGGTCTGGCATACTGCCTGTTAAAACAGTTTGCTTACTTACTTACTTAGACATTTTCTTACAGCCCTAAGACCTTCTGGCTTTACTCCGAGTCAGACAAGTTCACCTAAAACAAAGCACAGACTGCAAGTCAGATCTTGTCAGAGTGCACACATTTTATTGCTGGAATCTGCTGGGCATCTTAGGCTGTAGTATCAAGATTTCTAAGTGTAGAAGATGAATATAAATAGTGAAAACATTTTGATAATTAGACTGTAGAGCAGAAAACCTAACAGAACACATTTAGATATTCAAATGCACTTTAGATGCATGTGCATCAGTCCTTTGGCGGTGAATATACTGAAAAGAAACATCAGTAGTTTGCAGAAACAGAACACAGACAAGACTTAGCCAGCTACTGCTCTAACTGCTAGACTCTTACTTCCTGGCTTGTCACTGACACTGTTACCTTATAAAGCAACATTGAGCAGCAATTAAGTAGGGCTGTTATTCACCACTAACTTAGCAAAGGAAAAGAAATGAATGAGCTTTCCCATGTTGCAGTAGTTCCAGATTGTCTCTCAAAAGGGCTGCATCAATTACTGTCACTTATTTGTCAGCAGTATGCCATGATTAACTGGCGAGACCCACATTTTTGCGTACCTTACGTCATACACGGCTCTGCTCCCCCATCTGTTTTTATTGGTGTTATAGACCAAAATGTTCCACACCATGTACCTTGTCAAAGCTATATTAATGTCTCACAATGGACCCAAGCTAAAACAACTTAAAACCCTACAGATTACCTAAATGTGCTGAAAATAAAGATGTAAAGAGAAGTGACTGAAAGATTTAGTAGAATTGAAAGTTGAGATGCAAAAAAGAACAAGGGACCTTAAGCTTTCTTCAGCAAAATGAGAATGTTATGTCGGCAGAATAAGGGAATTTGTTGTCAGTACTAAAATATGTGGAAAAGTTTTTAATCACTAATTCAGAATAAGTAGGACTTTACAAAAACCCCCAAGACATTTACAATGTAAATTGTTACTTAGCAAGAACAAGCATGTCAAAAACAGCATTAAGTTTTAGTTCCTCACACCCTTACTTTCCTATTTAGGATGGTGTTTGAATGCCTCTTCCTTATTTTCTGAAAAACATCTAAGACCTATGGACTTTCACAGAAGTCCAACATGCATTTAAACATTTTCCTTAGAGTCTTAGCGAACACATACACACATGTATGTGATAGGTAGTTAGTAAAAACCCCATGTATATTCTAAAGAGCAGAAGAGAAGAATGGCATATGATAACATACAAACTTGTATTTATAACTATAATAAAGGCTTAATCATCAAAACACCATTCAACATCTATATGGTTGTTTTCATGTGTGAATTTCATGAATTCACACATTTTTCACATGAATTCACACGATTTTAAAGCACAGTTCATGGATGTACTTTAAAAAAGAAATAATTAAAGGGAAGTTACTTCCATTCTAGCCTTGACAGCCATCAGGACTTTTTATACATCTTGTGATACCTGTCATCCTTCTGAGAGCTTCTACTCAGAAGCTGTACCATTTTGAGATTCCAACTTTTGTTCTTTTAAAATATGCTTCTCTCTCTTCTAGCTGGACAAGACATAAAATATCTGAAACCTTAACATTCAGCCTCCAGAATCCATCCATTTTTAGAATCTATCTCCTTAGAGCCACAAGATCCATTTCAGAAGATGCTGTGAAGGACACCTGCACTTACATGGGAATTATGCTTGCCCTTCCACACTTCCTGCCTTTCTGATCATCTGAAGCGCTCTGCAAATATTTACACTACGATCATCATCTGGCTTTTTGGTTGAGTTGGCTTGCAAGTTCAGAATCATGAAAATAGAACAGTGTATAATTAGAAGTCTCTCATAATTATTGGACCATCCATTAGTAATTTTGCAAGGGTGGCACTTGTCTGTAGTACAACAGGAAAAGGAAGCTGGTAAATGCCCCTAAATTTGCATATTTTTACCCCCAATATATACAACCTCAATTCAAAAGCATTATTTTTCTTTCAAAGGATCTACATTTAAATGCACTTTCTTTGCTTACCCTTTAGTTAGTAGAAGTGATTGACATTCCAGGCCAAACACTAAAACACTTATATATCCTCCTTCAGTTTCCCCACAGCTCTGGAACATTCTCTCCGAGCTTGAATCAGAGTCCTGTTGAGTGAGCTAGATGTTCAATTACTCTTCTTTTCCTGAAAAGTCTTATTTTTCTATTTCTGTGTCAATGAAATAATGCAGGGGAGAAGAACAGAAAATGAGATGATGACCTTTTAGGAAACTGAATATTCCACACCGTGCATTCCCCCTAACAACACTGTCAGGCATTTAAAGTTCCCACTGGGAGAGTTACTGCTCCATTATTAGCCGTGATAAATAAAATCCTCCCAATAACAAGTCCTCCCTCAACCTGCAAGCGCTTTTATAGAAACAGAGCCTTCTGATCAGCTTTGTGCTCCTTCACCCAAAATTCTGGTGCTAAGCAGAGACGAAACAAAAACCCAGATAAGACAACCGCCAGCCTTACCCATTAAAACTGAGTTAAAAATGTTAAAACGTTAAAACTGAGTTTACAGTTTCAAGAGATGTAAATGGTCTGTAATGTCAAATACATATAATTTCAAATAAAACTAATGAAATTTTACTTCCATTTCCATACATGTCACGGCACGGTAACAGCATCTTCCTGAGTCCACGAGTTGTGGCCTATGTGATCTCTGCCAAAGAAATAGCATAAGCTTACTCCAATGCCTCTGTGTCTCAGTTTCTATCTGTTGTTTCACTACTCATAACAGCAAGCTATTACCCCACCTCCACCAAAGCGACCTATAAAATCTCTGCTGTTGTACTGCAGGCATGAAAATTACCACAGACACCATGAAAAAAAGAAGCAAAGAAAAAACAACAAAAGCAAGTTTTGGCCCAAGAAATTACAGAGATTAGGAACCAGGCCTGTATGTGGCAGCAACGCTGCACAATAAAAGCTTAGTTAACGAGAAGAAATAAAGTTTTGTACTTGGAATATTTTTGCAACTTTCTCAAAAATAAACAGAGAAATTATTCTGCAACACCATGCACATGATGCAAATGCAAGCACAGAGGAATAAGCTTAAAATAATGGGACATTGAGGCCAAAATAGAGATAGCCATGCTTTCGCGATGGCTATATACCATGCCTGCATAGAGGTTATCACAGTATTGATTGTCCACTGTTGGTAGGATTTGACAGTTACTCTTCCCATGCTGTTGTGCAGAACAGAACAAAGCCTGGCTCTGAGAGATCTCTCCTTTACCTGGGGGTTTGCTGGTCCCAGAAGGCAGGTCCCCACTTCTGCGATGCAGATGTTGTCCGTGGCTCTCAGGTGCCATCAGCACCTTGGACAGTGTGAGCCTGAGCCTAACAAGCGGCACGTGCTGCTCCCCGCATGCAAAATGCAGAGAAAACCACCCCTGTGGTCACCCACTCACACCCCATGACGGCTTAGGGACATCTCTACCATGGCTTTTTGCCCAAATTTTCATGTCTTCTACAAAAAATATGCTGAATTTTACAGTAGGACAGTTTGTGTGCATCCAGAAGAGAACAGGATTCCAATAAAATAGTAAAATCAACGCAAGCTCTTGCCAGAGAGTTTCCTAGTATCATTGGCTGCTGTGCTAGTTGAGCTGCTGACAGCAGCAGTGGTAGAAAACTGAAGAGGAAAAAAGTAAGACTAGACTGGGCTTTTGTCTTTATCTCCATTTTGTTATAAAGCCCTTCAGATCGCTCCTCCAGATTGCTCCCTGGTGCAAGAACACCTCCTCCTTCTAGGAAGCCAGCAAGCTATTTCCAATTTCTCTCCGAGAATTCGTTTTTCACACTTATTTTTTAATTCACAACTTTCACCCCATGCTATTTCTCCTTTCTTGTCCTTTGACTGTTATATTTTACAAGATACAAGTCAAGAGGCTATCTAAATTATTTTGCATTGACCATTATATTGCCACAACGATACTGTCTGATAGGTCATTTTATATTAGCCGAGTTTTTCTGTTCCCAGCTGCACACTATGAACTTCCCAAACCAGAGGGTAGGTAGAACAATTCTTTTAGTCAAAGAATGCACTCAGAAGAAATGCAGCAGATCCTAGCACATGCATTCCTTGTTTTTTTCTAGATAATGCAAATTAGTCCTAAGATCACTACAAAGAGCTGTAGTCTTAAAACCTGGATAATATAAATCTACAATATTCAATACATTTAAGATCCACAAGAGGGCAGAAGCATAGGTAAACTGATGAATGTAAAAAAAGACACACACATAGACATAGATAAAAAGAAGCTCAAGACCCTTGTGTTTTAAAACATGTGTGGGTTTGGTGGGTTTTTTTTTACAGGAGAATTTGACCATTTACTAGGGGAAATTAGATTCATAATTGCATTTAGATTCCTGACTGCATTTACTTAAACATGTAACCTTGTCATATGGTGAAAACATGAATCCTAATAACCAGGTTCAGGCAATTCTTCATTTGTTCTGAAACTGGCCTGCTTTGGTTCCATAGATAATCAAAATGACCACAATTTAGTCATTCATATTTGTTCACTGATTTCATCTGGAAAGTCATTAATCGCTGCCAATGATGTAATGACTTTTAAAAACACACAGAGGAAGCCTGCATCCTCAGCCTGGCAGTGATACGATGAGTTTGTACAACAGCTAGCCCAACTCAAATAGAGCTGCAACTGGAGAGTTTGGTTTCTCAGATACAGTATCTCATGTTGCTTGCTGACAGGACAGGACAATATTGTACTAAACTGACTTAGAAGCCTAAAACCAATCTTCAAAATACGTTAAAGCATTCAGGGCTACAGCCATAAATAAACCAACTCACAGACATTCTTTCACCCAGCAGAACCTACAGTCCCAAATCAGACGCCAAGATCCATCTTGTAAAGTACATGGAAAGCATAAGAGAACAAAGTGCAAGAGGGAAGTTGGCTCATTTAATCAGTATAAAGTCAGAAGAATGATTAGGCACTTCATTTCAAAGCAGGTAAGCACTACTTGATTAGGGATTCTCTACTCTAAACCCTGTTCTCTGTGGTGCCCAAGTAGGGACACAATTAGACGTGAGAAAAACCTGCCCACTGCAGCCCCTCTACTGATATTATCATTATCTAGAAGATGAAAAATTTGTTTTCAGTTTTCACTCTTCTCCATTAGAGTAATGACTCCAAAGTAGCTATTTTGGGAATCCAAGCCACAAGGTCAATATAAATTGGATGTGTAAATCACATTTTGGAGAAGTCTACTCATACACAGGGATGCTTCTGTTAGTCTGTGGACATGGAAGCCATATCCTGTGTTTTATTAACAGGTTGTTCAATGAACCTCAGCAATGTAAGGCCTTCTTACTAGTGTCATTTTTTCCTCACTGACACAAGGCAGAGACAGACTGTTCTCAGTCTAAGATGCAGAGCACATTTTCATCCTTTCCAATATAACGTGGACCTGATTTGTCTTGTTCAGTCATTATGTAAAACATAAGTCATATTCATAACATCCCTTTTCTACTGTGTACACATTCTGATCTGTGTATGTGCATGCATGCGCACATACGTAAACTTTTTAACTTAAATACATTGCTTGTGCCTATCGTAAACAGTGAACTCCATAACGATACACTTGTCTATGTATTAGACTGCAGTAATTTATTTTTCTTACACCAGTATAAATCAACTTCCCAAAGAAAAATTAAGGAATTATGAGATGAGAACAAGAAAACGTTTTCAGTTTTCTCAGAATATATACTGCTAAAATCTACAGCAGCTGTGGATTCATCTAAGGTAAGTCTGAAATGGAATATAAACCAAAGGATTCATCTGTGATCTATTTTGCTTGGTTTCTAGAAAATTTGTTCTCCATGTCTGGGTCATCTCAAAATATGTCATGAGGGATACAGAGTGGAAACAGTCACTTTATCCAGCTAGGAGCTGCTTTTAGAAAAAGCAAAGGCAAATGTCACAGCCATTTGAGTGCACAGCAAATATGTAGCTCTAAATTCTTTCAGAGTAAGTGCCTTCATAAGTTATTTTTATCTTTCTGAAAATATCTTTTGAAGAAAAACATTTAAGTATTTGTCCTCTATTTAGAGATGAACTATTACTAAAATGAACACCACCCCTGTTGACATGACAGTAGCCCCCATCCTGAGCAGACCTTGCTGGACTCTAATTTAGGAAACAGCACAATTAATCATAGGAAACTTGCAATTACAGAATTGACTACTGACTGGGCTTTTATATTTACAAGGGAAGTTACTAGCAATTATGAAAGAAGTCTGCTAGGAAACACATACATGTTAAGCTTTCTTAGGTTTAATAAATGTATTTACCTTACTAATAACTTGATACAATGAGCAGTACTATGCTGAGGAGTAACAATTTACAATCATTACTCCACAACCTGAATTTTCTATTTCTGGAAAAATCTTGCCTTGTAAAGTTTAACTGGAAACCAGTTGCTTTACTGGCTAAGAGCTATATTTCTGCTTACTGATGGCATTTCAATATTGATGAATGGGACATGGTTGAATGGGAAAATACCATCTTCTACTGTTAGTCTTTTATAAAGAAATCAAATCATGAGCTAATCCTAAAAGATAAAGATATACTAATATACGTAATGAAGTCCTTATACTAATATGACTCAGAAAATAGAACCCTGTTTACTGTACGTAGAGAGCAATCACATGGCCGGTAGCTAGTAGACTGAAATTTAAGTAGGGCGATTCTTTGTTAATACTTGTCAACTTAAAAAAAAAAAAAATTTACAACCTCAGCTGAAAGAGTAGATCACTGAAACATATAGCAGAAAGGTACCATTCTGGCACAAAGCAAATGCACTCATTTATACCAGGGAAAACCAACATTTTTTTATTTTCCTTCTGATGGGCCATTAACTGTTTAAGTTTAAAAAGAAACCATTAAACTTGCATACCAGTCATAGCAGGTTTTCCATCTGACTGAGAACAGCTAACTCTTAACCAACAGGCAGCCCCTTTGCCATCTCTCCAGTGGTTAGCTGAATGATGTTCAGTTTTATCGTAGCGCGGAAGGCCTGCTTTCTACAGATTTTAGAATCACAAAAACGAAAATTAAGTCCAAATCATTAATTTCATAGCTTTTTTCCACTCCAATCCTCATTTGAATTCTGAGGACACATTCAAACCTTACTTATCCTACTATAACTGCTAAACTGATGAAAAGTATCAAAGCAAGGAGAAGAAATCACTGCTTCCAGCCATCCTTGCTGCATGGTAAAGGAGTGGGTGGAAGAATTTACAGATGCTTTGCTTTGCAGGTCTGTAGAGCTGGCCTCATTCATGGCTTTAACAGAGGGCTTGTTGATCCTATGGTCTTTTTCCAATTGAAGAGGTAAGCCTAGCTCTGCCATCCCACGCAAATATTTTGGACCTGGGTGAGGAGATTAGAAAAGGATAACCTCACTTGCTTGGCTTACTGACAACTACCCTCAAGGCAGAAGAAACTTTCCATTGCACTCATCTGAGAAAGACTCTTAGACCAGGACACTAAAAACAACTGCAGGATCTTCTCTCAGACACACAGAGTGAGTTTAGAAAACAAAAGCATAGGAAGAGATTTAACAGAAGGGGTTCTTACATGACTCAGGACTGCTCAAATCACAAGAAAGGATATGAAAGCTCAGGCCTTGGCCCCCTTTGCCCAGAATAACCGAGTAATTCAATAACCTTTTCTTTCTGTAAAAGCAAAACAGCAGAAAATGTCTTTTAAATAAGCTGTCAGCATCATCTGACAATATTTAGTTATCATGAACTAAACTCTGTGCTTAAAATCAGAACAAAAGGCAACAAGTAGCCCTGGTAAGAAACAGCAAGCTCCAATAAACAAACACAAAAAACATGCATCTTGTCTTTTTGCGAAGATTAGTGTAGTTTTAATTTAATAATTCATCCTCCTCTTGCATTTTCTGAATTGAACTTGATTAAATAGATATTTTCAACCTTAGTTTTATTATTCAAAGTTTGTAATAATTTAGTTCTAAGTGACAGAGATAAAGGAAGAAAACAAAGCAAAAGTGAGATCTGTAATCACAAATTTTTTCTTCCATGCCCAAAGACCTTTTATTATTTCATCTCAGCAGATTCAATCCCTAGTCAACCTACTATGATACTGAACAAATTGCATACAGATGTAGAAAATAATGTAGAGAAGAATCCTTCTGAGTTTTATCAAAGTATAAATGACCTATGTTAAAAGAGTCAGCATATGCAAGACAAATGGATTTCCATGTTTTAAAACATTTAGAAAAAAGATGACATTTTGCGAAATTACTTTGGCGCTTCTTGACTTGGGAAGTGGATTTGTGACCTGTCTTGAATGTAGTGGCAGAAAGTTTATTAAAAGTCTGAGGCATGGTACAGAAAATGACCACAATATTAGTACTGAAGAGTTAACCTGGATAATACTGCAGTGAAGGTCTCTAATCCAGTAGCAACATTACCTGTTGTAGCACTTCCTCCCAGTTTTGTTTGAACAGCTGTTAAACTGGAAACGAACTTGTGGATTTAAGGGCTTACAGTCTTTTCCTCGTAGAAGGATAACAAAAAATAACCAACCCACAAACCCAAAACAATGTTAATGGTTACTTTTTGCTGAATGCCCTTCTCAAAGAAAAACAGTAATTAAAACAACCTCTCTTCAATTACTGTTCAGCAAACAACATGGTTGCTTCACCATGCAACAAATGGAACGAGAAAATTTTGAACCAGCTATTCACAGTTTACTACCTGCTAGATATATCTGATGCTAGCTGCTATACAAACATGCTGAGATACACTTTCATTACTTCAGGGGTTTTATAGCTAAAGGGTATGAACACATGATCAATGGTATTTGAAGTATAGCTGTTAAAGTTAACTATATTTCTCAACAGCTGAAACACCATAGCTAACAATGTACTTGGTTGTGATGCAAGATGTGCGTATCTCATAGGAAATTAATCTTACACAGAAGCAACATGACATATTAATAGAAGACTACAGTTTTGTCTGATTGTTGTTCTGATTTTTTTTAACAAAAGAAATATCAAATTAAAACTGGGACATTTTCTGATTATTTGTAGCCACATTAAAGCCACAGTCCTCAAATACTGTTTTCCCCATCAGGTCCTACTACCTTGTCAATGATGATAAAGCAATGCTCCTATTACTACTACTACATTCAGTACAGTAACCGAGCAAAGGCAAGTGCCAGTGGCTATATAAGCAGAACAGAGATATTTTGTCTTTAAGAGCTCAGAGGCTAATCAGGAAGATAGCAGCGATGATAGAGAAAAAGAAAAACAGAAAGATACAGCAGTTTGCCCAAGTGGCAGACAGTCAACAAGCAGATCATGGAATAATACCTGCATGCTATGGAGTTCCCCGGATATCTCCTATCCTGGGCCTCATGCTTGTTCCAGAGAGTTAAAAGATCTCAGAAGCCACGGCTCTATTAAAATGTCTTCTCAGCTAAGTGTAATTTGTTTTATTTTTAAAGATAAAGAATTCAATTCTCACAGGAACTCAAATTATTCCATTGACTCAAAGAGCAACTGTTTTCCACCTATGCTTATATTTTTTACAGAACTGAGTTCCTGCTTACCAGGACATCCTGTCAAGAAAATCCTTAAGAATGCAATCAAATTCCAAAATGTACTTAAACTCCACTGACTTCCAGGAGCTCACACAGAATCAGCCTTCAGAGCTCTACAAAACTGTGATCTCACCTTTTCAGGCTAGACTGTCTTTTATATATCTGACCTATATAACAGTTTATGCATATGCATATGTCTCTGAAACACTTGTGAGATGACACTGTTTCAAAAACCCAGGTGGCAACTCTTACATTGGAGAGGGGAGAGGGGAGAAAAAGAGAAGAAAACCTAGCTAATCCAACTTTTCTTTGGATTAGTTGTTGGAAGGACCTCATGGTCTTACAGACTACACTAGGAGGTTTTGTTTTCTTCCTTCAAAAACATACCATCTGAGATTTCAGTTGTATACAGTAGAAAGGTGGTAGGCATCGAGATTATTTACTTGAATTAAACAGTTTCAGTTTGTATATACAGTGCATCTCATGCATATTTCTAGGATATGCTGCTTAAGTAAGAACCCTCTCAGGACTCAGTTGACTAGTTACAACCCATTGCTGCATAGTCAGTCAGTGAACAAGTGTGTTAACCAAAATTCCAATAAAAGTGGTGAAAGTTCCACTTTAAAACGAATATACTTCTCAATAACACACTTCTTGCCCACTCCTGCCACACACTCAAATCAAAGGGGTTTTGGTTTTGTTTAAGCTACAAAGCACCACTTGCCACCACTTTCAAGGCAGGCATCAAAACATATCACTACACACATTTCTACCAGTAAGTCAAACAGTAGCTTTGGTTTTGTTCCTCCATCTTACTATCTAGATTTTTTTGGAGGTGATCAGGATCAGGGCATGTGCAGTGATGGAGATGCAAGAATATTTTCCTGCCTACCTCAGCTGGAGTCCATGGACACAAATGGACCATCAAGTCTCTCCTCCACTTGTGACATGGGCTGGAGTTTCCCCCTGGTTTCTTTCGTCACTGAAGGGCAATGAGAGTTTATATGTCATGCACAGCCTCTGACCACACTCCTGTTGTAACATGAGAGGTAGCTGAGGTTAGAAAACTCAGAGAGGCATGTTACTTGAACATAACAAATAGGGCTCAGTGAAAGTGACACAGGATAGCAGCAAATGCTTGCAAACACTGTGTTGGCCAGTATGCTGTCTGTCCTTTTTCACAGGATATTACAGATTCAGTACCAGTTTACAAGGGAACAGGGATGGGAGATAAAAGAGACTAAAAAAATAGATAACTATTAAATAAAATTAAGACTGGCAGTCCCAGGTTGAAATGTTCAACAAATAATTTTCCAGGCCAAGGAAACTGTTTATCAGTGACAACTTCCCAGCTATTACTTTGCATCCTTAAATTATCCCATCTTCTTGATGTGCCACAGTACATACAAGAGACAAAAATAAGCTGTCAGAATTCAAACGTGTTCAAGAATACAGCTTTATGGCTATAACTGCTATCATACTCTGAGCTAAAAAAACAAATAGGCAGATTTCAGATCTCACTCTGAAGGGAATCCCTGTACTTTTGTGTGAGTATTTATGTAACTGAACGTAAAACATTTTATTACAACCTGATCACACACTGGCAATAGCACACTGAGCTCCTCCACCTCTAAAAGTGATGCTTTAGAGGGACTATTACACTATGTCTTTTAAACTGAAAAGTTAAAAATAAACTATCGCCAGAGGTCTTTGAAGAATAACAGTTATTGGTACATATTGACACAAATGCAGAGCATTAAAGGTTGTAACTTAAAACACAGGAAACATTCTTATAACATCATAAATTAACTCACAGAACATATAAATTGCTTTGACCCCACTATGTTTGTATATTCAAACATAGCAACATAAAATGCCTGGCACACATGTTAACTTATGCTATTTTCTCCTTTGTCTGACTTCTAATTAGAACTTGCTAGTGTAAATTAAAGGATGCATCTAACCCTTCACAATCATATAAGACAAAACGGAAGTAGAAATATCCTTTGCATTTGCTAATGTTATCATATTAATGATTTGTATCAGCTTTCAGCCGTACATCTCATCAGAATGGAAAGCAAAAGGAACAAGCGAGTTGCTGTTCCTAACATCAGAGATGGGAATTCTCTCCAAGAGGGATCAACTGTAATGGAAAAATAAAGAGAACAAATTGAATGTTACGATCTGCAGAAAGTTACACAACGTAGGGAAAAAACCCCACAGCCTTCACAGAATCACAAGGTTGGAAAGGACCTTTAAGATCATCAAGTCCAACCATTAATCCAGCGCCACCATGTCCCCTAAACCATGTCCTGAAGCGCCACATCCACACGTTTTTTGAACACTTCCAGAGATGGCGACTCCACCACCTCCCTGGGCAGCCTGTTCCAATGCCTGACCACCCTCTCAGTGAAGAAATTTTTCCTAATATCCAATCTAAACCTCCCCTGGCACAACTTGAGGCCATTTCCTCTTGTCCTAGCACTAGTTACTTGGGAGAAGAGACCAACACCCTCGTCGCCACAACCCCCTTTCAGGTAGTTGTAGAGAGCGATAAGGTCTCCCCTCAGCCTCCTCTTCTCCAGACTGAACAACCCCAGTTCCCTCAGCCGCTCCTCAGAAGACTTGTGCTCCAGACCCCTCACCAGCTTCGTTGCCCTTCTCTGGACACGCTCCAGCACCTCAACATCCTTCTTGTAGTGAGGGGCCCAAAACTGAACACAGGATTCAAGGTGCGGCCTCACCAGTGCCAAGTACAGGGGCACAATCACTTCCCTACTCCTGCTGGCCACACTATTCCTGATACAGGCCAGGATGCTGTTGGCCTTCTTGGCCACCTGGGCACACTGCCAGCTCATGTTCAGCCGGCTGTCAACCAGCAACCTTCTAGCATTCCAGTGACTACATGTTATTTCAGGAAGATCTCCAGCTTTTCATGTTACTGTGCATGGCATAACTTACCATGGAAAAGTCAGTATTTTAACTAATGATTAATTTTGTCAGTTTGCCATAGGAGACAGTAAAGCAAAACAAATATACAAACACACAAAATAACAATTACCTTTAAATCAACAGGTTTCAATTTCTCCTTTCTCAAAATCAGTTGAAGGGAATGTTGTCTGTCTTTTCTAAAGGTAATACCAAGTGGGAGGCTGTCAATGGAAATTTTTATTCAAAGAAGAAGGGTTTGTTGGTTGTTTTTTTTCTTTGTTTTTAAGAAAGCTACGACCAAATAGAAATATATTGCATAATAGTAAGTCTGCATTGCATATAAATTCAATTATACAGTTTACCACCACAAATTCAGTATTCGGGATCATATTACCTCCAACTGTGAAACATTCAAGCACCTCATGGAAAGAACAGGGCAGTTCTTGCCGTGGAAACACCTGCAGCTGGCAAGCCAGGTGCTGTCTCTGTAGGAGCTCAGGCAGCTCTGCAGCCACTTTAGCCCCACAAGGAAAGTTCCTGGAGGACACGATCGAAGAGTCATCACCTGCAGCTGGCCTTCAACCTCCTGCACCTACTTCTTGTGTTTCCAATGAAGGTCTTTCACTTGCACATTGCTCCTGTCTATCCCTGGTTCTACTGAAGCCAGAAGATCAAAGCTTCAGTTAGTTAACTGCTGTTATTGATTACATACAGCATGATTAATCTTACTATGTTTATCATAATTTATCCAGCAATAATAAAAAACAAAAAAGTACATTCTCCTCTTTATGTACTGACTTTCAGCAACTAGCTATTTTTGTCAAATACATTTATTAATCCTAAAAATGTAACACAACTTTGCAAGATCTCTGGCAAAAACCTTATGCAAAATACATAAAATATATGACATCTTTTTTTTCCCCCCTCAAAAAAAAGGATTCTCCTCTTTGCACATAATAATAGCATTGTCCCTCAAAAACTGCTTAGAAAAATCTTCATTTTGGACTTTTTTTTCTGTTTGTTGTTGTTGTTGTTTTGTTTTGTTTGGGTGGTTTGGTTTTTTCCTGCTGTTTTCTGTGCCTCAGTTTGCATCAACCAATGGAAGAAGGAAAAATATAAAGGAAAAAAATATAAAAACTGTAATCTTAATTTTTGTATTACTAAATTCTTGATTTCACTGATGGCAAACATGCAAGCAAAAAAATAGTCGCCTTTGCAATGTTGCCCCACCCCAGATATGTAAAAAAAAGTCACCAACCTAATTCTCCTTGCAGAAAATTAAGAACATAAAGCTAAAATATCATCAGACATCTGAGTATATGGTACTGATTGATTTTGCTACCTGAACACTTAAATTATATTGTAGCAATAAGTTAAAGTTCTCTGGACCTAGAAATATACTAGTCTGAAAAACTCTCTAACAAAAGCTCTCCAAATAAGGTGAGGAAGTATTATTTACTCAACTTGATAATGCCTATTTCTACTGTATTTGTCTTACACATATACAATATATTTGATTGATATGAACAAATAATTTGTATGGAATTGGCCAAGACTCCAAGTTTCACGTACCTCTCAGAAAACAAAAAGAGCATGAAGAAGACTTAGTTTGCTTTTACACATAGGTGGTTGTCACAAGTGGAATATTCATAATTACGCTTCTTCAAAATCTGCAGGAATCCTAAACAATGTAGAAACAATTAAGTATATGCACTTCAACAGGCAAACTGAATGCAATAAAATAGCCAAGTGTTACTGAATAATTATAATTCATAAAACATTAGCCATGTAGTTTGCTTTCAAAACTAGTATTGAGAAAAACTACTAAAAATATAGGAAAATAAGTTCTATATTTAATTAAAAGGAACATAGAGGTTATTACCATAACACCATAGAGGTTATAATATAACACAAAATTACGTAACACATACACTTAGTGATACACTTTTCTGTCACATACCCGTGTAACACTTAAGTCACTTGTTCCACACTGAATCGATACATTACAGAACTGTATGAAATCGGGTCCTCCATATGCAGGTCTTCTCCAGGATCCTCATATGAATTTTCATCAGTGTAACTGCTGTGGTCTATTTTATACAATTACATTATGGTCCAGACTGTATATCTGTTGCTTTACTATGCTTTATTCTTTTTTCAATTCAGATCAACCTAGGGGACACTAGATTCCAATTTCAAATCTGCAGACACAGCTGAAGGTTACCCCTTTGCCTGCAGAAACCTTGCAGGTGGCTCATTCAAGCTTAACTTGCCATATGTAACTTGAGCCAAGGACCTTTGAAATAAATGGGAAGACAGCATTTTGAAGTCTGCTACAATGATGAAAACAGTGACAGTTCTTGCTTATCCCTGATCAACTTTGTTAGAATTGCTAGCAGGAGGTGACCTGGTTTCGTTAAGAAAGGGAACCTCTAAACTTGAGTATATAACTTCCTTGTAAATGGGACGTACACCTGTAAACTTGTTAGTTTGTTGTCATGGAGCGTTATAGGCTTTTAAAAAAAAAAAAGGGGGGGGAGAGGTTGAAGACAAAGAGTCTCATAACAAAACACAAGGCTTCCTAGAAAAAAATAAGACCCTCTGATATAGACTCTGTAATTATAATTACCCCTATTAGTGGCATGCCTTCTTCAGCTTCTGAGAAAAACACAAAGTGTCTTCTGCTTATTTTCTGGAGAAAAGTAATGGCTTTGGAAAAGATTACTGTTAGGATCCAGTGTTGGGTCTCCAAACCAAACATGTAACGTACAGATGTCCATGCAGAAGAATGGGATCCAAACTATTAGTAGAGAAGGAAGGCAGTGTTAATCACTAAATATATCAACATCTTCTATTGCTGGCTATTCTCATTGCTAGCAATACTACTATTGTTATTTCTTTTTTGCTCTTCTGAGCAGAAAATCTGCCATATGATAAATAGATTTGAGTAGAGACCCTACTGTGAGATAAAGGATGATGCTGTTCATTTCAGCATAATTGTCCCCGCTGCAGTTGAGAAAGAAGCTGAACTCTTCTCCCATGAAAACTAGAAGCCAGATGTCCCAAAGCAAGTTCATTTTACAAAACACTGACATGTCCAAAATGAATATGAACAGTTTACTAATGACAGAGCCTTAAAATTAACTGCTGATAACTCAGGAATTTCACATGCAGTCACCCTCTGAAGTTACAGTTTTACTGTCCTTGTAGATAAAACTTTCTTGGTTATCTAACTGTGGTACAAGAGGGCCTGTGGGAACCCTTTTCAAGAGTTTTACTGCAGTAAACAACTCAGTCTGATAACATGAAGAATTTGATTGTTACTTAGTTGTAAAGCAGTATTTTTCCCAGTGCTCATTAACAGAATCAAGAAAATAAAGGTAGCTAAGTGGGATGATGAAATCCAGGGCATCTGATTCAGCAGGAAGAAACACTCTGGGACCTAGCTGTTCACCAGGAAATCAAATACATGTTAACTAGGCAACTGTAGCTGCTCAAACCACTGTGTTAGAGATGTCTTTCCACTTGCCTTGCCAGTCACAATGATGAGTAAGAATATAGTACTTAAACTAAATTGCTCAAAGTTTTCACTTCAGTCTCGTTTCAGACCAGAAGAAATACATCCTCCTCAGTGCTCATACAGAAATACTTAACATGACAGATTTCCACAGTTTCTGTACGCATACATTTTGGCATCTCAAGAACCAATTCAAGTTAATGAGTTTCATCTAGTAATGAGAAAGCTGTAAATAAAATGAGACAAAATCATGTTACACAAAATGCAGAATTAAAATCTGAATAAAATATGCCTGGATGCAATCAGCAGTCAATTAGAATGACAAATTCTGCGTGGTTTCAAACTAAAGAATTTTAATGGAGACTTGAAGCTTAGATACAGAAATACAGTTGCATACAGCCAAGGGTTCAGTTCCAAATGTCCAGCATTTCCAGGTAATGCTACCAATATCTATTTTTCTAAGGCTGTAATTGAGAAGATGAAGTTTGCTTAAAGCTTTTTTTTTTTGCCTTTTTTTTTTTTTTTTAAATGAGGGTAAGATTTTCCCAAAGTTCTTTTATCTTCAAATTTCTAATTTCAAGCTATATTTTACTTCAGGTAAATGTCTTTCTTTGGTTTTTATCCTATTAGTATATTTAAGAAAAAAGTGGGAAAAATAACATGTGAACACATTACATTTGTTTCTCCTGACTATGCTTACTAGTCAGGTGAGAAGTCTGGAGTTCGTACACGTACAAATGGAGCACTTTGGAATGCGAGATCCATTCTTCTCACACAGGCCGTAATTAGCTGTCCGTTTCACCATGGACATTTTCCATGTGCACTTTGAGGTAGTCATTTCTTGTAAACTTCTTGTGGCAAAGCTGGCATTCTGCCATCGGTCTATTGGGGTTGTGAGTCAGCTTGTGTCGGATCAGCATTTTCTTCAGGCTGAAGGACAGATCACAAACCTAAGGCAGTGAAGACAAGACAAAGACAAAAGAAGTCTTAAAACTTTAAGCATGTATAATGCTCCTTATGTTAGATCACTGAGGCCACAGCCACACATACCTGCAATACTTAATAAATGAGCTGGTCTTTGGAGGAATAACTCCTTCAGAGAGCACCTTAAAGATTGTTACTCTGTTTGGTATCTCTCAATGTTGTACATTAACAGTTGTACCACAGGCACAGGGGAGAGGAAAAAAAAAAAAGGGGGGGTGTGGGGGGAAAGACCCAGTCTTCAAAATATTAACACACTGAGGTGTCCTAGTTACATTATTTCCTTCATGACCTCCAGAATAACATCTGCGGGTTCCTAAAAAATCAGTTCAAATTGCTCAGTTACAAGGGGTGGGGGGGGGAGGAAAAAGAAGAGGCTCTGAAGACTGCAAGAAAGGTTAGTAATTATCATAGAGGAAACCTCATTGTTCCAGTCTTCCTCTGCCTGGCCAAGAAAACAGAAGACATACAGCAAATGAAGGTGCAATTCCTTTGCTATATTATGTGGTGTGCTGCTGCCCTTCCTCCACTGTACTCCAAGCAGTTCAGTTCATTCTGCCATTTGAATAAATGGACATAGGAACGAGGGACTCTGCTATACTAAAACCATCATTTCTTATAAAAAAAAAATCCTGTACTGAAGTCAAAATGAAAGGTTAAGAACAAGTTCAGCCAAGAGAAGTTAGAATGAAAAGTTAAGATCTGTAGGCAAGACATCAGGTCAATTGAAATTGTACAGTAAATATTGTCACATCATTCACTTTACATTCCAGGTACATATTCTAGGCATGAATTTCCCAGGAAAGAAAAGAAAAAAAAAAAAAAAGAAAAAAGAAAGCACGTTCCTGGTTTGACAAATGAAATGGGCAAGGGTTATATAATTAAATAGAAATTAATATCCATAAGCTTGCAATCTTAGAATTCCAGGTTCATTCCAGACAAAAATGCCTTCCATGCAGAGGAAACTCAGGGAACCCAGTACAATCTCTCTTTAGGAAAATGAAGTTTTAAATTCATATTGGTAGCAAACTAGTAATGAAAATGCTGAACGATTACTAACCAAGACAGACAAATAGAGCTGACTATCCAAGTAGATAATCTTGACCTGCAGCATATGTATTTTATGCCAATTAAGGTAAAACCATACAATGACCATAAAAAGGGGAACTGCCAGAGGCAAATTTTGTACCCAAAATAACTTTTCCCCAGACAAGAACACTGTATGTGCTGTTACAATGGAACATTTTTGAATTTATGACATGACGTAATACCAAGGACTTTTATACAGCAACTGTAACCCTCCAACTTTTTTTCCCCTAAATGTATAATCACCTCTTTCAGACCCAAGCAACAGTCACTCTTTTGTTCTGTGACAGGGAAGGTTGCTTACAGCATCCACTGGTCAAGTCTTAATATTGCTTTGCGAAGTACCATTTTCTAGTCCTCTTCCACAGAACACACAAAGTAAACTCATAACATTTATCCAATCATAACTGTCGTGCTTGATCACAAGTCTCAACATGTTAGAAGTATCACATTTTGTAAACACAACATGTTTCTTGGAAGCCAGGAAGCCAATCAAGGATATACGCACGTACAAAGATACGTATGTGTTCTGTGTATCTTACACATGCCTCTTCATTTTTAAAGTAAATAGCTTATAACACAGTCTTAAAGTATCTTTTTTTTCATTTATAATGCTTATGTAACAATTAGTTTATTGTGTCCTGCTGTTCCTTCAAGGCTCTAGCATGTTTGACTACCTAACTTCTTCAAAAAGAACATGGAATGCACAGGATGATTACTTAAAAATATGATACAACTTGTGCTGTGCTTATGCATAAATGTTTTTCATTTTTTTAAGCTTGCTTCGTATTTCAATTTTATAAGCAAGACTGACATTTTATAGATTTACAATCATGCTTGCTAATGTGCACTTGAACTCTACTCAATCTTTTCAAAATGATCAAAGTTTTGATTGAGTAGGGAGGATGGAAAAGACTGACATTTGAAAGTAAGTGTAGGGTCAGCTAAAGGCAGAGTGGAGAGAAATACTATACTGGAAAGAAACCAGGACAGGCAGTACCTGACCTTTCTGCCCCCAAGGAAAAATCCGTTGTCTCTGAGGCAACTGAAGTTCACTTGGCCTTCCAGTAAAAAACAGGCTGGTCTTCAGAGGACAGACAGCTAATATACTTGGAAAAAAACACATTTTGCATTTCCGTATTTCAGTTATTTTCACTTTTCTGTGTGATATATACCAGAATTTTTACCTTCTAATGGGACTATTCGATTTCCACTATTATCAGTTGGATGTGAGAGCTTTGAGACACTAACAGTAAGTTCTGAAAATGCTTTTGTTGACTCATAAGACACAGAAATAGCCACATAAATGAACTGTAGCACCTTCATCAAACAGGGTACAAGGATTACTTCTACACGTAGCACAATCCTGTACTGTACTGTCTGTTCCATATGCCTGAGAGAGAGGAGAGTGTGAGAGGAAGAGAAGACATGGCTTTCATTTCTGACTCTGGAAGAAAATTCTATTTAAAGCAAAAATGCAATCTAAAGAAATTTGTATGTAGTAGTTTATAGTGGGTGTGCTTGAGCCCATAAAATACACATTTTCCCTCAATAGCCAAAAGTTTTCTTCCTTCAGTTCTTTGGCACTGGAGGCAATTCCTGTTTGTAAACGCTAATGGTACTAAGAAAGAAAGAAAATTCTGACAGTGAATATTAACATGTTATCTAGAAGAAAGAGCTGAATAGTTTCTATGATTGCTTCTAATGCCAGGTAGGAAATAAGACCAAAACCCTTGATGCTCTTAAGATTTTTGTTTTTTAGTGTGGCTTCATTTATTATTACATTTATGAATATGCTAATCATTGAAGAAATAGGCTGTTTTTCACCTTTAAAGGGTTATTAGTAGGTCTGGGCATTGGACTTGGAGACTTTTCCAATTACTTTAATGAGTAAGGGCATACCAACAGTATGCCTTCACCTCTTAAAACATGCAATGAAAATGGAGGGGGGAAAAAAAAAAAATCTAGAAAATAGTAACAAAAACAATTATGAACATGAGAAGTCATCAAGCAAAGTGTTGGAAAGAGAAATAACTTGAGAGAAGTTGACTAAGAAGGAACATGGCACATGTACAAAAAGCAATGAATGGAACAGCTATTAACCCTTTCTGTTAAGAACTAAGAGACAGTTATTGAAATTCCATTGCAGTAAACTGACACACTTTCCCTTTCCCAAGATCCCTTTCCACAGTTAAGAGTTTATGGAAGTTGTTGCCATAAATTCCCACCCAAGTCATTATAAGAAAAATAATGAGAACATCTACAGCTATCTTTAGCAGGATAAAAAATTGTAGGTGAGAATATTTGAGTGTAAAAGGCAATCTTTAGTACTGGGGAGCCAACAATAAATATCTCCCACAGGTATATTGTTCTGTAACTGTCCACTACTGGTTTTCCTGTAACTCCTGCTGAAACATCTGGTAATGCGCAAATGTGCAAGACGGCTCTGGAGGAACGATCTGCTCTGGATGACATTTACTATATCCCCAGCATCTGCAGAAGTGAAGGCTAGATGAAATAAGGAGTAACAATAGAAAACAAAACTTTCAACACTCTCCAACTGTGCATTAAGCAGCAAACCATGGTAGGCACCTGGGCAACTGAAGAGTATATGAATGAATAGTAGAGGCAACTGCTGCTTATGTCCAAACCCTGAAAAGTCAGCAATCTCTGCAGTGTGCAGCTGGCAAAAGACTAGTGCTAAAGAATAATTTTACTAAAACATGGTAGTAATTTAAAGTGTAAAAAAAATTTCCAGTAAATGAAGGTACATAAAAATTCTCAGGGAAGGACTAAGATTAGACACATATTACAGCTGTTTCTAGAAATACTGTGATTTGGGAAAATACAGTTCTATCTAATTAATGAGGAAAACTGAAGAAATAGTTGAAGCAGTAAAACGTGTTTTCATACAGCTCCTATTTTAAATTAAAGAAACAAAAAATAATAAAAGATAACCACCACCCCAAACTGGTCTGAAAAAGCACACTGTGAATATCCAAGACCAGCAAATCTTGTATCCACAGTGTGGGAAAAATTGCATTTACACTGAAAGCTAGCCAACAGCTGATAAACAGCATAGCAATCTGAAAGCTGAAAAAGTTATTGACAATGATTTGGAATTAAAGAAATCCTCCAGGTACTATCTAGAGCCAGGCTGTGATTATCCCAAAAGAATAAAGCAAATCTCCTGCCTTGTAGACATCAGCACAATACTGTAGCTGAAATTTTTCATTAAATGAACACATTTTATTCTCAGTGAAATGTTACCAGATTATTTATTAAAAGCCAGATCAATGAACAGATCCTTGCAACTTTCATGCCAAGTGGTTATTCTAATTTCGCATCTAATTTTAGAAATCTGTGAACAAATTTACAACTGTTCAGATTGAGCCACCTAGGATATAACTGAAAGCTGACAGTTCCCTTATGACTTAGTTTATTAAGAGCTAGTATCACAAAACAAGGCACCTGTACTAATTCTGTACCCTATTCCAATGCCCTTCTCTAAGTCCTCGGGCAACAACTTAAATTCTAGCATTTGATAATTCTGAAAGACATCCTTTTCCAACAGTTTCTGCACGTTCAGCCTCCCCACCTACCTTCCAAAAGCTGTGAGATATGTTGTATACAGGATGGGGTATGCTGAATGAAAGGTACTTGACAGTGATCTATGAACTGTAATATCATAAGCTGCATTTCAGCACTACAAGCAAACACAGCATCCATGATTTCTTCATTGCACAATTAAAAAAACCAACAACTATGAGAAGATGTGGAGAATATCAGACCAGATTTCACTAAACAGAAATTGGAAATTCTGAATTCGTATGTGTGTCATTCAACAACATCAGAAACATTCAGATTGCATATAATGAATTAAATGCCTTTTCCTGTATAAGCTAATCTTCAAGTATTAAACTGTCATACCATTTATACAGGAACCCAACCAGCATGAATCTGTAACTTGCAACATCCAAACTGCATTAATAATAGTGAAAATAACTCTTAAGGGATCCAAAACCATAAAATAAAAGGGTGTGCGATGCTCCTGCCAACTGAAGAGGGTACATAAAGTTCCCTGAATGGTCTTTCATTAGTTAGGCAATCAAAGACCATATGAAGTGTAACTTTATGCCACAGCCAATAGGTGCAAGGCCATAGTCTCACTGCAATTAACTCCTGCTGCTGCACTGAAGTCAAGAAGACAAAGGTACAGATAACTCACATCACACTGAAACGGCTTCTCTCCGGTGTGGGTTCTCATGTGCTCATCTAGGCCTCGCTTTTGACTGAAAGCCTTGTTACACTCTGAACATTGGTACGGCTTTTCCTGTATGAAATGACAACAGTGAGTGAAAGTGAGTGAAAGTGAGTCAACACAGAGCCCTTTAAGTCATTAAAGGAGTGGAATTCCATGCTGGATGGTGCAAGTTTTATATTCTCTCTAAGGGATTACAGTCAGTGAAAACAACAGAAAACGACTTTCAAATAATTAACTGAAAGCTGGGAAAGCTGTGGCCTGACAGTTTCCACTTCAACACCCACTTATGAATTAATTATCTGTTCCAGTCTTTCAAACTCAGCCATCTTGGGAGTCTGTTTTTTGTAACGTGAAAGGTACAGAAACATAAAATTCCAATGTACTTTCCTTTATCCTCCACAAAACCTTAAAGCATAAAGACAAGTAAGATGTCTATAAAAACCTCAGGTTTGTTAACACGTTTCCAAGCAGGGGAAGAGGTATGGGGAGGAAGTGGGGGTACAAGGAAGGCTTGTGGTAAAGGGAAAAAACTTATTTTGAAAAGTGGTGACAGAAGGTTAATCACATATTCATTGCAGAATCTCAGAAGAAGTACAGACGGCAACCAAGCCATCTGTATTTTTATTAGAACTATTGGTTAGCAGCTACTGTAACACATGAAGTTATAAAAGTTGCAAGCTCACTTACATCAAATAAATAATTAAGAGATATGTATGGAAAACGACTATATAACAATTTTCTTCTTTGAAGTTCTTCCTTAATACAGAAACTTCTATAAAAGGTGTAAGTCCTCCTTTACTCCACTAAAGTTACAAAAGAACTGTATGGAAAACAACATTTAAATAGATTAATTACATGTAAAAGTTAGTATTATAGCACTGCACATTGCCTTGCTGAAATGTTGATGCTCTAGAGGCACCTTTATTTTGAATCAATTATACTTATTTCACTTTCATCCTACTTTTTTCTGTGGTCCCTAATTCTGTATTGCTTAAGTTCTACAGATGGGTATTTTAGGCAACAAAGTAAACATTTTTTACTAAATTAAATTGAAAACAAAGACTGAAAACCAACAGGCAATAAAAAGGCTAAGTCCATGATTTAACAAATAATAGGCGGGAATCTTAATGGTCTTTTGCGAGACAATGTGGGATCTAAGGATAAGTAAGAAGGAACAACTCAGGTTAGGTGTTGAAGCTACAAAGTGAAGAAATTCTCTGGTTATTGAATTCCTATTCTGAATATGTGGGGGCAATCAAGTCTCCATATATTGCTGAATCCTGCCAGGTACTCAGCATAAACCATACAAGTAATACAATGGACTATAAATCAGTGCTGTTCTGGGTAAGTCCCAAGCAGCTCTCTGCAAGTACAGAGATCTCAGTGGCGGTGAAGGCTGGGTTCTTCATTTTGCTCTAGCTGCGATGGGCTGCCCTCCCAATGGTTTCCTAGAAAAGGCAGTGTCATAAACAGAAACATCTGAACTTTTAGTGGCAGGAATCCTCTAGCTCACCAAAACCAGGTCATAAGCTGTATACATAGGGAAAAGCATTTCTTCAGCAATTTCAATTTCAGATATGAGTAAGTCATGAGACAAAGTACATTTCAGTATGATGCAAGACAAATCTTTCTACTCACAAAGGCTGAGTACACAGTGCCCAGCTGCATATAATCAAACTGGCCTAAAGGGAAGCCACTAATGGGCTTTTCTGTGCAAGATTCTCCTTACACATGTTTATCATCTTTTTGTTTCTTCATCATTATCTTAATTTTGTAATTTCCAGGATTCTTCAGTATAGAGTAAAACATAAATTACCTAAAAAAGATCTGAGCCAATCTTAAAAAAAAAAAAATCATCATCTAGACCAAAAACTTCATGTCACAGAAGTTTGCTAGACTGACTAAAGACTTCATGGAGCAGGTCTGTAATTTTTAAGGAAATGTACGAATAAGCCATATGAAAAGCAGGTTTCTGCAACACCCCCTTAATTGGTTTTGCATTGTGGTTAACATAAACCATATTTTCTGTGAGTTCTCTGAAAACAGCCTTTCTCTGTGTAGGTTGTTCCACAGAAAGTGCAAAGTATAGTATATGATGTGTACATCTTAAACACCTATGAAAACATTCATTATTGCAAACTGTACCAGATGTACTTGCTCCCTTTTTATGACCCTGTTCTTCAGGCATCTGAAGAGTTAACTTGATTATCTTACTCATTTCAGAGTTAAATGGACTTCAGGATTCCATTTTGGAGAAAGGGCCATTATAAACTCTGGGAAGCTGAAGTTACAAACCTGGGCTGTAGTATCTTCCTCAAGGTTAGGTTTGGTTATTTGTATTATTCTCTATGGCAAAAAAAGGGTGTATTTAACCATCTCCTTGGCATTTGTATTCCAATTCACATATGTAGTGCATGAAACACATCCAAAGCTGTCTTTGATCTAATTTTAGATTCCTTACATCTGCTTATTCCAGTGACTTCAGCAGATACAATTCTGATTCACACCAGCCCCCTCTCCCCACTAAGCTAAGCTGCCCTTAATTCACATTTGTGTCCATTTCCGTAAAATCAGTAGCATTGTCCAGAGCAAATCTTGGCCCTAAGATATTTTCCAGAAAAAAAGACTTTGTCAGTTTTGAAGGAGACATCATTCTCAGAGACTAATTTCTTCAAAACAAAACATTCTGTGATTTTCCTTTTCTCTCCCCCCCGCCTTCCTCCCCTCATATCAGATTTCCGTTGCACAATGCTTGGAGAAGGCAACATTTGTAACACAGAAAAGACGATGTTGGCTTGGCATCACCACTGCTCTAATGCGAACAGAAAAATAATAGAAAAAAAACACAGCATTAAGTCTGAAAAATGCCACCAGAAAAGGAAAATAGGAACCAACGATGAGATTAGAAGAAAGTTGAACAAATTTAAAACACCAAGCAAAGGGAAAAACCTGCTAACTGTCAACAAACCAGGAGGTCATTGGGAAGATCATGTAAGTCGGACTTCAGAGGAGTTAGCAACTGCCAGTACTATAAATCTACCCTCTGTTCAAAAAGCATCTGCCAGGCCATGACTATGGTGGCAGCAAAGCCAAAGGATTACATGTGTTTCCTTTTATTGATGACATAAATGAGGAAGGGAGCAGGGAGAGTGAAGGAGACAGGATGTAGCTGATACTGCAGTGATTTAATATTACATTTTTAAGTATACCAGCTATGAATAGAAATATGTAGATCAGGATTTATAACCTTCCTGCCTCTAAACAAAGGCAGGCCAAGAAGAACCCAAATGGGACTTGGTATTCTGGAAGGTGCTTCGCTGCAACACTGGTATGCTGACTTAGAAGCTCCCGTCTCTAAGGATTTTCACTTTACTACGTTAAAACTGAGAGGAATTCAACATTTTAACAACTGTGACAAATAAAACAGTGCCTGCAATACACACTTCATCTGTCTTTGGACAGCTGAATCATAAATGACTACCTTGGATTCTATGCAAATTGTGCTTTGCATTAGAAAGACATACGAACACGACAAATTCTCAAGGCCATTTGACACCACCTTTAACAAATTGATAGAACATGTGTACAGAGTATCCTGCAACCACAGCAGATGGAAATACTTAAAATGCAGAATATTTGAACTGCTAACTGCTGCTGTAGTTGACTGCATCTGCCTTAAGAAATATAAATACGTTACGTATATTAGTGTAGCACTAGTGCATGTGGTTGTTTCTGTAAACCTGGTAAAACTGATTACACAGGTAACACATGAATGGCATTGGTAGGAGTATCTTCAAATAACTTTTAAAATTTGAATGTAGAACTATTACATGAGCTCAACAGCAACAACAAGAAAAATATAATCTAGACACTACTATATCCAAATAAATCATAGCTCAAGATTCAAATAAATGCGAGTTAAGAACAAGTTCTAATAGCTCTTTCCAAGGAGGCAGCAGCAAGTTAAAATTGGGCTGAAGCCACACTCAGGGGACCTTATTCTTTACTCCTTTGGTTAAACAAATTTACTACAGTGATTGCAGATTTATACTTCTCAGAAAGTGAATTTGTCGACTACAGAAATGTTACTCAATAATCCTTTTTAACATTTAGGTTTTAACTGACATACAGAATATACTTAAGATCCCAGAGCTATCTAGGCTCTAATCTCTTTTATGCTCTTCTTTTTAATATCCTATGAAATTCAGCAGATTTACTTCTGATTTACTTCAGAATTTCACATATCACACATTTCTTGTAGATCGTGTTCGTACATCTAAGTACACATTACAATTACTAGCATCTCGGGGTAAAGACATACTGATAGTGTTTTACATGACTATCAATTTGCTGGATCTGCATTTTCTACATGCTGAAAACCGAATATTCAGAGAAGTTCAGAGAAACAAGGAAAAGCATATCAGGTTTTATATCACTTGTAAACACTTAAACATAATCTTATATTACATATAAACATTTACACTTGTGACACGAGTGTGAAAATTGCCAGACATGAATAATGGCAATGACACAGGACCACCCCATCACCACTCCCAACCCCCTGAAAAAATATCTTTTTTCTTCTCTGGAGACATCCAAATTGAGTTCTGTATAACAGACAAATCTGGAGACAAACATGACGTATTTTGGAAAAATTAACAGTAAGGCCCGCTAAATACATGAAGATTCTTGGTAAAACCTGAGTAAGCCTGAAAAGGTCTCAACCTAAACTCCTTGGGCAACAGTGGGTATGGAACTTTACTGGGTGAGATTTAGTCTCACAACAGGAAACACAGACCTAAAGAACAATATCAGCTTGTATTTTCAATAGCAAAATATTTTAAAATACATAGACTATCCTTTAGTTCACCTTTTTTTTTTCTTCTTGTTTTAATTGCTTTCATTATTCTAAAACAAAGAGCTTTCCTTTGCTCCCAAAGAGAAAGTCTTATAATGCCTACACATGAGATGTAGATACAGTAACACTATCTGCTTTCAAATCTTACATGGAGAATTTGAAAATATTTGCATTATTCTCAATAAATATCATTTGCTGCTACATGTATTTGCCTTATCACTTGAACACAGGGTTAGTAAAAAAATTGTTTTGAAAAATTAACAAGAATGGAAAAATATGGCCTACAATGAACAAACGTGACCAGCCAGACAACATTAAAATATACTAATCAGGCTTGCAGCTACCAAGAGCTGACCTCTCAAACAGAATCCTGAAAATCCTATAGCTTTGCCAACATGAAAATGCAGAAAAGACAGTGGTTTTACCTGCTCAGAAACCAGGAGGACAGTGACAAATACAGACTTCAGGAAGCACTACCTAAAGGGTACCTCAGGCATTGAGGGAATGAGGTTAAGTTTCAGACACTTGCATATTTCACATAAACCCTTTGCTTTTTTTTAACCTTTCCCTAATATCAATAACACTTTGTTTCAATTATTACTAATTATTAATGTTGATGTGTCCCTCAAACCACACTCGGGAGCTCTTCAGCCAGTCGTACACAGCATGTATCAAAGATGGCGCCCAGAACCGGTATCATCCTGTCAAAAACCCCACCTGAAAGGGAAGTGAAGGCCTGGAAAAAGAGTCCAGCCAGAGGCAGCCTAACGCAGGGTTCATGATGCATGCCCATAAGCAACCCACAACCTACCTTACAGCCTCACAAAAGCCAACTTTTGGTAGAAGTTAAGCAGAACAGTGATGAATGAGTATCACAAGTCCTAGAGAATCGGACGGATCTTCCTGCTTGGTCTAGAAACTCCCCACAGATCTTGTCAGACCATGCCGCGGGCCAGGCCGAGCAAGTCGTTCTTTACAAGAAAAGCCGTTAGGCAGCAGCTGTGGTAACAGCCCTTTGAGCCTCAGCAAATTGCAGGGTCAATGCACAGGTTTTTTCACTTCATGTGCAAGAACTAAGAAGATGCCCTCTCAGTAACTGGAAGGTTTCCGGAAGGCACAGCAAGTGGCTCCCCCACAGGGAGAGGCCTATCAGACTTGCGTTAAATTACTGAAGTAACACTGACACAGGAAGACAAAGGCTGATGAGAATTTACAACTCTGCAGAAGTAGCAGGGCTTTTGAATCTTCTAATACTTAAAACTCAATAAACAACCACTTTACAATACACATTTCCTCAGTCGAGGAGCAAAATCTGCAACAAAAATATTTCCAATAACTAAAAGCAGGCACACAAACTTTCCTGTTGAAATGATTGTGAAAGGATTTTAGCAAATTTAAACAAAAGAGTCACTTTTATTAGAAGTGACTGATGTTTTTGTCAGAAAAGTTCTCAATTAATTCAGTTTTGGGAGTTCTGGGGAAAAAAAAATAAAACACTGAAATTCTTGCAATAGAATTTGTAACGAAAATAAAAACATTCATCTTCACTGAAAGATGCCTGCCGGAAGAAAAATGGTATCTTTCTCCAAAAGCTCCAGTATATGTAATTAATTGGACTTTACTATACCATTAACTCCCCATTTTCCACAGTAGTTCTGCCTATTTGCTACCTACAATGTGTAAAGGTTTTGTTTCTTTGTTTTTTTTAAACCCCTGAAGTAACTCCTGCCCTAAGATTTAATAAAGGAGGGTTTATTTAATCAGCCATGATGGAAATTCAGTAGATGTTGATCTGCTTCTGGAAAAAGAACAGTATCAATATATTTAAAAAAATTGCCTTTTCACTTTACAAGGAAAAGACGATCATCAGTCAGCATTATATAAAAAAAGAGAGTGTGAAAATATAGGTGCTGTGGGATTCAAACCTGCTATATTCTGTACACAAACACAGATTCCTCAGGCAAGGAAACCACAGCCCTGGCAAAGTCATCATCCTCAGACAGATGTTTGGGAACTCACTCATGTCTCACCAATAGGGAAATATATAGAAAATCTAATATTGAAAAAAATTCAAAATTCAATCAACACCTCATATTATTTCATTACACAGTCACGTGCATAGTAGACTATATTTAGTACTCAATGTAAATTTTTTTTTTTTTTTTTTTGCGCGCAATAGCATAGTATGCTGTTTCCAGAATACATGACCTTTTTTCAAACTTTGTTAAGTATTTCCTGGGAAATACAGAACAAGTGAAATTATGTCACAATTATCAATATTGTTCTCGCATATTTTTTAATTATTTTATTTTAATACTCTTCTGGGTTAAAAAAAGAATAGAGGGTGTTGTGTGAAGTTCCAAATGAGTGCCTTGGAAAGGCTGTTTAACTCAGGACCTGAATGAGGACAGTTTTCTTCTTGTACTGTCACAGCAGCAGGCTGAAACACTGACTTGAAAAGAAAACCTTGACAGGAAACTGCCTAGCTTCCATACTTAGCATGACTTATACCTATTCCCATGAAATTAATAAATAAATCTCAAAATTAACTTAAGGTTGGCTATCTTCACACATACCATGTCAGGCCTTGAGTCCTTAGCTTCTAAGGATATCTTTACACTCAAGTCACTTACATGACTGCAGCCCATGCAGACATATTCATAAAAGCTTCAGATTAACACTCTCAGCCACCAGTAACAAATGAACTGCGAGATTAAGGAGTTCAAGAGCTGACTTCAAAACATACCCAATACTCAGGCCACCAGATCACACCCATACTTACAATTTTGAGGCCACACTGCTAACAGTATCCAAGCCACCCAGCTTCAAATGAACAGGAAAGAACAGGAGACAAAGGTTCCTAGACAGTACTGTGAGTACTGACAGCTTACGTGTCCAGAAGCTACATAACATCAGCTGCAATCTATTGACCAGGTCCATGCAACATATATATATATATGTACCCGTGTGTGTATCTACATATATATGTAAAAAAAAAAATATACACTGGCCAAGCATTTCAAGTGTGAACAAGTAAAGTTAGTTGCACAGTTACAAAAACATGCTTCTCGCTTAATTTGCTCTATTTCTTACAGTATAATCTCTGAACATTAGGTGCTTTTTTTAAACAAACTTAAAGATTAATGAATTTTTAACCAGTAGGCACTTCTGCATGAAACAAAGAAACATACCTACAAATATATTGTAAGTTCTCTAATTTTAAAATATTACCTCAGAAATGTAAAATTTGAGCATTACAGCCAGCACCCTTCCAACCACAATAAATCATATTTTTAAACAAGCTATAAAAAAATCACGTCTCTGTTATACCTTCAAAGTATAAATATGAAATATTCAAACCAAGTAATGCAAAAGCATTTGCAAATGGCTTCTACTCTTTCTGTTTTCCATCACTGACATGTATTTAACTGAAACAAAATGTAAGAAAACTACCATGTTCAGAAGTAATGAGAACATCAATTTGACATGACAATAACTCTGGGCACCTATCAATGTTCATATTTTCAAACATTAACAATTATATCGCATTAACATACAATGACTTCTCTACATGTTTAAGCTCAAACTATGTAATATTATGTCAGGCACTGAATAAAGCCTTAGGAAAGAGCTGAAGTTTACTGCGCTGTGAAGGTTGCAAGTATACATGTATTTCCCCAAAGCTGATATGGTCTGTGAATTCATTTCATCGGAAACTTCAATGAGTTCCTCATTTGCATTTTCTTAGGCTGCTACATTTCTTTATTTAAAAAAACAAAACAAAACAAAAACCAAACACACCTACTTTCATAGAAACAAATCAGTACTCAGGTGACATTTTAATATTAGGTGGTTGGTATTTTCTTTTCCTGACATTGTCAGTAGGGGTTTTGGCTTACCTTCTCTGTTTACTCCAGAGTTTGAGCTGACACCTGTGGCCACCCAGGTTGTACTCAGTTTAGCAGCTGCCAGACCTTAATCAGCTTTCTACAATGATTTTTCCAGCAGCCTTCCCTGATCCACAGGATCAGGTTTGGCATTTAATCCCACTGGTAAAATTTATCTAGATTTAATCTCTACAATGAGATTTTCCTTGTTGAATGTCATATTATTACGTTTACGCTACTTCACAATTTTTCTTGCCAAAAGACCAGACTTTTTTCAAGATATTTATGAGAATAGCCCTTGAGGAAGGGTGCTATGATTATGTTTATTTCCACATTGCTAGGCTTAGCTGATACAAAAATACTTTCTGGATTTATACATCTTGTTATTTATTCTTTGAATAATTATTCTGCATGCAAGAATACATTTCTAAATAAAATGTATGTGTAGGAAAGGGTAAGAAAAGGAACAGCCACCATCCCTACCATCTTTTGAAAAGCCAACACATCAGATGCCTGAAGAAAGAAATTTCAAAGTGTGACTTCCTGGCTTTTCTTGTTCTCAAAACTGACAAAAATAAACGTTGGCAAACACACTAGATTTTTTTTTTCCTAATCTTTAGTTTTGTCTTTGTTTAAATAGCCTAAGATCACAGAACAAGTTATAGTGAATTAGTATCATACTGAGGAGTTTCAAGCCATTCCTGCACAGGTATAAACTTTCCTCACTGGAAAAGTCCTTGCATAGTACAGTTAGAATACATCTCCTTCCGTGTTTATATTCAGATCAGGTGTGTGCTTTTGAAGCACACTTCTCAAATGTCCCATTACTGTGCTTTGTTGCACACTTCCAAAATGTTTTGGACTGCATGACCTGGATTCCTTTTGGACAAAATTAGACCAGAAGGTTTAATGCATTTCAGGGAGTGCTACTGCACATTCAGTCCATAGGACCAGACTACACAGAATCTGCAGTGAAATCCTTGCAACACATATAAGATAAACACCAGGTCTTCAGCACCAACTGTTTCACTTTACATACCTACTACTGCACTGTACTACTTGTTAACATACAGACAGTTTCCGATTTCCAGAACAAAGAATTAGACCGTGACTACCCTGAGCACCAGAGAGGTGCTACAATGCGGCTGCGTGCATTCACTTCAAGAGAGACACACGTGAATAGCTCAGAATTTTCAGTTCAGCTTATATTGCTCTTGGTTAAATATCTGAAATGCTCAAAGCTGGAAATTCAACTATCAGTACTACATAGAAATACGTTAGGCTATCATCCTTGTAAAGTAAACCATCTTAATACCCATAACTCTTAATCACCTATACAAAACAGAGTAAAGAGAGAATCTGACTACATGAGCAAGACCACTGGAGAATTCCCACCTTCTTCTCCAGCAAGTACCATGTACCTGCTTCAGAGATGAAGTTTTTCAATGTCTCTGAATGAGATCCTGAATGTCAACCACTACATTCCTGACAAGCATCAACCTACTAGAAACATTAAATAAATCTTCATAGACTTGCCAAGAACACAAGTGCACTTGTAAATAATGGTCTCGCTTCAATTTACCTCTCGGTATTTTCTCTCCTCCTCTTCCTTCTTATTCCTTCCAAACACCCAAACTCCCTTCACCACTCTGTTCTCTTTCACTGACATCCGAATCACATCACTTAAAATACATATTTATTCCTCTATACCTGTACTAATATTTAGTCATCTGAACAACAAAACTACAGCTTGTTATCCTACAGTACTGCACGGATAATGTTCTGCAGAAAAACAAACTCAGCATAACCACTCCTTCTGACTTTAAAAACTGTGAGACTTTGTAATAAACTATGCTTTCTGTTCTATTCTTTTTATTAATACTACTAGTCAACTTTTTTGCTCTCTCCTACTAAGACTTTAAAATTTTTAGCTGTCCAGTTCTATTCAGCTATTAAATAAGGTGTTGAAGTGTGAGGAAGAGGGAAAGTTGGAAGACGCAGGATGATAGCAACAGGCTTCGATTTTCAGAATTACTAGTAATGTTAACGTTACCAGTATTGATTCTTATTAGCTCAAAGTAAAAAAAATATTTATCTGAGGATAAATTAATATAAAATGCTATTTACATACGAATGAGCTTCACTGTGAAGCTTTGGAATAGGAGTAGCATATAAAGAGCATGATCACAAAAAGAATCAAAACCCCAAACAACGGTCTAAAAAAAAAAAAAAATCATGTTGTGCCTGCATATTTTAATCCTCTAGCATAATTGTAAAGATTTCCAGTAGTCTGCTTAGCACATTCACACACAAAAAAGAAGAAATTAAATATGACCTATTGAAATCCAGATACTCATGACATGTCAAGTATATGGAAACACTTGTATCACATTTGGTGTAAACTGTGCTCTTTCTTTCTGTAAGGATGATATTTTGACTACATGATACAGCAGAACATTTTCTGAGACATTTTAAATCAAATTTTATTATGTTCTTACTGCAATTATCTTCTTAGTGCAATACAAAGTCTGTCTAATTACATCTACATATATCTATTAAAAGGAAATCTCCACTCTGTAAAATCTATTTTCCTAACTCTTCTCTTTCCTATTAGCTAAATTGTTCTTCTGTCATGCATAAGCAGTGTTTAAATTATTTACTTTTTCCTCCTGTTTCAACATTAATGTAAAGTCCTCAGTTTGTCCTTCAGTCCAATTCTATAGAAGCGTTTTGGAGCCAGCCTGCAAATTTCAAAGACTGTTGGGTTTTTTTTTCCCCCTTATATGTAACAGAGGCAAAATATGATGATCTATGGGAATATATGTAAGTATCAAGTTACATAGAAGAGGTAGTAGCAAGTAGCCAAAGAACAATAAAATAGCAAATTCTCTACTAAGGTACATAATTATGTTTCAAAGCATAGCTAAGAGCAAGAAACATCCCAAGAAAGTATAGCTGCTCTTTAGCTGAGTGTAAGTTTTCCATTCAATGCAATTAAAAATCTCTACTTTGAAGTTACTTTTTTTTTTTCATTGTTAACATAATATTTATTATCTGCATTGTGTGGGCAATCAGGACTGATGTATACAACTATCAAAAAAATATGCAATTATCAAGAAAAAATGCACAGCTTGCCTTCACTGACGTACTGCATTTTCTAAGACTGCAGGATATGCAATCCTGCTGTAATAACTGCCATCAGTTAAATTACAGCTTTTGAGCAATGAAGATAATGTTTGTAAAGTCTTCTAACCTTACTCACGAGCATGCATTTTGGAAGAAATCATCACTTAGTATAAATCACTGTAGTCAACAGAGATGCATCATTATAGGCTCTAAAGGCCTATTCTTATTCTTTTTTTCTCTTTTTTTTTTTTTCTACAGAGACTGAAGGGTTTGTTGCTTTTACTCAAATTGTATGACAAATGAGGAAAAAATTAAACTTGGCACTATTTCAGAGCTGATCTTGTTTACTACTCCTCCCACTCACAGCCATGTAGAACATATATGGTAATGAAACTTCTCCTGGTGCAAAAACAGTAATATGGGACAGTAACAACAGAAAAGATTTTATAGTGCTTCTTAAAGTGATTTAACATCTGGAAAGAAGGAGAAACAGCTAACAACATGGGACTAGTGTGCTCCCAATGAACCACCAGGAAGCACTGCACAAACTACTGATTACTTCTAAAACTAAAGCTTGGGGTACGCGAGCTAAAACTTATCTAGGAGCTCTAGTTAATACTCTCAAGACTAGGCAGAATGGTAGAAAATTAAACAAACAGTTTTGATCTTTACTTATTTATAAAGCTATTCTCTGTGCAGATTTGCATATGGTGAACTACCATCCTCCCTATTTCCTAATAGATAAAGAACTTTCCTGGTTTGGCCTCAAGGTTGCCTTGATTTCTGTAAGCTGTAATAGCTCCCAAGGGATTACTAGTAAAAGCTGCAATTTACTTCTAACTTTTTGTTTGTTTTCTTATGCTGGATGGGGAGGCCAGAGACAGGTAGTATATGGACTGCTAGACCAGCTTAACTTAACCTGGAGATCTCCGTTTACTAAAGGAATTCATATCTGGCTGCTTCAAGACAGCTCTCCATCTCTTTGCTGGCTGAGGGGCCAAGATCTCACCTTTGTCCTCTAGTAAACATACACACACGACAAGGCTTTTCCCTAAAACAGGGAAACTTTGTGCTAACTGAGACTCGTTCAAAAAAGTTCAAAAATCATCTTGGAGACTTCTGCAATTTGCCTTTTATTTTGCCTTCAGTTAAATAAGAGTTAAAGGAATTCATTTTGCAACTTAGTATGTCATCAGTTAGTACAGTACAGCCTCTACAAAAGCTCACAGTGACTGGATTTTAAGGAGACAGTAAGAATCAAAGTACTGGATATTGAAGTTTCAAGAATAGTGAAGCCTTTACAGAATTGTTTACTCAGTAAACAATCACAAACATTAATTTATACCTATGAATAACCACAGGTTAAAGGAAGGAGTTTGTACTGCTATTATTTCAACATATAAGAAACCAAAACCATCAAAAATAGAAGGTTGGTAAGGGAGGCATAATTAGAAATTAACAGTTAATGACTTCAATCTTTGCCTCTTATTTTGATAAGTATAAAATATCTTGGTCAGTATAGCCTAGTCTCTACACAAACAATAATTATTTACTTTTTGCCACACATGATTGATAGACAATCCTCAAGTAACCATAATAAGCAAGCTACACTTACCCTTGTGTCAGACTTACCCTTGTGTGGGTGCGAATATGCATCTTCAAGCCATCATTCTTGCTGAAAGCTTTGTCACAGTAAGGACACTGGTAAGGACGCTCACCTGAAAACAAGAAAAGCATCAGAATCCATAAATACGGCCTCAGTATACAAAGGTCTTGCAGCACAGTTATTTGTCAAACTGAGGTACTTTTTTCTGGCCTTGTCTTCACACTCAGTTCAAACAAAAAGACATCTAAGCATTAGGAAAATTACAAATAAATGTCCACCTTAGCAGGATGCAGGGCTGGATAAAATTATTCCTCTTTGCTGCTTGATTTTGTTCTAGCAATATATGAATACACACAGAGAGCCTTGGGGAAAAAAAAAAAGAAAGAAAGGAAAAAAAATAAAAGAAAACACCTACTGACCTTGCTCAAACCACATTCTACAGTGACTTACACATGGTCACTTTTATGGCTAGGCATTAACTGCTCCCAAGTATTTCTTCTATTTCACATATGGTTGTTATTAGAGCCCTCTGGGTGTCAGAATCCCAATGAAATATAAAATTTACTCTTTTTTAATGCTGTATCTGAACTGTGTTAGAAGCTAGTTAATCAAAAGCTTCTGCAATTTTTGTGTCAAAATTTATGATTGAAATGGAAGCAGAAGGATCTTAGCATCTCCCTTGCAGCATCCCATACCTTAGAGGTATTTAGTTTAATGCTCCATTAAACTGGTGTCATTTAGCATCGATTTTCACAAACTCACATTAGCGTAATGTGGATACTGAGCTATTCAGAACCAAAGAATGAAGAGTTTCTAAGCTAGCTCTATAATTTGGAAGAAGTCATAAAGCTTTATAACTCCGTAAGGGCATTTTAATTTTTAACTCTTTAGGCAATGCACTGGAATCTGAGTCTATTGCCTCCTCTTCCTGTACACAATGCTTTAAAAGCAAGTATCAGGTTGTTTCTAGTACAAAACCAGAATTCAACAAATTAAGACACAATAACTATTTTTCTATTAACAAAATAGAATTTGTTCTACACGGTCATAAAGCTGAAGGTGTAACAAACCTTTACTTGCAAATTCAAGTTAAGCAAAGCCTATTCCACTAAGTCAATGCACAGCTTTCTGCTCATGAAATAATCTTGGCATGTATAGAAAGATTTAACATAGTCCAAATGTCAAAACACGTATTAACACTCATACTCAATCCTGGAAAATAGGCACGATTAACTACATTTTACAGTTAAAAAATCTTCCAGACGTATTTCACTGATATGCCAAAGATCAGAGTGTAAGAAAGTGGCAATAACAGAGATAAGCATTTAAAGTTCCACAGTCACTAATAACAGGGATATTCATCTTGGAGAAAGGAAGCCTGATCCCTCTTCTCATCTTTTCTCCACATGAGGTATTCCTCCATGACTGCTCAGAGGGAAGATATTGGATGTCTTCTTTCTTATGAACAAGATGTCAAAGGATCACAAAAAGTATGTAATGGAGACAGCTTACAGAAACAGTTCTTCAGAAGGACCAGTTGTGAATACAGCACAGCTGATCAACTGATGGCCACTGTTGTACATAAAATCTCCACACAGGCATTGGTTGTGCAGAGATTTGAGGGCAGCTGAGATGATATAATTATTGAAGTAAAGGGATAAAAAACCCCACTTATAAAAAACCTTCTGTTCTTTTCTGTCTTTTACTACTGTTTAGGTAACTCTTGTTAATGACAGCAGCAAAACACTGTGTAGCAAAGTACTTGTGAAATACAAATATTTTTCTCTTGTATTCTGCCATCTCTCAGAATGCACAATTGTCTGAATTTGGCCTCTTTTTTTTAGGATGATGACAACAATCACTGTGTTATAGCTGTGTTTTCATTGAGCAGTTTGAAATACGATACTCTCTCTCATGACCCTTGATGTCTTTAATCCGTGCCTCCAAAATTCAAACACTCCAACAGTTGTCAGTACTCATATTTAATTAATTCATCTGACATTTTTATGTTTTAGGGCTTTTGAATGTAAAAGTTAAAGCTTTCAGCAGTTTGTAAGTAGATGAGCGATGACAGGTAAGAGCTGTACCCCTCTTCCCTCTCTCCCTCATCTCCCCTCTCTCTTATAAGAGAAAGACTTTTGCTTTCAAAGGATGGTTTTGAGTTTGTCTGAAATGGATTAAGTGTGTCCTGCAGAAACTAACCGTGGAGACCAGGGTATTTGAGGAGTAAGGTCTTAAAAGCTTTCAGCAGATGCCAGTAGAGGGCAACAGTATGACTTCGTATCAACATGTTACACCTGAAAAAGTCTGGCTTCCAGAAGCTGTTATGTACTGTAAATTTTCAAAGATCTCCACTGTTCCAAAATATCAAGTTTACTATATAACACAGACTGCAAGCTCTGACTTAACAGTGATGCTTGGTGACATCCTATTTTTCTACATTATAAAAACAATTTCTCATGCACTTGTGTCATTAATAATTGCCAGTAAAACAACTTAAAAGATGACCCAAGAAATTTTTCTGTTGCTCTTGTTTGTTTGTTTGTTTTCTTTCACCTAATCTTTGTAGCCTGGATGCCCAAAATATATAAAAGCGCCCCTGTGCTTATATAAGCGACTGTTTCCCTGTGCATGCGCGTCTTTTAAATGTGTAATTTATCTTCTACCTCAAAGAGTTTTCAGATTTTACAAAATTAACTGTGGGCCACTTAAAACAAATCTGTGCTTGCAACATCCATGTTTCTTAGAATAAATTTTCTTAGTCTCTCTGTAACCGGTCCAAAGACGAGTTTGTGCCACACTCTATTTAGTGTATCAGGAGCCTAGGCAACTAATTCAGATTTCATGTCTGAACTTGTGGACAGCAGATTTTGGCAAGATTGTTACAATCCTAGTTATTAAATTCTCTCTCTCTGGTAAAAACTAAACTTCTCTCCCTGCTTCAGAACTAGACGAGGCAAACATTATTCATGCTACCAGTCAGTTGCTCGTAAGACTGATCCCAATAACAGATTCGTCAATGAGACTACTGGGAAAGCAGGTGTTCCCCATGAGAAGTCTTAGACAGTCTCTCTCACTTTAAGTCCTGTAAAATAAACAGGAGCAGTGGTTCCTTTCTCTAATACTGCAATATGCAAATGGCGTAAGATGACAACAGAGAAAAAAAAAATTGAAAAATAAATAAATGTATTCCTCTCACCCATGAAGGTTTGCTGAAGTGCATGGTTTCATACAGAACTATTGCAAGTGTCTGCAAATGAGAGGGTTTTGTGCTTCAAAGTTTAGAATTGCCACTAAGAAAAACTAGAGAGCAAGTGTGATATGACAAAAGCTCCTGGGAAGGTGACATGATCCATCAATGCTTTCACATCTGTCTGCAATCAACAAAGACCACTAAAAATCAATTATAAGCATTGGAATATTAAACCAAGCTTCAGATCAACTCACGCACAATAAATACTTGGGAGATTTCCAGATGTCAAACTTCTCTGATCAGAAAGAGAATGGATCTTTTACAAGGAGATTAGAAGCAAGAATGATTAAGATGAGCAAATGAAAGTGTTGCAAGTCATGTATCTCTCTCTATTTCTCTTGTCCTCCCAAAAAGGAGTTACAAAGCATCAGAATGAAAAGAAAGCTATTTCTCCTATGACAAACTACAATTTCTTCTTGGATTTACTGCTAGAAGCATGCTTAATGAGATGTGGTGTCAATGTGTGATAACATCATACTAAGAGGGGGTGCACCTTAGGTAAAGTTGTTGATGCTGATTAACAATTATGCCATTTCCACTCTGCATTTTTATTTATATATGATAAATATATCAATATATATAAAATATAGAAATATCTGTATGTTTGAAGGCAATGATAAATACTTACAAGGGGTATCATACTGAAGTACACAGTGCACTGTTCTTTTACTGTACTGCCTTCTAATTCCAGTCAATAGTACAGTAAGTTTTCAAAGGTATTGTTTCACAAAGTGAGGGTGGCTGGTTGGGGTTTTTTAAAATCTGATTCATATAAAAAAATATGGATAATGTGGGGGAAAAAATTCTTTGAACTTACAAATACACTTTCAAGCCCTAATCCTGACACATTTGGAAAATATCTGAAAAAAGGCCTGAGCTTCTATGTTATCATTAGCAACTCTGCCATTAAACCGCAACTGAGACGATGATCTGCACTTTTCACTACAACATTTCACCAGGATTTCTGCTTTAGTACAGTATCAACATCCAGTAGGCATATTAAATACATCTTAATTTGACAGCTTGTCCAGTCAACATGCCCAGAAGTAATGTTGTGAATGCAACAATAAGAATAATTGCTATCATTAAAACAGCAGAACATTCAAGACAGACAGATGTAATAAATCCTATGTTTACCCTCGAGTAACAGCTGACTGTCAATGTCCCTGCTGTTCAAGAACAAACTGCCCAACACATTAATGGCACTTCTGTACAAATAACCCCAAATAAATAATCCTTGGATAAATTGCAGTGGATTTAATATAATTCAAAGTCTAGACATTCCACCTCCAGATTTTGTATGAATAAAAACAAAGCTTTTAACATAATAAAAATAAATTTAACCCTAATACAAGGATTACGAAAAACAATTCCGTGACTGAAAACCATATGTGATTTTGATCTGAAAACATGTCATGATAGAGTTGGTATCTTTTTTTCTCAAGTGTGTACACCTCTAGCTTGAGATCACAATACCTACTGGACCTTAACATAGCATTAAAAGTTAAACACCAGATTCTTCCATTTCACTTCAACTCAGGATGGACAGTTTCCTATGAGGCAATTGCAAACAAAGGTGCCATAAGGCAGTATTTACTCAGATTTCCCGAACTGTGATACCTCTGGGAGCAAAACAAGTAAGAAACAAAACCAAGTACACATTAGTTCTTCAAGATTTCAGTGGCTACAGCTGGACATTTAATAAAGACTTTGAGACACAATAATTCAAATTAGTCATATGTGTTGCTATTTTCACACTGTATTTTGCATTCCTCGTAGTCAATTTAGCCACAAAAAAAAGTCTAATTACAAAATCAGGCAGAAACTTGATATAAACACCAATGTTAGTGTGATTTACTTCGAAACAACGACCTCAGGTAAGATCAACCAAATATGTACTTTAAAGGTGACAAATATATTCCCATCAAATGAGACAAATGAAACTGCATCAAAGAAAGAGTCCTTATCTGAAGAGACCGTAACAAAAGTATCTGAAGAGATCAGCAAAACAAAAGAGAGAAACAGAGGCACAGAGAAGATGGTCAACAGCATGCAAAAGTATGCATTTGATGGACTATTACATTCAGTTTTGGAAGTAGCTTCATAGATCTCTGTCAAACCATACAAGGGCATTACTTCTATTTAATTCTGTTAAATTTAGAGTCATATTTACTGTCCACATTCCCATGCAGCTTGCTTGGTCACTTGTATGCAATTCTCAGGTGTGTATGTTAGCTTTCTTGTACGAATTCCCTGGCTTTCTGTCTTAATGGGAACTAAACTGCTTTATTAAGGAATGAAGAATTTGAATTATACAGTGAATTTATCACGGGGGGGTATACTCTTAATATGTCTGTGCTTGGTCATTTGGGGTATTCAGCACCACTGATCTAGATCAACACTCACTAACATCAGAAAAAGACTTATAGATTGCACTGAACATCAGATCATGGGCAGTGTATGTAACTTAAAAGGAATTGTTTTCTTCAGTTTTCTTTAAAAAATTAACAACTAATTATGGCAATGTGGTCCCTCAGAATCTTCCACAGACCATTTACCACCTTCTAAATATAGCTCCTTTTCAGATGTTGAACTACATATTATATGGATTAGAAGACTATTTATTTTTTTTTTATATATATATATATGTATGACTGTATTATTTCAAAATGTCAATTTTCAGAACAGTTATGGTGAAGTATAATCCTTTTTAGAGACCTAACTTAAGACTGGGGTAGGGGAGAGGGGGGAAGAAGGGAGACTCCACCATTGCCCAACTGTGGTGGAAAGAAGGCAGTTCACCTGGGGAGGAATTCAGAGGCAAGGGGGCCATCTGGATCACACATGCAACACTCCATACCAGGTGATCAACAGGGCAGGCCAGAATGGGAATTGCAAGAGGGTTTTTTTAGTCAGAGATAATTTGAGGTGATGACAGCATTCAACAGCAAGTAAGGATGGGCAAAAGGTTAACGGATATAACAAAATGATAATCTGTGACATATGCTTTAGAACATTATCTGTTCATATAGAGCACTTGACAGCTTTACACATTTATCCTCAGCTGCTGTTGCTCTGTATATGATGTTTCCATCAAATTAAAAAGCAAGTTTGTGTCCTTAACTGTACAGCATTCAGCTAATGTATTATACAAATATGTACACACAAAGAAACCTAAGATACACAGAACTTATTTTCTCCCACATGAAAAGAACTTCATCAGGAATTAAAATTAAGCTAAATAGGAACTCAAGGAACCAAGTGATTTCAACAGAACTTGAATTAGAAAATGCCAGAAAAAGCAATTATTGAATGAAGATTAAATATTCACTTTAAGAAAATATGAGTAAATTTCACCACCTTGGTGTTGTACAGCATGTAAAGTGGCCCTTGAGAAGAGAAACACTTCTTCAAAATAACAAATTTCCTCTTGTGTAGAGGAGACAGTTTTCTAGATACTGAGTAGCATTTTCAAAAGCATTTAATACCCTAGGTCTCTTAAGCATTTTTATAACTTTGACCAGGGGTTCTAGGAAGGGAAAATAACAGGAGAGTAATCAAGAAGCTTGGCCAACTGCAGCAGCTAGCTGCTCTCTTTACAACACCTGGACTTCTCTTAATCTGGACTAGACAATAAAAACAATGATCTAGCCCATACAGAATTCTGGCCTGCCTGATTTTCAGCCATTAAACACTCAAACTTTAGCACTTCAGAAGGTACAGAAGTACCCACACAGGAGTAGCTTTCTCATGCCAAGAACCAAACAACTTAATGATCTGAAAGATAAAAGACTTGTGGATGTCAGCCAAGACAAGACCCAGAAACACCAAATATACATGTAATTCTATGCTTACAGTCAGCCAGATAAAGAAAGGGATAGCTCTCTGACTGCTCCGAGAACAGTCCTGTTGCCTGAGAGAAATGGGAAAACAGTACTCAGGTATGGGTCAGTTAGAGACATTTCTTATGCATTCTTCATTTTAACCAACAAACTTAGCAGACTCCAAAGACAAGAGATAAATATTTCTGCCTTTTTTTTTTCTTCACCGATAATTAACAACACTAAGCCTGTGTATTTGTGAATGCTTTCTAACCAAGCTCCAATACTTGTGTATTTTCCAGGCACAAGGGAGAACTAGAATTGCTTTTATGTAAGTCAACCAAATGCGTTTCCCATTCATTAAAAATGGTCACATATTTAATAAGAAAAAATTTGAATGCTATTCGAATAATTCAGCAATTACCAAACAATTCGGTTTCCCTATGAATGGAGCATTAACATCTATGACTTCAGTGAACCCAATGTTTTAAAGTACATGCATTAATCAATCAGTAATTCATTTGATCTAAAGACGTCACTAGCATTCAAATAATCTATCCCTTATAAGAACATTTCTTCGTTCATGGAAGCAGACAACAAGAAGCTGACAGCTGCATGAAACTTTACAGGTACTTTTAAAGATTTAACTGTTGTCTGGAGATAAATAGGACAATGATGTATAAACTGAAAGGTTTAGAAATGCAGAATCCTTACCTTTGAGGCCTTCTGCAAGCTCCTTTTTAAATTTGGTAGATAAAAGAGATCATTTATAAGTTATTGAATAGAAACAACCTATCTGTAGACAGTTGCAAGCTGTTCACTGACTAGATACAGATACGTTTTCTCACATACTTCATTGTGATATGAGAGGAAGTTCCTTTAAGCTTCCCTTTCATCTTTTTTTTTTTTTAATGTAAGAAAATATAAATTACTTATCATGTAATTTGCCAGAAGATTTGCTACAGTGAGGATCCTGGCTGTACATTATTTCTTATATCCATGAACAAACAGTTGTCTGTTTAGCTGTTAAAACTTTGGAGACATATTTCACACAGTAATAAACAAGAGTTATACTGTACTTCAACTCATTGCTTCCTTCAACTACTTTGAAGTCTTTTATGTTCATAGATGACTGAACTACTGTTAATAACCAAATATTTTTATTATAACTCCACAACTAATATTTTGTTTGGTTACTTGGGAATTTTTACACAAAAGTGCAAACTTTGGACCTAGACTTTTATAGAGTTGGACCTTAACTATTATTTTAGGTATGCTCAAATGCCTACTTAATCAAATTGTAGAAATGTGACTACAATGACAAAGTTAGGGCCATAACATCAGGGTTTCTCAATGCAGAGGATTAGAGATATCTCAATAAGGCAATCAGCACTTAAAAGTTATAGGGGACAAGTATGATGAAATGTTTTCACAAGCTTATAAAACAGTCTTTAATTATGGAAATGGAAATTGAAAAGGTAAGCTTAACTGTGTTGACACAAAGGATATGGAAGTCCATGGTGGGAATGCTTTTTGCTGTTTTAATGTAGTCTGTTGGTATTATCTTTTATTCACGTATATAGAACCAAATTCACAAAGAATCTTCTCAACTCGTGCTTACAAAATAAAGCTGCTTTTTCCACAAACCAGAGAATATAACATGTAAGAATGCCACATTAGAGTCATGGCTTTTAAATGGTATAAAATAGAAAAATTAATCTTTTCAGAAAACATTTAGGACAGCTGTAAAGTCATAGATATCTTACTGGCTTTTTATCAGGACTTTGACTAAATGTGATGGGGAAAGTAAAATAAGTTTACGTTTTAACCTGCATTTGCACGTGTAAGCATTTTCTGGAAGACATGTATGGTCATCAGTTTACACACTCCATTACATAGGTGAGGGACAAGACAGCATTGAAAGGACAGAATTACAGTTAAAACACTCGATTCTCTTAACTCAAAAATAAATTAACCTGCAAATATAAACTACCTCCCAACAACTTCCATTGTTCCACAACTTGATGTGCTACATCCCAAAGATGGAAGAGATTAGGATAGAAGTAATTAAGAAAACAACAGTATAAATATCAGAGAGGTAAAATGCCTGTGTGTGTATATATGTGTGTGTGTATAACATAGGCACACACAAATACATACACATAAGACTGCAATTAATATATTTAAATACCTATGTATAGGTCAACTGCAAAGCTGCACAAACCACAGGCAGTAACTGTTAACACTGAAAGTTGCTTGAAACTTTAGGAAAGTAATTAACCTCCTGGCCCTCAGTTTTCAAGCCCAAAGAGCAGACCACAGAATTTCTTTTACAATTTATGAACAAGCCAAGGAATTTATATCACAGTCAGAGGATTCTTTTGCTGAATTAACCCCAGCTCCCTCTGACCCTAAAAAGTCATAAACCAACAGGATACAGCAGAGGGAGAATGTGCTATAGTGTTTCAGCTGACCTACAGAGCGCTGTCTCTGTCATGCCAAGGCTGGAAACCCAGATGATGAATTACAGAGTAATACGCCAGGTTCAGACACAAACATCAACCCCTTCTCTCTATACATACACATGCAGACATGTTCACTCACCCCAAACCAGCTCAGTTTCTGCAAAAGGCAAAGTACTGTTAGGGCTCATTTAGAGAGTCTTACTCTAAGATAAGAGAAGGAAGAGAATTCCTTATCGAAGAAGCATACATACATTTGTGAGTAACAATATTTCAGAACACATGCTGCATATTAAATAAAACCCAAACCCCTACTGAGCTTCTCTTTTTGTATATGGATTATTAATCACAGCAAAAATACAATCCCAAAGCAGGACCAGGAGGGTATCCAAGAACCTCAGCTTTTATAAAGAACATCTTTATAAATAAAAAAAAGGATAAAAATCAATACACAACTCTCTTTAAAAGAGCTCTGCCTGGCTTTATTTGGTAAATACAGAACAAAGCCTCTTATACAAAGTAGCTGACAAAACAAAGTCCAGCTGACCACACGCACAGAAAATGGGGTAACACAAATGGCTGTACCAGGACCTCAAATGTAATCAGCTGTAATCACTAAGACATGAAGGTCTTCACAATATTTACACTTATGGTGTACTGCTTAGTTGCACCAAGAGCTTAGCCCCAGCTGGCCTTGAAATCATCTGATTTCAAGATGAATGATGTCTTTAAAACAGACAGTGGCTGGTCGTTTCACTTCTAGCTCAGAATGAAAAGCGATACTTTGAAGTCTGACGGAAAAAAAAAAAAAAAGAGGGCACGGTTTTGAATTGATTAATTCAAAACCACATAATTTAATAGATGCTAAGAGCATCAGTATTAAACACTGCAACATTTAGAAACCAAACATCCATCACTGAATAAAATAAGTTTGTGGCTGCACTGTTTGATGAACGGAAAATTTTTTACTGCTCAGAAAATCCCTGAAAAGTTGTCATGGATTTTCACAATGCAATGACTTTTATTACTAAAAGCCATCAAATGAGTCCTCAACGGTTTTTTTGTACCATTTGCAGATGACACTGATTCCCTTCACCAACTACCCTTTCTTTGGAAATGATGCAAGCTATTCCTCAGAAAGCTATGCTTCTTCAGGCCCACTGAACATTTGACAATTTCCTCTTCTAATTAGTCTGCATGTATTATGATCGTGAACAACTTGAGTGAAGTCTTCAGGTACAGCACTAAGTCAAAAACATCTCTATAGAAGTACAAGATGAATCTAACTATGGCATTTTCTCACTAAACCTCACATAAGGCATTTTGCCATATAACTTACAGACTTATTTTTTAAAACCAGAAGTCACAACTTAGTAGCAGCTCCCCCTCTCTTTTTTTTCCACCCACATTTCATCAGGGTAGTTGAGAAATGGTCAGGAATCATAACAGAATGACATCAAAAACAACCATGAAAATGTATTTCAGTTGATTCTCACAGTGAAGGATGTGAAGCACAAAATTTTCCACCAAAAATATGACTGACATCACAATAGCAGCTAGACTGGAAAAGGAAAAGACCAGAGCTTATTCATCACAGGTGAATAAATGAATTTAGCATAGCATTTTTCCTGAATTAGCAACTCTTGTTTAAAACGAGTGCTTCTAGGTTTTAAAGTAAAGAAAGAGGCCTTGAATGTTTCCCTCCTTCTGCAGTGTTATTCCTTCTTAAGTACTTTTCACACTGTGTATTCCCATAATTCCAACCTGTATCATCTCCTGGCAAGGTAGTTTCTCCCACCATATTTAACTTACAAATGTACCAGAAATCTTCAGTGTCGTCCTACTTCAAGTAAGTTCAAAATGTCTGTTTACTGTTTCTCATATAATAGTGGCTACAAATTTTGCAAGGCTCTACAGTCAAGGTTAGAGGTCTCTGGTGTGTGGTATCATGAAACTCACCTTAGCCTAACTCCTTAATTTAGGAAAGCCTCCTTGAGATAGCTAAAACTTTAAATGTAACTGGTAGCAGCACATGTGTGAAAAGCATTTTCACTCAGCTATAAAACATTTTCCCAAGTGCTATCTGCACTATAAACTGGAAAAACTAGGGCCTTTCTACTCTGTGCAAACTGACGTATAACATTGATAGTACACAGAAAACATACCTAAGGTTTAAGGAAAGGGCCGGTGAAATAAGAAACAACAAAAGCACCACACTAGTAAAGGAAATAAAGCAGACATGCCTGCAAAAAACATTGCAATGTGAATCCTGAGATTTTAATGAAGAATTAGAATAACATTTTGATATTCCTTTAAGCACTGGGAAAAAAAAACCCTACAAAAGTCCTAATTTTCATGAAAGCCTAGTATGCCAAAATATCAGAAAATTAAAGGGTAATGTAGTTCCTCATAGGATGGCAAGGTGAAAGTAAAGAAATATCCATAATTAAAACAGCAAAAAAAAGTTGACACGGATTAGACATCGAGGAAGTCATATTCCCAGAAGCCTGGACTGATGTGCCGAGTGACTAACTAACAATACTATTGAATTGCTTCCTTTCCAAAAGGCACAGTCCCCAAAGGTTCTCTAAATCCTCACACCACATACTCCATGAGGGCTAGGGCTTTTTTTTTTTTTTTTTCTCTCTCTACATCTTCAGGAAGACAAGAAAAGAAGAGAAACCTACAGCTTACAGGACAGAAGAATGAAGAGAAAGACAGAACAGGTGAGATTGTGCAGGAAGGACTTTGAAAGGAGTTCGTAAGGTGGAGTTGTAAAAGAAAGAACCAAGAATGAAGAGGAGGAATGGACAGAACTGCTGCATTGCAATTCTGGGTCTTGCCAGCTTTGACCTTCAATGTCTTTTTTGTCTATGACTATACAGTACATGCGAACCACCTGAGCAGAATGCATATATGAAGTCTTATATGTATATGTTTTTATACTGCTGCTATGAGGGATAAGTGTTCCAAACATAGAACTTAGTAAAGAATAAGAGATGAAGATAAAAGTCAGTTTTAGCCTTTTATCCTGACTGCAGTACCAGGATAAAAATTTGCTAGTGTCAATAGCAGTCAAATCCAAAAAACGCAATATATCAAAAACTAGTAAAACCTGTAATCCTAAGAGGTGCTTTTGATAGACTGATTTAAGACTTTTCCAAACATAATAGAAAGCCAAATGATTAAACACACCAATTCTGTCATCCCCCTGTAAACAAAATTTGCTTATGCAAAGTGAATGAAATGTCATAGGAAGGCTACTTGTTAACCAATGCTTTGACTGCCAAAGGCAAATCTATACCATTTTATGTTGGAAACAAAATATCACAAAGAAAGCCCTTCCAGTTGCCAGCCACTTATTTGAATGAAAGCATAAGCTCCCAAAATAAAACTATCAACATGACAACACAACTAATTTTCAGTGTGTTTACAGAAGACCATATATATCATGCTAGGGAAACAGTAATGCAGACTGAGTGGCAACATACAAGAAGTTGCATAACTCGGACCTAGGAATATTAGGAGACTAGCAGAGTAAGTCAGATGTTGCAACAGAAAATATATTTTGAGTTAAAGCATACTTAAGGTAGAACATTCTAACTTCGGTAACATGCAGGTTGTGATAAGGTCAGAAGTTACATTAACATGAAATGTGACTTTCAAAACATCTTAGCAGCCACAGAGATTAATGAATTCACATTGTATATAGATGTAAATGTTCATATATATATATACACACACACATATTCATACATAATTACAGTTGAGAACAGAATATGGTTTTACACATTAAGCAGTTAAAGTGTCTGAAAAAGATGCTGTGTTAGGCCTACCTGTAAATTTGCATTTCTGTTTGTAGATACATAAATTGTGGACACACTTACAGATACCTTGTTATATATTTAGAATATACAACATTCATTACAACAAACAACACTGTACCTGTGTGGCTTCGAATATGAACTCTCAGTGTTCCATTGCTTGCAAACTTCTGTCCACAATATGGGCAAATCTTCTCTTTTTCTCCTGTGTGAGTCTATATGGGGTGGGGAAAGACAAGAACAAAAGCTTCAGCATAGCTTTAAAAGAAGTGAAATATGGGATATTTTAACTGTGTTGACATTGACCACTTATCTCCATTATATATCTGATAGCATCACATCAGGCAGAGATTCTAAGGAATTAGCTACAGGTGTTCTTTCTATTTTCTTCTAAAATTTCTAAAAAACCCTCTTATTAATGCCAAAATAAACTGGCTTTTCAGTTCCTAAGTTTATTATTTCCTAAACAGTTACTATTAAAAATGCCCAATTCACCTCTGTGTATTTTCATTATTGCAAGAATAAGACACCTATTTTTCAGTTTGGTATCTGTGATAGTGGTTTCTAAACCAGCAAACAATAATTTGGTTACCTAATAAAATTAATCTTCATAAATGGGTCTATTTTTAAAAGTTTATAATTTCACAGAATTTTATTACATTATGAAATATAACAAAAATAGTTTGCCTAACCTAGTATAACTTTTCCTGTTGCGAACTTGAACTGACACAGCCACCAGGTCATCTGAAGTACGAGAGACAACAATCCTTCAAAAGTGCAAGTTCTCAGTGACGTCAGTCAACACAAATGGCATACTGGATCCTATCTAGTTTGTAACAAATGCTAGAGAATAAGATTGCATTTAGAGAATTGATCACAAGAAGTATATTGTAATTGTCACTAGCACTAAACCATACACTGAGCTTGTCTTTGGAAATCAAGCCTTTAAGGCTACAGCGCCTTGCTGATATAAGAATTATTTCAAATTAGGGGCGGGGGGGGGGGAGCAGAATAAATCACAAACTCTTCCATCCAACCTGTGTGGTCAACAGCAAGACCACCTTGAAGTAAGTTACATACATGGGTTCTCATCATTTCTTACATTGTACATTCAGTGCCCAAATCTGAACTGAAGATTTATCAGCCTATTGAATATTTTTTCCTTATAATTGTGACTGCTCTTTTAGTGGAGAATTTTGGATTACTTCATTTGTAAGTTTTAATTTAAATGGAATAGGAAAGATAACACATTAAATTATATGTACAGCTGACTATTCTATGATTCAAGGATTTGAGTTTCAAGCTTTGCATATGACTCTCTTCAGATAGGGAAATTAATTCTTATTTTTATGAAAGATACTGAAGTGACATAAAATTCTTCATTACATCATAAACACCTTATCTCACATAGTACATATAATGATGCAGCTGAAGGAAGAGTAAATGAGATATTATTTCAATACTGGATGGACTTGCATAGTTTTCATTCCCTGACATTAGGGATGTGAATGTTAAATCCCTCTTGATTCGGACAGAGTTCTTTAGAAATCACTTGTATCTCTAACAGCAACATTGTGGGATGCTAGACAGACAGCTATCAATTCATTCCGAACAACCAAAGGAAAAAAAAAAAAAAAAAAAGGATTTCTGGGACATTACGACTACAAGGCTCACAAACGTACAGCTAGTCCTAGTCTGACAGCAGCACAAAGCAATAGCAACGACAATCGAGAAAAAAAGATCAAAGAAAGAATATGGATAAACAATAAATGGTAGCTTCTTTCCATTAAAACACAAATACATATATGTATATGGCCATTTTAACATGAAATAGTAAGTCATACTGAATTTTTTAGAAAGGAATCTGAGGAAAAGTTTAAAAATTTATGCAGAGCTCATCAATGATTCCAGGTAATATTTTTGATTTTTGGATCTTACGATTCATCTTGGCAAGATCCTCCACAAAAAGTTAATTTGAAATCAATGTATCAGTAGTATAGGCTAGGCCTGTTACTCAAGTTATTAAAACAAGTTGACAAGGATGAAAAGGATTGTGTGTCTGAAAAGCAGTCTATTTTTTCCAAACAAATCACTTTGTCTAATGAAAGATACTATGTCTTCCTAAAGTCTTGCTCCCCAAGAACATAATCAGAAACAAATCACAAGTTTATTTTGTATACCCTTTACATTTGAGTTCCTTAAGGAAATATATTCAGGCTTGAAAAACAAGTGTGCTTTAATACTCCTTATTCTAAAAGTAATGAAAGAGAGGAAGAATATCCTATAATATAAAGTTCTCTTTCTATTACAGCAGAACTCAACTGATTTCACAGGCTGAACAACAACTGATGAACCAGGTTGTTTGAATCTCAATCAGCTAATAGTACACATACAGAAGTCTACAAACAAGGCAACCCCATGCCATTCTAGCTCTTCTAAAGCACAGATGAGAACCTTCCACTAAGTGTATCTGAGAGAAATACATTCTGGTTACACAGTTACGTCACTCAATCACAGGAAACTTCATTTTCCGGCAACTATAATTACCAAGTAACTTAATGCATATTAAATATGAGACAAGCAGCATTTAAAAGACTGAAGGCAGACTTCCAGACAGACAGCAAATGCATTAACATACATTTAATGGAAGATCAAGACCTTTAAGAGACCACAAAAGAAACCAAAGAGACTTTGTTCCTAGTTGGTTCCACTACTTTTTACAATCTGTAAACATGTTAAAAATCAAACACACATTAAGAAGGCAGTGTCATCCATTACATTAGAGAATTCAACAGTCTGCTATCTAGAGCCTAAACGAAGTTATTGGTAGAGACATGAAAAGCCAGAAATGCAGACGCATCTGGGGATTTTATGTTTATTCACAACCTTAAGGACACAGAAGGAATTAATATGATAGAACTGATTCTACTCACTTTTTTATGACTCTTCAGGACTGAGGGTGTCACAAAAGCTTTGTCACAGAGATCACACTTGTATTTCTTATGCCCATCGTGTACAACCTGAATATGAACATTTAATGTGTCCTTTCTTTTGAAAGTAGCATCACAGTGATCACACTTGAAGGTCCTCTCACCTTACAAAGAGAAAAACAAGGTTTAAAGATACCAGATTTTTGTGGAAATACACTCATGCTTATTGTTTCAGAAAAATGAATAAAAGCAGCAAAGACAAATGAAAAGCTGGGTCCTGAGAACAGAAAGAAAAGGGAAATTACATCAGGTAAAATGTCATTGGGAAGTGAAGAAAGTAGTCATGACAACAATGTAGCCAGAAATGTGAGATTAAACTGTATAGCCAAAAGTGAAATGGCAACTAGTGGAAATGGCTTCCCATGAAACAGAGCACAGGTTTTATCAGCACCTCCAGTAACAGACTATTTTTATGGTAACAAGCAAAAAGATGAAAGAGGCTTCATCTTTTTAAACTTAAACCGTAAGAGACATCTTCCTGAATTTAAAAGGATTCTCAAAACAAGACATAGTTGCTTTGAGTAACCTATCTGATTCACATCAATAGGGGCAAACTCAGATGACAAAGATGAAATAATTTGTAAGTGTTATAGCAGTATTACTATTTAAACTGTGGTGATGTCATTGAAGGTTATGGCAGAGGCCAGGTTAATATTGCTAATAGTTTTAAAAGTCAATGAATTACCTAAGACAGGGGAAGAGACATTGCATTCTGAAAATCTGCACACATCTTTTGAGAGGAAAAAGACAAAAAATAAAAATGTGAATCTTCAGAGAAATCATTACAATGAACCTTCTCTTTACCACTACTGTGAATGCATAAAAAAATATTCTCTTCCATTTTTTAACTTCTTGATTAAAATTACAAGTTAAACATCTGCAACATGGCCTTCATTCAGAAATCCACAGTCCACACTGGAAATCAGGTGTCCATATCCCACAAAGCTTTCCAAGCAGTTACATCACAAAGAAAGATCACCATAACGTAAGGAGTATCCTCCACTTCTTACTTTTCAGGACAGAGGTCTGATCTGCAGCCTCCTGATCCATATAAGTAAGATACAGACTCGTGTAAGCCCAAGCTTTTTCCAGTACTAATGATGCATGTGTAGAGATATACTTATTTCCTTGCTATAGTTCATTAAAGGATAAAATCGTAGCTGCCTTGGTCCCAGTGCAAAGGCCAATATGAATGGAAATTGATTTCAGTATGCTGCATATTAAAGCCCATTTGATTCTACATGTTGAAGCCCCAAAAAATCTTTTTTCTTCATTATATATTATACATGTAATACATGTAAGTGAAGCTTATCAATACAGTGGTGACTCAAGTACCCACAGACATTCCAAAGCCTAGAAAACCTGCTTTTCTCCCACATAATTCAACCATTACTCCCCCCTCACCTCCCCCAAATCTCTCTTTCTCTGTTGGTTTGGAAACAAAAGTCGTTTTGTCTTAAATGACACAAGAAGAATATGCTAAAAGGTATTAGGGTGTAAGTTGTCTCATCCTAAAATACTTTCAGTGTAGCTATTCAGAAAAATTTTCAAGGTCAACAGGGATACAATTTAATATACTGCTATGGGGAGCTTTAACACTGATACTGCTTCTAACTGTTCAGTGAAACACTTCAGTCCTCATCTTGGGAACGTGAAACCACTCTGCTAACAAAGTGAAGTCATTACTATTTTTACTGAAGTAACATGCAATTTTCTACTGCTTCAAAGGAAAAACATTCAAGTAGTTTCTTTTAAAAGTTACTTCTTATAAAAACTTCTAGGCTTCATGGATTTTATTTTTTTATTTAGGTAGTCATTTGTTTCTTTTAATCTCCTAATAACTTATCTCCAAGTCTGAAAATAAACTGAAAAAAATGAAGCCATACCAGACATAACTTGAACTAACTACCATATCTTCTGAAGTAAGATGTATGATGTCCATAAATTTACATGATATCATTATGGTTTAAGACCCAATTCGACATTTGTTGAGTTTCAGGAGATTTGTCCCTTCTATCCTAAAGTTTTGTTTCCAATCACTCCTATCATTTTCAGTATTGCACTTCTATTATGATTTGAGAAGATGACTTTCAAAAAACAACAACAAAAAATAATACAGTAGCAAAAGATCCACCAATTTTCAAAATAAAAAAACTCCAAAGTCAGGGAATTTCAGAACTAACATACTGTTCAAAAGTATCTCCTCTGTGTGTACACATTATAATACTCTTCACCTATGTATAGTTGCAATGCCAAGTATGTATTTAGCCAAGTCCCGGCTTCAGTTTAGCAAAATTTTTCAACATGCAAAGTAACGGGAAGACTAGAATTGGGTATTTTTTTTTCAAATGTTATCCTGGATGAAGACAAATAATGTTTCTCTTCAGCTTTCTTATTTAGCAGAAAACCTATATCTTATTACAGAAGAGCCATCAGAACACTGTCTCCACTCACAGTTGGCTCACTGAACAGTCTTTATATCTTGTCTTTTTTTTTAAGCCATAGACAAAGATACATGAAAATGTATTAAAAAAATACCATTAATACACAACTATGGAGTTTCAGAGGCTCCTCAACGACATAAAGCGGAAGTCTAAATCACTTGCAACAAGATGCAAGTACTAAAACTCCCTGAGCAGCTCTGGAAATCCTCTTGTAGACGACTACAGGAAAACACAGAGCTATTTCATGAAACCTCACTGCTATGATAAAGAACAGATTTCATACAGTGAATGTAAGAATGTGTCTGTGCTTATGAACTGAAGCACTGCTAAAAACCAAACTCTTTTCAGTGCCTTTGGCTGATAAAAGTAATATTAAACTTAGCAAATAAATTTCTAATATTAATGTATGAGAACTGAAGAAAGAATTTCCATTATGTATTTTCAGTCAAAAGGTTTGCACTGCGCCAGATTGAGGTTTCTTGCAAAATAAAATAGCAAAAGATATACATAGATTCTCTTCAGGCCTAGGCACTCTAGAGAATGGAAGTAAATAAGAAAGTATATGATTGACTTCAGCTCTTGAAACCACTGAAGGAGGGGAACTTTTTCGGAGTACTTGACATGAAACTACGATATCAATATCCATAAATGCCTCCAAAGATGGAAACAGAGCACGGACATCATATATCCTGCCATGCCTTCCTCCAGAAATACAAAACTTAGTGTGAGTGTCTTTCCTGGGATTGGCTTTATCTACACCACTGATACTCATTGTCTTGTTTTTTCATAAGGAGAGTGTATTAGCACTACTTATGCTGTACTTGAAATGAGCAATCTTCAGTGCCCACTTCTGCTGAGCCCTGTAGAAGGAGCTAATTAATACTTCTCTCCTACTAACAAACATTCCGCATGTAGATTTTTACTCTGGAAAGCAAATGTATAAAAAGTATTATGCCTTTCTCAACAAATGCAATCCTGCTCATGCATGTCTCCACAATCCTAGACAACTGAATGATCCATGTGAAAATGCTCAGGGTTACTCGTTCTTGTTAGCCAGGTCTCTTAGGGCCTCACGAGCTAGTATGGTAGCTCATACTGGGCTAATACACTTATGTATCATACATCCTTCCTAAATGCTACAGCTGGGCTTAAAGGGTCAGCCCCAGCATTGCCAATGACATAATAAGAGCACAGTTACTAAAAGTATTATCAGCAGCATACCTAAGAGAAAAAGCTTGTTTGACTCTCAGAAATGTGTGTAAACTTAATTTCATTTACACAGCTAGAACCTAGGAGAAAAAAAAAAAAGAGTTTGGATTTTTTAAATTATTTGTTAGACATATTTGATCTTGAATTTTGAAAGATATATCCATGACACCTTTTCCAATTTCAACAAAAGGAATACCTGAAAAAATGAGTTTATGAAATATAATTTTTTCAAGTTTGTAAAATAAAATTTAAGTCATTCTACATCATTCTGCAGCGTGCCAAGGGGTTAAAACAACAAGAGGATACAGAGTTTTAAAAAAATATATGAAGAAAGCTGAACTTAAATTTTTCCTAGAAGTTTCAAGCTTCACAAACAATTTTTTTATTTCCTACAGCACAGAACAGTAAAGCCAGCTAAAAACATCTAGAGACTCTGTTTTTTCTCCTTTCGTTATAGAACAGGTATATTTCAGTGCTATGAGAGGGACTATCATCCAGCCATAGCAGGACAATGCCTGTAATTCTGAGTTATCTCAAATATGAGAAACTCATTATCATGGCAGCACAACTTGTCAGTCTCAGAGTTAGGTCATGAGGGGAAGAGATCTACATTTCTTCTCTGGGAACACAAGCTCCTCACAGACAACAGCAGAGCCCCTTGTTTTAATCACAGCCTTGAACTGAAAACTGTTTATTCTTCAGTTCATCGTAGTGATGACTTTCACTTTGTTATTGGTCTGTCAGCACTTCTTTTATAGGACTCTACAGACGAGAGAGATGCAGTATGACTATAAAAGCTTTGCTTATATTCTGCTGTATTAAGGCCTCCTTGTTAAGTTGGTCATTTGTTGGGGAGTTTTCTTCCAAACTAGGAAAAAAAAAGGTTTCAAAATTTTCCCTGGGATTAATAAAACCACCAAATATTATCGGTTTAAGGCTTTGACTCATTTTGGAGACTGTTTTAGCTAAGATGGCAGAAGTTACCACCTTCAAACACCTTTCTGTCCTTCAGCAAGACATGTCTCCTTTTGCACCAAGGAAGACTGACTAGGCAATGTCTGTGCCACTGCAGTTCACAGTCTGATATATTTAATATTTGCTTAAATAGTGGTGGTTCAGAAACAGCTAAACCTGCCACAAATCACAACCTTAACTCAAAGATCTCAAATTCCCCAAGCTCCCATCCTCTTTTTAAAAAAAAAAAAAAAAAAAAAAAAAAAAGTAAAAGTACATGTTTTTAGAGCAACCTTTACCAAGGCCTACAATTCTGCGTGCTGTGTATTACTCCTTTTGGATATTCTGCAAATGCTTGGTTCATTAGAACACACATTATTGAACAGGTTTTTAACTTTCCCTCCATAATTTTTAACATTTAACGTTGGAAAAAGATTTAGCAAAATTCAATGTTTTATGAAATTGCAGAAGCTTTGAAAGATTGTAAAAGAACAAACTGAACATGCCAGTCTAATAGTTCATCTAACAGAAAGACTATTATATAGGATTAAAAAAAGAAAAATTTGTGGTTTTCTTAATTATACCAACGTAAATATTCCCCAAATCAAAGTACTGTCTTCTAAGCTACAAGAATTTTAGTTCATTAATATTTTCCAAAATCTAAATTGCTGACATTCACAGGGTTGAATGGTAGTCTAGGGCTCTGTAAATACTAAAGATGGAGAAAATGTCACCGAAAATAAATCTTTACGCAGTCAGTTAAAAAACAGTACAGAATATCAACAAGTTACTCGGGAGGGGAAAATGACCACAGCATTTCTCCGGGCTGCTAGTTCTATGCCAAGACAGGAAGCATTAGCCTCAGCTTGCACAGGAGAGAGAATCTCACTTTCAAGCTCTAAACCAGATTACCTCCAAAAGCTGAGTAAACCACCAAGTTATCCCTGCTTCCATTTCTCCTTTCTTAAAATGGAGGTAACACTAGCACGCTTAATGCAAAAATAAATATCTTGTAATCAGACCTCAAATCATTACTAGATTTTCTACAGCATATTTGGATTTGCATTTAAGTGCATTTAAAGACTTAAATTTGGCTCTGAATTTTCTAATTCCCTGGGGCTAGGGTTGAATCTTAATACTAATTTAATATAGCAAGTTGCATATAGGAGCAAGGTGCCGTATGTCTGTTTTTCTCAGTCAAATGTGAGAACTGAGGAAGTTCTTTTTCCTCTCTGACTTAGCACTTACTGTTATGGATTAACAGATGTCTTTGTAGAGAGAATGGGGTTCGGAACAAAGCTTTGCATTCCTCACATTGGAACGGTCTCTCTTCAGAATGGGTCTGCAGATGAAAGACAACATGTCAGAGAAAAGGCTCAGGGAAATCAATTAGCTGTCATTACAGTAATTATAGCTAATTTTCTAGACTGGATTCAGGAGGGGATATCACAGCAATTTGAAACATCAGGGGATGAAGAATTAAAACAGTCATTCTGCCATTATCCAGAATCCTGAAAGTCAGCATAGCAGCTACCAAATAAATGTACCTTCCCAGTCCTCAGAAGTGTTACATGAGGTGTGCATGTAAACAGAAACAAAAATACGGAATAACCAGGAAAAAAAAAAATGTACAAACTCAGTTGCATTGCTTCATCAGTACTAACACTGGCTTTAAGTACTTCCTAAAGTGAATAAACACTTTAAAATTAAACATAGGTATACAAACCCCTTTTTCTCAATTAAGTTTGAAGGTAAAACTGATCTGATTATCTCAAGATAGCATCTAAAATCTGGCACAGAAAATTTCTCAAATCATGAGACTAGTCTTACATATCCTTGTTTCACCTTCTTGTATTAAAAGAAAAAAAGAAAACAAACAAACAAATCTACAGAAGCATCAGTATGAAGATTTTTGTTTGCTGTAGAAAAATTCATCATAGATGAAACAGCCTCAAAGCCATAAATAAAATAAAACGCTAAGCTTGGATGAATCTCTCAAACTGCAGAGTTGCTGAAGCAGATTTCTCTTCTGGTGCTTGGGAAACATCCAGCTTCATTCTACTTTTGTAAGTCTCAAAGTACTTTCCCTGTTTCCTTGTGTTACTGAAGTGCTGTCCCACTGTACATAGTAAATTAATCCGTACAATTTATTATCTACCCAATTTCCTACTATTTTTGCAAAGGAAAGCAAGGTTTTAAAGCATGAGTGTATAAATATTGTATGAGCTCACAAGGACTTTAAGTAGAAGCTGCAGTGCCAAGAGGAAAACGGAATGGACAGTAAGTGTTTTATAATATGCACGAAATAAGTTAAATGAGTTAATTTTGTAGACTAAGGGTAAATACTAGCATAGCACACATTTATATAATCTATTTCTGCTATTCATAATACCATACAACATTTATAGCTATCCCTTAAACTACGGAGAAAAAAAAAGGACTGTGGGGAGTCAGCATAATTATTTGGATGTAGACTGAGGGCCTTGAACCTAGATGGATTTTAACAGAAATGTCCTCTTACATACACAACAGTACCAAAACATTAGAGTACTTGCAACGGTATACAGAGGCTTTGGATTCAAAGTCAATTCCTTGACCTCAGCCTATGTCACTTAAAGTGAAAAGGCAACAGGAGCACCATCAAATGTGTGGAATATATCACACATTACATAAAACCTGCTGAATGTTTCAGTCCAGCTTCTGCAGGTTTACATCACAGTTTGTGTTAGCTGACAACCTGCTTGGCAGTCTCAGCAGCCAGGCCAAGGATTGACAGGACATGAAGAGACTGAACTACCTTCTCACCTCAATAGGTGGTTCCTCCAGAACAGGGTTGAGACATATTGACGAGACACTGTGGGGAAGCTCGCAGTGCTGCTGTCTGTGCTGTACCTGTTCTGTGGATAAATAGAAGGGTTCAGTCCCTAGGGCTGTCAATCTGGCACCTTTCACGAGCGCAAAATTCATGTTTATTTTAAAAACGCCCTGTTTTAGAACACTCACCGCTTGAGTGATAGTTCTGAAGAGCACAGTGATTTGTACAGAATTCCTTCTTAGCATCTCCTTGACAGTTCTCCTAGTCTTTTGATCAAAATACAAGTATTCTTCTGCATATCTTAACTCCACTACAAAGAAAAACACCTAACTAGACATACCCACATGCAAGGGTACACTGATCATCTGCCTCTTTTGTGAATAGTCCAGAAACAAGCTAGGTCTACCAGAAGATGCCATGCAAATCTTAATGAGGAGAGGTATTCCCCCAAACGAGCATATTGGTTCTAATACTGTCCTTTTTTGTCCTACTAATAGGTTCCAGATCAGAGATAGCTTCCATTTGGTCAGAGCAGGGGACAGCCATACGATCAAATGAACTGAGGATGGGCTCTCATGGAATATTTAATGGCAGCCTTTCCTACCATAGCATTTGTGGAGGCTTAAACCCAGCCCAAGGTTACTTATTCTCAATAGAGACACTGAGGGAATACAGTTGTTTCAATTCATTATGCTCCCCGGGACCAAATAACCCTCGATTAACCATAAACCCTTTAAAATCCTGCGTCTGCTGACCTATTTCTGCTCACTGCCATAGCCTCATATTTTATTCTCTGAACTCATCCTCCATGCATAGCAACAAAGGAGCAGATGGAACAAAAACTTCTCTTTCTCCTGTATGGAAGTAATCTGCATTATATGGCACAAAACATGCACCTTCATCCAATCTAACCTGCATAAAAGGTGACTACTTTTATCTGTAGCACAATCCAATACTGTATTTGCCTCTTAATTTGATATATTATTGTCTTCCCTCATCAGAAAAATGGAACCATATTCTTCATATGATGATTTAGTCATATAGTCTGAGCTTTTTCAAAAGACATCTGAGCTAGTTCCACATCGCATAACACTTCTCAGTGCTGACATCTCCAAGCAAGTGACAAAGCGAGCTTGCACATGCACCTACACAGAGCAGTGCAGTACTTGTACAGCAGCAGTACATCAGAGAGGTACCACAGGGAGACTAACAGTTCCTGCCTTTCAGATCTGTAGCTATAAGGCCATAATGAGTGCTAAATTAGGGTTCACATTACAATGCTCCACTGAACATAGCAGATATACTCTTAGCAACTCCACTGTCTATCTCCCAGTGAAATCCTGTGAAATGTGAGGAACTAATCTCCTTCTGCACCTTTGAAATAACCCAATATTCACCCACATCTGAAATCTTTAAAAGCACATGTTGTGGGAGCCCGATTCTGATACTTCCAACACAAAATCAGATTAGACAGCCCCACTGAAGGAATCACAGAAAAAAATAGCAATCCAAATAGTTTCCATCTAAAACACAAAACAAGAATTCAAAGGCACAAAATGTATACATATACTCTTTCTTATTATAAATAAAAAGTATGTAGCTCTGCTGTAAAACCTAAATATTTTTTAAGTGCATTGGTACCAAACTTGAAAGTATGTTTTCTGTTAAATGCTGTTCATTTAAGTGTTTTTAACGACTATACCCATCATTCATACTGCAGGTTTCTAAGCTCCCTGCTACTAGCAAAGTAACTGTGTCCTGGAAATCAAAAAAGCACTGTGAAATTATTCAGAGGCCAACTTTAATTCCTCGAAAAGAAAATGAAATCTAGGAGAACATCTTAAGGGAATACACACCTAAAGAATCATTAAAAACCCAAGCTGAAGAAATATATAGAAGTATGATATACAATAAAGGTTTAAATTTCCACTGTTACTGAATCGACATTCCTGTGAACAAGCAAAAGAACTATTGTCCTCTTACCCTAGTAGTAGTGCAGCCCTCCCAAAATCATGGCACCTAAAACTATTCTGCCGTCCCAAACTACCATATCCTTGACTTACACCTTACAATTACTTTTGTGTATATACATCCATACTCCCCTCCAATATGTACTACCTCTCCTTGTTTACATTGTTTTCTCAGTGGAGAGAGATGTGTCTAAAAAAGCAGTTCAGGACATCTATTTCAGCCTCCTGTCTTTCATGCTCATCTCTTCATTTAGCAAGTGAAATCAGAATGTAGATGGGTGAATATTCACAGCTGTTCGGGTAAACTTTATGTAAACACAGGAATAAGTTTCTTTCATCATAGGACAGGGCTGATTTACAGCCAGTACTATGTGGAAACAGGTTCAGGAAATAAATATTCCAACATGCTTTAAGGAATTCTGTCAAAATTAGGCACTCACTAAATCTGTCTAAATTTTAATATTTTTCCCATTAAGTGGAGCCTCTAATCCTTGCTTATGTTAGTGGTGCTGCTGCTTTAAACACAGAATTGGGTCAAAGTGTTTACTCATTCACACTTAATCCTGAATTCTGTTTTCAGCCCAAACTCCCTACCAGTCATCAACTGCAAATTAACGTAAGGAAACATGTAAAAAGTATTCATTTAACATATAGAAGTATCTTTTCAGGTAGTTTTTTTTATACATTTTCCTTAGAATATACCCAATTTGTGAGATTCTGCACCATTTTCTTAATAAAGTCTAAAACATAAGATACAACCACAGCATATATGGGAGCTAATCTTATCCTTCAGCAGGCTTCTGCATGCTTTCTGTTTCAGACAGTCATCACCATTTCATCCTACAAGAGGCATTATTATTACTCTTACATGATTTATGGCTCAAAGTGCAAGAGATGGTGCAAAGATCCTGTGCCAAATTCCCAGATGGCATATAACATGAGCCAAACTGCAAAAGACTTGTAAGTATGGGTATATCAGTTTCATCAAAAGGGGAGAAGAAAGGGGGAGTATTTAAAAAATGTAAAGAAAAAAAAGGAAAAAGCAAAGGGTTTCAAATACTGGGCACAAAACCAGACAGGTAATTTTTTTTTTCTTTCTTTCTTTCTTCTTTACAGTCTTGTAATTCTGAAACAGCAGTCATAGATATAGCCTTGCCATTACAAATGTAACCCCAGTTAAAAATAATGACAGGCATTATAGAAATTAGGCCAAGCAGATTTGAGCTTAAATCAAAAGAAGCGGAGCATCCCTTCCTGAGCCTATTTTCCAGGTAAAATTTTTTCTGATGTTGCTTTAGTGTGTGAACACTACCCAGTGCAAATCTGGTATAGTTATAAAGCACCTGCTGCTAAGTCCAACAATGACTGCAACAGGACTACACTTATTTTTTTCAAATATGGTATTTAAAAATAATAAGAAACAAAAAATGTGAAGACATTTTGGATCAGTTAAATTTTTAACTGATTAAAAAAGGAAAAAAAACACTCAAGAAAAAACAGAAAGTGGGGATTTATTTGATGCTTTTAACCAAGCAACTGTGATTTTCTTCGGCTTATTTAACTTTTTTTTTTTTTTAACTAGAATTGCTTTAGTATTTTGAGATTTTGGTTGTAACAAAGAGCACTGAAAAAATACATTCTCCAATACTTTAATCCCATGTTTATAAGCATGCCAGAGCTTAATGACGAACCACTTAAAAGAAAAAAAATCTGCAAATCTGAGGCTGGCAGACCTGTAAACAACAACAGCAGAGTGCTTTACCTTCTTGTGATTCTTGTAAACATTTCTGTGGGCAAATCCCTTTCCACAAAGCTTGCATTTATAAGGTTTATCTTCACTGTGTATTATTTTGTGTGCAGTCACTTGATCAAGTCGTTTGAAGGACTTATTGCAAACCTCGCAGGTGTAGGGGCGTTTTTCTGCAGAAAATGAGTGGGGGACATTTAATCTCCTGTTTATACAGGGGGAGAAGATGAAAGGCAGACACAGTCATCTCCTCAGAGAGATTTTTGCAATTAAGTCAACCCAATTAAGATTAAACCAATTAGAAAGACATCTAATGCCCTTTATGTTAGACAGTTAAGTCACTTCACAAAAGATGAGCCATGGTATATCTCAAGAAATTGGCACATTCTTTGCAATAATCATTGCTAAAACTAAATTCTGATTAATTAGCTTAAATCAAAAGAAAATGACTTCAAAGAGGAAAACCCTGTTTCCAGATTACAAATGTGAAAGAGGGCATGACAGTTTAAATGTTTTAAAACTTAATTAACAATATACATATTAGCTTCCAAATTCCTATACAAAAAGCCTTTATGCTTCAACTGGTGACTGCAACTTAACTACATTAATGCTCATCCAAAAGTGTCAAAAGAAAACTAGGAGCCTCTGAGATACAGATTGTGTCATAAGAAATAAGCTTTTGGTGTGGACTGATACTGAGAAAATAGTTCAATTATAAGCCTGTGCCACTGTAAAAACCTGCATTTTTTACATGCTAATGTATTTGACAGAGCAATGTTTGTGTTTCCATTGTGTTGGTTGGTGTTTCTAATCACTGGTGAAAGATGTAGAAACACTAGATCACAGTGATCAGAAATCCTGGCAGAGCCAATTTGTGTCATCCTGCCAAAATTACGGACAGGCCACTACCCACTCACAGTGACCTGTTCTGGCAGAGGACAGGCACAATGAAACATTTGTGTGTGGTCTATGAAATGGTGTGGAGGATGAGTTGCTTTCCTCTAACTGGAAACTATGTACACATGAGTCCACTAAAATAAATAAACAAATAAATATTTTTTTATATATATGAGAATAAATGTTCCCCCTTTGATCAGAGATCTCTAGCTGAGAGCACACCCCAGCTCCCATCCTCTTCTCTACAACATGAAGCCTCACCCACTGGTTCTTCACCTCCTCAATAAGCCAAGTAGCAATCTTTTTCCCCATTCCAGCTAACTGACATCACCTACCACAGCTAGCATGAAAAAACAGCTTGACAAAGGAGCAACAGGAAGAAGACTATAGCATTACACTTGGATTTTTGAAAGGCTTAGCAAGGATAGCTTAAATGGTTTCATCGGAACCCAAGATTTACTTGAACAGCTCAGGGCAACACAGAATTCATCAAGCCTTCTATAGGAAACTAATTCAGGTAAAATTCAATATACATTAAATACATATACACAATATAGATAGGTTTGTGTTATTTTTGTACGTTACCTGAGTGAGTTATCATATGGCGTTTTAGCTGGTTAGCTGAAATAAACTTCTTGTCACATTCCTGACACTCAAAGATCTCATGGACCTGCAAAACGAGTGTTTAATGATAGTTAAATATATGTCTTAAACAAGATCACACATCATATATACAGAAATTCTCTAATAGACTGTAAGTGTTTTGTAGCCAGTAGCTCTACTAATACTCATGAATATTCTGTGCCTTCCCTCTTTTGCTAGTCCCTTGGTGTACAACAGTATCTCTCAAAAATAAATATTCATCATTGCTAACAAAAATTTATCACTAAAACTATATTTAGAAACACAGGTTATGCAAATTTGCAATATCAGAACCACTTAAAATATCAATATTATGAAAGCATTAAAATACCAGATGCAGAATACCTTTTCAGAACATTTTCTTCTAGCCAATATGACATAAGTAAAAATAACATAGTAACTACCTTCATAATTACTGTAAGAATTTTAAAAAAACAAGTACTACCAAACTCTTTCAGGATTGTTTCTCTTAAATGCTTTTAGAGGCAAGACACTGGAGGGGCAGAAGTGTCTTTTAAACTGTAAATGCAGTAAGCATTAGCACCATTTTCAACATCGCAGCACATAACGTCATCAAGGACTAAACGCTGAAAGCTGCAACTGCTGATATTCAAATTAAAAAAACAAAACAAAAAAATCCTGTGTTATTTATTGTTCCCCAAAAATCACAACACATATATAGTTCTGTACCTATCATGATTACTATTCACCTTCTGCTCTGTATTACATTTGCAATCAGCAGCCCCTCCTCAACCTAGTCACAGTGCAACCGAACATACCTTTCGGCTTTTTGGAACTGCAACCTTAGACAGTAAAACTTCTGGGCAGAGATCACATTTCATAAACCTTTTTTTGAGAACTATAGACTTTCTGTAGGAGAACCTAGCAGCTAAAAATAACAACTATCAAAGGTTCAACACAATACTCTAATGAAAAACATTTGCAGACAGCACAGTAAACAAGCAAGCTCAACTAAGACTTCCACTTAAAACAAACAAACAAACAAAAAAACCCAAAAAGAGTTTCTCCATAAGTATTCTGCCTCACCATGTTTTTATTTAATGAATTAAATAAAATTAAAATTAAATGTTATAATAAGCTGAAAAGTGGTTATGCCATTTCCTACAGTCTCTGCAAACTTTCGCACTTTGGACAGTGATGCTTAACAAAATACTCAGACAGAATAAGGTGGTAAACTCGAATGAAGATCATTCGTTCTAAATATCCTGTTTATAGGATATTTAAGCTGCATTTCAGATTAATTTGCATGAAAACAGAGCCTTGTGTGCATGTGCATTAAAAAGCTACAGCTATCAAATATATATTCTACAGCTGGTACTCTTTAATCAGTTCTTTAGAAAAAGTGCACAACTACATGGTAAAAAAACAGTAATAAAATATAGCAAATATTTTTATGAATAATGATATTCAAACGGATTTTCATTTTAAGAAACCTTGTCAAGTAACATGCTCTGTGAGTACACAGGCTATAATACCACAGACAAGTGCTCATGCAATGATTTACTCGTATAACAAAATTCATCTCATTAGAGGGCTGCAACAGCTATCAACATAAACCTCTGTTACAGTCAGAATTGTTTCATAGGCATTTGCTGAGCTACACCTTCAGATAACAATTTGCTAAGTGCCATATAAAACAGCAAGCATCTGAACAAGATTAATATGCTCAGATAAATATACTCCTTCACTTACAGGACTGACAATCTTGTAATTTTCATGAGGCCTGCTGAAAAGCAAAAGGTAATTCAAAAGGGTTTTGGGGGTGAAATTGACCTAAAACTTTGAAAATACAAGTAATCCATGATCAGCTTTTCCAAATACTGATTTGAATTTCAATCTATCACTCCAAGAACTGAATGAGACTCTGTCTGTTGGAAGGCAGTGCTTTGAGAGCGCAAGAATATGAGAACATTGCACCTAATTGAAATTATTAAATGTTACTGATAATTTTAAAGTGATATTCAAAAGCTGGATTCCACTACCTTTCTACGGTTTTCATAACGATCAAGAAAATTAAAGATTGCACGGTAGAACAAAACACTGCCCAGTGCCGAACAAAATAGGCAGAAAAACACCCCAACACAGAGACGCTTGGAAGTGGCATGTGAAAAAAGGTGGGGGGCGAAGGAGGAATCACAGATGATCTTTAAGAGTGACTCTCCTCACCATAATTTTGCAGGAAGTCCATCTCTACAACAAAGAAAATTAAGAAGGAATCAAGGATTGTTCATAAACAATAAAACACTCTCAACTTCTTAGAACACGTGATGAGTAGGATCCTTCTTGGTTCTGTCGCTTTCTCTCCAGCAGACTATGCTACAGCATGCCTCTTAATGGAATCTTACAGATTCATATAAGAAATCTGCTAGGAAATTCAGGAGGCCAACAGCACAAACTAGTCTTACCAGTGAAGCACAATCCTGCATCATTTCATACAGGCATTTGTTTTATGACCTTTTCCAAAGTCAAGAGCGTTACTGCCTTATACTCAAAGGTGTCCTTAATCTTCTTACTTAACAGAATTAGCTACTTTACCATTGAAAACACCTATAACAACAGTCAGAAACTGTCCCCACAGCTGTACAGCCAGAAAAGACATACCCCCCCCCCAATCTACCTACAAGTGCTGAACGTGCAGCACTCTGTTCTGACTGCATCATGCTGGCAAAAGAAATCAGCAATGCTGGGTTTTGTTTGAATTTTTCTTCCCCTTCCACTTACAGAACTGTAAAACCTCAGTGGAGAGGCCTGGCAGCCTGTGCTATTCACATGTATATGCTCACTTGTAGGCTTAAGTTCCTGTGAGCAATTCAAATCCAAAAGATGACACACCTATATTCAAAGGTACAAAAGGAACCCTTTAGCAAGAACCTGCATCAAAGACGACAACACTCTCCTCGCTTGCTTGCTCACTATTATCATCATTGAATGATTGTATTCTGCATTTTACTTAAACTTCAGAACTTAATATCAAGGTATCATTCAGATGGTGTTTCTTTTGCTGTGGCAATAGATATCACAAAACTGCAGAAAGGAGATTTTAAAACAAACTTTTTCTTTCTGTTACCCAGTTTTCTGAAAGCTCCTGTACAGCATTTCTCAAGTTGTGTTTGCTGGGAATTTTTTTTTTTTTTTAATGCTACCATATCACTTAGCAGCCCAAATCATGGACTACTATACACACCAGATAGAAGGATGTCACTTTACAACTGGAGGATAAGACAAAAGAGAACAGATGGATACAGACAGAATGGAAAACAAAAAGATACTGATCACCACAAAAAGCAATAATGTCAGCAGATCAACATCTTAACTGTTGCTAAGAGTTTTGTAGGCATCATGGCACCAAAAAATTAGCATGATACAAGTCTAGAAAACAAAATGGTAGGACTAAGTTACAGAAGATGACAACAGATAAGTTTAATTGTGCATAGCTAAAAATGGGTTTAAATCAAAGATGACATGAAAGCTACAGATCTGAATGACCATGTTTTCAGAGAACAAACATATCTCAATCTCCCCTATAGCCACTCTTTTTACAATTTTTCTCTGTGTTTGCCAGATTTCTCTTTCTGTTGTTTGGGCTTATTTTCTGTTACCTCCTACACTTTACCCTTCTATTATCTACTTTTATTTCTTTACATTGATAGGAAATGGGTGAAAAAAAAAATCTGTTTTCCTCCCTATTTCATCTACTATTTTCTTACTATTTTTATTGCCTAAATATTTTTGGCAATGTTGGTGACGGATTCCACCCCACTTCCTACAAAAGCAAAGTAATTCAAACAAACAAGAAGGCATGAGCCTTACATGCAAGCTCCTTCACTATCTGATGTAGATGTGTGAATCTGAAATATCTATTGTCTGGATGTCTTTAAAGAGGAGCCAATCAAGAAGAGGAAATGAAGTTTTATGCACAAAATCTTCATGGTGATTCTTAAGATGAAGAAGTGCTCAAATGAGCTATCATCACTGCTACTTGAAAAACTTGTTAGTGTGTGTCAGAGTCCGCACAGAATTACAAGTACTGAAACAAAACAAACATTTTAACAAAATGGACACACTAACCATGATATTATGCATTTTCAGGGCCACCACAAGGTGCACTGATGTGTAAAAATTGTAATTACATGTGGCAAGGCATACCACGATTTGGTCTGCGGAGCAGCGTATAGCCCCGTTAAACAAGAAATGCAGAGCATACTAATACAAGCAAGGAGAAAAACAAATTAAAAAGTAGGGGCCCCATCATTTCCTTTACAACAACGTATTTTAATTGATGTCATCTATAGCCTCAATGGATTCAGGTTATAACCAGGGCATTATTAAAGACCTACAGTTAATCTGATAAACAGTACAATGTAGCTTTTTGTAAAAACAGAATCTCCTGAGTTTTAGTGATTTATCAAATTAATCTTGCAGGGACTTCCTTTGGGTATAATGGATTCAGAATCTCATATTCATAGTCCATCTGTATTTCTGTACGAACCTCCTTATTTCCAATAGCTGTTTTTCAAACTGTTAACCCCTCCTGTTCCGGTTATAAAAGATTATGTGCATAAACAAAAAGACATTAAAGTTTCACTTTTGAGGAAGAAATTTTTTTACTACTGCATAAATAAATTACAAATAACACCCTTACTGGTGTGTCACAAAGTAATAAGAAAGACTGATTTTATTTTGTACAAAAACTGAAGGCTCATGAACCTATTTCATGGTCTGTATGTATCCTACCACTACATAACATACTTCTACATTTAGCTTAGTATTTAAGAATGCTGAAGAACAGTAGGCAACTTTGACTTGATGTTGGAATGCATAAGTGATAGAAGAAAAATATCTTTGTATTTGGTAAAAGATGCACTAACACTTTAGTAATATTTTCGGTTTAACCAATTGTGATTAGAAAAATAAATACCCAAATAAAATGCATTGGTTTTGTAACCATGAAAGAGATTACCCAAGGGTTTGCATTACAGCAGTTTTCAAGTGACCTAAGCACCACAGTCTCACATCTTAGTGAAGTCAAAGCCTGCTGTGGGTTAGCCTTCATCTTACTGACCTTTCGATGATCTTGGAGATTTGTTGCTGAGGAACATTTCTTATTGCACACTGAACACATCAGCTTCTTCCTAGAATTTCCTGAAACAGAAACAAAATACCACCAACATCTTAAAAAGGAAGTGCTAAGAAAGAACCTAAATATTGCCACTCAGTCTGTGACTTTTCACAGGTCATTTGACTGACATAAGATTTTTACATTTGTATGCCATCTTCAAAGTGTTCCGTATCAGGAGTTCTCTGTGGGTGTCCAACAAACCAGTTACTGATGGAATGTAAATGAAGAAAACTCAAACAGTAAAGAAAAAAACCCTTCAAATAGATGTTATCACACATCACCAATCCAATATGAAGAGCACAATTCACAACTAAGAACAACTCACTTTATAAGTGAACAGTTGATTTCTTCCAGAAGTCAACACAGGCGTTAGTGCAGCAATGACAAAAAAGATCCAAAACTGAAGTCAAAACCACAATTTCCCATTTTTCTTTATTCAGAAAGCATTAAGCATCCTACTATATAAAATATCATCAATGGTTTTTAACTGAACAAGACAGGGAAGTTGTATTAGCACCAGATCATTAATTCAATCTCATCTAAAATATAAATTACAGAACAAGCTACAGGTCAGCTACCAGATGTATTTTCCTTCCCTTTTCACAGTTGCTTTAAAAAGTGACACAGCATTTAATTAGGTTTATCTATTATTTACCTTCTGAAATTCATTTTAAATAACTCACAAAGCTATTTTATTACAAGATCACAAACCTAATTCTTTGTTTATAATTACATGCCCATGCAAGATATTTCCTAGCTTATGTAAAAAATGTTCACATTACATTGAACACTAAAAAGAATGGGGACAGAATGAAAGAGTACCGCTTAGTCAAGCACAGAGGCAGTACAGATCTTAAACTCATTAGATGGCTTCCAGCTCAATTTTTCAAACTCTCAGCATCCTCTAACTTTCCTGCTCTTGCTGTCCTAAAAGAATTCATATTATGTTGATTCTTCTTACTACAATGTACACTTTCAATTGATTAGTTCAATACTTAAATTTGTAGTATAAAAAAGTACTTAATCTCACATATGCATTTGCTCTTATAAAACTTATGATAAGTATTTATATATACTGATATATACATAACTACAGGAATAGAGCTAGTACTTCAACTTACAAGAACATTAATAAGGCCTTTTCAGAGGAGTGAAAGGTGGTAGTAAGTATCTGTTCATAGCTTTGCATAACAGGCAACACATGCAACAATCCTTGCCACTTTCCCTTGCCTCCAGGTAACACAAGGCAGGAAGGAATTCTAGAAATGTCCCTCAACAGCAGTAGTTTATTTTCTTTCCTGCACTGACATCGGTTGTGATTTCTAAGACTCCCAAGTGGTAAAATAAAAGCTCTACACATTGTGCAGGCAGAGCAAAAATATGCTCCAGGCATCTGCTCTGTTGTGTCTGGAGTGACCATTCAAGAGAACTGTGGAATTTGTATACCACTACATAACCGACCAAAGATAAGCCTAAACATAACAACGCTCATGGATGAAAAAAATTCTGATACTGAAAAAAGGAGACAATCTTTTCTAAAAATGGTTATAGAAGGGTTTCTGTACACAGTAAGAGTTTGGCAGAAGAAAGAGATTTCATGTAATGAAAGTTTTACAAAGCATCTCAGTGCTGCCACCATCAACTAAAGACTGTTTTCTTTGCACTCTGGTATTCTGCTGTCCCCCACATACTGATCTTCCATTGACATTGAGATGGGACATGCAGAGAGAGCAGAATGCCAGAACTGAGATCTGCACTGTGGACCTGAGAGCAGTATTTTGCCCTTTCACGAAAACAGAGTGAGGTTTGATTGAAAACTATTGATTCACAGTGCACAGATATAAACACACTAAGGCGTATCAAGCCTAGTGGATTGTCTGGTCTGGCTTCCTGCACAACAGAGGCTATAGAATTTTATGCAATACCCTCATCAAGCCTAATCGTTTGTGAAGCATGTCTTCCAGAAAGACATCCCATTGTGTCCTGCAAATACCAAAAGATCAAGAACTCGCCACTTCCTGTAGCAGTTCGTGCCAGCGGTTGGTCTTCCTCACTACTGAAATGTTTTGCTTTATTATTTGCCTAGTTTAAAGTTCTCCAGATTTTTATTACATTTTCTGCAGTAGACTAATGATTCATCTGGCATATAGTAATTCCTCCCTGGGGGAGGAAGAATAGTTACTCTTGCAATTAGTTACTTCTTAATTTTCTTTTTGATACAAATGAATCCATTAAAAAAGAAACCAAAGACAATGTTTACACTGATCTGCAAATTTAAAGCTAGGAACATGTTAGAGGGTTTTTTCCCCCAAAGAAACATTAAACTCTTTCTTACCACTGTGAACGTTTTCTTTATGTTTTTTCAGGGCATCCTTACTCTTGAACCTCTTGCCGCAGCTATCTGCCTTGCATATGAATCTGGCATCCCCTTTGCATGCCTCCTTGTGCTGTTCATAACTATATGGCATAACCAGTAAAAAAAAAAAAAAAAAAAAAACAAACACCAACACATAAAGCAGTATCTCCAGAAACCAGACACATAGCAAATACTCTGAGCTTAACGCATGCTGCACTGCAGAGTTCCAAGGCTGCTTCATGCATTACTTACAGCAAATAGGAATGAAAGCATTTGACTTCTTTCACTGTTAGCATTCACATAAACTAAAAAGCTTGAAAGCTAACATGCAAAGGGAGGCCAGCAATGATATGACAGCAGTCCAGTAACTCAGACACAAAACCTCGATTCTGAGGTGAATGAAGTATTGCAAACAGAGCACTGAAAACTTCTTGAAGAGTCTCCTGGGCTGATATTCTCTGTGCACTGAAGTACACTAAGGAAAAATAAAAAAGTTAAATAAATAAAGAGAACATTCTAAACTTACACAGGCTTGCAGCATCTAAAAACATATATATAGCTCTACAAATCTTTAAGTAGGTGAGTAATCTATTTCATATGTGAAGTCTCATGGAATTTAGTAGAACTAATCAAATGCATAAACAGCAAGAGTCAGGATCATGCTGCTGTATCCTCACACAGACTAATCTTACTTTGCATGATGTAAAAATTTACTTAACTAGCTATACAGCAGAAATCCAGCTTCCACTATAGACTACAAGGAACAAGTCTAAGCTCAAGAGAAAATATTTAATTGCCTCCACCAAATATTTCTCCACTATATAATTTTATTTATTTCCATGAAAGAACACAGAGCTCATATAGAGCTGCCAGTTCTAGGAATGTTCACATTATTCAGATGTAAGAAAGATCAATTTATTACAAGAGCAGCCTTAAGTGCGTTCTGTGCAATATGAGTCTGTTTCTTTCCAATACTTAAATGTACTATCTATAATCACTTAAGCATCTACTGTACTATCTTTAATTAAATGTATAATAAAAGGTAATAGATCTATTTAATTGCAAGCAACAGTTATGTTTTTGTACAAAAGTGTAATTGTAAACATTAGTGACAAAACTGCATATTTACACTATCAAGGACAGTAAAGATGTGCTATTAAATCTCACATCTTTCATGCTTCTGTTTGTTTGTTTTCATCACCTAAATATTTAATTAAGCAAACATGAAGCATTGTTTTTCCTTTTTTTTTGTCCCTCTAAATCAATATTTACTTTCTTCTAAATCTAAAACTTCTAAATCTTACTTTAATTCTGGAACAACATCCACAGCTTAAAAATTACATCTCCTAAGTTACTAAACAGTCCACTGATGGATATCAAGGGTTTTGCACCAAACAGCAGCTTTGATCTGGTCTACAGTGTACGATTTTAAAATGTAAAAAATTAGTGACATTTTTGCAATTCAAATTGAAGTCTCCAACAAATACGAGGATTAACACATTAAAAGACTAATGTAAAGGGTAAGGGTACAAATACATAAGCATAAAACCTAAAGCTTAAATTGTGATTAAGCCAAGAGAAATAAATAATTGAATGAAATTGATTTAAATGATCCCTGAAAAAACACTCCTGCTTCTACACTCCTGTTTCTACTCACTGTCTCTGTAGAGCTTGTTTAACAGGGAATTTCTTTCCACAGTTTCGGCACTTAAATTCCTTTTCCTCACTGGGTTTTTGGTGCAAAGTCTGAAGATGTTCAGCTAGAATCTCCTGGCTGGCAAAACTGGATTCACAGTTTGGGCATGCATGGTTGTCTTTACAGGTGAGGGGATCTGCATGATTGAAGGCAAAAACAGTAAAGGAATAGTTTTCAGGGAATATTTTGGTTACACTAAGACAGACACTCTGCCAGAAACAGATTAAGCAAAATGGCATCACAAAATTCACAAAATAAATTGTCTCTCAATTAATTATAGACAGCCTATCTTGAGTGGATTACCATCAGTATTATTGAAAACGGATGCAAAGTATTAAATTGGGTGTGACTTACGCTGTTAGCCTAAATTAGTCATCCAGGTTGTCCCTACTTTGATAAAGATGCTGAGAATTCACCAGACAGTTCAGGTCACCTACCTTTTCTTAAACATCCTACCTTAGTATTGGCTGAACAGCTTTACGAAAAGGTTTATTTCTCTCTTCCGCAGTAAGAGGGAAACTAACCCTCTTGGAGGGTTTTTTTCTTGGAGGAAAAACTTAGCTTTCATAAAATGTGTCATGTATGTCAGGTGAAATGAACTCAGTCTTTAGTTCAACAATCAACAGTAACTTCTCATGAAATCTAGGCTCACTCATTCACTCAATACTTCATATAGCTGGCTGCTTCTTATTAGGTAAAGAAAAGAACATCAGCTCAAACCAAAATAAAGAGATAAAAATCATACAAGAGCTCAGACTAAACCTAGGGAGCCTTCCAGTTCCCCAATCCTATACAGTTAGTGTTCTCTTTCTTCTTTGTCACTACTTTTAAGCCCTCAAGCAATTTTTACACATTGTTCACCTGCAATTTTTTCACCAGCTGGTTGCACTTCTTTATTGTTGCCACTGTCTTCATCTTCGTGGATAACAGTTACTTCTTCCTCTTCCTCCTCCTCTTCTTCCATGTCACTGTCCAAGTACCCAATCAGAAGTTCTGTGTCTGTTTCAATATCTTCCACAGCCAGATAGAAAATATTTTCCCCTTCCTGTTGCAAATAGTAAGTAGAAGCCATGAATAATTATGTCAGAAAAAGTAAAATCTAGAGACAAGTATGGGACCCTGAACTAATACTAGCCCTCAGCTATGGAAGGGCTGGCTCCATTCCTCAGAGAGCACAATGATAGAACAGTCCTTCTGAGACTTCTTTCCTAGTGAGGCTGCACGGGTAAAGTGCCTTTCTATCCTGGTATTCTGGAAATATGCCCCTGCCTCACCTGTGAGGCTTTTCCAATTTGCACTGCAGCCTAGGCCAAGGTGAAGGTGGTGTTAAAGTCCTCCTCTCCCGCCACACTCTGCCTGACAAGAACTTCAGAGTTTGAAAATGAAACATCCAAGTATTAGAAAATAACAAAATTTTAAAAACCAATACAGCTTCAGCTCTGTCCCCTGTTGGCCGCATGAATTATCCAGCTTCCAGTAGCACATTTACATATTTTCTCTCTCCTTCTCTCTCTTTAAAATTCCCCACCTTCTTCAAGAACAGGCTTTCAACCCTGGTCAGTTATCTTTATATTCTATCATATTCTATGATCTTCACTATCAAGTTAGCAGGCACATCTCTAAAACACACTTTAAACTACTAGATCAAAACCTTCTGCTGGTTTAAATCAGTGTAGATACACAGATCCACCGCAGGCCAAGGATTCTTCGTAAGAGGACAAACTACATAATAAGGTCCAAAATCTTCTCCACAGTGAATAAACAAGCTTCCAAATAGATAAGCTAACAACTTTGGTCTTTGACAATGTTTATCTAAAGTTACCAAGGTTGGCTGGGGGAGGCAGGGAGCTATAACAAAACCAGCTGTCTCCTAAGCTGATATAGAGAGCTGCTTTTTTTGCCATATCTGAACCAACTGCTTTAGGTACTAACCAAAGCACCAAAGGAGACTTTTTTGCACAACAAAGACTTCCAAGTTCTATCATAAACCTTAAAGCTTATCTGATTAACATCCAGAAAAGTTAACTGAAGCTTCTTTACACTACATCTAGCAACTTACTTTGTAACAAGCTTCATAGCACAAGGACAAGATAATGATTTTTAATTTTTGTAATATACTAAGATTAATTTAGACTGTTAACAGGGATGCAGTATTCCTCGAGCTTTAGAAGGTCTGTTATATATTACACAAGATACTGTCACACAAGAGTGAAACCTATTTAATTCAATAGAGTTGTTACAGCTGCTGCTTTCAAGGATGCACCACTTTTCTGTCCTTATCTCAACAGCAGCATTTGAAAAAAAACAAATTATGAATTTTTTTCAAGATATATTCTGCAGTCCAGATATCTATCAGCATGCCACCCTAACTTTTGCATACATCTAGAAATTGCTGTTTTTCACATGCCTCTGTCAAGTCGCAGAGACCTTTAATTTACTACAACCTAAACTCAAAACAAATCATGTACTGAAACTCTTGACATGAAGAAAAGTAAAAGGTCTTTCTACACTCCGTCTCCACTTAGGATAAAACTGCTGGGGTAAACCTCCAATATATCACTGTTTAGGACAACCTTATTCTAAAAGCAAGACAACCTTATAAATGGAAGCACATACCTACTACTGGCTCGCCAAAAAAAAAAAAAAAGCATCATGTATCCACAGGCAAAAATAAAGTCCCAAATTTACTCATTACAATAAGAACTAAATAGCTCATAAGTGTAAGAACTGAACAGCACACCTTTCAATGAGATTATATGCGACACATCTTACACCACACGGTAAATGTGGGAGAACAGCAACCAGAATTAATTATTCAGGTTAACCTAGACCAAGTGCATGAATCCCAAAACCAAGTTCTTAATGCTGCTGCATCCTCACCATCTCTGCACTTGCCTCATGCATCTGGGACTTATTTTATAGCTCTTTGTGTCTAAAAACATCCTGGTTCTTTCCCATTTGTGTACTTTCGGTTAGGAAAAAGACTTATGGAAGAAGTACTATGGACTCTCAATGCTTGAGTGATCTTGGTTGCATTTGCATTGAAAAGAAATTAGCTTCGGTGCCAACCCAAACTAAAACACAGCTCAAACTCATTCCTCCTCCAAGGCTAATTTGTTTGGCTTTTCCAGCCAAACAAATGCTAATAGTCCTGTATTTGGAGCACTAATTAATCCAGATATACCCACACCATAGTAACTCCTCAGGCAGCATTTTCAGTGAAACCAATGGAAGTTCTCCAGAACCATAAAGGAATTTAAGTCTCTCCTTCCACCAGCAGCACCTGCATGAAGCACATTTATCTACATGCATGCAGACACAGACACAGAGAACGTAGTAAGAAATCTTTCAAATAATTGTAATAATCCACCCATTTACTAAGAGCACATCTGCAGTTGTTCCACCTGCCCATCTGCTTAGGTAGGCCATGCTGGTTGTTTCATTAACAATGTTCATCTGCAGCAGGCCACAGTGGTCCCTGGGAGAAAACTCCAAGTGCTGGTCATGGTGGCATGACAACGTCCCTTCACCTTATTCCTGGTTTATTATTCCACTTTGCTTCTCTCACTCTCTGACTCAACTGCCATCTTTTAGGCTGTGGGCCACACTGACCTGCCCAGCAAATAGAGTTCTCTTGTTCCAACAGTTCCTGCTGTCCCATTCTTGCTCCACTACAATTATCTCTGCCATTCAAATTCTTGGGTTTTCCACTCAGTTACACACCTTCACGTGTGTTTTGTAAGAGGGGAGGCTGACAGGGAACATGGGCCAAGTATTGACAGCCCATCACACATTCATCCAAATGCATAAGACAGATATATGTCATCACTCCTGATAGCTGAAAACACAGGAGGAGGAGGAAGCAGACAGTCTTGTGTTACCTGAGGGAGCATAGGGCTTTTCCATCCTCCCAGAGCTTGATCAGCTGGCTCCAACACTTTCACCTTCCTAATACTTAACAAGTTTCCCCTGTGCCCACAACCACTCCTCTTAACGCGCTACCTGGCTTCCCTCCGCATCCAATTTCCTGGCAGCAAGCCAACTCTGCAGCCTACCTGTTCTGCCAGTGCTCCTTTGCTACCTCTCCGAACACGCACACTCCCTTTCCTGATCTTTGCCTCCAGGGCGTCATATTTGCCAGAGTAAAACCAACCTTGGCAAGGCCTGCAAGGGCAGAAACCCCAACCCAAGAAATATGTGGAGGTGACTTCTTGCAGGCTGTGGCAGGAGAAGACAAAGCCACAAGCTCAGGCACAGGAAAGATCAGAAAGGGCATGCAGTGCCAGGAAAGACATGATCAAAATAACGATGCCTCCCAAAGAGGGACAGCAGATCAGGTACCCCTGGGGGAGAGTGGGTGAAGCCAGGCAGCCTTCCAGAGGTGCTGCTGGGGACCAACAGACCCTTGCCCCTCTCAAGCAAGGAAGAGGAAATAGATGACAAAGAGGCTGAGGGAAGCTTTTCTTGTTTTCACGCTACTGCATACGTTGGACAATGCCTGACTGTTTAAGGCACGTATCCCTGTCCCACTCAGCATGTTTGTGGCGCTCATCAGCCAGGAAGCAGATGGATCCCAGACAGCCTGCTCTTAAAAACAAAACAACCACCACACAAAACAAACAACCCAAAACACAAACACACCTATAAATCATACATATAATGGAGACAGTCAGCCCAGGGATCAAGGCTATATCTAGTCTGAGGTATAGCACCCGAACCCCACACAAAGGAGATGCAGAAGCCTCAGCTCTATCTACTGATCTATTCCTGCTGCGCTGTACTGCACGTTAAGGTAGACAACCTCTGAGACATGAACATGAGATTAAACAGAGCATGAGGTTAAACTAGCACAGCAATTCCTGCATTTCCCCTGCATTCTTATTCCACACTGCAGTTCTTAGTGATAACTCTTGGGGAAGATTAGAATATTTTTCCAGCTGAATATTCTGTATTGTGATAGACTTTATTCTTCTTTATTTTTTGGTTACAGTTATTATCTTGCGTTAAACCAGAAGCCATTGCTTTTAGTTTCACATCTGCAGAAGAACATGTTTTACTGCAGTAATGATACTACATACCCAAATCTTGCAGTTAAACTCCTCAGGAATTTGAATGATGTGTACAGTATCATCAGAAATGAGAGCTGGAAGATGTTTTTTTCCCTGCCAAAAGGGATTCCTCCCACCCTTCACTGTATGTGTCAAATCAGTAGACATTTTCCAATCTTCCAGCTTAAAAATAAAATAGTCTTGTTTCTCGGTGGGGAGGACAAAAAACTAAAATGAGAGTTCAAAAAACTAATTCCAGCAATGTCACAATTCTGGTGGCTCTACAGAGAAGCACTGGAACTTTTGATTACTCTTCTTACTGAAAGCTTTTGTTGTGAAAAGTAAAACACGTTTTCTGCCCCCCCCCTTGTCTTGAAAGTTGATGTTAGCAGCATTTAATGATGTGTGCTCAGTACGTGCCCAGTGTGGCACCTCTTCCAGTACTGGCAGATATTAATGAGCATAGAGAATCCTGAACTGAGAGATGAACCAAGAACTTACTCTTGGAAGTCTCTTTTAAAGGCTCCGTAGAAAATAAAAAGCATCAATTACAAAAAAAATAATCTATTTGCTTAGATTTGAGCAATGCATTTACATCCTTCTTTTTATAGAGGTTTTATAGAGGAAATCTACAGGTTTCCCAACTTTAGCTATACCTTCTCTGCGAATCGCAGAATGAAGGCACCTCTGCAAGCCGCCTCATCCAAGCCCCCTGCTCAAGCAGGGTTACCTACAGCAGACTGGCGAGGACCACGTCCAGATGGCTTTTGAATACCTCTAAGGAGGGAGACTCCACAGCCTCTACGGGGAACACATGCCAGTGTTCAGTCACTCTCACAGTAAAAAAAAAAAAAAAAAAAAAAAAAAAGTATTTCTTGATGTTCAAAGGGAACCTCCTCAGTTCCAGTTTGTGCCCATTGCCTCTGGCACCAAAAATCTCAGAACCTTTTCTGCAAAGCTGCTTTCCAGCTGCTTGGGCTCCAGCATGTGAAGGTGCATGGGATTACTCCTCCCCAGGTGCGGGGCTTTGCAATTACCTTTGATGAGCTGCATAAGGTTCCTGCCAGACCATTTCTCCTTGGGGTCCCTATGGATGGCAGCATGGTCCTGTGGTGTATCAGCCACTCCTTCCAGTTTTGTGTCATCAGCAAATTTGCTGAGGGTACACCCTGCCCCATTATCCAGAACATTTCTGATATATGCTCTCTTCCACTATTCCACAACATCCTTGTACAAATCTAACCAGAGGATACTGCTTTCAGCATGCATCTGTTGCAGAGGATGTTAACCACTCCAGCAGTAATACCAACTCTCTTTCCACTCTTTATTTCCAAAGCATCACAGGAGTGACCCTGCATTCTTTACACTTATCGAGAAAGCTTAATTTTCAATATCTTTCCCTTTTTCAACTCAAAAAGGGGAGGAAGCCAAAGCCATAGGCATCAACTTCCACTTTGGATCTAAATCCCCCAATTTTACAGATGTTCAGATTTAGTGTTCCACTCCAAATCTATCTTTAACTAAAGTGGCATTTCACTGTTTTAAGAAATGCTGGCTTAGTAAAACCATGTAAAACATATACAGAAGTTCACACATGTGACTTTCACTGCCAACCACTGAGCTCAGCAACTGAAAAAGCTTTCAACAGCAGGGCGCCATCCTGTATGGCACCCTGTGCTGTAAGAGATGCCAAGCACTCTCTGTTAACTTGCAAAGTCCACGCACCTGACGCTGCTCAACACCTCCAAGAGCTGTTCAGCATGTTTTTGATTGCGCAACTTCGATTTAAAGCCTTCCAAATGCAATGAAAAGACTTCCATTGATATCAAATGTAATGAAATCACTCCCCGCAGGGAACAGGAATATCTGAAGCTACAAATGGAAGAAGGGACAGAGTCGTTAGCAAGCATGAGGAGGATCTAATGGATAGCCAATAACTCAGCCTCTTAAAGGCCTTGGCTTCTTTGGGAAAAAAGTAAAAACCTTTTTGACTTGGCAGATAACATAAGCACACACCTTCCTGCACATATTCAAACACATCCATCTTCCTTATTGCTGTCTTACAATTGCCCACATTCCCAGACACACCTGTAATTCAATGCTCTGAAGTAATAAGGATTTGAGTCCTACAAGGATTTCTTTCCTCCCTCCATATGCCTCTCTCCCACCCTGTTCCCCATGTAAAATACAAGTAGATGACAACTACATTTACTTTACAAGTTACTATTTAACATATAATGCTAAAAGACTTTTTTCCTTCACAGACATTTTAGAAAAGATTGTAGTGCTTATAACAAATGCCATATTCCAAATTTTTACCTCATAACATGGTATCTCATGAAGCAAAAGCACTTAGTAATAGCAAAACTTGGGAAGAGAAGCCCTTAGAAATCCATGGAGTGGTAAGAATGGTAGATATTTTGAACCTTAATATCACCACACTATATACCAGCTTAGTATTAAGAGAGCCTAAAATCAGAAATTATTTAATGAAAAAAAAAAAAAGGTTCTCTAACCTCAGTGCTGAAAAGGGTCTAAATGATTTTCAGACTCACAGTTGCTTTGCTATTGTTAATGTTCCTGTTGCAAAAAATCAAAAATGTAGTAGGTATAGTTCAAGGCATCTGATGGAAAAAAACACTTATTTCAGTCTTCAGAAACTTCTCATTTTGAATTCTTCAGTAACAGAATACCTGAACAGCACTAGTATGTATTCAACAGTAATAATGCAATAAATGCATACGACCCTGGAATTAAAAAATTCTCCTTCTTCCTAAAAAAAAAAAATTAAAAAAAAAATCCAAGAATTGAGCAGATATCTAGTTCTCTCATTTGAGCATGCAAAGACAGCAATCACATTCATGTTACTTCTTACATTGCATAACCAAGTAAGCTTTCCTTTGTAACACTCAAGCCACCAGTAAGTTTCAGGTAGCCCTGAAAACTGTCCTGTAATATGTACGTTTATTAAGCAGCCTAACACAGTTCATGCTTGCTTTCCTTGTGTCTTCTCGTACTCTTCCTTTTTAGATAATCCAGTTTTACTACACTTCTTATAGTACTGTCTCTCACATACTAATCTTCCTCTGAAGACATTTACTGTTACTGCACAGGGGTTTTTTACCTCAAGATCAACCAGGACATCACTGAATTATACCACACTAACACACAATCATTTGTGAAATATGACTTTAAACCACTCTACCACCTTACTGTAAATATCCTCCTTCACATTAGTTTTTGCTATTCATTATTCTAACTCATGGTTTTCTAAACTACAGCAGACCATCTCAGTGTCTGCTTGCTAGTAAAAAAAGATTTGAATTTAAAGCTCTAGCTGGCTGCAATTCTGATTATAAAACAGTTCTGATGTTAACAACAAGATCTGTTTTGCATAATAATCTCCAGCAGAGAGTGTTTAATAAAATAACAACTGACAAACAGATAAACTTATCCATTCTGGATAAACAAATATTGAAAAGATAATACTCTACCAGTCTAAAAACTGAAAGAACAAAACTGTGGTATTTTTGATAGGAGCCATTTCCTTTTGATTATTATAATTACCATGCATTTTTGCTACATATCAGGAGTCATATTTATAAGTAAATAGCTAGGAATAGCTCAGGGCAAAAAGTATTACAATTTATACAGTTTCTGTTAATGCAAAAGTTGTAATTCTAAAGCTACTTTAAATATAGTAGAGGATTAATTCATTGAATTACTACTTTACATAAGTTAGAGAAGCCTCCAGCAAATCAGCTGTGCAAAACACTCAGAAAAGCAATTGGTACATACACAGGTACCCTCCAACCTTTCCGTCCTCCTCTAGCACCCACACTGTGGTATTACTCATAGCATAGCTGTAAAAAATACTTCCTCTGCCTTCTCAGTCAAAGATGACCCGAACACCATGGCTGCCCGCCCCGGGAGCGGAGGCAGAACTCAGTCCCCAAAACACTCCCCACAACGCTACCAAGAGCTCCCACCAGAATCAGGATTGTACAAAATACATAGAATTACAGGAAAAAAATAATTTAATAAATATATAAAACCCACAAACCCAGCCCACCCAGCCCACCCACCCCCCAAAGAAAAGAAAAAAAAACCAGCACCAAACTTATTTCAAATAATTCCCATGTCCTCTAGATTGCTTTTCACTCCAGGAAGCATTTTGCAACGGGTCTAAACACAATCATTGAGTACAACTAAGCTATGATGAACCAATCATATTTTGCAGTCAGCTCAGGATGTGTTTTACTTTATTTGTATAAAGGGACATATGCATTCATTTCATCTTCTTTTAAACTGAATACCAAGCATTGGGCAGCAAATAGTAAACCGACTATCAATCACTTTTTTTCGGATATGAGACTATAACGTTTATCACTACCACAGTGATGTCATCAGGGTTGGAAATGTTCTCAGAGTAGACCAAAAAGCTCCTGTTGGAGTATTTGGAGACTGGAAAGAAAACTATTGGGAAAGATAATCAGTGGAAATTAGCATTAGTGGGTATAAATAAGGAAATAATTTAGTTTCCATTTACACTTTTAGTCTCAAAGTCTCTTAGAAAATTGCAGAGAGGCAGCTGTGAAGCACACAACTGAGTAAGTTCTTAAGCGTTTGTAGAACAGGCTTAGGACAAACAAGAGAAGCTCTTGTTCCACCACTGTGGTCTACTTTATTTTCACATTTTACAGGTCAGTACCATTAATCTTGGTCAAATATTCTCAATGGATCGATTTTAGCTTGTAAGATTCACTGTTAAAGATTCACTTTAAAGATCTCTCAGTAGAACGGAGAGAGAAAAATCAAATACTTGTTTAGAGATTCAAACCAACCCCACAAAAAAACTTCATAAAATACAAAGAGGAAAAAGTTATGCATTACGCTATAATTAACCTTGTGAAATGTACATTTTCTGCAGACATGTCTAAAACACCATTTTATCATCTTGGTGGTGAGCAGGCAATTCTCAATCCAAATTAAAGGGTATCATTAGTAGAACATTCCAGCAATGTTTGGTCCACCAATTTCATAAAACGAAGTGCTACTGCACCAAGTGACCTGAAATCTGAAAACTAACATTAAAGGTGACAATTGTGGAATTAAAATACTGACGGATTTGTGAGCTGTGATGTTGAGTTTTCTTCCGCTAAAGGAATAGCAGAGCTTTGGGATCTGCATCTCCATCTACTAAAGTGAGATCAAACCCTGACAAGAAATACATGCATATTCAGCTTTTTTCAACACAACTAGTACCTATTAATGTTATATGCAATTAAATACTTATACATCCATACATATTTGCATAGCTACAAGGTCACTCACATAGAATACACAAGTTACTTTCACAGCTGATTGTTGATTGTACTAAAAAAAACTATGAGATAATTTAGTAAATTTTTGTTTGTTTTCATAAGTTTCCCTTTCCTGTACTTTTCATCATTTTGTACATGCTGATCATGTTTCTTCTATTTTTCCCCTGTAACTTTTCCAAATGTTTTTCTGTAGAAGCTTTTATAGGACTAACATTCTTGCTATCTCTTTTTCTTTTTCAACGATCCTTTAACTCCAATATGATTCTTTAAGAAGTCAGACAAAAAGCACTAAGCACACCAAAGCATTACATTATGCAATACAGTGTAACAGTTTCTTTCCATTTCTTTATTTAAATAATCATTTTTGTTATCAAAAAACCCACTGGCATACACAGAATATTCCATTAAAAATTCTATTCAGAAGTTCAGGTTATTTTACTATTTCATTTAAAATATAATAATGAACATTAATTGCTCACACTGCTCCCTCTTGTGAACCTTACTTTGCCTTTGGTAATGTTGACTGTAATTTGCTATCACCCTGCCTATGCACTGATGACATGCTAATCACTGACTAATGCCTCATGTATGAGGACCTTTCGTATTTGGTACTATAAGCAGGACAACAAGTCTTTTGATAGACCTTGGTATAGCTGAGAGACAAAGACAGAATGAAAACACACAGAAATAATTGCAGAGGCAGTGGTCATATTAAATTAACCATTGACTTGTCATAGACATCAGGAAAAGCATAATAAAGCAGTCATTCAGTGAGCACTGACAAGAGTTTTTGCTGAACGGATGAAAAGCAAACGCTCTTTCTTATCTGTTACTCAAAATTCAACTGTAGCCTGGATGTTAAGACCTAAGGAGTTCTGAACTAGACAATTTGATAACCTGGAGTACAGGCCCAGAGGAAAAGCAGATGATGAAGCTGTCCACAGCGACCTAAAACAGGAACAGCAACAAGGTCCAAGGAAACAGCAGCAGTAGCAAAGTTGCAATTATGTTCAGCCAGCAATATGTGATGGAATGTCACAGACTGACATTCAGTAAAACTAGAGCTTTGGAAGGTAGAAGGCGCAAATCAAGTGAAGGCTGGCAGATGACTAGTTGGGTTTCCCAACACAGTACACTGTTAACAGTAGCACTTAACTACTGTGATAAAGGGAGAAAAGCCAGGCAGAAGCAGCGTGGTAGGAGATAAAACAGACGAATGGAAATCACAGAAAAGCTCACAACTGGGACAAGAAGAGAGAGGCTGATACCAGGTCTGCAGGGGAACTGGCAGCAGCAATCTCACTGGGCAGTGCGTGCTTAAGATCCAAGGAAGCGAACAGTCCCTCCGGTGAGTAGAAGAATTAAGGAGTTGCAGGTCATCCACACAGAAACTGAAATTACTAGTGTTGAGTGCCACTGAGTACAAATACAGAGGAACGGGCAGGGGGGAGAACAGCAGTAATGCATTTTCCACAGAACTACATGCTCAGGTTTTACTACTATACTTTTTCTACTTAGTAGTTTTTAAATATTTTTTCCAGTTTTATTTCATCAGAAATGAACTCTGTTTTCTTGGCAAAGCAAATTTGTTTGTTTTTCCTCAGAAACTATGTTTTTAAGTTCTTTTGTCAAGGATCTGCAGGCAAATCCTCAAAGAAATAATCTTATGATAAAAAAGCAGAATAATAATTTTTAAAAATGCTGATAAATAATTCTCCATGTCCTATTTTTTTTTTTTCAAATTTGGATTACACCAGCAAATAGCTCTGGTTATCCTGAAACAACATTTTAGAAAGTATATGTTTTGAGCAAAAAATTTAACAGCTATGTAATTCTTACCTATACAGGCTTGGAAATTATTTTACTGTAAAACTGAGCTGTTGAAAAAAAAATATGCACATAGTTCATTTCTTTCATAATCTGCAAAAGGACAATAGCTGTAACTAGAAAAGTATTGCTGTCTTTGTTGCATTCTGCAAAGTCACAGAATGCTTCCAAAAAAAGAGAGATTAAACAGACTAAGACTCCTCAGTTTGAGAAAAGAGCTGTCAAATAAGAGGGAAAGGATATAATAGGGTTCTATAAAATCAAGGACAGCATAGAAAAATGAACATAAAGTAACTATTCACTGTTATACAAGGACTAGAAAAATCAAGTGAAATTAAGAAGTTTCTAGAAGAAAAACACATGCATGTTTCAACATAATGTGTAATTAAAACAGTGGAACTCATTGCTACAGAATGCTGCAAATGACAAATACAAACATGTAAAAATAAGCTGGATAAATTCAGATCCACAGGCAAGACTAGAAAATTACTTTTTTAATTAATGTATCCTCAAGCACTGCCTGATCATCTTATCAGATTATTAGATCCTTCAATTCTCTTGTTTTCTACTGCAGTATTTTAAGCACCATGCTCGCCTTCAAACCTGTCACACTTCTGTATTAAATTTGAAACTCTAAAGCAAATGCATGATTCCGCTTTCCGCACACCTAAGCCCATACCTGAGTTCAGCATGAGACACAAATAGGCCTCTAAAACATTAGCCCTGATTCAGCCAGATAATACAGTTAACTAGTTATCTTTTTAATTTCCACAATACCAAGAAAACAATTGCATTCAGGTAAAAGCGTAACTTGACTGAACAAGGCTATAGTGAGAAAAATTAAACTGTTGTTACAGTAGTGAGTTAAATACTCTGGAAATTACTTTTTTTTTTAATGTAAACTGTTCACTTTAAGCCAGGAGATATAGTTCATGTAAGTGATTCAGTGCAATTCCATTACAATGGATAATAAGGACCTCATTGTTATTTTACCCTATCAATCTTATTTATGATATTATATTTAAGCACAAGAGTTTACTTCTAAAAAGAAAGGTAGGAAAAGGAAAGCAGTTTGCTACTTTTCTCAGATCTTGCAATTTTACTGCAATAAATAAAGACCAAAGAGGAGATCAAATTAGTAAATTAATAACAGGAAGCAAATGGTAGAAATCCACCACATCTACCTGGATGGCTGCCAGGTTCTTCTGTTCCTGTGATGGAGCCTCATGGACAAAACGCAGCCAATTAGAATGGCGTGGATTGCTTGCATCCAGGATATAAAGGACCTCACCTTTACTCCCACGAACCTGAAACATTAAAAAAAAAAATCAAAATTAAACTTGTTTACCAAACACACACAAACATGTAAAACACTAACACATGCTTATGCTCAGCAAGTGAATCTTGCATTCATTGGGTACTTACAGCTGTGGTGCACATTCACCTTCTTCTATAAGCATGTTTATACACCTCAGAATAGGGGGGCAACTCAAATCCAGCAGCTGGGGTCAGCTCCCTTTATTCGGCTCCCCCTCTCTTTTCTTAGCCTTTCCATTAGCGAACAAGTATTAGGACTGACTCCTGGGTCTCCCTAATCTGACAGTATCATCACTGATACTCACGTTCTTTCCTCTCTCTTTGTTCCTTCAAGCCCTCTTTTTCTTTCAGATCTTGCCAGAAACCGATAGAACCTGAGAGGTCCTTTCCGATTCCAACCCTATCATCCCTTTTCCAGTTTTCCTTTCTGAGTTCTCCTCCTTCACATGATGCCAGCATTTTACTCCTACAGTCTACCTAGTTCTTCTCAAACCTTCCTGTCTTTTGTCATTCAGTCTGACTCTCATCACTTTCTCCAAATTAAGGTTGTAAGCTTTCCTTGCCTCCAATTCCTTTTCCTTTACCCACAACTGACTATTATTGTCCTATCTTCGTTCTCCGTTCTTCGTTCACCGCTAAAGAGTGGATTATTTTCTTCTGTAATCTATACATGTCCTCTAACTCACTCCTCAACTTGTTTTGCAGCGTATCTCTTCTGCTAACATTACACACAAGGCCAACAGGAACTTTCTCCTGGACAAAAGGGATCAGACATTCTCTACTCTCGTGCTATTCTAACCATCATTTGGTTCCAACACCACTGAGTTCAGGCTCTTCTTTGTGAGTTTCTGTATTCCTGCAATCACCCATGTCCATTCAGTGATCTTGGCCTTGATACTTCTTCATCCTTCACTTTTTTTTTTCATATTTGATATTCTTCTAGACTTACTTGTCCTTTGCTCATTATGTTCTAGCAGATGCTAATCATACTCTACATTTCTCTATCCATTCTTTCTCCATTCCCATCCCACTACTTCATCATTAAATCCTCTTTTTGCTTCTTTATCACCAAATGTAACTTTTCTTCTTCATACAAATTCCAAATCCAGTAGATATGCTTTCATTACTGTTAACACTTATTGCCCCACACCAATCCTAAATATCCCAGAAACTTATCAAACACTTATTGAAAACCATATTCCTCATTTCCCTTTCAAGTCTTCTATGGGTTTGGTTTTTTGGTTTTGGGTTTTTGGGGTGGGGGGAGTGGGGTTTTTTTTGCTTTAGCAAGGGCAAAATCCATCTTGCCCTTGAATGGCGATCTATCTTCAGATCAAGGACCAATATAATTTGTTTGGTTTTTTTTTTTTTTTTTTTTTACAGTTTACTTGACCATCTTTTATATATGCCTCTTCAAAGGAAGTTTAAATAAGTAGCCTCAAAGAACAGCAGTCAGTCTTAAACTATACTTGGCTAAAATTTTATCAGTATAGGAGATTATTTCAGTAAACAAACTAGTATACAATGTAGGTGAAGAGCTATAAATTATTTAGTAGACCAAACAAACATGTTCAGGTTTTGTCCACTAAGTGAAGAAGCCACTTTTAAAAAAGAATTGCGCACACAAGATATGTCATCTCCATATCAGGAGCTTTTTGGTATCATTACAGTTCCATAGAATTTCTACAACTGTGACAAAATTCCAGCTTAAATTGAAAAAATGAAAATAATAGAAATAGAAACTTAATATTAACCAAGTCATTCTTCCCCCCGTCGAAACACAAAGACATACTGCTGAAAAAAAAACAGCTGCCACTTTATCATATAAAAATAGCTTGTTTTGTTTTAAATAATAGATCCCTTGAATCTTCACTGATACAGAAGGTAGAAGGTCATATAGCCACACTATTATTCTATGTGATTTATTCATATAATGAACATATTTTCTTTTTCGTCTGTCAACAAAAAGTATCCAGAGCAGGTATTTCCTAAGAGCTAGTGATTTCAGATACAGCAGATCAAAATTAGATTGCCTTGATGGCTTTGTACCCAAATTGCTCACATTCTTGCAGTATTTGTTTCTAATAGGTGCAATATCATATGTCTTCAGTATGGCTGCTTAAATTACCTAAACATTTAGGATATCATTAGAAAGAAAAAACTGTATTCCATTACAATAACAGCTGGTGACAGCATGTTGTTCTCAGATTAAAACAGAAACTCTACTGGAGTTCTGCAAACAAAAATCTTGAAAATTTATTACTGTTCTTCCAAAGGAGAACATCATATCTTAAGAAGGATACATCATGAAAAAGTTCCAATATTTCAAAATTTAAAAGCTGTTATACTTTCAAACACACAGATTAACCACAGTGAAAAGTGTCAAACCTACGTATTTAAATGCACCTGGAAAAAATATTATATAACACTAAGCATTGCAATGGGTTTCCCAGAAAGGTTGTGTAGTCTCCATACTCAAAAGCTGTCTAGAGGCAGTCCTGGTCAGCTGGCACTAGGTGGCCCTACTTGAGCAGGAGGGGTTGAACCAGGTGACATCCAAAAGTCCCTTCTAAGCTCAGTCATTCTGCCATTCTGTGACTATCACCCTGGGAAGTAATGCCTGCTCGGTTTTGGAATCATTGTTTTCATTAGAAACATGGGCAGAATGAGTGTAATGAAACCATAAAAGCAAGCTCAAAATTTACACAAAAATACATGCTAACGGTGTATTCACCTCCTGAAAAGCCATCTGGCAAGCAGAAGTGCTACATTGATTATACTGTAATAATCATCCCACTCTAAATATGTAATCCACAGAGCAGAACCTCACTTCCTCTGGAGAAGAGGAGGCTGAGAGGAGACCTTACGGCTCTCTACAACTATCTGAAAGGGGGTTGTGGCGACGAGGGTGTTGGTCTCTTCTCCCAAGTAACTAGTGATAGGACAAGAGGAAATGGCCTCAAGTTGCGCCAGGGGAGGTTTAGATTGGATATTAGGAAAAATTTCTTCACTGAGAGAGTGGTCAGGCATTGGAACAGGCTGCCCAGGGAGGTGGTGGAGTCGCCATCTCTGGAAGTGTTTAAAAAACGTGTGGATGTGGCGCTTCAGGACATGGTTTAGGGGACGTGGTGGCGCTGGATTAATGGTTGGACTTGATGACCTTGAAGGTCCTTTCCAACCTAGTGATTCTGTGATTCTGTGGTCCTTAAGATCCTCAGGCTACAGTGGTTAATCCAGAAAGGATTTTTAAAACTATTTTAACAGGACTTGAACTCAAGTACAAAAGTATTCCTCATTGGTTTTCTAAGGCCACCAAACTAAAAATGCTCTTAAGTCATGAGACCACTGCTAAATAATAAAGGATTCAGTCATTTTTATAGATCAGAGACCTAGAAGGATTCTATGATATGCCTATGGTCAACATGGAGAATCCATGCAAGAGCTAGAAATAGACCTCAAAAGCCTAGACACCAGTAGATGATGTCATACTATAATGTTTTGTTCTGTTTAAAAATAGGTAACAGGACCTTACCCCTCTTTTCTCTAAATAAAGGTGTAAATCCACAAAAGTTGAGGCTTCCTGCTGTAGTTCAATAGACCATCTTGGTGTAGGGCCCATTTATTGCCAAGGCCCTTTTGACCACTGAGACCAAGATGTTCCTGTAGTTTCTGTAACCAATGGAGACAACTTGCAGTTTCTATCACCAGTGAGTGATGTGACCAGACATGCAGTCACCTTTGATTTCCCAGGCTAAATAATTAAGTAGCAATTAGTCTCATAGTTAAGTATATGCCAAAGTATATTTGGCATGAGCCTCGAACAAGGTTGACTCAAATTCATGCCTGAAAAATCTATGGCAAGGTATCTTTCCATTTTACAACACCCTTAATATTTGGTCACTCACTACAATCAAACACCTAAAACGCATACACAATATCCAAAACATGCCTAAGACATGAGCACACCTCAAACTGAGGTGCCTGAGAATTATCTTGAGAATCAATACAAAAGGTGTCACTGAACTAATTTAGTCAAATATCTTCACAGTAAGATGAAATATCTGACATTCACTGTTACCACACAGGGGGTTTTACCTCAAGATCAATCAGGACATCATTGAATTATACCACATTAACAAACACCATGTCACTATGCAAATATCCAGAAAAAAGTGGGCCCGTCACAAGCTACTGTATGAAACCCTACACAGGCCTAAATAATGTCTAAGCTGCTTGTAATGCCCAACAACAACATGCACTACTCCATCTGCTAGCCTTTTATGCTCCAATGAAATTATCTCCAGATTTCCAAACACATCCAAAGTTGTCACGTATGTGACTTCAAAATGCTCATGAGTGCAACTGCAAACACTCTACCATGCACACCTGACAAGAGGAGAAGAAAAAAAGCTTCACTGAAAATAAGCAGACGGTTATCTTTGCTGAAGGTAGTAAACACACTGCCTGCTTTCTGGAAACCATCTTCTAAACATTTATAAATCTAAAAATTTATGTTCATCCAAACAATCATGTAAAGAAAAGTACTGTTTTCTGCATTGCATTTTTTTTTATTTGCTGAAAATGTGATTTTTATTGTTAATGGTATAAAACACCTAGATGCAATACTTCTGCATCCTCAGTTTCAGACTTCACAGAGCTCACTGCAGAGTAAAAACCTCACATTTTAACATTGCTGTAAAAAGTATTATACATTACACTCACAAAAGAACCTGAGACAGCAACTGTTGATTTGCTTATTCACTAAGAAGTATTGGGACATAGACAGCATGTTACAGTTACATTTTTTCTCAGACAACATATAGAACAACAGTTTTTCATGTTAATGAAGTGCTTGCTGTGCATGACGTTATTTGACCTTGTCAGAGACAGAATGGTTCATAAAGTTCATTCCTAGACATCTAACATTTTGTGGAGCTTTCACAAGAAGGGTCGAACTTCATATTTACTTGGAAGGGTACTCAAGTCTCCTTAAGCAAATTGTGTGTGATCTTCTAGAACAAGTTCAGATTAGAATATTAGCACTTCAACCTATCAACATGTACTTTCTAACATTTTAAATAAATCACACAACTGAAGATGTGAGGCTAACATTCTCAGTCTCTTTAAGGAGTAGATTCTTCCCATCACCAAAACCAGAACATCATTAAGGTGCCTGTTCCAAAAATCACTAAAATTAAAACAGTATCATACACTTATCATGAATAAAGATGATTAAGTCAAACTTTAAGAGAGTTGATTAATGAAATTTAGCTAAATAAACAAACTGGTAAGAATATTAATACCTGCTTTGGACACCTATCTATCCCAGTGGGGATTAATTTAACAGAATTGAAAATCTAGGACCCAAACTTGCAACTGAGATAGGGCACCAATGTCTGACTGTTATGTGTGGTAAAAGTTATTTTAAATGCAACTTGTGTAAACACGCATCTAGATTAATTTTCTAAGAAATGAGAAAAACAAAAATGTTTCTGAAAATGAGAGAGTCACACAAAAACACTAAAAGCAAATAATTTTAAATTAAAATACTAGCTGAGGAGTAGGGAATGACTGGGAAGGTAGTCTTCATACAGAAAAAATAAAGACCACATTGCTAAGAACTAGATTTTTAATATTACGTTCATCTTGAGAGCAATCACAGAATTCTGCTAATTAAGATTTAATTTATCGGGAAACTCAGGACATAATTCGACTCAATGCCTTGTATGTAAAAGCCTTCCAATGCCAGAACCACATTTTAGAGGCAAGATATCAAAGAAAAAAAAAAAAGGCAACAAAAAACCCAAAACAAAAAAATAAAAAGTGCACCACCATTAGCTTAAAGTGCTTGACTTCACATACCTCAATCCTAAACATTAAAGCTCTGATCTAAAGCTGGTTGTAGCCAATAGCAGATTTTCTATTGTCTTCACTACTTTTCAGGCAGGCTTATTTAACTGAAAACAATTGTCATTGCAAAAGTGGTGAGAGTAGTAGAAACACAAATTCATTTCATTTTCTCATATAAACAAACATGAATATTAGCTTCCACTGAACAACTGGCTTCCAGCGTGTTTCTGTTCTTCTCTGCTTTAATATAACAATGAAGAAAAAATAATCTTGGCAGACAGACAGAAACCAAACCTGAAATATGTAATATTCAGCATTACACAGCGTATTATGTGCCATCCAATCCTGACCAACATTTTTTCATGGTATGTCAAAGTATTTGAAGAAGGACTCAGTCTTTCCAGCCCTCCCTGTTTTAACATTTGCCAAAGTCATCACCAAAAGTATATGTTTGCCACAATCCAATTGTAGTGAAATGAATCCCTCTTTCTTGGTTAGGGACAATAAAGAAAATAAACAGAACAGATACCACCCCTTTGCAAAGGAACATCTGAGCCTCCAGAGGCAAAAACTTCTGTGAACTTTAATACTTAAAGATTATTCTGTTCTTGCCTTAAAGCACTTGCTCTTCCAGCAAATACACATAATTTAAAATTGCTACACCAAGTATACTAATACAGGCCAATGAAGCGGTATTTAATCTGAGTGTTAGTGGGATGCAAAGAATAAGAACAAAGCTCTCAATTCATCACCAGCAACTAGCTGCATACTTAACTAGCACAACACACAATTCAGTCTGAGAGATAATGACACAGGGGGTGAGGGATAACGGGGACGTGGGTTTTTGACAGAAAGAAAGAAAAGGCACAAAGCCATTTGGACATTTCCTTGGCTTTTTATTATTACTCCTGACTATACAGTTACCACAGGTTTGGGTTTTTTCCCTTCCACATCACTTGTAAATAACACATTTCAGCATGTAGCTCTTTACAAAGATAGTAGCAAGATCAAGGATGCTCCCCCCACCCTAGTCCTCTGGAATTTGTTGAACAAGCAAGCGTAAACCTTTGATTTCTTCAAAACTATGCAAGTTACAGGCAGACTAATAGCATTCTGCTATATTTAATTTAAACACAAACCATAACATCCTCAGAACTTTACTTAACAAAATCACTGGACCAAATAAATTCTTTCAGGTCCCATGTTTTCCCAAAGATCAGAAGAAAACATAACGTGTACAATTCTGTCTCAATGTGACGTCTTAAAGATGCCAAGTCACAATGCTGTTCTCTACAAAAAAGGAATAGCTTGATCAAAACAGACCACATCACAGACCACAACTCTACACAGCTAGAAATGCATGTGGTAAACTTCCTCACAGAAAACTATTCCACAAAATTGAAGCTCATAACCCAGGCATCACATAGCAAGAAAATAAATGTTCCACTCCTGTTCATTTTTACTTGACTTACTAAAAGCCTCTACTACTTAGCCTCCTTTTTAAAGGTATCCTGTCTGAAAATGCATTTTTTTGATTGCCATCAGACTGTGAGGTCAGGCTTTAATGTGCCTTCATCCAACAGGCTTCAAATTAATTATTTTTAATATCTTTGGTACAGCTGACTACGCACAAGCTTGGCCAGTTGCTGTAACTGCCTCCCACATTCTCTGGAATAACCATCCACTTGGACTGTTCAACTTTTTACTTTCTGCATTCCTGGTCTCTATTTTCAACTTAAGACTGCTCTCAGCATGATTTAAATTATATTATAAAGCTCACATTCAGATCAACTTCAGTAAATACAAACAACTTGGGTTCAAACATTCAGGAAGTCATAAAATTTTGTATGGAGGAATCTTTTCAAGGCTCTCAAAATTAGGTTACAATAAGATATTATGAAACAGTTTTAGCACAGCTCATTAAAAAAATCTCATTTTCTGATTTGCTGTCGATGGGGTCCTATTATTAATGTCATCAGTAAATACATGTATTTGCCTTTCATTTTCTGTCTTATGGAAACAGATAAATCTCATTTAATCATCAGCAATGAGGCATCTGGAAAATCATACAGCTTTCCAACAAACTTAAAGACCTTCTCATTGCTATAAACCACCCATCATCCCTTCTGAAAACCTTGTTCTAGCTCAAGTACTTTATTGATCTAAAATAACCTGCAAAAACATCATGAAAAGGCAAGTGAGCCAGGGCACGTTAACATGTAGTGTATTCAGCAAATATTCGTAATAAAAGCACATTGTATTGTTTTGTTTTTAGCCGAGAACAAAGATGAAACCAATTGCTCTCAATACATAACCAAAGGAGAGAGGGGAATGAATTGTCCACACCTCCTCTCCGGGAAAGGATATTTTGGACACATCCCTAGATTAAAAAAAAAGGGGGGGGAGGGAGCACCGGAAGAAACGGGGAAGGGGCGAAATAAGGGCACAGGGATTCACAGGCTTGAATTAACACTCATCTAGGAATATTTTGCCACTCACTGTATTTATATTGAGTTTGTGTTTAATAAAATGGGCTTTTAGCATTCTTTCACTCATTGTTCCAGTGTGTAGAATTTATTTACAGCTCAGCTAAGACCATATCAATAAGATGCTCTCTTTATAAGCCACTCAGCGATGTTAATGCTAGAGGGTTTTTTTTAAACAAACATTTATTTTGGAATAAATGCACAGATAGCACTTTAAACCAGATGTCAAACATAAGTCTTTTTTGTACAGTGACACACAACATAAAAATAACAGTCGTCCTTCCACCTCTAACCACAAAAAGGTGAAAAAGTAGGAAATGAGTCCCCTTCTCAGCGTAAAACAGAACTGAATATGCATTCAATAGAAACTACTTGGCTGGGGGCCCGGGGGGGCGGGGGGAGGGCGCGGGGAAGGGAAGGAATTCTGCTCAAAGAACAGAAAAGGGAGATTACAAAGAACAGAAGCACTGAAAAGCAGGTATTTATAACACATTGGAAATGTTGTTATCGCCAAGTATTTTTCAGTTAGTGTGATCTCCTCAACTGGTAAATTCAGACCTATTTTTGCTACAGGCAAACACAGCTATGACAGGAACTAGGATGGGTTAAGGACCTAATTACAAGATCTACTGTATAAACTACTGTTGCTGCCTAATACATATAAAAAAGTTTAGAAGAGCCCTGAAACACATTATACCTTCATTTGGCGGCAGCACCAGGTTTTTATTTTGCTAAAGATCTCACAACTACACACTGCATTACACAGTTGCTAAAATTTAAAAGCTTCACTTACCATACAATTGCCAAACCCTAGCACAAGTGTCACAGCAGGAAATGTTTTGTATTACAGCTGGAGGAAGCTATGAGCTGACACTTGTTGATCAGCATAAATCAGTATCTCAGTAACTTATAATCATCTTCCCATATTCAAATTACTTTTTTTTAATTTTCACATTTTTCAGTAATTTTTCTGAAAATTTTTCTGAAAATTACATTTTCGTGTTTTGCTTTACTTGATATGCTTCACACTTCATTGATTAGAAACTATCATTTGCTATTTCTTTATCATTTTAAAGAAATCAATCCTCATATGCCCAAAAAGCATATTTTAAAAGCATCAGTAAGTACAAAATCTCACTACAGTATCTTTAAGATGGGGGGGGGGGGGTGATTTATTACAGTAAAAACTTAATTCTGCGAACACTTTTTGCTAGGTATGATGATGTCATTCTAGACTACTTACTTCCCACATCAGCCTGCAGTCTGTGTTCTCATCCAGTTCCTGTGGCATTCGCTTCTCCCCTGCAAAGGGGCCAAATTTTTCACCCTAAGGAATAATTATAAAAGAAAAAGGATCAGTGAGAAAAAAAAAAAAGGCAAGTGAATTACCAAACTCCAGCAGAGGTACCATTTTTAGCTACAAATGGAAAAGAACAGTTTTCCTTTGTCATCCTACTGTATGCCCAGAAGGTACATATCTCTGAGGGTTCAACTTCAAGCTCATTGCCATTCTTTTCACAGTTTGGAGAATCTCTTAAAACCATACCTTTCCTCTGCATACTTATTTCCTCTTTTGGAAACACCATTTTTCTTTATTTTAAATAAGGCTGAAATTTCCAACTCAAATTTCTTACATTTCTTATAAGATTTTCAGGAAGCACCTTGCAATAGACATCCAACTAAAATGTAAAGTATTTGGCAAGCACAAAGTTTACATTAGATTTATTTCTGAGATTATTTGCTACACTACTTTTTGAAGTGCTACAAATCAAAACAGTGAACAACTGAGGTTTTGATCATACAGAGAGGTTTGTTTAAAAATGTAGGGAGTATGCACATGACTATGAATTAATTCAAGCTATCATAAACAAAATTAAAACATTATACCACCTGTTAGTCATAACACATACTGTGAAAGCATCCATTGATATGTTCTTCTAAAAGTTTTGGGTATTGCTGGTTTTTTCCTTCACAGACGTCACACTAGCAGCAAGGTAAATTATTTAAATAGAACTTTTTTCTTACACAGGCCTGACTTCCCCCATCCCCCTTGTGCTTATTTTCAGCGACAAGCCCTACAAACTGGAATGCAGACTGGAATGTTCCTTTAGGGAGTATTCAGATCGAAAAACTCCATATACTTCTAAGCATTAGAGATTATAACTATATAATGGAGGGCAACTTTGGTGATTCTTCAAAAATAACAGTCTTTTGGCTAGTAAAAGTATCAATTTTTTTCATATGTCCCTTCCCCCAGGCACATTCCATGATCCCAGAAACTGCCTGCTATATGTTTTCCGACTTGTCTTAGTTTTTACAGACTGTCTATGGGTAGAGTGCAGAGGAAGAAGTGGAATGGAAAACTTCTGAGAGGAATGATCCTGGAAACAACAAACCAAATAAAAAAATCCTGAGATTTAAAATTAAACCTGAAGAGGTAATAAACCAAGGAAAAGAAAATTGGCATTGCATAACAAGGCAACAGAATTGAGGAGCAATATTTTAAAAAGTGCACAACGAAGATTTCATTAGAAAGAACAGCAAAGCAGAAAGTAAAAACACAAGAACAGCAGAAAACAACTGGAGCCCAGAGCAGTAATCAAGAGACAAACATGGGCAGCGAAAGCAAAAACTAGTGCTACAGGGCTTCATCTCTTTCACTTCTCACCGATCTCCATACCGCTCTTCATTGATTTGCTAATCAAATGATGTCAGGGTTCCTCCCCTGCCAGCTTTATACATCCTGGGATTTAATAAACTGAAATTTCCTCCTTCTTTTACCTTCATCAGCAATACAGGTAAAAATGGGTCAATACAGTTATATGTGTGCAGCCACCAGTGTTCTCAGCTTACACTGAGTGCCACCCAGCAAACATACTGCTATCTAAGAAGGGCCATGCAGGTCTTACATGGGAGGCAATTTGCTTAGATTGCATTGTTTGCTTACATTAAGGAGGACAACAAGTCAAGATGGTGGCAGAGGAAATCTGCTCTGGAAACATATGGTCCTATCTATCTCAGTAAAGATAAGGTAGACCCTTTCTGGAGCAGACACCTCCTGCCAGGCTGAACTGGCTTTTCCCATTCACTTAGAAAGCAATGAGTAGTTTTGGTGCAACAAGGAAAGCAGCTCACTACAGTTGCTGAGCTGTAAGAGGGGGCATAATTGTATCTGCAGAATCTCTTACTACCCATAGCAATTATCAATATGAAAAGCAGTTTATTGGACTATAATCTAGATTAGTTCTATAAAAAGAAAAAGACCTCCACAAATTTAAAATGGAAATTATTTGAAGACATGATGAATAAGGAACCTGAAAAGGCTAGTTTCCCATATTCGCTTCAGTGGAAGAATAACAGTTTTGAAGAGAGCATAGAGAGATTAATTTATTCCTTAACTACGTTGGAGGCTTCCACAACCCTCACCTGAGTAATACTTTCATCCCTGCAATCCAAAGGATCCCTAGATACCTTATAAAGCACCTACAGGGTTCATTTTACCGATCACTGAAGCACACATCACCTCCAGGATTGAAGCACAGTCGACAGCTTAATACTGCATACTGACTCAAAACAAGAAACACCACACATCATTCCTACCTCAGCTACTCCAAACCAATAATCCTCTATTGCAATTATGTTTAAGACCTTCTAAAAGCTCAAAACAATAGCAAAAACAAAAGGCAAGATGTCCACCTCTAAACGTAAAGTACATGTAACACGAACAGCAGGTGATTCAGACTTCTAAGCACTTTTCATAGCTTCTCAAATTTGGAGAGAAAGCAGAAATTAGAGACAGCAAAACCTGGTGTCTTTGAACACAAAAGTCCATGAGAGTAAGTGTAATTATTCATTTAGTCTTCCAGAGCATTTTATTTTTTCATATATATATGTATTTATTAGTCCTAGTTAATAAACATGCCAATACATATTGATCAAAAACATACTAAGACTTCAGCTGCCTTTCTGATCAATAAAAGTGAGGCATATAACACAGTCTAACATCAACCACTGAAATTATTCAAGATATGAAAGGCACATCATTCAAATGTTAAAAAAAGCTACTTTCAACAGTTGATTTCAAGAAAGCAGAAGTCGCTAATCTTCTTCCAGTTGCAGCAAAATACTGAGAAATGTAGTGGCTCTCTGATGATTATACCAAGGGCCTTATGATACTGGTGCTGTAACCAAAGTTGGAGAAAAGAAATTACAAGAGAATCACAGCTTTTGTTAAGGTAACAACAACAAAAAAGTTTTCACCTTTTATGACTACAGATAAAAGCCTGAAAGCACAGCGTAATGTCTCAAGGCACAAAAGTAGATGGCAGACAACAGCAGTTCAAAATGTATTATCACCAAAATTTTGCTAATAGTAGAATTTTCAGAGGCCTACTTCATGATTACTTAGCACTTGGAGAATTGGTACTGCACTTTCTGATTACAAGATCATCTGAAATGTGTTTTACCTTCAGTTGAGACAACTGCAGTTGTGTGATAGCAATAGAGAGAAAACGGTGCAGTATTTGCTATTCAGGAACATCAGATCCTACTTCACAATTAAGTGTCATATTCAACATCTCCTCCCAATCCCAAAGCTCCAAGGAATTAATTTAACAGCTATTAGCTACTCTGTATCATAGCCACGAAGTGTAGTACTGCTGCCTCATTACTGGACAGGAGAACATGTTGAGAGCGTTTCAAATGCAATTTTTCTTTCCACGGAAAAGAGTAACACACAGCCGGGTTACATCCAGCACATCACCTGTGTTATTTACACATCCACCCTTCTCTGAACACCTGTGGCAACACAGAGTGCTTAGGTTTCCAACCATTTTTAGGAATACCTGTTTCAACCACTGCCTACAGAGCAACTGGAGAGCTGGTTCCTCAGTTTTCAAAGTCTGCCTGTCAGACACATGCTTCCGATCAGGGCTTTGCATACCACAACTGTCTGTGCTACCAGCACAGAGGATTCACTGCCAAACAAAGGACAAGGCTGTAACAAACACTGTCACCAGACACTCCTAATACAAACAGATCTTACTACAACTGCCTCTGCCTTCACCTTCTGCATTCCACATGCAGTATGTCACACTTGAAACATTTCAGTTTTGCTAGGATGTCCCTGTGTGACAGGCTCACATGCAGAGCTGTGCAGGCAGAGCTCCGACAGCATATACTTCACCTGTATAAAGAGAGTTCAAAAGCAACATGGAGTAACTCAGGCAAGAAAATGCTCTATTTTTCCTAGCATGCAGCTCTAATGGTTCGATCGACAATAGTGTAAGGAAAGGGGGCTCAGACCCTGAAGTCTGAACTGACATTCAGAATTCATACTGACATGCGGATGATTATTTCCATGACCTTCACTCTAGAGCTCACTCCATTTCAGTGTCCAGGGATTATTATATGCTAGTAGTATACAACCTTCCTTGCTGCATGAACTCCCAAAGATTTCAAATGAAAGTTCAGAACCTCAGTGGAAAAAAATTAAGCCAAGTGATACAAAATCGTTCCCTTTCCACCCCACAGTAACACTCAGGGACACCTAAAAAATGAGACCCCTAGCCCATGGTGTCTAAGCCTTATTGATGAAACCACTGAAAAATTAGGCAGCTCTCTCAACCCACTCAGAGCCAAAACCAGGACAAAGATGGAAAGCAAAACATACAAAATACACATAAGCGTATACTAATGCAGGGTTAAATAACTTTAGGTATGCTTTTAGCTATTCAAACAAGCCACCTGGGTAGTTATAATTGGGATTTTACATAACCAAGAGACTTTCAATTCAATTACGAGGTGTGAAGGGACATGACCTGGTTGGGGGTACGAGAGACCTGCAGCTCAGCTGAATCACATCTTTCACAGGTCCGACTTTATCATCCCGAAACGATGAAGTAAACCATCCATCGCACCGAGCGCCAAGAGCAGGGAGGCGACAGGAGCCTGGCACCGGCGGGCGGGCACCTCCGCCGCTGAGGCGTACCGCCGTCTGAAGGCGGTTATTATCAAGGAGGCAGCCCTGCCCGGAGGAGCTCTGCCCTCAGAACAGTGCCAGAAACACAAACAAAGTTAAAACAAAAACCCAAAGAGAAAACCCTCCGCCGCCCCCGTCAGGTGGCCGGCGGCCCGGCCCGGCCCAGCAGGCCCCCGCGCCCCTTCCCCGCCCCAAGCGGCGGCGCCCCGGGCACCGGGAGGCTCCCTTCTCTCGGGTGGGGGTGGAGGGGCGGGCGGTGCCTCCCCTGAGGAGAGGGGGCCCGGGCGGACGGAAGTGGAGGCAGCGCCGACAAAGCGGGGCTGAGGTGAAGTTTGAGCGCGGCAGCCCGGCCGGCGGCGGCGAGGGGCGGAGGAGCCGCCCCGCTCTCCTGTGATACGTGGCAGCCTCTCCCCGCCGGGCCGGGACAGGCCGTTACCCTGCTCGCCCGGCCATCACCCACCTTTTTGACTCTGCGGGCTGTGTAGAGCCCCATCCCGTCCTGCACTTTTGACGACTTCAGGGCAAACCTGTCCGGCACGTACATGCCCAGCATTTTGCACCGACTCGGGCCGCCGCCTGCTACCGGGGAGGAGGATTACCGGGGACTTCCATCCCACCGGGAGAGGGAGAGAAAGAGAGAGCGAGAGAGAGAGAAACCGGGGGAGGGGGCAGGAAGAGGGGCTGGTTGCGGGGCTTCCCCGGCTCCTGAGGAAGAGGGGAGGAGCCAGGCCGCCGGCGAGGCCCCCGCCGCGGCCGGCCAGCGGCGGGACGGGGCGGGGCGGCGGCCGTTGGCGGGGGCGAGGCAGGGCCCGGCAGCTCGCGCGCGCGGGGGCTTCGCGCCGTCGAGGGGCGCGCGGCCGCTGCGCGCGGGTTAGTTAGAGCGCGTCGCGTGGATGTCGTGACGGGAAACAAAGAGGCCTGGGGGTTGCCGGCGCCGCCGCTGCCCAGGCCCGGTCCCAGTGACACGCTCCGGCGCAGGACGCAGCGCTGGCGGCCTCCTCCATGTGCCGCCATGGGCCAACGCAAAGCGGCGCGCCCTGCGAAGAGGCGTAAGAGCGCGTTCCTCAGCCGTAGGTTGGCTTCAGTTTCCAGAGCAAACGGCTGTTCATCGCCCAGTCACGGCCTCGGGGGTCCGGCGCCGTTCCGACCATCGGCCTTCGTCAGCGCGTTGGCTTCTCACTCGGGTTGTTGCAGCGGTGTAACGTAAAGGCAGGTGTGAGAGGAGCGAGGTGAGTAGGCAACGCCGGGACTCGAATTTGAGAAGCCCGACAAAGGCAGAGGGGCTTCACCCTGTCCCAAAAGAATCGAGTTTTTTGGTTTGGTTTTTTTTTTTTAAGAACTGGGACCTCTCACGTACATGCCGTAATATGTAACTGCTGCTATCTAGTTTGAACACGCAGAAAGAAGTCACACTTTAGCAGGTTGCTAACATCACACCAGTACTCTTCTTTTTCGTAACACTGCAATATCCAACATTGAACTTTTTCTAGAAAGCTGATTAATTTTGGTTGGGATTTCTCATACACAGTGTTGCTTTCTAAGTTGAAGTAGTGACTGTTGTAGTTGGAAAAGGGATTTGTTTACATCTGATTATGCAGTTAAAAACAAGTACAAAGGCATGTGAGGCAAGCAAAGGGAAGAGCAAAAAGTGCTACATTTATAGACAGACATTTTTAAATTGTGTTGCAAATAGTAATAATTAGACCACTGGAGTGTAACAAGTTCTTTCTCGTAGTATTCTTCCAGACACATTAACAAATATATCAGTAGTAGAAGTATGAAAAGCTTCTATGTTCCCACCACAGTATTGGAAAAATTTTATATTCGTATCAGTTGGAAGGAATGAAAAAATGTCCAGAATTTTAGTTACATTGCGACAGTGAATGGATCATCATAAAAGTGTGTGTATTGTTTTGGATCAGTTGGGTTTCTGCCAGTCTATAGGCAGACATCTAGGGAAAAATAAAATAAATTAAAAAAAACAGGGCTAGCTGTGCATGACACTCCCTTTGACTACTTTCTAGTGCCCTTATATATTGCCATAATGATGCCATTTTGTGTTTAGTATCTACAGGGTCATATGGTAGAGATCGTAAAGCTTTTTAAGAAAAATCTTAACAGGTAATGTATATTCTTGCCACACACATACATACACAGTTATGTACATAGTGCTGCATGGTGTCATTCCATATATAAGCAACTGCTCCAGTAAATTAGATGAGGCCTTCACTTTGACCAAAAAAACCAAAAAAAAAAAGAAGAGAGAATCCAACAACATGGTTGGAAGAATGACTTTGGGAATGAAAACAAGCAGACACACAGGTTTTACACCTAGATTGATAGCCTGGACACTGACTGTTAATTTAGTAAAAAGGAATTAAAGTGGCATATTTAGATCTATGTAAGTAAGAATTTTAACACCTCAAAAACAAATATATTGAACAGAGAGAAATTAAATTGCCTAGGCCAACTGCTTCAGTTTTAAGAGTAAGAGCATTCTTTTAATTAAGATCCAGCACCAAACTTCCATATGCATAATTGAACATACTTAATATTTTTTGAGACTAGAATATTTTCTTGAATGGAAGCCAATCTCTTTTGATAGAGATGGGATTAAAATGTTGCCATCATTTTCCCCATCTCTGACCTCTTCCAATGGCTATGAACATTTTAAAATCACAGAATCACAGAATCACTAGATTGGAAAGGACCTTCAAGATCTGTGTTCCCTAAACCATGTCCTGAAGTGCCACATCCACACGTTTTTTGAACACTTCCAGAGATGGCGACTCCACCACCTCCCTGGGCAGCCTGTTCCAATGCCTGACCACTCTCTCAGTGAAGAAATTTTTCCTAATATCCAATCTAAACCTCCCCTGGTGCAACTTGAGGCCATTTCCTCTCATCCTATCACTGGTTACTTGGGAGAAGAGGCCAACACCCTCGTCGCCACAACCCCCTTTCAGGTAGTTGTAGAGAGCGATAAGGTCTCCCCTCAGCCTCCTCTTCTCCAGACTAAACAACCCCAGTTCCCTCAGCCTCAGTATTTTTCTCTTAAAAAAAAACTTCAGGGTGCTTCATTTTGAACCTTAAAAGATTACATTTAACTTCATATAAAAGAAGTGGTACAGCATAATTTGCAATGTATTTACATGTTTTGTTTTTAACCTCTTGAAGTACACAAGACTATTTTCTTTTATAAACTTCATCCATTATTATTCCAACATCAAGTGCAGTTACCTGTATCTCATTCAGTTTAACCAAAATAGGAAAAAATGCTATAGCATTGGACAAACAGATGCCAGTCTTTCCTTTGGTACTGTAATGGGTGTTGTGACATTAACTGGATATTCACAACTACCTGGCCACCTGTACCAGCATTTTTTTTTTTTAATTTAACTTAATCAGGTATTGACCATACGGTCTTATAAATGGGCTTCACATGCTGTTGGTGTTGGTATTTGTCCTTTTTGGTTCAAACAAGGGCCGCTGGGGGGGATAGAGTCAGCCTTGTTGAGCATCAAGTTGACAACTGCTACTCTACAGACAGGGATGTTACAGCTCTGTCCTATTTTGTCCTACCTGCAGTTGCAAGGAGGATGAAAAGTCCAAATGAATCAAATTGGACAGAACAAAGATGAAAGAGACATCACATCATGCTGAACGTATGTTGATCACTAGACAATGGCAAGAGTGGAGCCCCGTAAGTTTGAACATATTTTGTATTTGGTACATACATAGCATAGGCACATATAGCCTCCTGTAGTCCTCTGTTTGTCATGAGCAAAACTGATTGCAGAACACACACACCTATGCGAGCATCACCTTCAGCTGAGGATGCAGCATACATCAGTGAGGGGAGTTTTCTTGCTGACAGAGCTAAGTCATCCAGTGTGGAGCAGATTCTGAATATGTAAACACACAGAGGTTTTACCAGGTGTTGCAAACTGGAATTAATCCAGAGTATTAAAAAAACACTGTTGAAACGACAGTACAAAATTATGTGGAAAGAGTGAAAAATGTTACTGTTTCATTGTGAAATCTTGCAACAACCCAGATGTGTGACAGAGTCCTTTGCTCTTCCTGAGGGAACACTGAGTTTGTAAGGAAAGTGGGCAAGATTAATGTTTTCAGTTCTATTGCAATATAATTCACTTGATTGTAATCATAAAAGCACACTGAAATGTCCATGAGCATATTCACCATTTGAGATACCCAAAATACATTTCAGTTAACACACCTAGGAGATTTAAAGGTAGAATAAAGGACTGTTCAATCTTGACACCCAACACTGAACAAGCCTCAAACATAGAGGTGGTTTTCTTTTTTTTTTTTCTAGGGGGTGGTATGGGTTGGGTTGTTAGTCCTCCTTTCAGGTAAAAGTTGCTTGTACCATGCCAGCATGGGGCTTTTGGAAAAGTCTTAAGAGCTAAGTTTCATCATTCTTTCCCAGTTGCTACTATAATTTGCAGTGTTTCTGCTTTTTCTGCTTCATTACAGTTTTAATTATTTCATGTACACAATCCTGATGTTTTGTTTCCTAGTGTTATTAAGGTAACCTCATGACTTGCTATGCATTCTTAACTTGCTCTGTGTACTTCAGTGGCTATTTACAAAATAGAAAAAAATACAGAAATACATTGGGCCAGATGGGTTCCATTTTTAGTGGCCTAATTTTTTTAAAGAAAAATGCTTTGATAGTTCTAGCATTCATTTCAACTGAACCAGTCAGATGAGTTGTTGAGGATCAAAAAAAATATGAGGAATATACCTCAAGTAAAATAATTTATTCTGAAGTAATGCATTAAATAAAAAACACATTTTGGTGGTAACCTTAACCAAACAACACAGTGGATAAATAATGAAGCACAAGTAACAAAGAAAATGAGGTATAATGTACAATTTTAACTGTTGTAAACTTAACATAGAGAAATGCTAATTCTTCTAAGTTTTATATTCTTAATTCCTTCTTTCATTACCTTGCTTCTTAAAGAAGATTTATATAGTAGGTCATATACATGTTATCTTGCAAACTACTTCAAACTGACTTAACAGAGGATGCCCTTCATACATCTTGCTTTCCTGTAGTTCTGATTTTTACTTTCTTAATTGCTTGGCCATGCATTGCGTTTGTTATGCTTAAGTTAATATGGAGCTATAAAGCTTTCTATGGCCTGTCCTAGGGCATATCCACAGCCTGCACAATGACAAGGTGAAAAATCTCACCCCTCCTCAAAGGGCAAACATTGAGCTATAATTCATCTGCAGTCTAACACAGAGAAACTGAACGTGTTGGACCACTATTTCTGGGGCCTCATTTAGAACTAGGAGGAACACTAAGGACAAACACAAGGGCGTCCAGCAGCCTTCAGATTTGAAGCCTAATGGTGTTGGGAACTATTTACATAACTTCCTTGGAAAGAGATATTTTCAGAAGAAAGCTCTTATGCAGTCATGGAAGCTGCTGTGCCCCAAATGAAATTCCATGGCAGAAATCCACATGTGGTAACAAACAAAATTACAAGAGTTGCTTGTCTGGAGTTACAGTACTTGTTGCAACATCATACCAGAAGCATAGTATGATACTCCCTCCACCCAAGGAACAGTTAATTAAGGTTCATACTTAATAAGTTAACATGTCACATTCTAAGAAACAAAAAGTTTTAAGATAAAAATGGTCTTCCAGATTCCAGAAGTAAATATGCCAGCCACCGAAGTATCCAGCAGCTTGGAAGGAAAATGCGTTCTCCAGAAGAAAGGATGGCTTTTTATAGCTAATCCCTTGTTTAGATGGTGTAGTATCATCCCTAAAGGTTTTCAGGGACTTCACATTTCTTTCCTCCCACCCTTCAGGCAGTTGGACTGAAATCAGAGGGGCAAATGTTTTTTTTTATCCTTTTAAGAGTTCCTTGCATTCTTAAGTATTAGAACATTAGCTTTTGCAGCATCCGTAGCAATACCAGAATTTGATTGTGGCAGCTGACAGATCTGAGAAAGGATATTGTTCATGATAATGGCTCCCTCTTCCCAGTTTGTACATTCACCGGTCCACAAAATATTTCTGCACTGCAGATTAATCAAGTTTGCAGCTACTGTTTTGAAAACTTCTTTCCTGGATCTATGTACCTCCTTCCCAACCCCATCCACTTCCTTTTAGCCTGGTAAAATCAGGAGCAGCACTTTAAAAACAATCTTTGGCTTACCTGGATTGTACCCCATTTGCAGGACACTTAGAGTATTGTCAGACAATTTCCTCTTTGTTCATGTATATCTGCATGTTTCCAGTGTGCAAATAACGTTTAGCCCTGATGAGGTATGCAAAGGTTTCAGTCAGATATTTCCCTGGAATTTGCCAAGCCCATTTCTCTAACTAGGTACAAGGTCATTAACTTTGTATGGGACCGTTGTTCCTTTTTCATTGTAAATGACTTCCCAGACCTTCTACACTGCAGAATCTGGATCAGGATGGAAAAAAGGCTTTGCATTTTCTCATTTCACATTGATGTTTTCAGAAAGCAAAGCTTTCAGCTTGTCTAATGACCAAATCTGAGGGGAAGATGGGAAGAGAAATAGCATACAGACCTCTCAGGGCTTTTTGTTCTTCTCAGTTGTAGAGTTCAGCCTAAAAAAAAAATTTTTTTTTTTTTTTTTTGACTACTCCATTCCCCAAAGAAACCAACTAATATATATATATGGGAAAATCCTCCCCTTCTTTAAAGCCGATAGCAGCAACTATGGTATACAATGCTGACAAGCTGAATATGAAACCATACTGCTTTAGTCCATGCAACATGCTGGCACATGCAGACACAATGACTCTTCTATTGTTTCTGAAAAGAAAGCCAAGAAGTGTAATACTCTCAAATGAAAGATTCAGAAACAGAAGCAGCAAATTAACTGGCAGAGCTTAGTGAGAACTGTGTATGCCTTTAAAGTTTGCCCTGCTTTGGGGACAATGGCACCCTTGCTACTAGTAATCACCAGGCACAGTGACTCCGAGTACCTGGAACAAATTGTGTTGACATGGAGTCAACTTAAACCATATGTTACACTACCAACTAAAAACTCAATCTCTTAGATCTGGGACAATTTACTTTGCTAAACAATTAAATGTGCCTTTTGTAAATATGATAATAAGCCCCATCTACTCAGTGTCTCATGTTTTTTTTCCCCAGTTCTAACAGTGTTTGTTTTGTCTGTATTTTCTGGCAATCTGAAAAACTTAAGTTATTCTTCCCCTAATGCACTTTGATTTGATGAGGAAAATTCCTTTCAGAGCTACTTTTAAGGACTGCTTTCTTTTTTTGTGGCTTGTTTTTTGTACACTGATTCTTTCAAAGCTTTCTGAATTCAGTAAACATTTCAACCTAAAAAAAATTACTTCCCCACCAAATCTCTCTTCTAATCAATGCACAGTTGGCTTTTTGGTTTTTCTTTAAACCAATACAGACTTCTTCTGTTGCAATACTCAGGGTCATGGAAAGCAGTAAACGGTAAGATTAGTTTTTAGCTGATGTCTCTTTCTTTGCTTACATGTACAGAGTAGTTACTGTCAAAGTATCTTAGTCAGATATTTGAAGTCCTGGAAGTTAGCTCCAGAATTTCAGAACTAAGAATTTTCTTCTTCCCCTTTGAAAATATTAAAATACTTACATGTGTTTGCATTTTCATTCCCAAGCTGATCACATATTAAGTGTTGACTCCTATTGTTTCAGAGGTTTTTAAGCTAGGTTTTAAAAAAATTCTTCAGACAAAATTTTAAGTGAATAAGTACCAGATTAAGCTAGTAATTCAGGTTTCATAGTGATATTTTAAGTAATGAGCACTTAGTTAACCCACATCATATGGACCTAAAAGAAGCACAATATAGTTTGACTGTAGTAGATTTTTGCTGCTATCTCACATGACAACTTCACATAAGCAATATAGGAAGGAAGTCTAAAGAGCTAGCAGAAAATGGTTAAAAATACTGAGTAGCAGTAACTCACTTTTAGTGTAGCAGGCTCTGCTACATGAAGTATCAGTACACAGGAAAAAAATTGTGGTAGCTTTCTGATGTCCAACCAAGGACCTCAGGCCCCAGCTTTCTCCCTTTTCTGATTTTACACTGTTGCTTTTTCCGTTGGTGGTGTCAGTCGGTCAGCTTTAACTGAAAAAAATATAAAACTCTCCAGCCTTCATAGCTCTGGCTGTTTGCTCAGGTTCAAAGGGCTGTTCAACAGAAGGTTACAGAAAGAAGGTTATTACATTCATAGAAGTTGTGTCTAGCTAAGAAAGTCTTCATGCCTGAAATACTTGGAGGATAGACAACTACCCAGGGGCAACACCATGCACATGTGACCCAGTCATGGAATTTCTCCAAGACACCTGCTATTGGACACTGCCATGGAGTGACCTCTGGTATACTCACATGTTATGCTCTGATGTAAAAGAACCCAGAAAAATATGAACTTAGGGAATCTTGGAAATTCAGAAATTAGAGCACAAAACTCAAAAATACTTACTTTAAAACACTTAGTGTAAGACATCTCCATTATTTTCTTCAGTGATGGGAATTGGCAGAATCAGTTTATGCAGTAGCAGATGAAGTCCTGGGACACATCCTTACACATTCTAAAAGTGTCTTCCTCAGCTCCTATATCAGCTCAGGAGTACCTTCCTAAACTGATCTCACCCACCCTGTTTTTCTTGTCAGCCCTTTCAGGATTAGCTCATCCTTTTTTCCTTCGTTATTGCAAAGCAACTTTCCAGATCCAGCATCTCCCTGGTGAGCTAGTTCTTTCAATCCTAACCAGTCACATACATGCCCCATTGCATAAAGGTCATACCTTCTCAGGCCCCAGTTTCCCATTAGGTCTTGCATTGAGTTGATCATATGCTCCTTTTGGGAACAGTAAGTCTTAAACTTACTTCCTATCCGACATGCAACCTAATCTTGAGAGGGATCTTTATGTAGCATGAGCTTTGTCACCAAGGTGATTCCTACTCTGTGCAATTATTTTTATTTGTTGATAAAACATAGAAATTAAGCTCATTTTCAGTACCGGCTCTGTCCCTATCATTTAATTCATCATATTTGATAGTCCAACCACACAGTAAATTCTTTATAAAACCTTGAAAGAGCTTTAATGCTGTGAAGTATTTTTCCACCATTCCTGAACAGGACATGGAAGCTGGAACACTGTGTTGGGTTTTCCTGTAGCAGGAATACAGCTGACTACTGTACTATGAACTTACAGTGGTTTGTTATTATAGCAGATGGATGACAACTCTCATTACTGACCTCTACCTTTCATGTCTGCTACGTGGTGTTAGATATTCATATTTTCACTTCTCCATGAATCTTTAGCACTCCACTACATAGGGTATCATAAAGCTGCTACAGAGAATGTTTTTAAATCCTTAGAGAATGGCTACGTACACACAGAAGACATTTTTCAGAACTGCCAGCTATGGAAAATTAATTTTGGCACTCTAAGCACTTTTTCAAAATCTGTCCTGTTCTTTGCTCAGAGACTTGTCTCAGGTCATCTTTCACTTAATTATTATGCCCTTTGGCCTCACTGACTTCCTTCCATTCTCAGAAAAACAGCACTTGAGTTACCGTCTTTTCAACAGCGTGAATGTCTGCTACCTTCTACCTTTCAGTATTCTGTTAAGCTGTGTCTGAACCACCAATGGAGGGCTTAAACCTCCCAATTATCCACAGTACGTACTGGTTTCTTCCTGAACCGTGAGATGGAGCAATTTAATACCACTGGTCACGAAAGTTGGTCACAGAAGACAACAGTTTGCTCTAAGGCCTACAGGAAATGGGAAAGCAAGTAGATCTACAATGCTTAATTGGGAAGCTAAGCCTAATGCCTGGGTCCACCTAAGAGGCAATACTTACATATCTTTAATCATTTTAGACCAGATCCCATGGTCAAGTATTACCTTCTTTCACTGTAGCCTGCATAGCCACTAGTTTCCCTTCTGACCCTTTTCCAGCCTCTTTATTCATGTCTCCCATCTTGTCTTCACTCCAGCTTCATGTTGGCATTTCTAGTATTCCCTTCTGGTGGAAAAACACCCTCAACATTTAGCCACCAAATATTTCCTCCCACCCCCCCTTTCAAAGAATTTAAAACTCTTCTTCCATTAATCCTCCTAAATGCACCACTGGTCTCACCATCAGCACCACTTCAGTCTGTCTTGCAGACTTTGAATTCAAAGAGATCATGTTTCAAGGACTGGCACATGCCTGCAGTATTTACAGAACCTGATTCCCCTCTCCCTTTTATGAAGTATTGAATTCACAACTATCAATGGTATTTGAACTGAGATATTAGACAATAACCCAGGTGGCCAAACCATTAGGGGTGGAGGCAGCAGATTTGAAATTCAAGGAGAATTCTCATTGACTTCAGGGGTCTAATATTTGGGAGTATTCTTTAGAAGACTGTTGGATTTTTTTTTTTTTGTTCCTGGGTTTTGGTTATTTTTAGAACAGCTGAAATCAGCACACCATGTAATTTGAGGTGTATCTCATAAGAGGCAGTATAACATTCCATAAATGGAATGTTATTTCTTTTGGGGTTTGAGTCCTATGCACAGTACAATGTTGCAAGGAAGACTGTGTCTTGGGACTACTTCTGTGAAGTAGAATTATTTTGTATTGAGCTCTGCTTTGACTCTAAGCTGAAACAAATTCCTATACCATTCCTTAGTTATTCTGTTTGTGAGGTTTTTTTTCCCCTTAATTTTAAATTATGTTAGATTTCTGGTAATTCTGTGCCACCTCTAAATTGCAAGGTTATAATAAGAGATTTGGGAAAGTTGCATCAACATGGCAAAGAACCCATTTTCTAGCCAATTTTAAGAATACAGGTGTGGGTTTTTTTTCTTGACAAACAAGCTATATGGAGTTTTTTAGAATCCAAGTATAAATTAAAATATTGTTCTAAACCTTTTAGGAAGTGTTATGTGAACTCTTCAAAAGACATTTCCTTAGACCACACACCAAAATGAGAGCTACTCACTTAAGAATGGGCAAGTACTATCCTAAACGCATCTTAGTGCTTTCCTTGGTTTTCCATCTCCTACCTGCCTGTCCTCCACCAAAGTCACTTTCTTAGCTGATGACATATTCCCTCAGGAAGTACCTACTTCTCAGTGCTGTAACGAATTTGTCTGGAAGAATGGGAAATTCTTGCTACTTTAACACAGGCCTAGAGGACAGAGACTTGAATTCTTCTGTGGATCTTTGCTTCACACCATCCAAATGGATGTTGTATTCTGAAAGAGAAACCAGAGGCCAGTCCTGCATATAAAAACTTAAAACAAATCTGAGAGTTTTCCACCTACAGGCTTTAGCAGAAGCAGCTTCACCATGGTCATGAGCTGCTTTATATGGCTTAAGGACTTGCATCATCAGGGGTACCATATGCATCTATGTTTAGAAAGAACTGAGCCTAACAAAAAACAAACCAACCAACTGTCATGGCTTGATGCCATAATATGCAAATTTCTGGCTACTGCACTTCTTGAGGCACTGTATTTCTTGTTAACATTATTTAACTGGCGTGCCATGAGTTAGATACAAGACTGAAATGCACCGTTTTAGAAGTTGCATGCCAGACTCTAGAGACTGCCTAATTCCACTCCCCTACTCCCTGGATACAGTCACAATATCAAATGAGAAAACTACAAACAGAGTACTTTTGTTGTTATTAGAAAGAAAAGTTACACAAGATAATTTTTCACAATACTTGTACGATAATTTATTTAACTGTAGGAGTCTTATTTCCAAGCCTGTATTATACAAGATGTCATACTAGACTCTAAAAAGTATAAGAAGCAGCAATCATCAAGTATACCACTCTGGCTCAAATGATTTTCAGATATTGTTGCAAAGGTCTTATGTAAAATGACTTATGTAGATTAGAAAAAACAAGCAAACAATAAAAGAAAAATTAAGAAAACCAATAGCTATTTTAAAGATTAGGTTGTATTATTACAAATATTTTGTGCAGCTTAACATCACTTAGTGAAGTTACTCAGTTTTGAAAGCAGCAGAAGAATTAAAGACAAGAATATAATTTTTCTTTTTCTTTATTTCATTATTTTTATGTTTTCAAAGTTGAGACAGAAATAAGAAATATGTTCTTGCTTACAAGCAATTGTAGAATGATTCAAACAAGTTCACTTTCAGACAAAGCCTTCTATTTAAGCTTTACAGGTCTACTCAGCTTCACAAAGCAGAGATGCCTGGAGACTCTGAAATAATTGGGGGAAAGGATCTCATGTGGCACCCTCTCAGGAACTACTTTCACTGTTCACCAAGAACAGAAGCTGATACAAAAGCTTGATACAAGCCTGTTAAGCCTACACTTTGGGGCAAAAGTTGATTTTTGAGAGCAGATTAAAGTCAGCAAGGAGTTCTGTAACTATCTGAAATTAGTAGAGAACAGGGACCAATGGAAAATGTACATGTATGTATGTACATGTTAATCTAATAATTAATAAGAGGACAAGTATACTTTGAAAAGCACACTTTTTGAAGTAATAGCTATAAAGGGACATTTGAAAGATGTCTGCCACTACGTTGCTTCTTTCTGAAGTATTCATCCTTAGTTAACAAGGCCAACAAATCCTACTGCTCAGTCTAAAGCTGTAGCTGGTTCTCTTTTATCACGTGTTAAGCCTGCCTATATAAATGCTTTCTCTTAGCTCAAGTGCATACTCCTCTCTGACATTTCTGAGAAAACAATGGCACCCCTCTGGGTCAGGCTGCAGAGAGTTTGGGTTTGATATTGTTTGTGGGATGCTGTTCTATTTATCACACAATAGGGTTTCTGTTTCTCCATCGATTCTATTGTGTTAAATCACACTGCTTTTTTTAAAGTTACATTTTAAGTTATAGCCTGTCAGGCGCCCTAAGGCATCTAGACACTGGGTGCCCCATAAATTTGAAGTTATTACTGCTCAGTATTGCCGTAAATGAGTTAGTCATCTTTTCTCATAAAGCAGCAAGGGAACAGACTGAAAATACAATGCAGCTGCATCTTATTTAAAAGTGTCTTTCAAGAGGTAGAAGACATTAACATGCCCTTTCTGAAACTGTATGAAAGTCTGCCCGAACTATAATAATTCATCACAGAAAGGCTGAATGAAGCCCTGTCTACGCTCAAGAAGTAGTAGAGTTAGCCCGTGTTGTACAACATGACTGTGGCCAACCTGCACGCGGAACACGCTTCATTGTTCTGTTAACGGGGATGAAAAGCATTAACCTGTGCAGAGTCACCAGACACAACACAACTAACATGGGTTTGCTGGATCTATGCCTAAGCGAGGTTATTCTTACAGCATGAAAGGAGCCTAAGAGACACATGGGAGAGAAGGAAGCACAGTAGATGCAGAGCACTCAATATGTAGCTGCTCCTATGGTCCTGCCTGTCTAACCAGTGGATTTTTGAACCCACCCAGCCTGCTCCTGGCGTGGGCACAGGCACACATCTGCACCCACAGAGCCACCAGCAAAGAACAGAAGCAGAGGCTCCATTTCCCTTCTCATGCTTTCTTAGGAAAAAAAACATCTTTTCCATTTGGAGGTGCTGAATTTTATCATTTGTGCAATGGTTCTTGGCACTGCATTACTTCCATTTAGTTTACAAACTGCAATAAGAGTTACAGTGGGTTATATGCCATACATTTTAATTCTGATAAAACGCCATCAGATAAGAATGGCAGTAGCTTATTTTCATCTTATGTGTTTTGCATCTTTACAGACTTGCAGGCAGGAGGCATAACCATTATTTCTAATAAAATTTTGAAGGTTGGAGAATGTTTATGATGACTAACATTGAACTATGATAAAAGAGATAGGAAAAAACTAGTACAATCCAAAAGGTTGGAAGCAAAACATTAAGACATAGGTGAAGCATTTGTCCATTGCAGGGATTTTAACTCTTAATGGTCTACACAATTAATCTCTAATGCTCTTGAGTTGGCTTTTGAAAATTTGTTATTAATAGCTTTGTTATGACAGATTAAAGTCACATAATAACCCCCTGATGGTTATCTGACCTGATAGATCCCATTGATGAAAGCTGTTAGCAAGAAAAGAGAATTTAAGAGATTTCAATAAAACAAAAAAATAAATCTGAAATACTTTCTTCATAAGACATCTGCTACTTTGAGAAATCTAGGAAGGAACAGCTACTGATTTTGGTATCATCCCACATGATATTTTGTCCCCTTTCTCTGATGTACAGTATCTGCCTAATGGGACAAAGCAACCAAAAACTCTGTCATCATATAAATCAAGACATTTATGCATTTCAAATGCAATATGACATTGATGAGTGCTACAGCAGTCCAACATCAGTAGTAACTAGAGCTAGCTTGGACTAAATTCAAAGACAAGTCATTTTTAGTAGACTCTAAGCATACCTTTTATGACAGAACATTTACTAACAATTTTGTTTCTATGAGAGGGAAGTAAGGGGGACAGGGAGGACAAGACAAGGATTAAGAAAACATCAAATGAGAAAAATTCACATTCAAGTGGAGAGGATAGTCGGGAACATGGATTCCCTGCAGGTTTGAGTAACCTGCAAGCTTTCACTTGTTCATTCAGCCATCAAAGAGCATATCCCCACAGGCTTTGTCCAAGGGGCAGACATTTGGACTGCATTAAGCTTCCAGGGGGTATGTGTGCAAAACTCCAGTATGAAACCGTTATTAAAAAGGCTGCATGTTTGCTATTCCTGTGGTTTGTCAGAAAGGTCACTATTTAAGATGTTTTCATTTAATGAAAATGTGCCTCTGTTCTTGTTATTGTTGTTTGGTTGTTTTTCATGTATGTTCTTCCTCCTCAATATCATTGTTTGTCATCATATTGTGAAGTATCTTCTTGTTCCTCTAATTGTCATGGAATTGGTTAGATGTTATAGATTTGTGTAACTTTTCATTACATTAGTGGTTAATTTACAGATGGGTATGTTCCCACCATAACAACTTCTCTGACCTCCTTAGGAAGTTTTGGACCAGAGTAGGATAAAAGCAACCATATTCATTGCACAGAGCAGTGTGGGAGCTGCATTACTTTAGCAGATAAAGACTTGTTATACCTCTCAGGAACTCCTCATCAGATTACTACCCTCTTTCCTGTTAATCTGATCTAAGCACCTATGCTGAGCAGACACCTACACTTGCATTCACACAGGTCTACTACAACAGTAACAAGTGTGAGTAAAATTATTCATCCCATGCAGGACATACATCAAATACCAAACCTCCGGTCTCCGTTATGAGCATGTCTGTTGAACTAGCAGAATATAAGCTGCCTAGACAACAAAAAAAAACCCAGCAATTAAGGACTCGAAAGCACAAATTCCAACTGAGGTACAAGGCAAAGAGATCTCCCAAGTTAACCTTTGCACAAACTGGAGGTGTGGATAACTGTACATTTTCTCCATTATATGAGAACTTATAAAAACCTGCCTTTTGTATTTTGAAATGGAAAAGGATATTAGAAAAATCATACAAAGAAGCACACAAACAACTTTGAAAAGATAGCCAGAAAACATTAACAGATGAGTTGAGTAGCTAAATATTTATATTGTACATTTTACATTTATCACAACACACCCTTCTTTTTCCAGAAAAATGTCTCTGTTAGAGGCTTGGACAGACAGTACCCAATTTATTTGTTTCTCTTGGTATATTATGTTCCTTTAAAGCAAGCGATGGAGCCAAGTGGGCCCCCCTGCAAGGGAAAGGATGCAGTACCCTCATTTGAGAGCTACTGGGTATGCTTAAGGGAAGATGCAAACAGCAAGGAGACAGAAGCATGCAGTGCAGGCTCAGGAGATAGCTGAGAGCAGCAGGAGAAGCTAGAAACAAGCCAGTGACAATGGAAAAAAACTCACTAGGGGCCAGAGTGAACTTGCAGTCTGCTTCAACCCCAAAAGCCACAGAGCTGACTGAAACCAAGACTGGAAGCGAGGACAAAGTGAGCAGCAGGAGATTTGTTTATAAACCCTTCCCCATGTCTAGTCTGTCTTTTCTCTCTTGTCTCTGTTGTAAGAGGTTTGTCTGATGTAGGCTTTGTTTAAAGAGAACCTGAGGTTTGAGTTTAAAAGCTCCTTGAGGGAAGAGGTCTGGACAGACCTACCTCAAAGCTCTGGTCAATGATATTTTTTTTTTTTTAATGACAGAAGTAGTTTGGTGTTTCATTCAGTTATGATGACAAATACTTAGCTACTATGTGCAGCATGTAAGTGGTGGCTCTGTCAAGCTGTACCTCAGAGAACGGGGAGTGAGTGACAGCATCACAAGCTATGCACAAGGACACAATTTGAGCTCAGAAACAGCAATGATCTCAGAAGCAACTCCTTCACACTTCATATTCAAGTCAGCATGAGGCTCTGGTAAAAAGAATTTCATAACTTTCCAGCCTTTATCCACTTCTCCCATACTTCATCCAAACTAGGAGCTGCTGATCAAAACCTCTGGGCAGAGCCTCCTGCAAAGCATGCTATGAATGCTAGTCTGAGTTATTATACAGTCAGCTGTAACGCCACTTGAGCAAGGCCAGATCAAACATCTCCAAAACACAATGAGAAAAGGGGCTTTGATTGTCAATACCTACAGGGAACCTACAACTGAATGGGATCCAGAAAGAGTTGTAACTTGCTTTAACTCACTCCTCAAACCAAAGCAGGAGGCACTGTGTTTACTCTGTGTCCTTTAGATCTGCTCCACCCTCTCTGGAGAGGGCATGAGACAAATTACCCAGCACTCAGCAGTCACCAATTCCAGAGGAAACAGAACCGCTGTATTGTCTATACACTGTCACGCATCATCTGCCTGCAAACCGTGTTGCACCAGCCATTGTCACTGTGCTGTCCTGCCAGCTGCACAATTTGAACAAGAGAGGGTGGAAGAACATGAGGAAGCCATTAGAGGTTAGGAGCAGTTGCCCAACATGACTCAAAAAGATCTGAGGAAACATAATGGAATCATTCATGAGCAACTGTCCATCCAGTCAACATGTACAGGCAGCCTGCAGTTGCTCCTGCTCTCAAGACAGACTAAACCAGTTCTCTAGAGCAGCACAATATATGCATTAGCTTAGTCTACCTGCCTGTTAGTTTTAAATGTATCAAAAAAAAAAACCCACAAAACTTTTGGGAAAGAACAGCTATGAAGAGACAGTACTCGGGAAAGTCCTCAAGAGGAGGAACAATGCCTCACTATTGAACAACGAAGGGAGAGAGTTATCTCCAGCTTCTGATTATAACACTATGTAAAACAACTTAAAGTAAATATACTTGTGTTTATTTCACATTCAACTTCCCAGTTGTGTGATGGGAAATTGAGGAGAATAAACACAGTAATAATAATGGGGCCAGATTGCAGCTGGCATATGCATGGGTATATAGGAGGAAAAGTACCGAGAGTGCCCACAGCCTATGTGCAAGCCCTGCCGACACTCGGCAGAGTCTTCATCCTTGTGTCCTCAAAGAATTCATTAATTCCCCAAGACACAGAAGATGAGCAAGTCCTGATTCCACCAAGGAGGAAAATAAGAACAACGTTTAACTGCCTGAAAGGAAACACCCTCCCACCAACATCATTCCTCCCTGATAAGTTATCTGGCTTGGAGAGGTAACATCCTTTTTTATAGGCATACTGTTTTGTGTCTATAAACAGTGAGTATTCAAATCATAAAATCTCTACCTGTTCTTTTTCAGTTTTCCTCACAGTAGGTAGGATCAGTAAGGAAGAGGAGGAGAGGTATCTTTTGAAGTGAATAATAAACATTTATCTAACAGTTCATCAAAAGGTACCTCAACTCTACATTTTCCATCAGGCAGAACTCAAACTGTAAACCAGTGGCCTTTCCAAAATGCACAATGGCTGCAAGATCAGAAGGCCAACTATAAGTTCATTATTCACTCATACCTATTATGCGACAGAGAAGTCCCTTTTTTATTACAGATACCTACCATTAAAGAGCAAGTTGTGCTGGAAAGTAATAACTAGCTGCATTCAAAAACCTAGCAGTGTTATTACGTCACTTAACCTTGCATTTATAAACATTTATCTTTAAAAGAAATGGCTTAAACAAAAAAAAAAAAGGGGGGGGTATGTCCCACAGATCCTGGTATCAGGAGTAGTTGTCCAGGCAAACTGAGGATTAGGATTACTATAACCAGTTAAGTGGACTTTAGAGAAGCAGTAAAAACATTCTTCCAAAGTCAGCTTTGGAATCATTGAACAGATTAAATGAAGTAAGAACTTGCCTCTCTGACAGTATTAATACCACAAGTTTATAAACCAGTCTAGACACTTTAGAAAACTAAACCTTCTGTTAATTTTATCAGTTGCTATCATAGCCTTTCACAGATTCATCGAAACTCTAAACAGACTCTACAATCCATAGAGTACCTGAAGACAATAAATGAAAGGCTCTCCTCAGTAACATGGAGCTACTGGGGAAAAGGTTTAATATGGAAATGATGTGAAAAGCCCAGCTTCTCCTATACATGTAGGTTTAAATTACACAGCCAGAAACAGCTACTGCAGCTCAGCTCAGCAGGAGAATGCAACATTTGTAGAACAGCAGCTTGAAAAGGCAGGGAGGTGGGGAAGTCATTTTTACTTGAGTGTGCTGTAAACATTAACACTTAAAGAAACTGAGGGGGGGTAAGATCTTTTACTTTACAAAACATTTAAATCTCAGTTTCTGTTCTATATACCTCTGTTTCACCTGAAATACTGTGCAATCCCAGGTGTGGAAAGGCATAGGTAACAAAATAGCTATGAATTGGGAATTAAGTTAAACCACTGAGCACCAGACATCAGATCATTTTCTAATCCAGACTCTCTGCTTTTCTTCCCCATCTAAAAACACATACTTCTACTTCAAGAATAAGCAGAATAATTTCTTGTCTCTCATTCTAGAAGCAAAGCAAGCTAAAGCAGCGTTTCCCATTTGTGATTTAATGAAGAAGCAGTCCTACTCCCATCTTACAACCAGTTTTCACATGGTCAGTCAGACCCTTCACTAACCAGCCAGACTTGCTCAACTTTTAGAAAATGAATTTTGACACAATTAAAATAAGAACTGGGGTCCTTGAGCAAAGGTATGCATTATAATATTAATAGTTAATAATCCTGTCAACATTTATTTAAACTAAGCCATTGGAGCAGAAGTTTACAGTTATTTCAGCTGCCTGTTGCTACAAGGCACATTTCTCGTAATAAAGTGAAACAACTAAGCACATGCCTGCTTACTTCTAGTAGGTGGTACACTACATACTGCTAGTAACTGAGAGGTTTCACTTGCAACATAACACAAACAGCATGTAACCTCTCCAGTCAAAACCACCCTGTCAAATTCTGTATCTGCCATTACTTATTTGGCATCTAGAGTACACAGGGCAGGTTTTTCAGGAGTGTGCAGTGATGGCTGGGCCATCAAAATTATTAGGAGTAAGTTTGATGAGAACTAATGCCTTCTGGAAAAGGCTCTCAAACTAGTCCACTCATTTGGATTTGCTGTAGTGGGAAGATGCATTAGCATCCACTGAATCTAGGATGTGGCCTTTTTAGATTGCTTGCTTAGTACAAGACTGATGTAGGCAAGAAAGAAATCCATTGACTTCAAAAGTCTGGATTTTTGTCTGGAGCAAGAGATTGTTTCCCAGTAATACAGGCTGTAACAACATCAGAGAAAGTGCTCTGCCTGGTACAGCAAGAGCTAAGACAAATGTTATGTTTTTAAGACAGTTTATTTCACATTTTTCCATCTTATTTTAAGCACTAAGTACATAGCTAGCACTGTAATTAAACAACCAAACAATACAAATACACATACACAGATCATACAGATATGTTTAGTTCCTATTCAGATTAAAACAAATTAAGCCTCTGAATACCTGTAGCCTTAAGCAGCTTAGAGCCTACCCATGTTGCTACACAAGAAGTCTGAACTGCCATCTAAACCCAGTATTAAAATACAGGCATAGCCAGGGTGGTCAAAACAGGTAATGAGAATCAGCGTGTATATCAACACAGCATCAATACCCCCAAAAACCAGAAATTAATTACTTCCTCTGTATCAGCCTTTTAACAGCTTTGCCATTATGTTATCATCACACATTTGCGATATGAAATACTTCATTGTTTACTCAGAGAGCAGAGAAAGACTTCCAGAATTCTTTTGTTTGTTTTCAAAAGTAAGAAGACATCATAGTTTATAATAATCCTCTTATGCATGAGGCTCAAAAGACCTAATACAGGTAAGGAGTACATATGCTTTCCAGGCAGAAGGAAGGGGGAAAAAAGGAAAATATTTTCTTTGATAGGGCCATATTTACAAATGGCTCACAAACAACTAGCTAAAATTCCAGTATCACCATAAGAAAAAATAATTCTCCCTGGCAGGACTAAAAAAACAAAAACAAAGCCCTACAGATCTGAAAATTCTCTTTTTACTTAAAGGCAAACTTAAAAAGGCAAAGACACCTGCCTACCTCTAACAACTTACCCTTATCTTCCCTCCTCCTAAGGCAGGACCCGCATCTTATATAGTTCATGTTAAAAGGCTTGTTAAAGGAAGCAGGGTCACTTGGCCCCAGTGGTGGGGCTGGTAATGAAGCCCAGCTGCATCCTCCTGGCCTCTGCAGGGCTGAGGGGCAGCCGCATACTCTGGAGGGCAGCCTGGCTTTTCCCGGTGGAACTGGTTTGCACTTTGTGTAGCTGCTCAAATCAATGAAAGCAAGGTAAAAGCAGATGGAAAAAGCCATCTTTCACCATAAAAAGTCTACGTAAGAGGGAAGGTCAGCAGAGAAAGAGGTTTTTACAGGGTTTTCCTCAAGTTTCTGTGGCCTCAGTAGGTGGCTTTGTTGATAGGCCACAGCCCCATGTTTTTTAACGTAATCATTGTTACCTGCCTCCCAGAAGAGGAAGTGGAATTGCTCTGAGCTTGTTTACTGGGAAAAACTATCCATCTTATTCTGCTGCACCTCCTAAGCAGATGTGTTTGAGTGAAAAGCAGTGTCAAGAATTAACAGGCAAAAAAATAAAAAGTGTATAATAGGCAAGAAAAAAACATTCATGTTCCTCTAGCCTGCTTCTAACATTGCTGTAATGCTAGGAGATCTTTTAAGTAATAGCAAACATTATGAAATGGAAGAGAACATAAAAGAAAATGTTAATACCTCAGGAGTACTCCGGTCCTTTCTAACTTTCCATAGTAGAGCAAGAACTCCATGTATACTTTGGCATCCAGAATCTTATCAAATATTTTCTTTGCATATGCCAAGACTTTATCTGTTCATTTTAGCTTGGACCTGCAAGAATGCTTGCACAGTGAAATTGGAAAAGGGGAATGAGAGTGGAAATACACAGTTGAATTGTCCACTTTATTTCACGGTAAGCAATTAGTTTGTGGTTAAGAAGAATATAGATTACTATTAGTGGAAAAAGAAGCCAAACAACCTCCCTCTCCCAAGTAGTCAAATATATTCTTGGCCAAAGAAACAATTTCAATTAGTCTACACACATTATTTAACATGCTGTCAATTCACACGGTCCTTGTACTCTCTAGAGGGTTTTGTTTACAGCCCAAATCCCGAAATGAGATCTGCATAGGGGAACTCCTGCCCCTACACTGACTTCCAGCCACAGCAGGTCCCTGTGTGGACACAGAGCATCACGTTACAAGACAGGGACCCAACTGATATTAATTGTACAAGGTAGCTACTAATTAAGTTGATACACAAAGTGGGGGAAATTGCCAGACAGACTCTTTGAGAACAGTTCTCTGGACCAAAAGCCACAGAAAATCTGGACCAAAAAGCCAGTTTGCAGTGCTTTCAGCAAAGTAACCCTTCCCAGCGTAGTTTCTTTGTTTGATTTCATTCATTATGCCAAGAGTGAGTTTGTTTGACTTCTCTGGGAAATGGGCTTACACTTCTGAAGCAGACAAAAACACTGCGAGGAGACGCCGCACTTTTCAAACATGAATTATATTCCTGGTGCTGGCCAAGTGAGAAGATAGATAAAAATATGCATTTATGTTGAAACTGTGGGTTTGAATTCTTTTATCTGAGACATTAAAAGGTCTCCCTGAAGTAACTCTTCGACCTGAAGTGCTTGTTGAAAGCGGCCTTAAAAGTTGAGAAGGCTCGGTGGCCAGATTAGCAGAACTACATGGCAATTGGCATTTGGAACTAAACATTGCACTCACGAGTACAAGGTTTGTTGCTGGTTTTATTAGTAGCAGTATGTTTTTTATAAGACAAGACAAAAGTGAGTGCCACTTGTAGAAAATGGAAGAGATGGCTTCTGTAACTGAGCCAAACGGGAGTGGGCAAACACCGACGTTTCCTAAGGCTCTGTCAAAGACCAACAGCTTACTAGTACATGAGTAACATTTGATAACTGCCAGCCTTTAACCTATGGGAAGAGCTTTTCATAGTGTACACCAGCCTTCAGCCTCATGTTCTTTACTCACTAAATAATTCTGAAGTCACAGTAATTTGAATTAATAGATGTAGTACTGAGAAACCAAATTACTGGCTGTGCTGTGCAGATCTGGGACAATCTCTGTGTGGTCAGTCAGACCAAAGATGCATGTATTGCCATGAAACTTCAGGGCTGATCTCTGCTATCACAAAGGTTTATGAATAGGTTTCCAAGCAGAGGGAGGGAGAGAAAGAAGAGTTCAATGTTCCTGATACACAGTTGCTCATCATTGTTTGTGTACTGAATTAGATAACGTGCATTTTCATATCCCGTTCAACTGAATGTATTCAAACATGGTAACTTCAAAGCTAAATACAGAAAGGACGTTAGGCAACCACAGCTATTGTGGGTTTTTTTTTACCAAGTGCTAAGGTAAAAACAGGTTTGCTGTTTCGAATAAGGATTTTTCTTTCTCCCTGGTATGTTATCAGTCTTAAAATTGCTACTTAGAACCCAAACAAATATGGCTCTGAGACCCATGCATTGTTTTTACAAGTAGAGTCCCTGAAATGAAGTTGTATGTCTGTGTGTATAACTGGTTGATTTGTTCGGCAGTTTTGCTGCCATCATAACCTTAACTTGTGTTCTGTAACTCACGGACCATTTTGTCCTTTGGGCTCTATGAAGCTTACATTGTAAGGCTGCTGCCAGATTTGTCAGTAAGTAAATCAGTAAAATTAGGTAAGCTCCACTTTGATTGATGAAGGTGTTGAAGATTATCTTGCTGTGGTATGCAATGGCTCAATGACTCTACGCATTTTGAAACAAACAACTAAGAGGATTTCTTCTCCATTACACAGTCCTGCAGTAGATAGGCGCTGCCATCAGGGTGGGCCACCGTATTACTGCTTTCCTATAGCCCTGCATGTTCCTCAGCTGCATATTCCAGCATGGCATTTTTTTCCCAAAGGGACACATACCGTCAATACGAATGCTGAACTCCATTTAACATTCTATTTCCAAGCTGATGTTTCTATTGTAATTACCTCTCCAGCCTTATGCTTAAAAAAAATTTTATGTTATATATATTTGTATGTGTATTTGATATACCAGCTTTTTTTTACCTTTTATGCCAGGTATCTATCTATTATATTCTTTAAGAAGTTTTTCATATATGTTTTGATGTGAAACTAGGGATACAGATGTGACAGTGGATTAATAACAGGGTCTAGATCTGTCACTAAGTCAGACCAATGCAGGGCAGCAGTTCAAAGTTACTGTTGTTCTGTGGCCCATGTGAAATGCATCTGTAGATTTATTTCTCAGTAGACAGCTGTAAATTGGTGATGAGGTAAGCCAGAGGATGAAGACACATATAGTCGGAACTGTATTCACGGCCAGGCTGATTGGCAGTGATGGGGCGTGAGGAAAGCTCTTCCATCGCCCATGCTATGGCTCCTTACGTGGGCTCTGTGCTTCACAAACACTCAATCTGGAGCTTTCCCAGTAGAGGATACCTATTTTACTTTAATACCCACTTCAGTCACTTCCCACTTAAGGGAGACTTATATTTGCACTGTATAGACTGGTGCCCTTATTTTTACTCCATCCTTCAAAATAAGAACTGCCTCTCTGAGATCCACTTGACTCCATTAAGACCTGAATAATAACAGGATGATTAGTAGATGTGATACTAGTATGGTCTCGGTTTCATCCAGAGGAATAAACAGAGCTAGTTGTTTGGGAAAAGAAGAATTCCAGTGGGAATAAAGGCAAATATTATGACATTTTTCTTTGAAAATGTAGTGTTCTGAAATAGAAGATGCATGCATCTTGGGGGATTTTTTCATTTTGTGACATACTGCAAACATAAGCGGTTAGCAGGCAGAAAAGCCAAGTGAGCTGGATGAATATCCAAATGGAGAAATCTGGCTAAAGGGAGTTGGAATGGTGGTGAAACATATGTTTTCAAGTAAACATCATAATAGGCCAATGGAAGGGGTACTGTTCCCCACAAAAGCATTCCTCTATTCGCTGCTGCCATTTAAAAAATGCTTTTCTGTTGTTGCCTTTAACTGAGGGACTCGGTAGCTTTTTGGACAGTGAAATATAGGGCAAGTATCTCCCTGGCAACTGGTGATCCAACACTGGTGCCACAGTCCCGTTCTTGAGGGATTCCCAGCTGTAGTCATCTACTGCTTACCTACACCCTGGCATAGTAACCTAGCAGGCACGTGTTAGTGAAGCCATTTGCTTTAAGAAACCAGTGAGATGTTTTCAAATGAGGAGAGGAGATCATCTCTGGAGAAATCTAAATTTCAATTATTAGCTTTATTATATAATTACATTAAACACAGCAGGTATCTTCTGATCAGTCTTCATACGGTATGAATCATCACAGCAAACTCGGCATGTGGAATGGCGTGGGAGCTCGTGCAGCCATGAAACCCTGCTGCTGCCCACCAGTCTGCAAACTGGAAGGTGCTGGGGGCAGCAGAAAGGAAAAGCTGAAGAGCTCAGCGCTGCAGGCCCAAGGAAGACTGGAGCTCACCTCTGCAGGGGTGGAGAGTTCTTGTCTCCCCTGTGAGCAGCCTAAGAGGAATCTCCTTTCAGCCTTTATGTGGCTCATCTTCAGAGCCTCGAGGGGGATGCAAGTGCTAAAGTCACAGCAGTGAGACCTTTTGTGGACAGGCACCTAAGGAAGAGACAAAGACTGTCTTTGAATAAGCCCTGACATCGACTGCCCGAGTGCTGCGGGACCGATACGTACAATGGGACCAAGAAAAAAAGGTCTGAGTTACCTGTCCTGAGGCCCTCACCCATACTATAATATTGGGACTGAGGCAGCATGTGCCCTGCTCGTAGGTGCTTGAAATGGGGCTGGTCTAGTTGCTTCTCAGAAGTTTGTTTTCCATTGAGCAGCAAGTGAAGGTGATGTGGAAAAACAAATAAGAAAATTTAGAAAAGATGAGATCCAGACATTTAATATTTTAAAGAAACCTACACAATGGAAATAACTGCAATTTAATGAAAGTACACGTTTTTTTCTTAGCACTACCATTCTTGTGAATGGAAAAAAAAAATCCCCTCCGCTTATTATTACTGCGGTCAAAACCAGCAGCATCCAGAAAGCAAAAGTTTTCAGTGATAATCTAACAAAAATAACAACTGGTTTTCTGGTGTATTATTTGTTTGAATTGTATGGTCTGTCTAACTCAGACTGCAAGCTCCTTGCGAAGCGCTAGCGGCACTCGCAACCACAACGAAACAGGATCCATTCTCACCCAGGACAAGTGAAGCTCCTCTGTGCTGTCCTGCTCCTTTAGTGCTTATATCACTGTAGACCCAGGGTATGCCACAAATACTCCTCCTTCAATGGCCCGCTCTCCCTTGCAGGTTTTATCTGACTCTGTAACACCAGTAATTCTACTGGACTTCAGTCACTTTGCCCAAAAAGATGAAGAACAAAAGAGAGGCACGTCCTAGCTGAATTCAGTTCAAGTTTCAGCATGCCTCGTCTGTCCCCAAGTCTGTTTGCCCCTTGGAATGTCAAGAAAAAAGAAACAATGTATAATCTAATATTTTTAATTTTATGTACAGGAATATAACATTATGGCAACTTTGTACATGAAATACATACAGTATTTAAACATGAAAATCAGCTAGGTAAGAATTTACATTAGCAATGAAACTGCTTCATGTGCAGCCCAGTTAATACTTAGTTTAGATCTGTATTTTATTGGGGAAAGATTTTAACAGTTTACAATCATAGAAACATAAACATTTAAAACAAGACTCTAGAAAATAATTTACAGAAACCCTACATCTACACTGAGAAAAAGGGTGTATGTCTGTGAGCTTTGTGTGTGAATAACAAGGTGGACGAATGATGTATCTCAGCCTTTTAAGTATAAAATAATTTAAAAGCAGTTCATGCAATATGAAAGTGAAGGAGTGCCAGTTCCTTCGAGGTTTCCTGCTACCTTGGACATCTACTGAGCATCACATGTGGGTCACCGGACACATGATAATACCGTTGCCAGGTGCTGCCAGAGAGCACCAGCCTCAGTTCCTCCAAACAATTACTTATGTAAACATAAATATACAAGTTGATATCTTTTCTACACAGTACAAATACAGGTCACAACTTCTCAGCTGTGCAAGTAGTCAATCCATATACTTGGAAGCAGGATAATGTTCAGACTGGAGTTCCATATATTTCTATGTACGGGGGCACTAACAGAACTTCCTTGTTTTCACCAATTTGCTCTGATATTTCACGGACTGCCCACCGTGCCCTATCACGTAAACATCCAGCAGGTAGGACATGCCAGGCTGCAGGCCTCTGATTGTCTCTGTGGTCACTGCTTTCTGGATGTTCTGGCTGTGGAAGTATTTACAGAGAACCTTTTCCGATTTCTTCCTTATATCTGGACCCAAGCACTGGTTCTGCTCTCTTTTCTTCTGCTCTTCATTGTAATTGTCATCCACTTCCCTTTTGTAGATGCAGAATTTGTTTCTCTCCTGCGTGCCCAGCCATGCCACCGTGACTGAGGAACACGTGCGGAGTTTGTCAAAGGCTTTGATTCGTGTATCTTCAGGAAGTGAAGGAAATGACTGCTTGTTAGGCCTTGTTGTAGCCAGGACCTTCAGCATAGAAGCACCTTTCTTGCTTCCTTTCAGCCTAATGAGATATTTAGCTTTTGCTTTTCCCCGAAGCTGGAACTGCCGCACACCCTCCACGTTTTGAGACAAGAGAAGTTTTCCATCTCTTCTAACTTGGATCTGAACAGCATCCAGGCATGAATGAACAGAGAAGATGACTTTTTGGTGAGATGAAACGGGAGCAAAACGTAGAAATTTGGCTCCCTTTCTCTTGATGAATACATCTGTAACCTTGCCATCCTTCAGTTCGACAGTTTTCTGTTTAGCCTCCTCCTTCGTTCTGGCAAAGGTGCCAACGTATGCGGTGCTCATGTTGGTGTTGGTATTTACTGCAAACATGTCAAAGTAGTACTGCGTATCAGGCTTCAGGTCTGACACTGTGAAGATGTTCTTGTTCCCAATACAAACTTTATGCAGGTCAACTCTTGGCTTGGAGGATGTTTGGCGCCCAAACTTTGAAGATGATTTTAGGAAACCACGTTCTTTGCCAGAGTTGTCTGAGGGAAAGCCAAAATGGGCAAAGTCAAACGGACTGAAATCCAGACCTGGTTTTGGGGCCATCATGAAGGCATCATCAGAACTGAGCTTGGCTTCAACAGCACAGAGGCTTTTGAAATTGTGTTCTTTATTGATGACTATGCAATACTGAATTGGCTGTTTCAGTAAGGAGGCAGTGGGACTTGGTTTCCACGCCAGCGTCACTGTTGTACGTCCCAGAGAAGTGACATCGATTCTGGGATCGTAAGGTAACTCAGGATAAGGTTGGTCTGATTCTGGAGTGGTGGTTGCATACACTTTAAAATGTGTATCTTTCTCTGTCGACAGCAGATCTAGTTGGTACAAACCAGATGGGGAACTAGAGGACACAAAGTACTCAACATCGTTGCCTTTATAAGAGAACAGCTCTGTGCCTTCCTCATTAGTCATCTGCTGTTTCTGTTGCTCAAGAGGTTCTGGTTCACCTAGTTTATAAGCAAAGAAAAACATTTGTACAGACACAGTCTGCGAATATGTGAAAATAAAACTCTAACGGACACTTCTACATAAAGTACAGAAGTGAGACGAAAAAGGAAGGTTTTCTCTTCTGAGGAAGATATTTCTGTCAAATCAGAGAGGGAAGCTGGTTTGGCACTCAGGTTAAAACCAAATGCAAAAGAAATTGCACCGGACCAGTATTAACGGGGTCTCACGAGTGGTAGCTCATACCTTCCACTAGACTACTTCAGGCACCCAGCTTGGAGATGCCATACAGCTCCCCAGGGGGAACTGACTCCGCTGCCTGTTTCTGGGCTTGGGCCGTTGGCCCTCTGAGTCATGCTAAAACTTTGTGCCTAAATGCAGCAGGGGCCAAAGGTGTGTATACAACACAGCATGGTGTGTATGACACTTAGCACTTGTGCGAGAGGCTCTGGAAGCCAGAGACCTTTTCTCTCCTCAGTAGCAGTTATATGTTTATCTGCAAATAAACTCCACATCTACAGACGAGTCCCCCTCCAAGGGGCAAGCCCAGCCCTGCTGCAATGCCAGCCCTGTCTCTAGTTGTTGTCTTGTATACACAGCTCACAGCAAAGCCCCCGTGAAGCTGAATTACTCTGGGCAAACACAGTTTGTTGTGGCAGCATCCAGTGCACTCTGTAACTACACTTTTTTTTTTTTACAGCCCTTTTCCTTGTCATGTTGCTACCTGCTGCCAGTTTCCTGCACAACAGCAGGTCGGGGGCTGAAGATCTAAAAGGCAGGAGATCATAAAGATGGGCCTGCTGTGAGACTCAGCATCACACCGAGACTGGTCTGAGGGGCTTCAAATCCAGGAGAAAAGCAGGCCTCTGAGGCACGAGGGAAGTCATTGGTCATTTGTTACCTGAACCTTCTCCACTGGCTTCCTCTGGGAGCTCTTGCACACTCAGTTTCCACTCCAGAGGGGCATCACAAGGTGTCACTGTCACTGCTAAGGGAGTGTTGTCCTCTTCAACCACAAAGAAATACCTAGGGGAAGGTTAAGAGACCCATACATAAATAAATCCTGATGGCAGCCAACTGGCGGGGACCGACTTGACATGATCATGGTCGATCTTGGTGGGGCAACAGAGACAAAAGCATTACTTACAGGCAAGTGTGTGCAGAGGGAATATGGAAAGGCCAGTGGGCGAGAGCTAAGGAGCTGAGGGGAGTTCCCCCACTAGCACAGTGCTGCAGAGTTCACACTTGACTTGTCAGGACACGGCAGAGGGGTTTCTGGCCTCCTGCCTTCCCCTCCATCAGCTTCACTTTTTACCCCTACGCTAACTATACAGTATAAATGGTCACAAAGGTATAAGTGAGGGAAACGGGATCTTTCCTGGAATTTAGGGATATGCTTTTCAAAGCAGGACACACATTTTATGCTATGTCCCAGTGAGGGCCCTGGAAGCACATATAGATACATGAACTTTCAGCTGTCCGCCCACACCCCCCCAGTCACTGCATGTCATTTATTGTAAAATGTTTCTCACTGACGAAGGCTTAAGGAATTGTGCAATATGAGGATTAAGGTGGCACAGCTGGTCTTCCCTGAACTCTTCGGAGCCTCAGGTTCTTCCCCAGTCTAACCTCAGTATTTTCTGACCCATAGGGTCAAGGCTGGGAAGTGGGGAGTTCAGAACAGGCTGGCTTATGCTGCTTCTTTAAAGCACAAATGAAATAATGGAGAGAGACAAGTGTGGTGGGGTAAGCCTGTAGTTTCTAATTTCCTTCCCACTCCCTTTGCCTCCAGACATGCTTAGTGGCCCCACTTCAGGGAAATTCTGTGGTCTGTGGGAGCTCTGGGCTTGTCCCAGAAATCAAATAAATTGAATAGGCCCTCAGCCGGGGAGGCCAGATTGGCATGGAAACTTGCATACTTACTTCACCAGACAGAACACTGGCATTCGTATTTTTCTGGTTTGGATCCAATCTCTATGTCAAAACATCCAGCAAATAAAGCTACTATCTTCAAAGTACAACTTCCTCACTTGAACTGGGCAGAAATACCTTTTAGGGGTGTCTCGGAAGAGGTAGCTGCTAATTTCGGCTCCATCTGGGATGACTGATGAATCATGAAAAAACGCTTTGTCCCGGATCTGCATTTGGAAGAGCTCCTCATCTCTGGTAGGTAACTTCTGGGGTCTGGAGCCGAGCGGCAGCAGCAGCAGCAGCAGCGGGCAGCGCAGCAGGAGCATCCTACAGCAACGACAGGGAGTCCCACCTGAGGAGGGCTGCACCACCCGCAACAGGACCTGCCGCCAGCTTGTCCCACGCTGGGACCATGGCAAAGCTCCAGTTTAGCCATGACCCACGGTCACTGACTCGGCCAGCTGCAACCGGTGTGGCTCTTGTGGGCCAATGTAGTGCTGAAAAGTGGGCATACCTATAGCAACATCGCATGTGCTTTATGTTTTGCTGGCACCTTCGCTGTACTGCTGTACAAGCATGAGGAATACATATTGTAAGGACTATGCTCGCATTGTCACAGTGCTTGGATAAAGTATGTAAATAAGATTTTTCCATCTTGAACTCTAATTGAAAGCGAGGCTGCACGCTGGTTGCAAACTGGCGTCTCGCTCTCATTAACAAAGAGCGAAAGCCTCGCACACACTTTGGTAGAGCTACAGTTTGATGTTTTGCCATAGCAGAACTAGAGCTCACTGGACATGGGAACTAGAGTAAGCAGAGAGCAGATGGAGGTTGTATCGACTTCACTTAGGAGATTCTGGTTGGGCTTCCAACAATCCTTTGAAAAAGTGAATATTTCTAGGGAAATTGTTCTTTATAAAAATAGTGAATTAGGAAAACATGTGATATAAACCCACACATATTCAAAGCACATTGGTATTAGCATGCAATTCAGCAGGGCTTAATCCTCAAGCCTGATGGGAATTGCAAAACACAAAAGCAGAGAATCCCATACAAATTAGGCATAATAATTCATAATCTCAGCCTTTCATTATTATGTCTACAACTAGGTCAGTAATGACTACCCTAACATATACAGTGGGACAGGCTGGAAATCTCCTTTCAGTACAGTAGATGATCTCATATGTAATGGCTCTGGTATGGGGGGGTAGTAGGGGGGAAACAAAGCCCATTTCCGGTACGAGTATAGCGAGTTTAAATTGCTAAATGATAACATTTATTTCTTATTAAAAAAAGAAGTTTAGGCCATTACCTAAACTCTGTTAGCCACTGGCTTTGGGGAGAAGCTTGATAAAAAGCTGAGCTGGCAGGAGGAGTTTTATCTCATTGTTATTTAGCTGAATGTGCAGCCATGCGCCGCTTCTTGTACTGTAAGTTAACTACGGCTTTGTTACAAACTTCCTTTTTACTTTTAAATCAAATCTGCTGTTGAGATTGGGGAGGTTTTGCCTCCACTTGACCTTTCCCTTATATTTTATGTAAAAACAGCAAACATAAAGCTTCTTGAAAAGTGGCATGATGTAGTCTAAGCCATAATAAAATTGTTCTTCCCTTTCAAGCACTTCATTAAAATATAGACAGGCGCCCCTGAGGGAAGCCCCAGCAGCCTAGTCCTTCCCCCTCCCATGGCTTTACTGTCCAAAAACCCCAAAGGAGCCACTCGAGGCCGGTGGGTCATGGCGCAGGACCCTCCTCTTCACCCCAGTGCACCCCCTCTGGCCCTTGGCGAGCTTTCAGCAAGACCCACTCCCCGGCAGCCCCAAAATCCCCACATTCCCCTTTCCGCTCTCCTCTTCATGGAGGCACGTGGCCAGCAGCCTGCCAGCCTCTGCGCCTCTTGTCATCACCACGTCCCTGCTGACGCTCACTGTGGGCGCCAGCATCCTGAACATGGGAATTCACCACAGGCAGCATGGGGTCTTCTCCTCTTTTTTTTTCCACCCGCAAGCTCCTGAAAAAATCTTCCCCAATCCCCCCTCCCTGATGCCTCTAGCTCCCCTCTGCCATGCACAGAGAGGAGGCTGCAGCATCTGCCCGTCCTGCAGTCCATCCTGCTCCCAGTGTGGCTAAACACAGCCACCTACATGCAGGACAGCAGGGCTCCAGACACCAGCAAGGCCCACGGAGCACTATTTTCACCTTCATATTGCTTCCTCTGCCTCTAACATCGTTGTTATTTAACTGCTCCTTCCACCAACAGCCCAGGTCCCCCCCGCTCACCCCCCTCCCCTTCTCTCTGCTGTCCCTGGCTCCGTTACCTCAGCTCATTCTCACCCCGCTCCCTACTGTTTTCGCCAGCTTGTACCATCCAGCTCGGTCCCTGTCCTTCATCTCTCTACTTTCCCACTGAAACTGGTGATACAAGAGAAAATATGTAGCAAGCTCCGAAGTAACCGTAAGTCGCAAGTGACATGTACCAAAAACTCCCTCACCAAGATGCAATTTTATCTTCGCCTCCTTTAGCTCGTGCCTTCCCTCACACCAAGGGCTGCGCTACGCCTTCCTCAGCTTTCTCCCTCCCCAGCCACCACATATTCCTGTATTTGCAGCCACATCTTCCCTTTCCTGAGTGGAAAACCACAGGAAAGATGAAAGCGAATGCTTGAGGTTCACCTGGCAGAGTTTCCCCCGCGGTCATGTCCCAGGTAGGCATGGAGACCGTGGAGGAGCCCCATGTCCCCTGCAAGCGAGCAGCAAGCGTGCCAGGGAGCCCTGCGGTGAGCTTGCTGGTCGGTGGCCCCACCATCTTGTGGGGAAGCCCTGCCTGTGCCGAGGCTGCCAAAAGTTATTTTGCCATTGGAGAAGGCTGCGCTCTTATTTATTCAGCGATAACCTAGTGACAGCAACACATGGCCACGGTTCCCCATTTGCAGGGCTCGTAACGCTTCATCTCCAGAGCTCACAGGTCTCAAATTGTGGGCTTCGTTATTGTTCGGAGTGTTTTAATAACAGGTTACTACAGTGCTCTGCCCTACAGAAGGGAAAGGAGTAAAGGGCTTTACCTACGGCACGCAATTGCTACTTATAGTTCAATCTGGTTTAGCTTTCCCAGCATTTGTCCAAATTTATCCCAACCAGGCCCTGACTTAGCTTTCGATAACAACAGACATATTTCCTCAAATTCAGACTGAAGTGTTGATACTTATCAGCAAAGTTAATGACATTTGACCTTTTGGAGCAAAGATTGTAAGTCAAAATACTTGCTGACTTGAGTCACCGAAGTCAGCAGAAACTTCCCCTCGCAGAAAGCAGGATGAGTTCCGTGTGCGCTAACACACTGTTTATTGATTTTTTCAAGTATTATCGTTGGCCAACAGGGAAGAAATTCTTTCCAACTTAATCACAACAGTTACAGCAGATTATTTGGTTAGGTAAGAAACTCTGACACTTTCTGCAGACAGCGTCCTCCACATGAACCCCTTGAAACTGCAATCGTGTATATTTCCACAGTCAGTTCCAGTGCAATGTAACCTCTATTAAAATAAACAATTTTTGATTATAGGACTAACCAGGCTAAGCTTCACTTCTTAAATAATTTCACTAGCTAAGTCACTTAAAAAACTCCTGTAGGCAGCATTTCCGTCCCTGTTACCAAGCACGGTGTAATGACAAGGTACAGATTTGTCTCTGATTTCTTTATCTAATTGTAAAAGCATTTCAGGTTAAACATAACCTCAGTGTTACAATGTTAGATTATAATGTAAATTAATGTCAAAAGACACATTAAGGTTAATTCTGTGATCCCTGCCCAGGCTGGGCACCGGTGCACCATGGGGAGCACCGGCCCATCCCATGCACGAAATAGCTTGCAAAATTGTCAACTGTTACTGAAAAAGAAAAGTTTTATAATCTTTGTTCCTTTACAAACGAACAGGATTTTGGGTGCTTCCATTTTCACATATCCAAACTCAGAGGCTTAAAATGGGCCCAATTTTCATGCATGACACTTTCAAAAGTGGGACACCTCAACAGCAAAGAGGCTTCCAAAACTCACTCACAGTTTTTGGAAACGGTGTTGTCAGTGTTATGCCACCCTTTCACACAAGTTAATAAACAGATTTTATTTCTTGCAGTGCACTTATTATAATTTGGCAGAATTTTAAGCTCAATTCTCTGTAGTTTACTCATGGAAACCATCAAGAGGAAAGCAAAAAAATAATTTATTTATCCCGTGTTTCTTTCTGGGCAAGTTCACCGCTGGGCAATGACTTTGAGAGAGTCCCTCAGAAAATGCATTTGCTAGATGTGAGCACATGAATTTGTGCTCTCCCACCCAACCCTAGGAAACTTCCAACAACCAATTTTCTTGTCTTGGGGTGCCGTGCTCCCAGACGGTTTCATGTTTAGAAGCCAGTTACAAGCTAAGGCCTAAGCGCTGCACTGTAAAGCCATACAAATTACATGAAATATGTTGTGCAATTTTTTGTTCTCCAGACTGTGCCACCTCCTAAATGCCTTTTACTCCCTTTTCTACAAGTTCATCTTGTTTTCTTTTCTTTTAAACTCTGAGTCAATATTTTATTGATATATTCCTGCTGACTGGAGGGATTTGCCTGCTGTTTATCACTGAATTTAAGAGCGCGCCAAAATAAACAGTCCTAAGTGAAATAATAAGCACCGTTTTCCTTCTCCAGGATTGCAAAAGTGCCCTCTAATGGCCCATCTTTACCTCTTGCTTTTTCCTCAAACTCCCTCTAAACCGAGCCTTAAAGCCGAGCGTGAAGGTAAACCTAGCGCTCTGGCAGAGCAGCGGGTATGGGACAAAGCCGGCACGCCTGGGCACCAGGAGGTGACACCCGGGCGGAGGGGAAAGGGATCGCTCGCCAGTCCGGCCGCACCAGCACGCCGACCTGCCCGGCAGTGCTAGAGGGGAGGGAGATCCCATGCAGCAACCACGAGCACGGCACAAAACGAAAGGTAAAAAAACCCACCACAGCTTGGAGTGACCAGGATGGCAACACGCAGACGCCAGCAGCTCTAGACCAGCAACAAGAGTAACGTCCTTGAGAAAATACGACTTGCTTCTATATCCTTTCATTCCCAAAAGAAAGGAAAAAACACGTTTTCTTTTTTCTTCCCTTTCTCTTCCCCCTTCCCCAGAGACTGACCGACTTCAGGGATCAGGGAGCATCCAAGGGGTCCCCATCTCCTCCAGGCAGGGTTGCTCCCGACCCACCTTACAGCTGGACAGGGCTGCGCAGCTTTGCCCACCGGGATGCCGAGCTGGGCAGGCTGAGCGACGCTGGGGCAGCAGCAGTCGTGGCAGGAAGCCGGGGTTTCCTTTTGATTTTAGCCTGGAAGGCAACAGTCCTGTCCCCAGGTGAGCAGCTCCTGGGCTGCGCAAACACTCCGGTAGCAACAGCCACGCCTTGGAAGAGGTTTACTTAACGAACCTATATGTATTTATCTAAATAGATCAACAGATGAAAAATGCATGCTGTACATTTGGTGTGGGATATAAGTTATTTTAAACACCTCAAAACTTACCACCTTCCCAGAAGTTTGGGGGTTTTTCCCTTCAGAAAGTATAAATAAACAAAAGCAGCCGTCTGGCCATTTTATAAATTTCAGCTATAAGCACATACATGAAAATTATCATTAAATCAAAACCTAGATTTTATGATGATTACAATTCATTCCTATCTTTTTAATGATTTCCACTCAGGCAGCAAGCCTTACCCAACCTTTCCAAAACCCCATATACACAAGCCCTCTGTCCAGCCTTTAAGACCTTTGCGTAACAAACTTCATCTATACAGAAGGCCTGCAAGTATCTAGGTAAAACTGCAATTATAAGCAGAAACGAAGAGGATAACAGGATTTGCAACTGGCTTAGGTTCTGAGTCGGGGTACAAATTAGCCAGAACTGCGGCAGCACCTCCCGGGTTTTTCCCGCAGGCTGCAGGATCAGCGAGGTGGGTGCATCCTCAACGAAAGCCAGAAAGAGGCGGCCTCGGGGGCAGAAAAAATCACCCCATTTTTGATTTCACCAATCAAGCCTACGGTATTTTCCATCTGCCCTTTTTTTCCAGCAAAACATAGCGGCTGCGCGGGGTGTACCCCATGAGGTATCAGGGGCTCCCCGCTTACGTCCTACCCCAGAAATCCCATCCAGCAAGCCGAGAACCCATTTTGTTTGGCTGTTTGGGATCAAAGCAGTTATGTACTCCTGTTCTGACTTCCTGTTCTGCACATTTATTTCACGCACAGACCCACGTGCTCACAGGAAGGCTCAATGTCACCAAATAGACCTACGCTCCGTAAAAAGGGAGCAAGAGGATTACATTCACCACGTGCAATGCCAGTACTATTCACAAGTCATCTTCAAGTGCCTTCATCTATGGAAATCACTTGCTTTGCTTCTCAGCTGCCTGCAGGTCACGGAGACCTGTAAAGGATTTACAATAACAAAACAGAACAAAAAGATCTGGGTTTACCTGAAGCAAATGCATCTGGAATAAGTAAACCCTAATGTTTAATTACAGAGAGTGGAAAGTGCATTACTGTAATTTAGAGAGGATAATTTCAAGGCACTGCCTGCCACAGTGCTTTTGTGTTGCATTTCTTCTCTTTTTATTGTATGGATGGTTAACTTTTTTTACTTCTTACATCCTATTTTTAAACTCTGGTGTGTTGGGGGAAGGGGGGGTGTTTACATTACCCATGCTGCATCTCATAATAAGTCTGTAGATTTATTGATGTGATTTAAGTCCAACTTCAGAAATAAAAGGGCACTGTGTGACTTCTTTGACTTATTATAAGAACACTGTAAGTAAAGAGGCTGTGAGCTTTTCCATTGTACACTTCTTTTCCAGAGATATATAACACAAATACATGCACCTCAGCATACCAGAGTTCTCAGCTCAGCACCAGAGGAGCCTAAAAGCGCCTATCAATTTCAATTGTAATACAATTAGTTATTTTTAATGTGCAAACAAGGAAAAATCATGGCTTTGAAATTTTAAGTATTTACTGGGAGCTGCTCAGTTTGTTTGCTTGGGGGAGACCAGAGGGGAAAAGTGAAGGCCTGCCATTTAATACTTACTATTCCCTAAAGGAGCTGGAAAACGTTTGGTATGCTTTTCTTTTTTTTTCTTTTTTCTTTTTTTTCTTTTTTTTTAAGCAATGCTCTTGAAAACTTGTTGTCCGGTCCTGCCTCATGGCTGGGGAAAAGCATGGGCCCCACAGGGCTGTGGGAGCCTCGCCAGGAGCTTGGCCAGTGCAGCCCCAGCTAGTCCCTCCGCTGGAGACGTGCACCAGCCCAAAGCCTTTCCCTACGGAACAGGGCAGGGACGAGGAACACAGCCCTGGCAGGGACGCAAGGGTGTATTGCCGTCTCCATGGATTTTAAAGAGAAATATTTTTGTGGAGCACCGTGGCCAGCTTGACATGGCAGCTCCCGTTGGCAGGATGAGCTGTAACTGGGAGGGCAGGAGCATTTACGGACCTGTAATCCGTGGATTAAAGCTCCCTAAATACACACAGACATGATGGACTATAATGGTGCCTTTGAAGCATTTGGGGTCCACCGTGTCAATAATCTGTGGATTAACCAACCGCCTCTTGCAGTTCCGATTCAACCCGTGATTTTCCTTTGCTGAGAGTATTGTTTTAGCAAAGCAAATCAAAGTAGTGCGGGCAAAAAATCCAACTATGTAAAAAGAAGAAGGTATGAAGAAATAAGGTACGTTTCCACCAAAGCTTAATGAACAACAGCGGCAACGAACTACAACTTAGGGGAGAGGTTAACTCCGAAGGGGTAATGCTGTAAAATGCGGAGCTGTCTCAAATTAGACATGTTGAAAAGCAAACATACTCAGGGAGATATGGTATCAAAAATCAAATTTTACATGGACTATTTTGTTTCTAAACTGAGCTTGATTTATTTTTCCACTTTTAGTGGAAACAGATTCAACTCTGATTACATTGAAATCACCATCCTGGAGCTGGTGGTAGCTGGATGCTTCAAAAACCAGCTGAGCCAGGAGATGCCATTTGGGACACTTGAGGAAATGCCTAGTAGTTTTTCTTTTTTTAATCAGAGACCACATACCAGCACTTCTCTCCTTCACAGCCACCTCGACCCATGCGACTCAGTGGTGAGTGTCAAAACCAAACAAACGGCGAGTCCCCAGCAACCTCTGTTACAATGCTCAGTTGTTCTCTCATACCTCTCCTTGCGAGGAGATGGCAGCGGCAAGGGAAGAAGTGATGTGCTGGAGCACTGGGTGGCAGCCAGCTGGCGGCTGCCCCCCCGTGCCAAGCTCCGCTTCCCTTGGCTGCTCCGGCACGGGCTGGCCTGTGTCCTTACTGTTGTATCTGCTCATCCTCCCAAGCCCACACAAAATCCCCACGGGCTGGATGTCGCTCACAGAGAGGGCAAGCGTCACAGGATGGGTGACTGGTACCAGCTCTTCCAGAGGAAGTTCTCATGTCAGTCGCCCAACTTGGAGAAGGGAAATTTTTTCCATAGTCTGAGCAGGGTTTAAGCCCCAGTAGGACAAATAAGATAAGGAAGAGAAATCTTAGTTTGCGCAACTCCAGGCCGTTTAAGATAATCAACCCTGAATGCCATGCAGCTCTACCACAAATCTTTCATCACAAGAACTGGAGGTGTTTTATAACAGAGAATAATTATTATCCCCTTGTTACAAGCAATAAAAGTGTGGCAGCGACTTTCCTTGTTCAAGGAAATCCCAATATAATCCCTTCCTTTAATCATAAAACAATAGCTACTTTCCTCGGCCAAGTCGTTCTGCCTTCAGCACAGTTCCCTGAGTGTATGTTACTGTCTCTCCATAATGAGTTTCAGCAAGGGGATTAGCGGGGAGGAACACATACGAACAATTACAAATTACAACCAACACAAGCATGTTGGTATTTGGTATGGAGTCTCCCACTGTTTCTCTGGAATACTGCTGAATGACATTATGAGCAAGTGCCCTTGCCAAAACCCACGAGAGACAGGGATGGCTGAAGTGTCAGGGTATGATAAAGAGCAGGAACAGAACCGGGGTCCGTGCACCCTGCCGTCGTATCCTCAGATCGCCAGGGCTTACGGCTGGAGGTCAGAAAGACCTTTGGAAAGCGCTAAAACATAAAAACAAAGCCACTAACTGCATTAACTACCGAAAGAGTTAAAGTTGCTTGAGCCATTCCTAGGGCCTGGGGAATACCGCTCGCCCGGCAGCTGCCCGCGGCCAACACGGTGTTTGTTAAAGGGGAGAAAGTAAGGGGCTCGCGCAGGGCAGGGAGCTGCGGGAGAGGCAGTGACAGGCAAGGGGCTGCGGGTCACCGGCGCAACATGCAGGGCAGGAGCAGGGGGAAGCCAAGCCTCTGGCAGCTCCGGCAACAACCGGAGCACTGGCGTTTTGTGGAAAGCTGTGCCATCAGCACACTGCAATTGCTTACGTGCTTCTTCCCTTCTACTTTTTGGTAGATGATTAAAAAAGGGAAAACTGCTGACTGCTTTGAAACCCTTTTAAGTGCACAGAAGCCGACTCCCTCAGCTTCCATCAGGCATGCAGTTTTCTTCAGCGTCAGGAACACCACCACACACGTACACAGGATTACAAACCACAGCCAGCCCAAGTACATTAGTATTCATCCCCGCTTCCCTACCTCTACTCACACAGTTTTCCTGCAACGGCTACTCAGAAATTCTCATTTGCAATTTTACCATATCTTCCTTTTTACCGTCTAGGGTTTCCCACTGCTTCAAGGCTAACCTGTACTGACCAGCAATGCCTGCAATAGCGCGGAGAGCAACAGCAGCAGCTCTCCCGAGAGCCCTCCGGCAGCTGGAAGAGCGAAGCAGGACAGCAGCTCCAGTAACAACCCCTATTACAGCGCTCATGCCCAAGAGGCGATTCTCCAAGCCCTGGGGAAGTGACTGCATCCCCACGCTGCCAGCAGGACAGTGGCCTGCAGCAGCGGTAGATATCTCGGAGCACAGACACAGCAATGGGAACTCATATAGAAACTGTAGCGGGTATTTGGCACCAAATGCAATTGTGAGGTTGGATTCTAGGTTTTTTCAAGCCAGGAACACTTGTAGTTAACTAGATATGGGACAAGGAGGAAATACATGAACGGGGGAAAAAGTTATGTGTATTTTATTCTGTTCTTTCCTGTATTTTTTCAATCTAAACCCTGTGTTGCTTTTCGTTACACCTGAATCATGTAATCCAGACCCTCAGCTGACTTCAAAGAAACTATGACTTTTTCTACCAAATCGAGAGTCTAGGCCATATTACTTATGACCACAGTAATACATGTTATGCTGAGAGGTGATCCCCCAAAATTTCCAATTCCTTAATTATCATCAGAGTCCAATTTTTTTTCTCATAGAACTTACTGTCCAAAATTGGATTCCATTTTAATATTATCTGCCTTCAGTTTTAAAGGCACGCAAAGGAAGTCTTAGGCCCTACAAGTCTTTAATGAACCCTTAGGGAGCTCTCTCATAATTATTTGTTATGTATCACAGTAATTCACAGATACTGTGTCTCATTTTTCCTAGTTGGAAAAGGGTTGCTGAAGATATGTAAACATTTGTCAAGTGTTTGAAAATCGAAAGTATCAAATGTAGTGCTAAAGATATTGATATTTACATATTTCTACCAGCACGCTCAGCGTTAGAGCTAGCAGAGCTCAGCCACAGTTGCAGCAGCAAAGACTTTCCAAGACGTAGCACAGATATCGTCCCCCACGCTGATCCCCACCATCCCTAGAACGCAGCACACACGATTTCTTAGTCACACCATTAGCTCCGGTGACTTCCTCAGAGGCTGAGGTGGTTGAGAGCACAGGGTGGCCCATCACAAGTGAACCACATCACAGGGAGGACGATCCACCTCACCCCTTCTCCGGTGTGTCATTCAGAAAATTACCTCTTTCACGTGCTCACTTCCATACGCTACGTGGGTAGGGACGAGAAAAAGTAGGGATGGTCACACTGGCTAGATTTTGTCTGCCAGCATTTATTTCCTTAACATGCTGCTTTAAAAAGACACAGACTCCTATAGAGGGCAACTCAATAAATTAGTGAAAATTGTTAGCAAAGGACATTAGTTGCTCTGAATTTCTCAACGCAACTACCTGCAGTCACCCCCCATGGTGCCTGACACTTCTCACCACCTCCAGAGAAAATCCAAACTTCTGCTTCCCCCAATGGCCTGACCTTTGAGATTCATCCCACCCAGACCCACGAGTGGAGGCTCTGGCACCCATTTCCTAATCCTCCCGCTAGTCACTGGGACAAATGACAGCAGCCCGATGTTCATGAGGGAGTGCGGACCCTCACAGCAGGAGAGTGCCTGTATGGTGTGGGGTGGCTGCCACGGTTACTCAAGGCTGTTGCAGCTGCTAAGGAGCGGACAAAAGATTCAGGACAAGTGTGGCCAGGCACCGGACGAGCTACGGACCCATGCAGCCCACACACCTGCCCTGAGTCGCTCAGCGGGCACGTATAAAGCACTGTTCCCCCAGCATCACAGAACATCTCCAAGGCTAAGGAGCCACGTGATGGAGAAAGGATTCACCTCCAAAGGGCAAAACGGTAGAGGCCCAGAGAGGCAGTGAAGCACGGCCACGGAGATTGCTGCCACAGGTGGGCCTACGGTCAGAGCTGACACATCCATCTCTCTGAAGAGGTTACAAGACACTGCGAGTCCAACCACAGCTCACCGACCACCAGCCCATCATCCCAAAGCAGCTGGGGAGCTGCCAGTCCTCAAGGTGGCTTTCTAACACTTTTTGCATTTTCTAAGTGATGAACTTCTGCACGACCAAGATAAAAAGTCTTTCCCGAGTGCCAAAAGATGGGCGCTCTGAAGTGACATGCCACAAACCTGCCAGGGTCAACTGCAGAGCTGTGATAAAGGGTCTCAAAAATCAGATTATTGAAAGGGTCAGTCTCAGCTCCACTCTACTGCTGGGGCCCTGTTTATTTGTCTAGGCTGGCAGGCGAAAGGTTAGTCCTTTATCTAGTTACTGTGAACAAAAGCAGAGGGAACACATACGGGCGAATAGGTCAGACTGTCATGGGTGAGCGAACATGTAAACAACCCCAAAACCTTCAGGCCTTCTTATGGTAACCATACATCCTCAGTTGCTGAAACCAGGGTAGGCTGACAGCAAGGAAAAGAAGGCAAAAGAAGGCGACAAAAGAAGGCGGGAAAGGAATTTCTGTATTCAGAGATGGCAGAAACACATGCCAGGGCATTTCCTTCCCCAAAGGAAGAAGAGGTGGTAAGAGCTGTGGCGTGGGACCCAGTGCTGCCTTCTGGGAGTGTCCCTTCACTAGTGACTGGAAACGGCTGCGAGATGCTTGGATGAAAGCTACTGCTGAAGGACAAAGTGTCATTTCAACATCACCATTAATATTGCATTGTAAACCCCAAAAAGCTGTAAGTTCAGAAAAGTATCTGCTCTTTGGTGCTTTGTCCCCTCAAGGCATTTCAGCAGGCCCAAGAGGTTTGGGCTGGAGCTGGACAAGGGGCTCTGCACCCGGGGACAATGCCCCCGGGCCCCGCTTCGCTCCCCATGTGCAAAGGGCCGCGAGTCGGGGACTGCACAGTCCCTGACTGAACAAAAGCTAGCCCGAAGTGCCAAGTGGGGATGGCCATGAACCCAGTGAGCAAAAGGCTGAACAAGAGGCATGTTCTGGCCTACTGGAAGTATATCTTGCTGACGTTTATGAATTTTGCATTTTCTAGTTAAAGCCCTAATTGCCTGGATTTCCTTATAAATGCTTTGCAACTGCTTTTTCTTAAATGAGTGGGAATTAGAACGTGCTCTGTAAATTAACATCGCACATTTCTTTCCCTGCGCCTGCCACCCTGCTATCACACACTGACAAGAGATGTCTTACACTCTTGCTTTAAAATACCTGCTTCATTCAAATGTTAAATTAAGTTAGTCTTGTTCACATGATATGAAATGGTCTTAAAACCTACTTACTTCTCCTAGTATGAACTTTTTTCAACTATTGTACTATAACAGGATTATAAAAGTTTTAATTGACTGACATTAAATCTTCCCTGCAAAACTGTAACTTTAATACCCCCTAGGACTACTAGATTTTTATTCATTATTTCTCATTACTGAAAAATCAGTTTGAGAGAGCCCCTAGGGTCTTCCCCAAATAAGGATAAGATCCTATCAGTCCTACAAATCATACTCAAGTAAGTAAATAAGTCTTACCCAGGAGAAAAAGCCCACAGAGAATTAAATTTAGTAGCCAAAGGAAGAGAAAGAATGGGGACTAGAAACCGTTAGCACCTCTCGCTGATGTTTCCCTTCACATCCAGAGACCAGCTGGCAGCTCCGAGACACTTGGCTTTCCCCGCACCATCATCATCCCGATCTGTAAACTGCTTAATTTGCATCAGGTTTCTGGATTTCAAAATGCTGAGACACGTTTACAGTATTTGACTATAAACAAATTAGTGGTAAATCTGCTGCGCCTAAACAAAGTAGCGAGAGAAAGAGAGAGAGCTCTCACGATACTCTAGTTGCTTTGTAAAAAACATCTACCCTGTTTAATAATCACTGCAGACGTGTGCTAAGAACGTGCGATCCTGTCGTGCCTCCTGCCTGCCTCTGCATCAGGCTTTGCAGTGGGAGCAGTGGCTGGTCTAGCACTGCTCTATTTTGGAACTGAACAAGTTAAAAGAGAGAAAGATGAAAAGCATTATTTTTCTCACATCCTAATAAAGTTTCAACCCCCTTAAAGTTACTTTTCCTTAAATAAATAAAAAAAAGTAATACGCTCAATTAGGCGAACAATGTTTTTCCCCTGTAAATCACAGGGGAAGTGTCGGCCTCGGTGGTGTGTCACGTTGTGAGCGTGCGAGGGTCATGCTGGAGGGGCACTCATATCCGGACCCATGGAGGGGGGAATGAAGTAGGAAAGATAAATTATTGCCTTTTGTTTTTCAGATTTCCAGGTGCTCGCAGTAAGTACCCACTGCGGCTTATCTCAGCTGTCACACAAGCAACAAACATCTCTCCAACTACAGAATTTAATTACCCTAAAACCAGAGTGGCCTTGATTCGGGCCAAAACCTGAACAATCCCGTGGGCTCTTGAGCCATCTGTGAGAAATGCTGAAAATGCTGCGGTTACCTGAGCGCTAGCCCCTGCCCGGGTGGAAGGGTACAGTCCACCAAAAGATGCTTGGCACAGGATTTGCCTGCATCCCTCTGGTAACTCAGGCATATTTTTGTTTATTGAAGCAGTCATGGACTGGGAGCTGGGTTCTCAAACCGCTCCTGTTGTCGATTACTCGAATGGCAATTAAAACCCATCCTGTAAAATGTCCCCTAGAAGATCATCGCATTTTTGGTGAAGTTATAGTAATCAGCTATCTCGCACATGAACTGAAAAAGACAACGCTTTGCCTGCTTCTGACACGTCCCACGCGACCAATGTGCTCCCCAGGGTGCAATCAAAGCCATCTACGCAGTCACGAGATTTTTTTGGCTGGTTCCTGTTACAGCTCTGTGTTAAATGTATCTTTCTCCCATTCAGTGAGTGTCCTTGCATACTGCAAACTAGAAAATTAATTCTGAAAGAATAAACTTTTTAATATTTACTCTCTCTCTCTCTTCCCCCTCTTAATTTATTTCCAGCTTTAAGCACGTTCTCCTGGAGTTATGATTTATTACCCTGACCTATATCCCGATCTAAGGGCAAATACTTCCTCCCCTAATGACATCTTGTTAAAAGTTTTCAAACATAACATCTCAGCCTTCAAAGCTCCTTCCATCCATCCATAAGATTAGCTTATCTGAGTCGTTTTCTCAGGCAGAAACTATCCCTGATATCCCTGTTTGATCTAATGAAGATTTTTGTCATAGAAGTAGCATACTCTCAGTCACGATGTAAAACAAAGAGTGGGGAACGCAGCTTCTGTACGCTGTCTTTTCTCTGAGGCGATGCTCACTCACTGCACCCCTCGTTATTTAGCAGACCTCAAGCAGTATTCGAGTCCCTTCTCACTGGTCTCACCTAAGATATTCTCTTTCCTTTAACATAATTCTGAGTTATTCTCCTTTCACTCCTGCCCATACAGTCAGTGACACCAAAATAGAACTCAACAGCATTCAGTATCACACCGAGTTCTCTGTATGCAAGTTAAACATGAGTCTTACGGGCTGTCTATACACTCTCACACAAGCCTTATAGTCCAAACACTTACTTGTTGAGATACAATTGGTCGAGGTTATCAAACTTGATGCTGGGCATTCGCACCAGTATGTGCACCCTGTTGTAAGGGCTTGCAAATTTGTTTTCTTACATGACGGAGGAGGCCCTTCCCTCCTTCATTCAGGTCTAGCCTTCTCCTCTCCATTTTATAATGAAACAGAAAAAGAAAGCAAAACCTCCGTCATTATTTTAACTCTCACGAGTGGTTGAACTGGTAGCCCAGAGCAGCTATATAGTCTTCCACGTTAATAACATCAGCCCCTTTGAATGCACTGAACAAGAAACGTGCAGTTTTCATTAGACTGCCCTTAATGCAGAAAACGTGCACATTCGGCGAGGTCGAATGGAAACCTGCCATCTCTGGTGTGTCCATCGGTACAAATTAGTAAATCTGCCTCCTGCGAAAGCAAGCCGGGGACTGAAAAGATAAATACCCACTTAGTAAAACAAAATAAAACCAGCCCTAGACAGATGCAAGACCCTGAAGGAGGACTGAAATAGCCCCTTGAAAATAGTGAAGTAATGGGCTTACAGTTTTATTATTCATATAAAGTTTAGAGACTTCAAAATGAACGCGAAGCCAAACAAGACTTGTTATCCCACTAAAATCTGTGCTGTAACTGAAGCCAGTACCCAGATGTTCTGTGGTAAAATCCGCTGCTTCGCTGCATAAAAGCACCACATAGCCTGACGTATAGTCCTGGCTTGCCTTTATCCAAACCTACTTAGATTCTGGATTATTTTTCTAGCAATCTTTTAAACTGCCATGGGAAGCATAAAAGGTGGTCTCCTACAAAACCGTTTGGTACCAGCTTGAAATGTAACCATTTGCAGAAATAAATCAGGATTTCTTTTTAATAAACTGTTTATGACCAGCCTTTCGGAACATAAATTGTAGAAGAAAAAGCAGGGTCTGAGTTTAATAAACATCTCATCTTTTTATACATATTAAGGCAGAAGACCCTGGCACGCTGCAGAGCGAAACATCCGGCAAACAGGCTCCATCCAGCCCTACCGAAGCCACGGGATGGGGAGCGAAAGGCCACTGCACGGCTGGAGGCTTGAAACCACGTTGTGCAGCCGAGGTGAGACCCTGCTCCCTCGGTACCATTAACCCACCCATTGCTAACTTCAGCTCTCAGGGCACCTCCCAGGCAAGGGCTTATCCCTTCATTTTCAGGGGAATTCTAAGGTGGACAAACCTTAGGTGGACAAACATTCTAAGGAAGACAAACGGGACTTGAAGATGCCGCTTCTGCCCCTACACTCAGTTTTGGCATAGGAGCCGGGACGCTTCGGGGCAGCCCAGGCTCTCGCCGAGCCGGCCGGGAGCAGCGCAGCACCGAAGGGAGGGCCAGGGCTCCAACGAGCAGGTCGTGGCGCAAGCGGAGTCACGGCACCAACCCTGCCCGCACTGCTGCGTCCCCAGCCCAGCTCGCAGAGGAGGAGAAGCGCGCTGGAAAAACCGCGGCAGATGGGCTGGAGCTGCGTGCCGGGAGCTTTAAACGTCGGATGAACGCCGAGTATGTGGTGAAGGCATTCAAGCCGAAGAGGGAAGGCAGCACAGGCGTTACGTGATTTTGAACAGCTTGCTTGACAGTTTGCACCATATTGTATTTATAAACATTGGGGAAACCTAAATGCTTTTCCTTGGTGTTTCTGAAGTAGTCATCCACAACACAACAGGCACACAGAGTGAGCCTACGCAGCTCTGCCTCACCTCCGTTGACAAAAAGGGGCCCATATTAATCTCTGTGGAATCAGCATCCTACACGGCGTGCAAATTCCCTCTCAAATTGCGCATCTGATCACCAAACCCTGAACTCCCCCAGGAGGCCTGGGGTGTGAGGTAACCAGCCGGACGGTGACGCCAGCAGCGCGTCACGCCTGTGCCACCGCCTGCCAGGTGTGGCTCGCGCCAGGGAACAGCCGGCTCCTCTCCCAGAGCACGGCGCATCCACGGGTGGGTGCAGGACATGCGTGTCATGTCGCCTCGCTAGCAGGGCTGCGATGACACACTGTGGTGCCCACCCTCCACGGCAGAAAAATCAATGGGTTTTCTGTGCACAGCAGCACAGAAACAAGGACAGCATGATGCACCCGCAGCCCTCATCATGGAAATGTGACAAGGCTGAAGGGATTTTTCAGACATATTATAAAGCTCTTTTAAATTAAGAGGGACCTGTTATCTGCTAACACAAAGTCCACAAGGAACAGGTATCGTCCTTCGCACAACAGGATGAAACACAGCCACGAGACCCTAAATAACATCCATACAGGACACACATGTGATGCACTACTGCACGTTTCTACTTCATCACATTTTTAATGGTTGGAATAGAACATAAAATCTCTCTCAGGGTGTTTTAAAAAGTCCCCTCCTCCTTCAAATATTAACAAGTTTTAAATTATAGACATTACTCTAACTACTCACAGAGACTTTTAGTGGTACTAGAAAGCTGACCTCGGCAGCTCTCCTCTTGCAGGTATGCATTTTGCTACAAGGTAGGAGAGCGGGGCTGGGAGGATGAGGCATTCCTGACAAGAAGAAATCCCAAATGCCATTCCTAAAATAGCTAAGAACCAGCTATTTTCGAAGTAGGCTGAACAGAATCACAAAGTTTTTCTCCCCGCTCCCTTACAGCACAGCTAAGGGTGCTGACGATATCTAACGCCCAAGCGCTGTTTTTACAGAAAGCAGGTTACGGCCAAGCCGGCAGTGCCTTGCCACGGTCATTGGCGTATAAATCACTCACCACCAACCGCCCAGGGAGGAATTCACCCTCAAATCACTCTCATCCCTTCCCGTTTTACACAGATACAACTCCTCCAGCTTGACCAAGCACACAATCAGTGCACCTAGGCTGGAAGCCCATAGTAAGATGGTGCTGGATGGGGCTGCCAATGCAGCCTGACTGTAGGATGCTCCAATGGAGACATGGTGCCACACTTGTGTCACTGCACGTTGTCTGGCATCTGCTGGCAGCTGGGCCAGGGAGACCTGTGTATTTACAGCGGGAACCTTGCCTCCCCTCTGAGCTCGCCTCCCACAGCTCAGTCAAGCCACAAGAACAGCGATACTGTTTAAGCGTTTTAATTAAAGATTGTAACTAGATGCTAACCAAATCCTTTGGTGGGGAGGGAAAGTCCAAGGGACGCTACAAGCTTCACAACCCGCTCCCTGAAACCAGCCTTACGGAAGCTGCCTCGCCCACGTAGGTGTCCACCGGGATGATTTCCAGAGCACCCCTGGGCAGCGCAGCGCGGACGAGATCACGCTCATCCCTGGCACCAAGCTAACTGGTCTGGGGAAAGCGAGGCATGTTACCACTCCAGTGTTAACTACATCCAGAAGAGCAACGCTCAGAGAATCGCTGCTTTTCAAAAATCTGCACTAGCCTTTCACTGTGAAGGTTTAAATACATAAAAGTTCTATCTGTAAGCGATTAAACAACGCTTTGTAGCCATTGTCTCTGTGCTGTCGAAATAAAAACACGACCCAAGCTGCACGTAGCAAATCTCAGCACTCACATCCCACATTGAGTTTTCCGTCTACTTTTTTTTTTTTGGTAGCCGCTTTTTTTGTTTCTTTTTTTTCTTTTTTTTTTCTCCCCCCGAAAACAAAAGTCTGATGCTAGCAAAGATGAAGACGTCGCCTGGCACACACCCGCTCAGCGGCAGCCCAGGCTGCGAGGCTGAAAGAGGGCAAAAGAGGGGAGGGAAACCCCCAAACCTCTAAGGGGAAGGCGGGGAGGGGGGACCCGAGAGGACGCCGAGGTCCCACACCGGCAGCATCCCGCAAAAGTGGCGGCGGAGCGGTGCCGGGACGGGGGCTCGTCGCTGCAGCCGCGGCCGGAGGGACGGCGCCGGGGCCGCGGGGGCCGCTCGGGGCGGCGCGTCCCCCCCGCTTTGGCCGAGGGGTCCTGGGGGCCCCGCGCCCCCATCCCGGTGGCTTACCTTGCGGCGTCCGGTCCCGTCCCGTCCTGCCCCTCCCCAAGGGGGGCTTCTTTTTGGGGGGGGTGTGTTTTCCTAACCCCCCGCTCCAGCGGGGACGGGCTGCAACGGGGGGACTGTGTCCCGCACGTCCCTTCGCGCTTTATAGCCCCTTCCCCTTCCCCACCCCTCCCCGCGGGGAGGAAAGGGGGGGGGGGGGGGGAAAGAGGAAAAACAATAAAAACCGGGGCAAAGCAGCGGGCAGCCCCCCGGGCCCCCGCCACTGCCTGGGGCCAGGGCACGGCCCCGGCTTCGCCGCCCGGGGAGAACGGCGGGGCGGCTGCGCGCCGGCAAAAGTTTGCAGGAGGAGCGCGGAGGGGCGCGGAGCGGCGGCGCCCGGCGCGTCTGGCTGCAGCCGGCGGGGCGGGCGGGCGGGCGGGGGTGCCCCGCGGGCGCGGCCGCCCCGCCCCGCCACCGCGCCGCTCCGCGGAGGGGCGGGCCCGCGGGGGAGCCCCGGTCCCGCCGCCCCAGGAGGGAACCGACACCACCTCCCACCCCCCCGGCTCTGCCGCGCCGCCCGGCTTTGTGCCGCGCTGCCAGAAGCTGCTCAACATCCATCTTGGAAGCGCTATCCTGCCCGAAAGCCGGGTGGGGTGCCCGCGGGGAGAGAGGGTGCCCGTGGGGCACAACTCCCGCTTCTCTCTTTCACGCAGCCGCTGACAGAAGGGGTTCGGGTTGCGGGAATGCTGCGGAACATCCCAAGAGCGAGGGCTGGGGAGATGGTCAAGGATGCATGAGAAAGGGGATTTATTAAACCCTCCTGCAGTTTAGCAAAGGGGTCTCAAAGCAGCAACCCCTCGCCTTCTCCCCCGTTACATTACGTTTTTGAGAGGCAGCTTTCAGGCTCGGGGAGCGAGGGACATCCTTCTTACTATTACCTGGGAGCTGCAAGGAAAAGGCGGCAAGTATCCTTTGCCTTTTAAAACCCCTCGTTCTTTTTGTTTCTTTTTTGGCACATCAGTCATAAAAACGTCAAGCACTACATAAGCATTAAACAAGTTATTACCAATAGCAGCTGATGGGTAATTTCACTGCAGGTAATCATCATTCCTTCCCTACTATTTCAACAGATTCAGGGAGCAAAGATAAAATAAAACCTCCTTTTTTGCAAGACTGCTGAGCAACTCTGACAGCGAAGCCTCAGCAGAGGGATGAAAATTGTCATATTCTGTAGGGTGACAATCAGCTTCGCTCTGGGAAGACACAACCCCCAAACAGTTCATGCCTTCAGGGACACGTAGCTGTCCAGACCTCTGCTAATTGCCATTAGTTACTGCCACTTACCTCCCACTCTGTCAACTCACAGAGTAGTCGGTTTGCTCACAGCAAGCCAGTGAGCACTCTGCCCAAGGGTCTGCTCAAAAATATAAGTTCACCGAATGAAAACCCAGGATTAAGAAAAAAGAGCCCCATGGGAGCCCCCCATCCAGTTATCATTCTGTTTTCATGTCCCTATTTTTACATATTTCACAACTATATTTATCATTTTCAAATAGGTAGGAGTTTGGGGAAGGGAGGAAAGACACAGAAGTTTAGAATTCATTTATGCATGTTGAAGGAGAATCTAAAAGTACCTGGTATTTGTACACAGCATCCCGTCGCCTTCCTTTCTAGAGGATCGTTTGCCTCCAACTGCAACACCTCAATAAAAAAAATAGTCTCAGCGAAGTACACGTGCTCCTCTTCTGCCGCAGAAGACGCAGAGATTCAATCATCCAAAAATGGGAAAATCTGACTAAATAAGAAAGCCAAAATTACTAAAGAAGACCCAGTGCATTCTGACTAGTTTTTCCCCTAAGCCTTTGGGGTGCCAGGGAGCCAGCAGAGGGGGATAGGTTCAGGTGAAGGCAGGCACCTACCTTCAGGTACGATTTGTGGCACAACAGTATTCTGTAGAGCCTGCAAAAATGGCTGGCTCTGGTTTGAGGTCATTAGAGGTAAAATACTGCTACCCAGCCAAAGAGCTCTTGAGACTGTGCGCTTCACACACAGGCAAACCGATTATTTTTAACCCGAGGACAGTTTTAGTGCTATTGTTCTTAAAACGTATTACTGTTTGTGATTTCAGGGGAAGCAAGACGACATCCCATGGATATTATTTACTGAGGTGTGTGACGACTGACTCCTCTGCGGATAGAAAACTCTTTTTGGATGTTTGCAGTCCCACCTCTGTCGCAACTGTAAATCTCTATCGTGATTTAAAGCGTTGCACAAAGCTACACTTAGCCAGAGGAACAGTTAAAACACTTTCAGAACAAGATTCGCCGTTCTCAAAATTTACAATGTACAAAAATATTAAACAGAGATATGGAAGGTGGATTTGGGATTCAAATGCTGAAAATTACGTGAATACCTGGAAGGTACTAGGGCAGCCACTTAAATGGAAACCAAACAATGAAAGCCCAAAATATGGAAAATTCTTGTGGGTGGATGATTCCTTTTAAATCTATTTAACTGTCCCAGGTACTACCCCAGCACCTAGGAAAGTGGTAATGAACTGCTACCCCCTGAATCCAGAGATGTTGTACAATCTTTACAGGAGCAGGTTCCAGGCATGGCAGTGCACAACACCAAGGGTGAGAAGTCTTCAACTGTAAAATGCTGCTCCTTATGCCAGCGCGGCAAAACTGAGAAACTAAAGGGGGAGAAGATCAGCCAAATGACTTGGCTCTGGGCACTCATCGTTTCCTTCCACCCTCTCAAAGGCTTCCAGGGAACTGAGCTTTATACCAGCAAAAATGGGTGCAAGAATGAATTTCAAGAGCTGCCCCCCCAAAACTGATGAGAACCAAATTATTCAGTTGCACGCAGTCGCAATCTTTGTCTGTAGCTGTGCACCATTTACTTGGGGATGAAACTGTTTTGACTTAAGTGAGCAAATAAATACCCAAAATTTGGAACATCTGTAATTGGTTCACAAAGGCAACTGTAAAGCGTCTGGGTAACAATTGGGTTCTTCACAGTTTCACCATGCTGGGAGACCCTATTAGAGTAGATGGATAGGTGCTACCAGAACGCAAAATGCATGTTATGTATTATGGAGAAAAAGAGGAGGAAATGTTTAATAAGCTACCCAGTGAATAAATCTGAATAATAAATCTTTCCAAAACAAAAATGGAAATGGGCAATTGCATATTCTGGGAGGACAGAAAGAGGGATAATTCATCATATAAATAATTCATTGCAAATTTTAGCACCCAGTGCTGCTGTGCATTTGGTATGGAGGACAGATGACACTGTGTGTGCTTCCATGTGTGTGTTTAATTGTGTGTATATATAATTTTTTTCACCCAATTATGTGGTTCTTATTGTGACACAGATCTGAAGATGTGTTATCAGTAATCCATCAATTAATATTTGTTGCTAGGGAAAGGGTATCGTTATGTATTAACCTCAGAAACTGAGATGCTAAACCGGACTTACCAATCAATTATGCCTCAAAGGCGATGATGGGTTTTAGTTATGCAGCATCACACAGTGCTCACTCTCTCAGAAGAGGAATGGGCTGGGCAGCGGGGGCCTCAAGAGGCATCTAGGAAGCGTCTGGCTTGGTGGAGTCCGAGCAGCGACAGCATGCAGGTAAGTGATAAAACCAAAGCCGTTTCCTGTAAGCACACAGATGATGCTCCGACTTTCAGTAGAAACGCTGATGCTGCTTACTGGGTTTTGCTTGCCTGAGGCTGAGCCACAGGTTTCATCTAAGAGGTCAAGTTTTTCTTCTGCCCGTTAGGCAGCAAGTGGGTGCTGCTTGAAGCAGAGTGACCTGCATGAGAGGTGATGGCCTTTCAGGGCATGAGCCTGTGCGAACATCTTTCCCCGATGCGCTGCTGCTTTGCCAAGCGCAGCCGGGCAGGCAGGCCGGCAAGGAGCAGTGCGCCCAGCACACTTCCACCGAAAACTCGGAGCTACTGCGACCAGCGGCAGGGTGGTGTGAGCATCCTGCAAGCACTCTGCTGGCTCCCTTCTTGCCTCAGTTGCGGTTTCTTGTTCTAATAAAAGACATTTTCTTTACCCTATCTCAAGAAAAATCAAAAGCACGTGCAGCAGTTGGCATACAGCTTGCGATTTAACTCAATATTCCTCTTGCATCACTTAAAAGCGCTGGTGGGAGAAGGATAAAACAAAACACCTCAACAGCAGAGCGTGGTTAATACAATTTTGAGACACCCTGTTACGTGCCCTCTAGGCTTTACCCAGCTGCGGTGTAAACTGACGCATTGCCGCTGACCCCAAGAAATTACACATTTGGGCTGCCCTTAACTCATTACTTGCCTATTTTATCCAATTATGTTTTATTTATTAAGCTAATCTTTAAAATCTCTTGGTGTCAACTGTTTTACACCTCCAGTGCATTCTTTTTAATCCTACTGTTTTATGAACTGATTAACAAGACTTTTTGCTCCAACAGCACAAAAATAAAACACAAATCTGAAATATGGTCCTATTGAATCAAGTAGCCAGCACTGCTGTTTCCCGTATTGACATTGGAAAACACCTGCTGTTAAATACTACTGTAGCACTTGTTTTATTTTGCCAAATTTGATATAATGTTATAAAAGCAGACTAGAGATGAACAGTTTCATTGTAAAATCCCAAATCTGCATGTGAAAAATAATAACAAGCATAGCTCTCATGCTCCAAGCATTATTTCTTAATCATAACTTTTTTCTGCTGAGAAAAGAAAGATGATGCTATTTCACACAATTTAAATAACCTAATCTAATTTCCAGATAAAATTGTTAACAACCCATTGATTTAATCTCAAATGCCCAATAGACCCCTTAAACTCTGATGCAAAATATCTATTCCTCTAATTAAAACAAATGAATTTAATAAAGGAGAATGGTATGATAATTAGACGTATTATGAACTATAGGCTACTTTGATCTAGAACATGCACCCTTTAATTCTTACGTGACTAGGTGTTCCCACAGACACAGCCCAGACCTAAGTTCTTGTTATATTCCTGTCTTCAAAGAGTAATTGTTTTAGACATGTCACCGCAAAGTGTTTATTCAAGTCACTATTTTCGACCACAGTATTACACACTCACACAATGGAGTAACAAATTCTTTCCTTGGCAACAAGAATCAGTGTTCAAAAATGGTACTTAAAACTCAACACTAACGTGGACAAATAGGACATTCTGCTCCTCATAAAACCTCAGTGCAAAAGTAGTAATTGCAAGTTTTAGGGCCAATTTGAGGACTCTGTAAGTACTTACTTGCGAAACACAAAAGATTGCAACTTACGTGGCAGAAAACTAGAACCTATTTGAAGAACTGATTTTGGGTTCCTCTGACAACAACTGAGAAGTATTTGCCCTCACACAGGACAGACAAGGGGAGCCTGTAGTGTTCTAATTCCTTCCAGGCCACTGAAAAATCCACACCATCAACCTCCTTCTCTTCTTTTTCTTCTCATTCCTCCCTCAAGGTGAAGACCAGCTTTCGATATCCTCAGCTCCCATTTCAAGACTGAGTCTCCTTCCCTTCTGGTTAACCAATGACAAGGAAAAAAAAAAAAAAAATTACAATCTCTACTCAGCAGAAACACCCAAATCACCCTCATGACAACATTTTTCCCCTTGTACTTTTCCCAGAAGATCCCAAGCTGACTGTAACATGAAAATGTTCAGGATTCTTAACATTTTTGTACATCTGTGGCACATAATGTTGCTGTGTGCAGGAGGCATGGCTTGATAGAACGGCCCTGAATAAGCATTGACCCATGTCACTGAGTGTATTTAATCAGCAGACACCCATAATTCTAGGGAAATAGGAATATGCAATTTACTTAATCGACAGAAAACACCGAGAAAGACCAAAAGGGAAATTGTCAGTCATTGACCAGATAACGCTATTGCTGGGAGACTCTGAAATACATCAGAGCTAAGATTTGATTCTCCATAACTGCTGATAAGGACCAACAAGGAAATGAACTCTCATCCTTTCTCCTATGGGGAGCCCCAGGTTTCAACTTCACCCATTTTCAAAGTCTGCACTACGGTCTGTAATGATAAAGAAAGAGGTTAAATTAAGCATAGTGCAACGTTTGGCTACTGTAAAACTACAACTAGCCACCACACAGCACTTAAAGTATACATCCAGCTACGTTAACTCACGTACGCTCCTTTTTTCTTTTCCAAGAGTACCCAATAGCACCCAGCAATTAGCAGTGATGTTTTGTGTGCTGGCATTCACTTATACAGGGCGGAGGAGAGCTCCAGGCAACAGAGTGGGATGGCGAGCTATGAAATGCTTCTTCTAAAGGCATTACTGAAGGGAAGCTCATCCTACATGATTTAGAATAAAAGATCATCTGACTGTTTTTCGCCTCACCAACCCAGAAATCCCATGGTACGAGTAGGTCTGCTTCATGTTGTCCGAAATTAGAGGCCGTTCGGTATGGACACATTTTTTGCTTGGTTGGTAGAACTTTAAACCTGATAGCAAGCAAGTCAAATCCAGCTTTGTTACCCCCAGGACATCCCTGGTGCCATCAGGATGGCTATGTTGCGTTACGGAGAATGGAGGTGGGCTGCAATGACTTGACTGTCTCATTAGAAGGTAAAATTAGTGACACCCATTCATTTTGCTTTCCATGAAGAATGTGGCTTATTACTACCTCACGCTGCATGGAGCAGGGGCCAAATATCATCAGTTCATACCACCCATGTTGAAGATAAGCAACGTAGCTGGAGTGTTTACATTGCTCTCTAATGTATTAGTGTAGTTGTTTGATTACATGAATAACAAATGTGCTTCTAAAAATGCATTTTTAAAAGCTTGTGAGGCACAAATCCAAGAGGTGACGTGCATACCAAACTAGCACGGTCTTGGTGGCAATGGCGTGGAGCTGGACCTCTGAATTCACAGATTAGGTCTTTCAGAAAACTTCACAGACTAAGACACGCTTAATTCTGCTTTCTTTCCCACACTCCAAAGTTTTATTAGCTGTCTTTTAGGTAACTAAGTTTAAGGTTGAATACTTTTCCTTCTCACCCCAATTGTATGTTTTTTTCCTCTAAACCATTAAGCAAGTTTTCCAGTGCTTTGATTTTATATGGGTTTAATAGCTAAGGGGTGTAATTATTATAATTAAATACGAAAAGCATACTAAAGGACAGAAAGATTTGAGGGAATGAGTGCTAAAACAGTTCTGCAAAATAAGTCAGGGGCAAGAAAATGAAAACATCAATGAAAGCTTCAAGCGCTTCTAGCCGCAAAAATACATTTCCTTTTTCCGCATCTTTAGCATCAAACATTCCCTGTTAAAAGCAAGCGCTTGGGAAGCCAGGCTTGCTCAATTCAACCCCGTTACGTGAAACAATCCAATAAAAACGAGGTCTATGTCCTATTTTCTCAGCTTCTGGAGCAGCCTGCCGGAGCTTTATCCTTCAAACAAGAGCTCCATCTGGTGGACTTTCCCCAAAACATCGAAGCATCCATCCAGCCATCCCGGGGCCAAATTCAGGTCCCCTATGACACGTGAATTTCTGCGATAACCTGCTTCAGCGGATTGATTTTGGTCCTCAGGGTCAAACCCTGAGTTACAAATTCCTCCAACGAGAACTGACAGGACTGGCCATCCAGCGTCAGCACTTTGCCGCAGAGTTGGTTTTGCTTTGGTCCACCCTGACTGTGCATTCAAAGGACAACTAACTTGAAAGCTCACCCTGCCCGGCTGTTCAGCTCTCACAGAAGAAAATCATAAACAGATTTGTGTCAGAGTGAGTCTCTGACTTTCCGGTGCTCTGAAAATAACCTATAGAGTTCTCTTAAATGCTTTTTCTGATGTCAAGCCTTACAACATCCCAATGCAACCAGTATCACAGTCTTTACTGATGGAGAAAACAAGACACAGGAGACTAAAAGCTACTTCAGTTTACTGAAGACAAGCACCTAACACCCTCTGAGACATCTCTGGGGGTTCTATTTGGCCATAACTGCCTGTACTGAAGGGTATAAGCCTCCCATTGCCAGGGCAAACGAGCAACAGGAGTCCCGATCCCTCAGCACTTTCTCCAGCTACTGCACCCAGCTGCATTGATGGGAGACAGCACAGCTCAGGAACGACAAAGTTCGTGTTTGCACTTTAGGATGTTACCATAGTTTTTAATCCTCCCTTATTAAACAACGGATCCTGTTAAAGATATTTTGCTGAGTCTAAGTAGGACATCTATTTCAAAGATCTATAATTGCTTCCTGTCTCAAGTGACTAGATGATAAAGACCAATGCAGAAGATTAAAAGTTAATTGTAATAAATTGCATTGGCCAGGAAAGCAAAAGTTAAAAACACACAAGATTGAAATGATATAGAACACAATTATGCAAAGCTTAAAAACCAACATCTTATGTAACAGGAGAAATTTGTCTCTGACTGAAGAATACAGCATGTGGGAACGCACGTAACTTGTTTGCCTTCAGAAGCACCCACTCTTGTAGGAGCCTCCACAAATTGGGCAGGGTAGCAGGATTCATATGGTTATGTGAATGGCTTGCACATAGCCTCAGATGTGTGTGTGTAGTCAAGAAGCCTGACTAGTTTGTCTGTTTTTTCATAGTATTCATATGTTGTGAGGAGCAAAAGGCACAACAGAGACGCTTTCTATTCACAATTTCCTTGTAGCTAAGCACATCAGAGCTATTCAAAAGAAGTTATTTGTGACCTTTGATAAGCCCAAGGACTGCTTGTTAGAAGACGGGCAATTAACAGAAAAATGCGAGAAGAGAACTGAATGTTTGTGTGTGGTCCTCAGGAAAGCCCATGGGAGAGCTTGCCTCAAGACATTAAGAAATCTGTGCAGAACTTACTACCGAAGCTGTAAGGGCCAAGGAGTAATTGACGGGATACATTTATTTAATCTTTCCTCTCATTTTTATAACACCAGCTGGAGGAACACAGGGAATCAACTAAATCAGAGAGTCAGAGTGGAAAGAGCACCCCTGAATTAAGTGGCTGCAAATACATTTGGGTATTACTATTCCAAATGGGACTGTTTGCTTAAAGATAATTATTTTTCTCAGCACCAGCTTTAAGGTTTTTTGTACAAGCCAATGAAATATTTTCCAGCCCCAGTTGCTTCTCCCACCTCTCCACACAGAACCGGCATTTATTGCTGTAAACTCTACAACCTGCTGTGCCGGAAGGCTCTGAGGAATGTCACTAAAATCACTGCTTAAAAAACTCTTGCACTGAATATATGAAATATGCAGGCAAAAATTTCACAAGCCCCAAGTTTCTTACTGGAATCTACTTTCTTCTGAGATCCACAGGTAGCTCTTCTTTTTTTTGTCCTCTTTTGCTAAGGTCTCTGGAGATAACCAGAATCCAAACTTGGAAAAGGATGTCCCTGTGGCAAACAGGGTCCCTCTCACCCAGAAGAGGAAAGTGCTCCATCACACTGTATACAGAGTGTTTGCTAACACAGGCAGAGAGGGCAAAGTCATGCAATGCCTTCAGGTACAATCAGCAGTTGATGCTACCAGTTATCCCAAGGACAAGTCCCTAAAAAATAAGGACAATCCCTACCTGGCAATATGGCAATATCCCCAGCGTTGCTGAGAGAACAGGTCTTTCAAGGGTGCAGAGTCACTTTCTAAGATTTGTGAGTCTAGGTAGCAAGGAGAAAGGGAAAGGAAACAGCATTTTAAAACCAAGCAAAAGCCAAATAGGAAACATACAGCTTAGAAGTCACTCATTTACCCCAGCACCATCATGATCTTTGAAAGCGGGGTAAGATGCAGCACATTTGTTTTCAAATGGTGTTTTACTGTTAAGAAAGAAATGGGATGATGGAGAACTAAAGAGGGAGACAGCATTAGCACCAGCTACAGCTTAGCCACAGCAACATGATGTCCCTTTGGTAACAGTCTGGCACTATGCAGACAAGGCAGCATCCTCAGGTGCTGCTTAGTATGTCCCACTTTTCCGGAAGAGACAGCATGGTTTCTCTGTGAAACCATCAAGATAATGATGACTGCATCATGGAAGTAAATCCACAAAAAACCCATTGCTGAATCGAGGGAAGACCAGCATCACAGCTCTTCAGCTGTGCCAACGTCAGCCTTGCATCAAAAACAACATTTTATTTTATTGTCTAGATTAGCTGCCAGCCCATCAAATAATTTATCATGCACTAATTTATAATGGTCTCCTGCTTTATTGATAACATTATATATTTCCTCTGAATTGGCCTGGATCTGGATTACAAATGTTCTACATTTTATGTGCTCATTCCCTCTAGAATCAATAAAGCTATTTGCCAGCATAAAGTCACATACGCAGTTGTTTGAAGAATTTTATAATCTCCAAAGCAGAGATGAGTCTGTACAGCAGTGACTATATTTTGATACCATTACTCAGATGAAGTTTCCATTGATGAAAATGGACAAGGTTGGATTCCACCTTCTGAACCCACAATGCATATGGAATTACATTTACTGTCCTGATTTTCATGTGTACGTGCATGAATGCGCACATATTTTACTGACATTTTATGTTCTTATTTCACTGTTCTACCAACATACAATTTCATGAATGAATGATTACCAAAAATATAAAACATAAAAGCCTCAGTTCCGTGCACCAAGCTTAGTTTTATACATGAGGTTACACTATTTTGGTATGTACTCCCCTTGTGATACATCTTCAGATATATCTGATATATATTACATATATCTGAAAAATCTGTGTATGGCCTGTAGTATAATCACTCAGGCAGAAGTTCATCACGTGCCTAACTCTGCAAGAGTCAGATCATGCAGACTGTAAGGTCAAGAAAAAACCACACTAATGCCATAATTATCCGAGTGTCCACAGCACGTAACATATGCATCCCACATTTATTCTTTACAGCCTGCTTCTCTCCCTCAGAAAAATCTCACCAGCTCTGCAACCTGGGAACTAGGGATGGAGGAACAGGCAGCGTGGGCCTGGGTCACTGAAGCTGGGTCTCCTAGGGACAGGTCTCACCTGCCTGAGGTCCCGTATGGATTCTCTTATGTCTAGTACGCCCAGAGTTCACAGTGAGATTTCCTTCAGCAAAGGTGTTCCCCTACCTTCTACCTGCCCACTTCTAGGAAGCTAACACCCTTGAGACCTGCTGGTTTTCTATCAAATTTGACTGAAGCTGGCAAATATGACATTTCATAGATGTTGCAAAGTCATTGGGAAGGCCTGGTCTCAGGCCTGTACTCTCAGGTACATGCACGCAGCCAGCACAGCTTCATAAACATTGCTCTGTAGGAAACCAGGCAAAGAGCATGGACCTGTTCTGCCTGGGCCCCTTCTGCTCCGTGCAAGGGTAAGGCAGGGTTGTACCTGCATTTGGAAACTCCTAAAAATATTCCACTCCCTGTAATGAAGAGCTTGTACCTTGCACAACGGAAACCAGCTCTGTGAGGTGAGGGAATGGCCCAGGAAGCCTTTGGGAAAGGCAGTTTTTATACTGTACCTTCTCACTACAAAGGAAAGGTGTTTAAATTGCCAGGAGTGGCTTTTCAAGCTTGTCTAAAATTATGTAATTTCAGACATATTGCTCTTGGCTGCGAACACAGGTCTGCTGGAGAGTGGCACTGACCTTCTCCCTCCTGCTGAAACACCACACGCCACTGGGCGAAGGAGGCCAAGGAGAGGAAGGGTGTCCAGCGTCCCACTGCCACTCCAGCAACACTCACAGAGGTGCACCACGAGCCTTTCTGCAGCCTGCGGGCAGAGAGGAGACGGTGGTTTAGCTCTGGAGGCCCCTTGTCCCAAAAGGAAAAACAGAAGTGGAACAACAGTACACTTTTGTGAGCAGGACAGACCACTTTGGAGCCCAATTAAACTGTTCTAGTAAACTCAAAGTACTCTTATAAAAGATAAATAAAAACCAATGGAAATGCACTTTTCCCTCACCAATGTATAAAAAGAAAACCAGCACTGAGAAAGTAAGCACAGTGGCAGGGAGTGGACTCTGTCAGCCCTGAATACAAGGCATGATTAAGACAGGCAAAGCTTCTCATCCTGGGAAGACTTAAAAAAATTAGAGCCTGGTGAAGCTTGAACTCCAGGTTAAAAAGATATCTTCATTTTCTCTTACTACAACACTCTCCCCAGGGACACGGCATACTGGCTCTTGTTATGTGGCCAGGTTAAAAGTTTTAGCAATCCTGCTAGACTTCTTTCCTAGAGGAAAGAGCATGTATATCTATATAGTTAGCTCCTACACTCAAACCTTTGTAACTGAACACTTATTTTGTATATGTATAATACAAATATGCAAGTACGCACATAAGCGCAAACTGGGATGTGTTCACGTGTGCACAAAAATCACCACATGCATGTAGAGTCCTTAGACCACCTGGAAGAACCTGAGGGTTTTTTTCCCGTAGAGCAAGGAAAATCTGTGCAGTTTAGCAAAGACAGAATAAGCCTGGCTCTGCAGAGCCCCACCGGGTTTCTGTGGACTTCAGAGGCAGAAAGTCTGCAGAATTTCAGAGAATAATCTGTAGAAGTTTAAAGTAGCCTGAAGAATTTAATGGAGATTTAGATGTCTGCAACCGAAATGTAGTATTTTTGAGAAGGATTGACCAAGATGAACAACATCCTCTTAGTACTCATGAAATATGTCAGTGTTACACCCTACTAGCATGCATAAATCAAGGTACAACGTCTGTATCATTTTCTTCTCAGATGAAGAAACGTTTACAGTCTTGATAAGATTAAGTTGTTCTAAAACAAAATGAAATACTGCTCATAAACAGTAGTGATGTTTACATACAGAAACTAAATAAAATTGGGTGGAATAGGCTTGAATGAATGAATCTGAACAAACAAGAAACTCATAAGGGACATTCCTTCCTTATTAATATCCTCCCCCTCTACTACTCCGAGGTTTTTTTGTTTGCCTTTCCCACATCTCTTATCTGTGCTTTCAGATACAGAGAGCCTCACAACATGCTATAGCTTGAATGTTTGCATTCAAAGTGAAAACTTCTATTAATAAGAATTCAATTATTTGGCAAACTTTCCTGGCAGTACCAGCACGACCTTTCTAAGTTCTCTTCCAATGGGAATTTTACTTTCCATAAATCTCATTTGACTCAAAAAATACAAATAGATGGTTTGCTGTGACTCCAAAGGAAAGGACTTCAGAGGAATGCACATGAAAAGTGGGGCCTGTGACAAGCATCTGCGGAACAGTAGGAAGTTATGGTAAGCTTGTGAATAGTAGCACTGTCTAAGGCTCCCCGTGGGAATACTATTAAATTAACAGCACATTCAGATTAATTGCTTTTTCTTTTTCCTGGTGATTTTTTTTTCAGTTGCCCAACAGGTATCTTGTAATGCAGAATTGTGGTTCACAGAGGTCACCCTGTAGCGCAGTGGGTTTGATTTGGTGCTGAGGTTTTCTGGTTTTGCAGCTTTTTCTTATCTGTGTTTCAAAGTCACAAGTTCTCAAATGTATCAGACAGAAATAGAAAAGCAGCTACAGCGCTCTGACCCAGCCACACCCAAATCCTCAGGGAAGTCAGAACAGTGAGATAACAACATCACACACACGCTTTGAATTTTAATTGTCATTATTAAGGATTAGGAACAATCCCTGTGAGCAACCAATTTTGCTGGCATTACTGGGCCAGACTCAAGCCTGCTTTTAGCTAACTGTAATGCAATATTCATGCCTCGAATCTGATTTTAGAGAGTTCCCTTCCCTTCTAGAGCAAGTACATCACTGGAGGCTCTAAGTCCTCTGTTTGGAATTCCCATCCTCACTAACTCTTGACCACAGGGGAATTATAACAGGGAATAAAGTGATCCCTCCCTTGCTACTGCCAATGTACGAGAGCATTGTTATACTAGTTCGTAAGTGAACAGCCTTTCTCCTGTTAGGCCATAACGCTCCTTCCTAAAAGAAAGTTGAAAATATGGGGAGATGGACTGCCCCTCCAAACCTGTTTTGGTGTCTGAACAGGCCACTTATGCAGAAAGAATTGTATTTGAAATATCCTCCTCTTTGCTGTCAATGACCATGGTTTTCTGGTATCATTGCTCGTTCTTCTGTTCAGGACAACTAGGATTGTTTCTTCAGACATTTTGTTTCTACAGATTCCACCTTGGATCACAACTACAAGGGACAGGCTGCAAATTCAGCGTTGTGGAGAAAGAGGGGAAGAAGAATAGGAGTTACAAAAAGAACAGCTCTTATTTCAGTCTTCAGAAAAGTGCAGCTCTTTTCCAGCTTTTAGCACAGGGAAATTATCTGGCTGGTGGTTTATGGCTAGCCTTAAGTAGCAGTTTTAAGTGACTGCTATATTTAGTCAAATAGCTGATTTTGTGAATAACTTACAGAGGACCTATGCATGTGCCAGCTCTACTAGGGTAGTAGAGCTACCAGGGTAATGCCATTGCCTTAAATAGATTAATTTGGGATTTGCAAGACTAAGAGCTGAGACGCAGAATGCCTGAACACAGGAAGGCACAAAATGAAAGCTTGCTCCAAAAAAATTAAAAAATCTCCCTCTCTCTTCTCAACTAAACCAAATAATTAAATGAAAGAAACCAACCTGATGATGAAAATGCCAACAAAGGAGCTTTACCCTTCGTCAAAGCTGTAACTTCTCTCCTAATCAGGTCATGCGATACAAACATCAGCAGCACACATCCTGCTTTTGCTCCACAAGATTTCCCTTCTCCAAATCCTTTCCCTTGGCCATGGGAAGAAGCCCAGACCCGCCTTGGTCTGATACCTCCCATTAGACTAACAAAGTTGCAATCTATGGTCTCAGTCCTGCAAGATCTTAACACGTACAGCAATCAACAGATTGTATCAGGAGCCGTGCCCCATCAGGTACCCTACCTGCCTGCCCTCAGCCCTGCTCTCACCACCACAAGCCATTGCACAGCCGGTGCCAAGGAGGACACTTAGCTCTCGCATAAGCAGCCCCTAAACAGGAAGCACCTGGGTGTTCCCCCTTTATAGGGCAGGTGGAAGCGAGGCTGTTGCTGCCATAAGTGAAAACACAGCATTAGCCAGCATCCTGGCTCCTGGTGGGAAAGTGTTTTATTAATCAAAAAAATACGTTCCACCCTGTGGTGTCTTGCAGACCTTTAAACTTGCATCTGTTCAAGTCAGAGAAATTCTTCCGTCATTCTCACAACAAAGCTAGTATACAAAAACTATTTTTAAAACTTGAGGGTTTGTTTTTTTTTTAAACAAGAGAGAGAACTTCAACCTTATTAGAAATACTAAGCTCAGCAGAGTGGTATGGTCAAGGCAGAATTTCCAGCTCACTAGGGTAAGGCTGAGTTCCCAGTCTATTATAGGGGGAAAATAGGAGAAGCTGGAGCAGCTGAGATTGCTTGACCTAAAGGTATCATCATACCACATCAGCTTTTTCTCATTCTATTCTAGACTACAGAAAGGGAGGAGGGTGGAATTTTGGGCATCTCATAATCCTAATTCCCCCCAAACATGTTTTCATGGAAAGTGAAATGCTGACAGAGCAATGACTGGTAGGAGGTTGGGAGTACGACGTGGAGATAATGAAGTGCAAGTCTTTGGATGTGGGGAACCAGAGCCAAAAGGTGAAAGCGTTCTTCCATCCACCACATTCACCATGCATTTCTGGTTCTACTATTTATTTATATAATAAATACTATGAATTTATATAATTCATTTCATCTCAGAAGAAAATACTTTTGTTGATCATGTGTTCTTACTATAATTCAGGAGACTATATATAACAATGTAACACTTTGCATTGCAGTGGATAACACATTAATCCCTCTTACGGGACTGTAGAATGGCATTCCTTGCCAGTAGATTCAGAAAACAAAGCCCTGACCTTTTCCTAGACATTATTAAAAGACAAACAAGAATGGTATGCCAGAATTTTAAAGGCCATTGCAAGTAAAGAAGGTTTAGAAATCAATCATACAGAGAAGAAGTTGGGAAGTGAGGTTACAGCAGAGATTTGAAGGAAGACATAAGTGTTTCTGACAAGCAGAAGGCTCAAGACTCTGCAATAGCAACATCATCTTACACAGGACACAAAAGCCATGCTCTGGAAGGCAAGAGGAAACGTAAGAAACTGGGAGAGCCTGTGGGAGATGAATGAGAGATGAAGGTTTATTATTTGGACAAGAAATCTAACATTGATGCAGTGAAAGATAAAAAACTAGTGAATGGATTCAAGGAGGACAGTAATGTGATCCATCTATCAAATCATCCTCAGCTGTGCTATCTAGCCTTCCTATCATCAGTGTGTATTTGAGGCACCCCATGTGCTTTGCCTACAGCATTATTGTAAATCCACTTCCTCTTGTGTCCAGAGTTTCTGAGGCAATTAAAACAGCTCCCAGCTTTTACCAGCAATTTCAAAGTAACAATTTTTCTTCCTAAAGCAAGTGACAGTCTGAGACTAAGGAAGGATGCTGTTTAGTGACATCTTACTTATCACCAATGAAATCTTCATATCATGTCAAACATTATCTACATGTAAGAGTAGAAAGAAATATTTATAGAAATAGAATGGAATAAGCATTGGCATGACTGTCACCAATAGCACTTCAGGCCTTCAGAAAAGAAAGACGATTTAAAACAACATAAATTTTTGACAAGGCACAGACCTTAAAATACCTGGGAAGTAAAATAGTGGTGAATCAAAACAAAAATCTTTGTCAGCAAAATGCTGGTGTCACATCTGCTAGCTCCACAAGAAGGAAAAAAAAAAAAGACAAGAAAAAAAATAAAGGATGGGACAAAAAATCCTCAAAGGATGCCAAGCTTTTAAGTACCTCATTTGTGTTAATGACTCCATGAGTTCAAACGTGCTCCTATTTTAATGTTGCATAATTACTGTTATGGTAATCAAACACCATTTAGTGAATCCAGCATATTATGTTGAAAATAATGTAAAATAATATTGTAAGCAAGTAATTTAACTTGACATATGAAGACTTGTTCTCATTCATAGAAATTAAAATTTCTCCAAAACATGCTTAGTATATAACACTGCAACCAAAAGGAAAAAGTTCAGTTTAGAAGACAAGACTACAGAAACCCATGCCAAAACATACATAAAATGTTCCCCCAGATCTGTTATTTAATAAAATCTCATGTGTCTATTAGCTGTCATAACTCGTCCTTCAGAATCTGTACAAACACATGTCAACATGTGCGCTCCCACTAGAAGTAACAAGGCTTTCCAAGGGCTGATCATGACCAACACCTGGACCTTCCCCATCCTTTTAACGTGCTGAGTAATTAGCTTCATTATGGGTCCTCTTCATAGATCTAAAAGTTCACCACCTTGTAAGCATTTTAAATATGGCAGTCAAGTCCTTATAAGACGGTCGCACAGGGATACGAGTCAAGTACTGCTGATAATCTCACCTGGTGGGCAGACTGGCCAGCATCGATGCAGAATACATTACTCTTTCTGCTAGACAACTGAAAACGTCCCCTTAAACTGCTGAAACGTTTTGACAGAAAATCACCTTATGCTTGTCTTGTTTCCCCAAGCCAATATGAGAGGAAATTGGGGGGGCACAAGCTGTGGGTGTAGCTCATTACTGCTGTTACAGCTTCAGGTATTCAAATAAGTGCCTGATCCAGCCTGAAAAGAAAGTTAGTCTCTGTATATGAATTGCTCCTCTTGCAATGCGCATAGTAATTCCAATATTCCCAAACCCTGAACAGTTCCTACAAGAAAAGGAAAGAAAAAAGAAAAGGCCTTTCACAAACACATTAGCCCCTACTGTGAAATTGGTCCACTCATCACTAACACGCAAAAATATCAGAGAAAGCTAAATAGAAAGGATCAGATGGAAAATTTGGCAGGTTTTTGGAAAATAAAATATGTAACAAAGATTGGGAAATGCCAGAGCAAGAACTAGGAGTGCTGACACCCAGTTTCAGCAAAGCTCAAGGAAGGAAAAATGTCTGTTATGAGTACTATGGTTGATTTTAACTAAAATAACTCACCCTCTCAAACTTGTCTGGGTCATTGCAGAAAACATATCCTTTGGGGGTGTTTGAGTCTGACAATGCTAATTCAAATAGATGACAGCACCTGCATTTGGGAAACATACACCATTGTAAGAAAATCAAGAGGAAGATCAACAGTACAGGCATTTTAGAAGATAGAAATTCTCTATCATACAATGGAAGGAATACCCCACACTTCACATGATTAGGATCTGTGTGAGTCAAGGTTTACAGTCTTGTGCCCAAGCCAGCCAAACATTAAAAGCCTGTGACTAAACAGAGGGGGGGGGAAAAAAAAAAAAGATAGCCCTTGCAAACTCAGTTTTCTTACTGTGAATGGCTCGTGTTGAATCATCCGCTTGGGCCAGATAATGCTTGCACAAGTTGTCAGATAATGAGTTAAGCGCCACAAATGGAAGGCGCAAACCTTTGCGATTAGTTGGGGAAAACAGTGGAAATGAATGAAAGCGAGGTTTGTTGCCTCCCACACCAACCACACAGAAGCTCGTCTGTTTTGCGGATTCGTGACATCTTTGAGTGCGGGGTGCTCTGCCCACAGCACTGGTCACCTGCTGAGAGCTCGCATTGAATTAGGTTACATTATAATTGGATTTTCCGAAGGCACCACATTAGCATTTTCCATGATCTCACCCTTATTAGCCAAATCACTACTCGGGAGTAGCGCAGTTATATTGTTTGCTGGTTAAACTATCTGCTGCTATAGTGTTTGTAAGCCAGCTCCAAATTAATGCAGAGATAAAAACTCCTCTCTCTCTAAAAGAGACTCGGGAGTTTATTCTGCAGCTAATTTTGCAGTCAAACTCTAATTTTCAATAGTTCTTGAAAAAGCAATTTCTCTCCAGAGGACGGTTCTCCCAGTGCTTTGCTCATGTGCTTCCTGAGTCCGTATCACAAGTTAGGAGTGCTGTTTCTTTGATCAGCGTAGGCAAAAGCAGCATCACTGTAAAACGTAACAGCAGAAAAATAATTTCCCATGGGCTGTTCCTCATTGTGTCCAAAATCAAATGCTGAACATGCTTAATCCTGTAAGGTTATTATTTTAATGCACAGGCCTTTGTATATTGATGGGAATAGAAATACCTGTTCTAAAAGCAGAAATGACACACACAGGCAATCTCATTAACTGATGACCCTGTCTTTGTACAGCTCAAAAAGTTGTTTGTGTGAGAACTTAAACTCATATTTACTACTTCTGCGCTATAAGGAAAGCACACAGGACATCTCATGCAGTCTTGTGGTGCTAAAAATCTCAGTTCCTTCTTTCAGGTGGGATCACAGAGGATTTGGATACCTGCCTGAAGGGAAGGGGCAATCTTGCAAGTAGATTATCAGGTAATGTTTGCTGAACATCCATTCACCACAATTTTCTGAAAAAAATTTCATGGTCTAAATGCAATTTCATTTAAAAAAACAGGTTTTATTCTTAGGTTAGAGGCTACACAATGATGTTCAGATTCATTACAAGAATCATTTGGAAATATAAAGCCATTTTCACCGAGAAGTTAGATCCATTAAATATTTCTACTAAAATTCTTCTGATACAATTAAATACACACAGAAAAAAAATGTGATTACATTTTTCCTGTAATTCTAGAGCCAAAACAAAACGAGAGCTGACCTTGACTCAAAAAGGGGAGTAGCCACCTTCTACCTGGCCTGGCATCGTCGGTACCCTGCTTACAATTACACAAATGCGTTAAAACAGCGAAGCAGATTTCCTTTTTACCAAACCACCAAGAAAAAGAGTACATAATTCAAGATGGTATATCAACAAATCATTCCCTGGAATCAAATGAAAAAAGACTATAATTCTCAAACAAAAAAAAAATCACAACACTATTGGGTTTATAAGCTCTTGAATTCAAACCAGATGTGGCTGTCGCTGAACCCCCAGCAATAGCTGCATCTTTTCTCGTAAGGCTTTTTAACAGATTCTCATAGCACAAACAGCATCTTCAGAACAAAGGGCAATAAAGCTTCCCAGCAGAGTTTAACTGGATCCTGAGGATCACTACTCTGTATGATCTGCTTTTCTATTGTCCTCGCAGGGATTTCACCAGGCATAAATAACATGCACTGAAGAGATAAGGAGCTAGGGGCAACCCCCCCCCCCCCCCAGAACAAAACAGCATAATGAAGTTGCAAGACTAGCTTGCAGCCTTTGGTCTACACTTCTCCAGGTCATAGGCTGTCAGCGACGGGCTCCCTTCTCCAAGGATGAGTCTGCAAAAGTAAATCAATACAAATTATTTTGACATTGAGAGATACAACTCACTTATGATTAATTTCCTTCTATTTTGTAACACATACACACACACACTCCCCCCCGGAGCCAATACTGTATGTTATTACAAGTCTGTAATCAATCCAATACAAATGGCAGTAAGTGTGAAAAAGCAAAAGAGGGTAGGGATATCATACTGTGCACTAGTCCGTCTCTCAACTGTCATCTAGTCCTGATATTTGATAGAGAGCAAACAGTAGGGTCCAGTAACCAAAAGCCCCCATGTAAAATCTTTCTAGACCTCTAAAGAGAACAGCTGACATTCAGCAGTGCTCATAGGTATACATTAGCGTTAGGTGCACCCAAGAGAGTAGGTAAGTATGACAGAGGGAAGAATTAGGTAGTAGTATCTACGGCTAAGTAGGTGTCTGTGGTTCAAAGATGTGTTTGATAGTAACTCACTCAAGCTAGGAAAACAAAATAAAATTGAAGAAAGGAAATATACTATTGCCAGTGTAACACATACTTCCTTCCTGAAATTTCAAAAGATTCTGGAAATGCTGTAACATGTCGCTAGTAGCACACACACAAGTGCACACAGTATTTCACTTACAAGAGAAACATTAAGAGTGAAATATTTCCAGCAGGGTTTTGAATTTGCCTAGGAGAATTGCTCTGCAGCTGCTACACAGTAACCCCATCAGTCACTTCCAAACCCCCAGTGCTGATGTTATCCAAATGTATATGAAAGAAAACTTGATCCAAAAGGTCCGCATTCATAGCAAGAGGCAGTTCCATGAATCATTGATTTTGGTGACACCTTTTCCTTGCAGGTAGTATCAGAGCTAAAATTCATGTTATTTTTTCACAAAAGGCAGGAAGAGCAACAAGTAGAAGACTGGTTCTTTGTGCAAGAAAGATGAATATAGGTATTTATGTGTTCATTTCATTTCACGTTAACAGACCCCTTTAACAGCAAAGGGGGTGGAACAAAACTTTTCTTCCAAGAAATGTGCTTCTAAGCATCACATCAAATGTCAGTATTCATATAACAAAATAATGTGGGCGTAAAAAAAGAGAGAGGACTTGGATATTCAAACACCTCAGACAGCTATACAGCAGGGATGTCCTTCAACTATTTTTTGTTCCTTCCCAGTCCCAAGTCCCACTGGGACAAACTGAGGAAAACCTGCTCTATGTCAAGATGCTTTTGGCTCCTGAAGTTCTTGCCCAGCTGGTGCAAACCAGCAGATACCAGACTGGCACAGTCTGCCAGAGAAGAAAGGCAAACATAATATAACATGTAGTTAGTAAAAACAGAGTGCATCTCACTTAGGATGGCCTTAACCATTCAGAAAACCTGGATATTTCAAGTATGAGCAGGCTTCAGAGTCCAGCGCAGAGTACTTTGGACTTAAAACACATAAAACTCGCAAAGGAAGGTTGACTCTGTATAACGAGGGTAGGTAGCACTTGGCTGCTACTTTAACAAGCAAATGGCACAGAATGAATTTTTACATCGCTTCCTTAGATGATCAGTGAGGAACTAAGGATATTTCCAGATAGCAGATGGATGCTTCATCAAGTCACCAGGAAAGAGAATGATTTAATGAAAACAGCCACCACATCACCTATCACCAGAAGACCACCATAGACAACCCCTTTCAGGCAAGTTCCCTTAAATGCCTTGATTCTTTCCTGTGTTTCATTCTCAACGGAAAAAAATGCCAGTGTGTGTGAAGCCATTTAAAATCAGGTACTGAATGATAAATCCTGATATGTTGTTTCATATAAATACAATATCAAATCATGAAGCTGTTTAAATTACATATCCTGTTCCTCTTCACATGAGACTTTTTTTGCCTGGTTCTCTGAAAAACTACAACACATCCTGTGATCTTTAGCTTAAGTTGACTTTTAAAAGCAATACCTTTCTAAAAAAGGCAACTTCTCATGTTCTGGAGTTAGAAATTAAAGGTGTGCTAATGGCCTTTTCATTACATTGCAGTAGCAGAAATCAAGTTGTATCAGTAAAAATCCTGAAAATAATGACATTTTCATTCCCAATGGGGATAGCAAGCTGCTAATTAAATGTCTTGACTAGTTGGGAGCACTGATAATTTCTAATGTAATGTATGCACTGAAGACAGGCTAATACCAAAAATGTTTAAGGTCTGGGATTTTTTCCAGGAAAATTAAGATGTCAGTTAATTGACTTTTTTCTATCTGGTTTTCATTGTCGACCTCCACAGATCCATTTTTTTCAGTTTTTCTCTCCCCCCCACCCCCAGTGTTGTTATTTTCAGTAGAAAACCCCACACTTCTCCCTCCTCTTCTTCCAATTAGCTATAATTATAACAACATTAGCAGCAAAGTAGGTACCTTGCGGGCAAAAATCTGGAAAGCAGCAGAGAGTGGAAGGGAACAAGAGATGGTATTATAATGAAAGTAAGTGGACACATCACGCTTCTTCATGTGCTTATGCAGGCATCCTTAGGGCTTTGCATGTTGATTTCTGCTTTCCCTAAGTGTGCCAAGATGAGGTGGTGACCAGCTGCTCTTGCCTCTCCCACAAGCCTCCAGAGCTACCCCTTGAACTGAGAGGTATGTGAAGGGCTATGTTTTGGCTTCTCCCTGTGCCTGGCATAACTGGATCCAAAATAAAAATGTACAGTTTAGGTCAAAGAAATCCGGTAGTTATATCTGATGTTCTGAAGGGGTAACAGGGGTTCTTAAATACATGTACCAGGAATCTTTCTGCCAAGAAAACAAATACAGCAAGATTAACTTTGGAAGTGAAAAAGGCAATACATGCCAGCAGTTGTGGCATGCAAAAGGGTTCTTGCTCTGAGTAGGCTTTGAGCAATAAACCTCTTTTCCAGAGAATTTTTCATTAAAAAAAAAAGGGTTCAGGGAAAATCTCCAAAATCAATCTTTTTTTCAACTGTCTTTTCAATTTTGCACAGTTGGATAAGGAAGGAAGTCAATGCTGCTTGCCAAATAAAGTGAGGTTAAATACACTTGCTGGAAATCTTTCTGCCTTGCTCCTTAAAAAGAAAAAAAAAACAACCCCACACAACAAAAGCCAAAAAAACCCACAACCAAGAACAAAAAGATCAAAAACCAGTTCCAGGAACGCTGAGTGACAGAGCACAGAGAGACTTAGGAGCTAATGTCCCTCCAAAGGCAGTGTCACTGGTCAAACAAGGCTAAGCTGGAAGAATTTAAGCACAGCTTAGGACCAAGCTTTCTGTATAGCAAAGTACCTGGGGAGGGACCAGCCCAGAAGCAGGCAGGAAAAGTTATTCTCTTGGAAATATATTTGCCGATGCAGTGAGACAACATCTCATCTCATCATCATCTTTAATCTCTACCTGCCTTCCATCACTTTACCTTTCCACATTGCCATTCTCTCTTTATTGTGACCTTCAAGGAAACACCTTCGCTTTTTTGAAAGCCTGCCGATTGCCCCTAATCCTGCTTTGCAGCTAGGCGGTTGCCCTGTGAGGACTACCTGAGTGGTCCTTCTCTGGCAGCCTGATCTCCACTGCAGCCCACCTATGGAGCATGGCTGGGCACAAAATGTTCCTATCCATCTCTTTGCGCTGCCTGCTTTCAGCTGGAGTATTTCGTGGTTGGGAAGATACAGAGAAGAAATACTTATGTTCACAGACAAGCTGAACTCTGGTATTTGTTATCTGAGTTTTTAGGCAGTTTAACAAGAGGTACAACATGAAACTTTCTGGAAGAAAATGCTAGTAAAATCAGACCAATAAACTTGAATACAGCCCACACCCTCCTATTTGCAAACCTCCTGTTGAATATTTCTGGATTCGGTTCAGATCCCAGTGGTGGTGTTGAAAACTGAACTTTTGAGGAGATTGCAACATGAAAGAGCAGGAGCAGAGGAACCAGGTTAAACCCTCACCTTCCTGTGGCCATGCAGACATACAGATGGAAGGTAACTGCATCCTGCAGTGCAGCCTGGCATGAAAGTCACCCCAAACCATGGGCCTGCCTTTAGTACCTGTTGGCACTACGAATGTGCAAGGGTGTAGAATACGTCGAATCACTAAACACATCATTAGGGACAGAATTATTTTCCCACCCTTTTTGGAAAATGGTATTTTACATGGTTAGTAATTCTTCACTGTCCCATGCAACCACTGGGAGGTCAAAGTTGTCTCCATGCTTACCAATGGAGAGGCTGTGTTTTTTAACCTAAGAAGCCTACTAAAACTATTTCTAGGGTCCCAAAGCCAGAGGAGCCTGAATGGTTCTTTGTCAACTTTTAAGTAAACTCCCTAAAGCCAGAGACATGTTTTCATAAACGAGTTGAGTGTCTTTATGCAGCCAGAGGGATCATCAACTTCTGGTTAAAGAAGGCAATTCAACAATAACTGTGGGCAACTGCAGACAAATTAAAAAGTAATCGATAAAATAATTTAACTCTTGATTACTGAATCAAAAATATAAAGAAAGGCCAAGTCTTACCCACAGAATCCCTTTCTGGATGCCAGAATGTGTACATACAGCCAGTAGTTTTTATTGTACTTATTTAGGCATACAGAGGAATAAGAATGTTAAGTAAATGTAATCAAACACACATACCAGGATTGCTAGTTGTGTTTGGTCACCTCCACTTATTCACACACACACACTCCTACCATCACATTTCCATGCCCTACATGAACCAAGGCAGGGATAAGATACTCAAGCATGCTGTTGCATCACACTCTGAACCCTGTGCTCAAGGGCATGCTGATGTGATTCAAGGCTGAGGACTGGTCTCTCAAGCCCCAGTAGCCAGCCTGTGGCAACTCTGGGAATAACTGTCTCCCCCTATAGCGCAACTTCAGCCTTACATACCACAAGGGCTACAAGACCCTTCTCTTCACCCAGATTCTTAACTGGTCCATAAATACTTAGCTGTAAAACAGAGAGGTAGATCACTAATACCAACTCCTCATGCTCTTTTCAGTAGGATTAAATCCTTAAATGGCCCATAGATACTCTAGCTGCAAAATAGAGAGACAGTGATTACTTCACCAACAAGTAGTGTAGGGTAGCTCTGGGGTGTTTTAGTCAAGGAACCGATGACTGCTGAGCACATCGCTGATCACTTAACTGACAAACTTCTTGGGAAAGCGGGAGCTGATGTGGCCCTGATGAAGTAAGCGATGTTCACTACTCCAAACTCTGCACAGACACATAAGGTTTTTGCATAAAGCCATACTTCATAGCTGTAATCTTAGCAGCTCCCTTTAGCTTCACTCTCTTAATAAAGCTAAACTGCAAGGATTTAATTTAGGTAAGTACCATTGTCTTGCTACCATGGAACATCTCTTGTTCATTCTCATTTTGGAAAGAAAGGCTTAATGGAAAAAAAAAACAGATTTCCCCCCCCCCCCCATTTTGCCCCCTTATTCCTCTCATCCTTCCTATATTCAGTTATTTCCAGGCTAACTAGAAAGGGCTCCAATCAAGAAGTGCCAGATCCAAACCATCACACTACCGCAAAAGTTCAGTGCTGGAGGCAACATTGGTCCTCAGAGTTGTGCATAAATGGTCCTCTGACAACTACCAAAAAACAGATCTGTGGGGGAAAATAACAGACTGGAGTAGTATTTGGAAAATAGGATCAAATAGGATTGATCAAATTTCTGTAGCAGATTTTGTTTAAATTTTTAAAATATTTCAGTGATTATCCTATTTCTGTAGATACAGGCAAAGAGGAGTTTCTTGCAGAAAATAGAAAGACAAACTAGGCTTCACAAAGGCAGAAGTCCTTTAAGATAGCCTTCTTCGAACATGGGAGCAGCTAAGAAAGCTGGTGCCAGTCAGAAGAAAAGTACAGATACGATTACACAATAAGCAGAGTACATGAGATTACAGCTGGTTACAGAAGGACCTGGAGAACTTAAGTCAAATGCCAAGGCACCTGGGTACAAATAACTTCCTCCCTCACAAAGGAGGGCAGAGAGGGAGGAAAACACAATCTAGGTACATCTATACAAAACTGCAGAAAAAATTCATAAATCCTCTCTGGTGACAATATGCCTTTTCAGTGCCAATGACATTATAGCAAACTAGTTAGCGTTGACATAGAGACTCTCATAGATCTCAGACATCTTTAAAACAGGCTTTTTTGATGGTATATCCTAAAAAATATCAGTTCCCCAATTAATTTCACTTGTGTTCAGCTCTACAGTTACCACCTGTGACCTGCATTTTGTAATTATTTCTTAAGAAAAAATACCCAGTGTCAAAGGAAAATTTGTTCAGATAAGGAAAACTTAAGGGTTTTCCCTAGAAACGTCAATCTACTGAAATAGCCTTCTTAAAGGAAACTGCCTCATGCTTAAAAGTTGCTGCACTGCTGTTTTGTTTTTCTACAATGAAGACCTATCTCAGAAGGGATAACATTTATCAGTCAGTTTATCACCTAATGAGGAAATGAAAGATGAGAGATGAGATTCAGGAATGCTGCTGTACATACTAGCTCGTTTAAACCCACCACTGTAATTAGCACTCATACAAAATAGAACAAAGAAATTGGAACATCAAGAACACTTTCATGACATATTCTTGGAGTTTCTATCTTTGAAACCTTTCTCAAAACATTTAAATGCAGATTTAATATAGGTGACTTTATATAACATATAAACCCAGGCTAGTGCCTTTTAATTGATAGTAGAAGTTGGACTTCTCTGTGATCAATGGCTAATAAAATAATCTTTGTTTTATCCGCAAAGATAAAAAGAATAAAAGCCCCAAAGATGTTAAACAGACATCCTACACAGTGCTATGATGGGGCTTGTTGAGAATTCCTCTTTATGGGGACTGAAGAAAAAAGGGAAAGGGAAAAAAATCTCCAAGTGTCCTACTCGCTGTCCCATTGAGAAGGAGGTATTTTGATGTTCTGGACAAGGAACAGTAATAGAAAGACAGAGTATGGATTTTTAAAAAAGTTTTTTCAGGGAGCCAGAAGTCAAGTCATATAATCAAGCAGGGTAAAAGAAGAACTCTCTTTCTTCAGATCCCCTAAGTGTACTGCCCTGGACCACAGCTGCAGTTGGTGGCTGGACTTGCTTCATTCACTGTTATAAACATCCTCCCTGTATTCTCTGGTGCAGTAAATCACTTTGAGTTTAAGTGGGAGGAACTATAAAATTAATCTCCTGTCCTCTCTTGCAGTCACAGCACTACTTTCCCTACAACCACATCAGAACCCTCCAAACAGTTACCATGTAATTATGGGAGGCTCGTCCTCCATTTCAGCGAGTGATGTTCCCACCCTACCCTCTCTTCTGTGCAAATGTGGACAACAATAAATAACAGAATAGTTCCTCTGTAGCCATCTTCTTCTTCTACATGTTACAAAACAGCTTTTGGTGAATAGTCCCTGCCACCCCATATGGTGCCCACTTGCACTGTGAAATGGCAGACACATGAAGCACACACACGCCTGCAGTACACACCAGCAAATTTTGCTGGTCCCCCTGCACCACAGGATGATGCATCGTTCATCTGAGATGGTATCTCTACAAAAGGGCCATGGGACATGAGAACAGAGCAAAACACAATACTTTAGGTGCCATAATTCTCAATCACTTTTGAGAGAAAAGGGCTGGTTTAGGGGAGTTTCTGAAGGAGAAGATCTGGAGGGGCAGATTCGCACCCAGAACAACATCCTCTCTTCTCCTTGTGCTCTCTGTCACTCATCTTTTGAGTGGTCTGAAACAAGTGCTTTGAAACACCCAGGAACTTGGCATGATTTCAAATCCAGGTACAAACATTAATCACTCCTCCCGCTTTCTGAAAGATAGTTTGCACCAACACTTGGCAACAAATTAACTTTGCCCATTTACATGGTTTTGTTTTCAGACCTGGCACCTTGAACTATCAGAGCAGATCAAGAATAGCAATGGGCATTTTGCCTGTAAGGTGAAACATCATCCTAAAGCCTGTACTTTGTTACAAAGGAGTTCTAAAATCTGCCCCATCTTGGCCCCCAGGTTTGGCACATCATTAAATTTAGTCTTAGCTTGAGCAACAGAAGCTCTAAGGACAACTCTGAGGATATCTTCTCTTTAGGACTATTACTAGGTGTTTAATGAGGCAAACGTGTGATCCTATAATGTGTAATAGAGACATTTTACAAATTGCAATGAAGCTGAAAGCCGTAATGTAGATGGTATTAAATTAGAAACCTCACCTGTGTTGCACATACACCAACCTCGGTTCTCTGAGCCAAAGCTGCCACTTACGCACTCAACAGATAAATAGGAAAGTTTACGCTACATCCCTCAAAGACCCCCATTTTAAAAAGTACATTTAAAATATGCTCTGTACAGCTGTTGTCTTACCATTTGCCTTGTGCTGCACATCTGGCGGAAACTGGTCAGGAACATACCACTGATAGTCTGGCTGCACAGAACAATAAAACATTATTACAGCAATATGGACTTCATAGACACTTCAAACAAAAGAATAGTGACATGATAAAAATATAATTATGCTGTGAAGTTTTTTACTAGTCATACAAAAGTAGTTTACCAAAAAAAAAATTCTCATCTTTAGCTTTATATTTCCACTGACTGGGTTTTTCAGCTTGCTTTCTTTTTTATGACATGTGGTTTAGATGCTACACTCATTAGAAATATTGGTGTAAACCTTTCTAGATCCCACAAATTAAAAGAAACATTAACAGAAACCAATCAGATTTTAAAAGGGCTAGGGAATAAAGTGCACCAGAAGATACCAGCAGACATCACGTTCTCTGTACTAAAGAACCCCAGAGAAACCTGGTACACATCGACCTGACAGGTGAAGCTGTTCCAGTTTGAATATATTTAAGATCTGTAACATGTTTCAGTGTGACAGGAATAACCTATTTAATAAAGTTCTCTCCCTTCCTCCCTTCTCCACAGGTTAGCATTAGTGCTAGCTATAACATTAGCTGTTATGAGATAACTTCTTGAAAATACTGTGGGATGGGAAAAAAATCCCATCTTTCTTATGAGAGGATGTATTAGGAAGGTTATGTTCATGCAAACATAGTTTTGTCCAGGGAAATCCTGGAAGAAAGAAATACTGCCATTATAGTTTATACCACACACTGTGGTAAATGAGTAGCAAATTACCACTAGAGAAAACAATTTTGGGACCAGACATTTCAGCTGAAGCTGTATTAAGCTGTTTATCTGGTTTAAGTAGTACATGCAAGCTTGTAAAATTGCAGGTAATTACTGCTTCAAATTAGTTAAACTGGGAAACTAATTCTTGTTTTGCAGAAATTACTCTGACAAAATCCCAAGTAGTCCCAAGGAGACTCACAGATTTGAACTTGTAGGGAAAAAACTTCATAGACTTCTAAAGAAGTTTCCCTAAATTAAGATGGCAGGATGAAGCTGTAGATACAGAAAACAGATTGAACATCTATGTATGCTGTCATTCATAGTCACATAGCGCTAATCCTTCTCATACACTGTCAGGAAAAAAGGACCTATCCTATTTTCACTTAAATTATAAGTGAATTTATAATCCACTTACGAATCATCCACAGGAATTATTAACTAATTCTGTGCCTGTGGGCAAACAAAATACACTTTGATACAAAGCAAGACTCTGTTTTGCTTTAAGCACAGGTAGCTTTTCCACCGATGGCTCAAAATACACTTATTTGCATTGCTTTTTTGAGTTTCTGTTGAATTTTCTGTTCTCTGATCTACTCTTCTATTTCATACGTACTTACACTATGGAAACTTCAATGAATTTCAGAAACGAGAGGTGTATTTCATGTGAGACTAAACAAAATGTTTCTACTAACAATGTAAAAAGGAATGAAAAGGTGCAAGATATAAAAAGAACGGAAAAGCAAAAGCACAGACTAAACACACAGGATTACGTACGTTAACTCAGGACACTCATTAAATTCTAACACCTTTCTTCATTGCTAAACAAATTGCTCAGGGAGGTATCAAAAGCTCAGAGCAGCAACGCTGCACTCACACAGACAAAGAATTTAAAAGAAAACTGAGAATGAAATTGGGAGTTACAAAGCAACCAGTCAAACTGACCCTAGTGCTCCGGCAGGAATGGCAAAGTTGTAAACCCAGTGATCCCTCGCAGAATTAGAAACCCAGATGATGAAAGTTCAGGGAGAAGAGCCAAAATAATCTAGGACAGTGTCCAAATTGCAGTGAAAAACATTCTGCAATACTTCTAACTCTGATAAATAGGCAGATAAGCACACTCCTGAAGCATAGAAATTACTTGTTTGACCACAGCTTTTCCGCTGGATTTCTACAGCCTGAAAGTCTTATATGCATTTTGCAAAAAATCAGCTATAATTTCTCAAATAATGAGCATCTTTCCATACATGACAGCTTTATAGCCAGAAACAGATATTGTGTATTTAAAATGACATTCACCGTGTCTAAATGCATTCTCACTAGATTTGAACAAGCACTTAGATAACCCAAAGCACTTCAAAAATATCATTCTCTGAAGCATTATTTTCCTTGAAACAGATAACTCCCCCTCACATAACCTGCCCTGGTGCAAAGCTATTCTCCTCCATGCTGAGGAAGACAGGACCCTGTTATGTACCAGGAAAAAAGGCAAATTTTCCATTGTGTCAGCCACACTCAGATATAACTTCCACTTCTGATGATTTTGGTTTTAATTTTTTTTTTTTTTTGGCAGGGGGGAGGGTGGGCCAACATACAGGCTTGCTTGGGAAAATTGCATTCCTAAAGCATTCGCAGCCCGAGCGTCTCACACTCAACAGAACCTTATTCCTCACTTAATCCTGTTTCACAGCAGCATACCAGAGGAAAGATACTACTGGGTACAAGAAACATCATCTGGGATTTTGCCCTTACACTTTAATAGCAGCATTGTGAAACCTGCCCATAGCTTGTCTGCCTGCCCCAGAAGGTGTAGAGGGAACCTGGGATTGCGCAGTCTGGCTGCAGCCTATTGCCTGATAGCAGGACAGTTATGTTACCTATGAATACAGAAGATGTAAGTAAAGAAGGAAAGTCATTTCTCCAAAGATGGGGACAGAGAAAGAAATACCCAGTGTAAGACATGGAAATAAGACATATTAGCCAACAACCTTTCTTAGACCAAATAGAGGGAAGAGACAGAATAAAGCTGACCACAGCTATATTCTCATTTTTGTCACTATCATTTATGCTAAAGTCTCAGAACTGGGCTCCAGAGAGCAGATCTGTATTTATGAATTTGGGTAACTGTATACCTAGAAAGGGCTCTGGATGTGTGGTGTGGCATTAAATTAATCGGAGAAATCAACAAGAAACCAATCAAACAACCTTATTTTTTTAATTAAGGAATGACCACCAGTATAATTGAAAACAAATGTATAATAATCCCCTTTTTCTTCCTAGTGGTATTATAGATAAATAGTATTTGCCAAAGTAAATTAAAAATATATAAGAATATATACTTGAAGTATAATTCATCGATCATATATTTAAATTGCTGCAATTTTTCCTCTTTGTGCACAGATTTCTGTTTGTTATGCTTTGATTTGCCCATGGCAGCACTCTGTGCAATTCAGTCCTGAAGACACTGGAACAGCAAGGAACAAAACTGCCAAGAGAAAATCAGCATTTTGGGGAAGATAGTAAGGGAAGAGAGACTGTATAGAGTGATTTCTGACCTAGGGCTAATTCTAAAACCAGTAGAAAATCTTTATCTGGAAGCAACAACAAACTGGGAAACAACAGATTTAGTTACTGGTGAGGATGGCACTGTGATAGCACCAGGTTATTCTCCTGTGGTCACCATGCTGTGAGAAAATCAGTGCCCTTGTGAAACGGGAGATGGTGGGAACCTTACTAAGTGCTGATGCTGCTCATGTGCCCTGCGAGACGTTGGATGTACTCGAGGATCTTGATAGTGAAGAACCAATCCACAACTCCCATAATTAACACACGGTGAGAGGAAGAGTGGAGGTGAGTAGCTGGGTCTCTCAGGCTGTACTTGGAGGTCTTTTGTCTGTCAAAAAATAAGAAAAGCAAGAAGAAATGCATCAGCAGCAGGATACAATGACCAACAGAACATTCATGTACAAATTTGTCAGTAAAAAGCAATGGGGAAGAAACCCTGCTCTCTCAACACGGGTTGCAATGCTGCTTTTTAGCTCCTTCAGACTGTCCATGATTTAAAAAATCATTTAAGAAAGCTGATTGTGCCACACCAGACTCTTGACACTTTTTATGTGAGAAAATACTGGTTTCAAGATATGGCAAGCACATTTCTGGGTGTTTTCTACATTCAAGAAACATTTTCATTACACACAGTAGCTTTCAATAGTTTGAAGAACTACATGAACAGGCACTTGCATAACAAGAAAAATAAATAAATTTGGTAAAGGACCAAAGTTGATGCCTCAAGATTTGGGTCTGCCTTTTCTTAGGGCCTGTGTCACAGCAGAGTTAACAGGAATTCGCCTAAGGACAGAGCAAGGAGGGGTGAAAGATAATTAACATTCTATGATTCTATTCTATGCTTCTGTGAGTGACGACTAAATATTTTGACTTAAGAAAAACAAACTAATAAATATTCTATGTGGTTCCTCTCACGTTTAAAATCCTTTGCAAGCTCTGTTTAATCAAATCCCAAGGCAGGAAGAGACAAACAAGATCTCTAATGTAAGCTGTCGATGCAATGCAGGGACAGTCAAGTGGTACATACACATTACACGGGACTTGTACAGCCCTTTGGGTATGTTGTACATGTGCAGTGCCACGGGTGTTTATCCTGGTCCAGAGCAGCTGGGAAGAGTGGGAAAGGCCTTGTAGCCCCATTCGTAGTCCCCCTCTTCACTGTCACTGCTGTGAGAGGTTCTCACAGCATCCATTGACCAGTTGGGGTTGTGCAAGAAAGTTAGTCTTTTACAGGCCCTGGACAATGCAAAAATATATAGAAAGAAGGTGTCTGAGTACTCTGTTGCCTACAAAAAAATTTCTTTACCTTATTGAACCACCCAGCAGTGGGGGGTGAGGGGGAGGGGGGCAGAATATACCTGAAAGTTACTGCATGCAGTGCTAATAGATTTGTCCAAGGTATTTCTATATGCCTGGGATGCCCTGAGTGGCAAAATCATGGCATTCCTTATACATATACATGCATACACTTGCATGAAATGCTCCCAAGTACCAGTAAAAGCACTGACAAGCCTGGGGCCTCACTGCAGCAGCGCCCAGCATCAGCCAGCTCTCCACTCCTGCTGAAGCCGATGGGAGTGAGGGTCGCCTGATGGCACCTTGCCTCTGATACCATTGCAAGACCCTACTTGTATTGATGCACGGGTTGGTTGAGGCCAAGCCAATCCTGAAGTTTCTGTTTCACAACAATGTTGGGGAGGACAATAAATCATCACTGAACATTTTGGTAATTGGCCATTCTTTTAAAGCATTGCACAATTTTGTCATGACAGGAAACCTCAAAATTTCATCATTTTAAATGGGGATTGAGAAAGCTCAGAGTTTGCATGCCATGATTTTACTATGGCTTCCTGCATGTCTGTGAACAGGATACTGACACTACTGTGAAGAGATAAAAAGGATGTTGCAGCAAAAAAATTATTGCAGCAGCTGCTCAGCTAATTTGGATGGAGACAATTTTTTTCCTCAGTGATACTAACATTACTCTCTAATTCCACTGCAGAGGTCAGGATTAATTACAGAAGCTTTTTATTTCAAAAGCTGGTTTGATGTTACAACTCTTATATCAAGTGCCAGTGAAACAATCAACAGTCCTCTGGATTTGTTTTTGGTTCCCCCCCTCCATTTTAAGATATGTTTTAAGAACTTTTGCAATAAATACTCCCTTCATCTACTTAATTTGGAAGCCATCTCAAATCGTTTCTCATCCTCTTACTGCATTACTTCAGAATGATTTCATCCCAGGTGGTGACCTCATATAAAATCCAATGTCAATTAATGGAAGCCAGAAAGCTTTGGGTTGTGTGGAAAGTGAGAAAATAAAAATAAAATACACATGTGCTGGCAATAGTAACTTTCTTTTGACTCATACCTGAGAGTTTAGTTTATTCAGTTGAGACTGTAATCTCTCGTTAATTTTCTGCAATGCTTCTTTCTCCTCATTAAGTCTTTCTCTGTCAGATCTCTCCTTTCTGAAGTCTTCTTCATATATTTGTACCTGCAATAATTATGACTGAGTATGTGAATTTCAGCAGAGCCACAATGGAATTTTTCATCCATTTGCTGTTTGGTTGCTTTTTAAACACTGGCCAAGCAGCAGGGTGCATTCCAAAGGGATCCTCCCTCTTTACAATCCTGCAACCAAAAGTTTCCCTTGTCTTTTTTATGACCAATACAGAATGACAAGCAAAAGCTATTCTCCAATGGCATCCATCAGTCGAAACCATCCACAGCTTCAGAATTCAGAGACCCTTGTAATTTAAAAGGCTGACAGCAGTTTAAAATATTATAAATAAGATAGCAAATACTAAAGATATCTGTGTTTTTAAGGGATGAACAGTAGCAGAACAAGCATTTTACCAATTTTTTTTTTCCAGTTTTCTCTTCAGTTATGAGCGCTTTTAACTCCCCCCTGCCTCTCAGATGTAAGCAGTTAGTGTCCTGGTGGAGGTGGGAGGTACTGGTACAACATGAAAAAATAACTTCTAGCAAGCAGTCTGACAGAACATTATCACCTTATCTAACCTAATGAGCCACTATCATCAAATTACATCCTGCCTTTTTATAGCCCACTGAATACCATTGGCCTGCTTTGCTTTACGTCTTTTCATAGTTGTCTGCAGCTTTACCTTACCTACTGCGCTAGCTGTCTAACCAAGGTGTGGCCCAAAGGACTAACCTGTGCAGAGCAAGGGACAGTATTTAGAGCTGTGGTCACATATTAACGACCAGAAGACTTGCACTAGTCTGAACTGTCAAAGAATTTAGAACTTGGCTGGAATAAATCAATCAATCAATCAATCAATCTGTAGGAGGCTATCGTGTCCCAGATGTTAGAAACATATGGAAGAATGTGGAAGAAATAATTAGTCCATGTACCTTTTGTCTGCAATACAGGACTTCTAATTCATCCTCTCAAACTGCAGCCCAAAGACCCTACCCATCCCAGTGTAGAAGCAGGGGGAACATTATATACACAATTCAGAACAGAAATACAGAGGTATGACCCTGTCACCTAGAAGATAAGCCGCCTTTCAAATACTGAAGGATGCAATGGCTTAGCTCTTTTTATGTCGCCAGGAATCGTAGCACTTCATCCCATTAAAAAAGGCTGGCCACCCCAGGCACGGGCAGCGAGCGCACAGATTCAGAAGTAAAACAAAAATCCCTGAATTAATTGGCGCTAAGCTGACTGGCTTAATTCTTCAGCTAACAGGCAGGCATCCACCTGGTAAGAAGCTGGAGATTTGTGGCACTTCTACTGAAAAATAACAGCAAAAGCACCTTGAGGTGGGAACCACCACCAGCACTTTCAGAAGACCTTTCATGTCCTCTTGGCCGGTCACTAAAGCCCAGTGACAGTCTATTTCCAAAGAACTTGCTTGCTGTGGCTCATGCCCTGCCTGTCATACAGATCCACTTTTCATTTTGCTGGCAGCAGCACTATGACTTTACAGCAGGACTAAAGAAATGCTAATACCTCAGGGGAAGAAAAAAGTCAACACAGGGCTCTATAAATTATTTTCACGATTTGCCTGTTATAGCTAATTTTTGCAAGGTTTTTTTCGGACCCGATGGTCCCCCACTAGATATAACCCCCTTCCTGAATAACACTGTGTAAAAGGAACAAAGGCTTTCTGTGTGGCCGTGTCGGGACTCAGTTCCACAGCCTGTGCCTGGAGGAGGATGTGTGCCTCTGACCCTCCGAAGCAGAGGCAAAGCTATCGCTTGCAGAAATCCAGGTCTCTTGTATCCCTGTCCATCTACACACTTCTCTGCTCAGTATTTCCTCATTTCTTCTCTCCCAATTCTCTCTCTGCTCTCCTACCTCCCTCCCACTCCCCAGCTGTACGACCTGCTGAAGCTGCAAGGGAACGACTTTGTCACAATTTGGCCATACATTCTGTTGCCCTGAGAAAGAGGGGGACACCTCCCAAGGAATGAATGCCTTCATTTCGTCTGTCATGGCCAGGGATGGACTGATGACAGCCAAGCTCTGGCGAGACTCTGTCACGTCGCTGTTTGTCCCAAGAGTCCCTCAGTACAGTTAGAGCCTTCTGCTCCATTTCGTGCAGAAGGAAGTCTGGGCTTACGGTACTGATTTATACAACTAAAAAAATACATTCATAAAATGGATACCCCATGAGAATTCTGGAAAAAAAAAAAAAAAGAAAAAAGGTTTAGTCTATTTTATTGTGTAGAATGAAATAACTCATTACTGTACAATCAAGTGCAGGATTTTATTCTCCAGCATGTGGCAAGCATTACATTAGAGAGCAAAATCTGGCTCTGCTGTCAAACGTGACAGAAACAAGTATTTTATTCCCATTGAATAAAATTCCCATTCTGATCACATCCATTTGTGTGTCAATAATGTTAACCCTAAAACTGTCCAGGATGACAGACCTAAATGTAAAATTATCTGAAAAGTATCATGTTTTTAAACAGATTCTTTCATATGGAAACAAAAAGAGTGGACAAAGCACCTGAATTGCTCAGAACAAAGATTAAAAAAAAAATACACTTTTCTATAGCGATTGGTATGCAGGGTATGGATGCAAATGTTTTGCCTCACACTTTGAAAAATTGCAGTGCCAGCACTCTGGTCTTCCAAGACTAGGATTCTTAGATAATTCACTAAACTTTCGACTTCTAAGAAAAAAGGTGCAGAAGACACAATCAGTAACTCATGAAGTTTGGCATTCCCTCTGGATGAAATTCAGCCCCCTAGAGCTGGCAGTATGTCTCCAAGAGTCAGGAGAGCCATTCTGCTGCTTTGAGTCCTACACAAGTCCTTGCTCCAGTCCTTTGCAAGGACTCAGTTTCAGTTCATGGACACTGCTGTGGTGACAGCATCTTAGAAAACACCATTTGAATGGGCTACGGCTAAACTGGTTCTTCCTTTCAAAAGCTCTACATCGTCAAGTCTGCCAGGTACAACTCTTGGGAGAGAAGGCAAAATTATGCTGCACGAAATGGATCCAGGCTTACTTCCAGCTGTTCTCACCTGCTGTCTGAGAACATCGAGTTGAGTTCTCATGTCCTCAAGGCTGTTCCTGTCACCCTTCTCTGAAGGAGTCCCAAGGACAGGTGCGTGCTGCTTTTTCAACACATCTAGAAGTGCCTGAAATGTCAAACAGCAAAATTACTAAACAGAGATTCACTACATTAAAAAAAAAAAAAATCCTTCTAAATTATTAGGTTTGCTCTTCTCTAAATAAACAGATTGGAGTGAGTCATAGACTTGTGGGTGTTTTCCCTTCACTTCCAGTTGCTTCAATTACATAGACTGGATATAAACCCCATGAATAACATATATGTATGACTAGGTCCAAATTTTCAATGTGCCCACACCACATCCATGAATTTGAGACGCTGTCACTTAGGGGACTGTGCTTTTACTTATAACTATCACCAACATTTACCTATGGAAATCACAGCTGCAAATCTCATTCATAAACACCACTTCGCTGTGCAAGTCAGAATTTGGGAAAACAAAGACAGGTGTCTAAACTCAGCTGAACAAGCAAACAAAAACCCTAAGAACATAAAAGTGATATTCAAAGATGGCCTCAAAATGTAACTACAGTAAAGTCTGACGAAACATTTTGTGTACTAAGAGTACAATTTTCTTCAACTGGAACTGAAGTAAAGCCTCTGTTGAGAGGAAGTTATGTAGTCTCTACAGCTTGTCACTAGAGGGAGTTATGAATACACACATGACATTGGTAATGCTCTTATTCTGTTTTTCAGCCAAATTCTGCCATAGTTCTCTGCAGATTTTGTTTATTTTTAACAATATTACACAGCTATCCCTTGGACTGGAATAATTTTTTAATCACTCTTATCTCTCTCAGTCACCCACAAATTACACTTTTATATACACTTTTTTTTTTTACTCTAGCACAAATACTCACCATTCAGTACTTTTCAATGTCTCTCACATAAGATATGGACTCAGTTAACTTCATCCATTTTAGAAAGCTCAATTCCTGCTAATGATCCCCAGGTCTCCCTTGCTGACCACACTCTATTCAGGCCGTAAGGGAAGGAGAGAAGATAATTTGGAGCGGGAAGAGGCAGAGGGGGAAGTGGCCAAGCAGGAGAACCAGTATCTAAAGTAACCCAACCATTAGTATTATCAAAAGGCCAACAAAAAAGAAAAAAAATAAAACAGCACTTTCCATGAAGAGCACAGAAGAGAAAAGGGAGGCTTTTTATTTGATAAGCTGCTGTCCTTAAGAACTGTGCAGAAGAGAAATTGGTATAATAGTGGCAAAGTTTGTGTGCCAGGTCAATACATAAATAAGGTTGAACGTGAACTTGGGAGGATGAAGATACAGATAGCTTACTGATTAATCCTCTTTTTGCCCCTTTGAGCCACTGCTAATCCCTTTTAGGCTATAACATTGCAGTGCTCTGCAAAAACAGTAAAAGGAATAGTAACAATGAGTTTCACATTGGCGTTTAGATTGGGCACGGATCACCAGCAGCAGCAAGAGTCAGTGAAGTTTGACAATATCACAGTAGGCATGACGTTCCCTGGCTGACTGCAGCCCAGATCCTTTCCCAGGTGTGTGGTTTGTTAAGCATACTGCTGAGGACAAAGGAAACGTGCTTTTCCTCTTCCTGCTGCCTATGTGCGATACGTCTTGATCTTGCTGACAACCACAGAATGACAAGACTCATTTGGGTGGCAGGGGACCTCTGGAGGTCCAAGCCCTTGCTCAGAGCTGGGCCAGGGAGGTCAGATTGCTCAGGGCCTGTCAACTGAGTATCGAGCACCTCCAAGGAGGGTGATTTCACAGCATCTCCAGGAAACCTCTTCTAATATTTGACACCCTTCAACAGAAAGTGCTTCAGATGCCCTAATTCAAAGACAATTGAGTGACCTGCTTCCTTCACAACATACTGTTTTCCCAGTCATTTGCTGTGCCTAGTTTTTATATATGGCTCTGTCTTCCTTTAAAACTCCTTCAGCAGGATGTATTTTACTGATCATGGCCATCCTGACGCTACCAAATGGTAACACAGCTTTACAACTGAAGTATGTATATTCATAAGCTGTTGATGGTTCTCCTAATTCTTCAACAAATGTAACTACATTGACTATTCTTCTTGCAGCTCACTTCCTAGAATCACATTGCGATATAGTCATATTAGGTATTTGGGCAATTCTTCAGTTTTTCTTTTTATTTGGGTTTTTTTTGTTTTTTGTTTTTTGTTTTTTTTTTGAGGAGGTTCTACATCTCAGAATTATGAAGGAAAAAAACCCAGAAAAATCCAGAAAATTCAATCTCCAAAAGGTTAACAGCAGAGAAAACAAGAAACTGCAGCATGAATAAAGTTGAATTGGTTTAGCATCATACTAAACCCAGATCAAAATCTTTGAGGAAAAATTGTAAGATACATTCTGAGAAGTGCTAGGTATGGGGGGGAAAAAAGTAAAATTTTGTAATGTTGCTATTACGTCAATAGCAAGTTATTGAGAATTATGTCATTATAGGAGATTTGGGTTCCCAAGTATAAAATGGAAACTTAACACTACTAAAGCTAATACTCAAAGATATAACTGGAATATTTTTCTTTCAAAATTCCCATCACACTGAACTGACAAAAGGTGGGGCTGTTTTAGAGAATTTTATGGAAGAAATAATGATATTACTGTTCCACTGGTTTTAAAAAACAGCTGTGAATAAAATGATCGTTAGACACTTGAAATTAAAAGTAAATAAGCTATTTTAAATATGTAACTAAGATTCGTAATTTCAAATCAGCAAATCTGAGAAATGACAAAGCACTTCTAGGCACCATCTATAATTGGTCGTGTATGCAATTTTTCCAGATCATTTAGCTCCTCCTACTTTACTAAAAGTCAAAGTACAAAAAAACCCAACCAACCAAACCACTCCCTACCCCCCAGAAAATCACATCTCAAGGAACCTGAAAAAAATTATATAGGAAAATGTTTGAGGGACAGCTAGATGAATAGTTTCAAGAAGAAAAATTAAAATGCCTGTAGGGACTTGAGAAAGGATTTCATCCCAACAGAAGCTACCACTTTTGGTGGTACTACTTTTTGTAGCTTTTAGATGAAAGTGCAGGGTAAGAGAGACAGTCACACTGAGCTGTATGTTACAAAAGAAATTAAACTATAAAATATATATAAAACACAAATTTTTTTTTTCACTATAAAAATGAGTGTAAGAAGGAAGGCATTACACGGGAAAGGAAGATTAAAGACAGTATTTCAATAAGAAGGATAACACAGAGCACTGTGGCAGTGGCAGGATGGCTAAGAGCAAGGAAGATGTACCAGCGAGAAAGAGCTCACAGCGTGCTGAGTGAGTTAAACTGAGCTTAACTTCATGTGGTGTTAAACAACATTGATTCAGAAGTACTGGGAACTGAAATCTGAAATTGCAAGACAAGCCACACAGAGGTTTTCTGAATTCTTCAGCCTCAGAAATGGAACTGTATGACTGAAACATGAACTACCTTGGTTTCCAAAGCTACAAAATGGATTAAGTGGTCCATGTACCTAGAAACCTCTTAGTCTAACCTCAAGAGTGTGTTAGGCTTGGGAGAAAATTTTGAAGAGAATTGCCTTATAGATATGAGAACGGGGATTAAGTAAAGCACTCTGTAACTTGATGACTTTCATAAAAAATATTTTCTTATTGGGGAAATACATTAGAGCTTATTAGTCTATGTTTTAATAACAATTGAGATGGTGCTGCAGCAAAGTTGTGAAATAAGTCAGAAATTTGGCTTTTACTTGAACTATATGAACAAGGAAACAGCCACAGGAAAGCCATGGGATATAGCATTGCAAACTGTTATGGCACTGCAACATCACTTTCATGATGCAGACATCGAAGTAGGATCAGATCGGACTCTATACTTTGGGTACTCCGGATGACCAGATCCAAGGTGGATGAAGCCAAAAGTAAAAAGGCCAATGTACTTAGAAACAAGGAGTAGTATTGTCCATAAACTGAGAATTAAGCAGTTTAAAATGACTGAGATGAAAAACCATGCATATTAGCAGGCATAGTTGTATTTTAAAAGACTTTCGTCTGGGTCGAGCTGGGTCAGTTTAGTGAAACTGTCCTCTAGTGGAAATACGATTGCTCTCTAAAGAGCAAGTGCCCCTGAGAGCAATCGTATTTCCACTAGAGAACATTTCTGCTTCACAGAGAGGACAGATCTGCTTCACTCCTTGTGTGAAGCAGATCTGTTCAACACTACTACCAGAAGAACAAATGAATATCATCTGGCCAGAATAAATTCAGCCCAATTGAAACAGACTAAAGCATTTAATGAAAGAAGCGTTACAGTTCCAGAACAGCCTTCCAACAGAAGCACAGTAGAAGGAGACTAAGTATTTTTAAGGAAAACGTTGCTTGATTTCAGAGAATTTGTAAGAACTTCAAGTCACTGAACCTGCAAAGGCAGGGGACTAGACTTAAAAGGGCACAGAGGGTCCCTTCCTGTCTTACATGCATTCATGACATGAGGTTTGAAGGATGCAAATACACAGAAAATCAGTAAATTACTTATGGGAAAGTGTGTTACATGAAATTGATGTTTCCTTTAAAAGAATGGTCCATTTACCCATCTATCTTAATTCCAACCACACTGTAAGATAAGACAGCAAAATAAAACCTTGAAATAAGTTGTTTTCCAAACAAGACTTTGAATGAAAGTTACATTAAGGCTTTGAGCCAGTGCTGTCAATGCATTTCAAAAAGAGCTAGAGATCATCCGTTCTGTCAGGTCTTTTAATATGGCAACATTACTTTTTTTGCCTTGATGTTTGCACATCAAGGCCCTTTAGCTTGTGTATCACTTAAAGTTACACAGCAATGGTTACTGCAGTGCATTTCCTCAGGAGGTGTTTGTGGTCCACCATGAAATACAAAATTGTTAGAAAACACCCATTGCTTTATGTGATCTTTTGATTAAACAAAGTTACATTTATTACTTTCCCTCAGTTAAAAAAAAATAAATCCCATATAGCTATTTTATGGCAATTTCCTCAATGAGACATATATACACATAATACTTACATGTATGAAAATATATAGATGTATGTATACAAAAAGACAGGAGCATGTCTTGTGAAGAGAAGCCATTATTCTCCAACACTGAATATATGTAAAACAACAGTTTTTAAACTGAGGCTTTTTTTCACCACAATGTTTCACGGGATGCATAGGAAAGCGTCTTTGTGCCATTTCCCTTTTGTTCTAAGGAGGGATAATGTAGAAAGAGCTTATATATGGCACTTAAAGAGGTTTCACAGGAGAAGCCAAAGATTCTCTTAACTTTCCTCTTTACAATGCAACCCTACGACCTGCCAAGAACAGTATGCACAGGTATTAGCTAAAGTAAGTTCTTGCTTGTTTCCCCAGCTCCAGAATGGTGATCATGAGTTTGCTACCATGAACAGGTTGTTCACCCAGGATTGAAAAGATGAGCATCTGGTAGTGTTACTGCTTGACAACAGAGACCCTAGAATTAAAGGAAGAGGTCCTGGTCAGTGGCTCACTCTTTTTCATACCTTATTGAGACGACTTATTTCACACTCGTAGTGTTCTTTTTTCCTGATCATTGAGGCATTCTTCTGCTTCAGGAGCTTGTTCTCTTCCTTCATTTCATGGAGAGCTTCACTAAGGCCCTTTGATTCTCTCTGGGATGCAAAAATACAGAGAGATGCTGCTGAAAGGCAGATGGAACCATTTTTCAAGAACAATTTTCAGAGTATCTGCTGTCTGTCAGATGTGCTGTATTTTTGTTGTCCCAAACACAGCTGGGAAGGGAGGCAACAGGAAGGCGGGTGGTTAGTAAAACCCAGATATGATAAAGTCTGTTGAAATTGTTTTGACCACTCACCATATGATGAGACAGAGACAACATACCAGACTAGACCCCTGCTCTCTACAGTCTGCAGTTGCACAAAGGCATGAGAAAGTTGTCAGGCCAAGCAGATCAGTACCGTACAGATGATTATCCCAAACCTGCATTACTCTTATGTACACATAGCATAAGGCCAGGGCTAAACACTGGTGGAGTCCCAGTCATTCCCAGTGTCATACAACATTAAAGACAAAACCAGATCTCAGTACCATATAGTCTGAGGGCTTTTTCCACTACACAAGAGACTGAGGCAGGTCTCAGCCTGCTCAAGAATTACCAAGCTACCAAACACTGCTTAAAAATCCACTTTTTTGACCCCATCACAGTTGTTGTTGACTTGAGCTTGACTCTTCCTAGTGCATGTGCCTACACTGTTGCCACCCCAGCAAACTACCAGGAAGATGTCCCTATTTGCAACAGGATTTACACACTAGTCTTTCAAGATGGTATTATAGGAATTATTAGGACAGATTTGCCAAATTTTAAGTTTGACCCTCTTCTCCTATTGCTTCCAGCATGGCTATTTTCAATTTACAGTGAAGAGAGACAAGATCCAAATCAGACCCTGAAGCAAATGGCATTGTGTACACTTCTCTCGCAGGGTAACGCTTTCCTCACTAGCCCACGTTTTCCAGACTGTCTTAGACCAAAGCTGTTTAGACATGAGAATCACCTGTTCTACAAAAAAAGAGAGTATTTCAAATATTCTTCTGCATCTGCTTTACGTGATTTTAAAAATGAGATCCAACACTCACATGCACAGGACACCATGTGAATGTTTTTTTTTCCCTGTGCAAAAGGCATATCTCTGTGCAGCCAGCTACCAAGCATTTACAGTTCGGGCTCATGCCATCATCACCATGTGCTGAACCACTGAAAAACACCCTTGAGAAACTGTTGCTTACACGTGAGGTAGCTTTATCTTCCTCTGTTCTAAGTTAGTTGGAAGATTTAATTTTCTCCAAAAACTGGGCAAGATTAGCAGGGTATCTCTGCATTAAGTATAGGAACTCACTCAGGAGCTAGCTCAAGCTGGCATGCACATATATGTTTTAAAGATAACTAAAAAAACCCACAAAACAAAACACTAAAATCCATATAGGCTTTTAGCTATGCTTTCTCTTCACCTTTGCCATCCTCTTTTCCTAGCACCTAGCTCACATTCTGCTTCTCCGAGGCTAACACCCTCCAGGAACATGGCCATTTATAACAAAAAATTGCCAGTTTGTTCAGGTTTTTGAACCATCTGATTTCTTATGTCTTACTGCTCTTTATTCAGCGATGAATCTTGGGTACCATGACACCTAGACTTTCCAGTGACTAGATTTGTCTTTGATTCCTGTCTATGAGTACATCAAAAATCAGGCACGTCCTTAGGTAAGACCATACCATAACTGATAAGCAAGTAAGATGAACGTTCTGCTTATGAAGATAAAAGCTAAGCTAAGGGCTTTGCATTTCTTTTCCTGCAGCAGCTAACTTAGATCTTATCTGCACCTGGAAGCGATGCAATTGCTGCTTGTTTTCAGGTTTGTTACATGTTATCAAGCAAATAGAGAAGCCCAACCTCATCCATCAGAGCACAATCCAGAAACTCTTACAAGAGGTTATGAAGTGTGTGATACCATGAAGCAAAATGAGAATAGGAAGCACTATTCTGTGGTGCTTGTAAAACGGGGCACGTAGTTTTGTGTATACGTTGGGCATATATATGCCGATTACTCAGGTTGGTGGTTTTACTGTGGTGGGAATTCAACTTCAGGATCTAACTTTAGATGTGAATGCCTACACAAAAGCCAGTGCCTAAGGAGTCCTGAGAAAGGTGCCCAACCACTCTCAGGGTGAGGTGAACACTGCTCTAGAGCAGCTGATCAGCCCAGGCACTTTCAGCTCTAACTGCACTGACTACATCGCTAATATTTATGGGGAGCTGAGACAGCTAGCAGACGTACAAAAGCCTATATTGTCAATACCAATATGTGAGTGTCTGGAGCCAAATTCATTCCTTCAAGTATTTATTGCCAAGCACTTCATGTAACATCATGTTCCTATTCCATTTGAAATCACCGTAGCATTTTCATTCACAAAGAAGTTCACCCCAAACTGAACAGTAAGGAAGGAAATCTCTGCAGTATTCATATAAATCTGCTCTTTACTCCCTCACACACACACTAATGCTGTGCTCTCTGACAATTTCTATTGAAATTACTCTGTCTATATATATAGTTCTCTGATCAGACAGAAGATCAGCCACTGCCTTGGGTACAATATTGAAGAGCATTCAACACCACAATCTCATCTCATGGCTGTACGACAAAGCCACACCTTGCTACTCGCAAGAAGAGAAAGAGGAAAAGCAAGACAGCGTTCAACACTGAGCACAAACGGGGTAATAGAGTGTACCCTCCTACCGTTTCCTGCAATGGCCTTTCTCTGCCCAGGGCTTGCAATCTCTCTTCTGGATGCTGTCGATGTCTCTCTTCCTCCAGCTCACGGAGTCTCATCTCTGACACATCCAGTTTTACTTTCATTTCTGCCAGCTGAAAAGCAAGTGACAGACCATGGTAGGCTGACTGGGGATCCTGAAAGGCACAGCACCTCGAAGGTGCCTTCAAATCCTTCCAGCTCTCAGCAGATCAGTGTAAAGGAGCGGACCTGGTTGCGTGTAAAGTCCACAGACATACACTTTCCCCATCCCACCTCCAAGCTCTGCTGCTCTCTCTGCAGTGGAGACTCTTAATGATCCTGGGCAAATTCTCTGTTGGTGCTAACCCAGCTGGATCTCGCACTGTTTTGCTGCCAAAGGACCAGTTACCATGGGTCTGTCTCTCCAAATAAATTTTCCATTTTGATGTTCTTTTTTTTTCCCCCCTTTTGCAGTTTGGACACCCTCTGCAGTGGTGCACATCCAAATGATCTAGCCAGAGGCATAAAATGGTCAAATATTAAAAAGCCATTTAAATTCCTCTTCTCTTTGGGGGGGAAACCCCCACCCCAAACCAAAAATAAATAGTCAAAGAAATGACCCAAATCTCAGTAAAGCTTACTGGAAAACATTAGAGAAAATTTTCCTGATAAGCACGAGGCAAGTCTGCAAACTTTCCTTTCACAGAGGGAAACAGGAGATGAGAAATGTCAGTCAATGAACTAACTTGGTTTTTGGAATACCAGGCAAAATTGTAAGCAGCCAGCTTCACTAGGCAGCTGATTATAATGTCTGCAGCAAAGATGCCACAGAGCCGCAAGCAAGGAATGAAAGCTATGCCAATGGGATCTTGACAAAAAAAAAAAAAGGAAATAAAAAGTATTTCTTTACTATTTATTTTTTTAAAGGAAGGGCTTTTGTACAGAGCAGTTTCTCAAAAGGAAAAAGGTCTCTCTGCTTATAGAAGGCAGCATTCATGGAGGATTTATCTGAGAGCTCCTCCATTACAGGGAGCCCCACTGACCTTCCAGGCTTCACAAGTCAGCCACAAGAGATGAGACAAGAACAGATATGTGATGATACAGATCAGTGGTGGGGCACACCAGGCACCGCAGGCTAATTTTCTCTTAACTGTGCTCTGAAGTATAACCAATTTTTCTTACCTTGTGGAAGGCATGAAAATCACTGCTGTCATGTCCACCCTGGTCCCTACTATTTTAGAGGTGCCCTGCTTCTCTGGCTATTTTGTTCTACTGAAGATTGTATACACATTAGCTTCATTTTTATGTGATGAAGCTTTCTTAATTTTCGAGCTAAAGACAAAGTAAACCTGATGCCTTTTCCCCCAAAGATATTTACTATAGCTATGGTTGGTTGGTATTTAAGCACAGACTTCACTATCAGCAGGTGGCTCACATATTCCAATAGAAATAGTCAACATTGTTACCTGTTTTTCATAAAGCTGTTTCATACTTCTAAATTGATGATCCCATTGCTTATTCACCTCCAGAAGCTGTAATTATCAGGAAGTCACAGTAAATAACCCTTATTTTAACATTGTCAATAAACAAAAAAATAAGACTGGCATTCTAATCCTCCAGCTATGAGTGTTCACAACCTCCTCATTATCTGGCCAGTCCATTTCAGAAAAAGTAAGTTTAAGGTTTGGCAAGCTTTACGGCCCATCTGCCAGTGCTTTGGTATTTCAGTTAAAGTACATGAACTTTCAGGAAGTAACATTCAGGAAACATGCAAATACACAATAAGCTACAGGTGAATCATTTGCAATGCTGTACAAATACCAAGCTGCAACTCCTAAATGGCCAAGGACTTTCTTGTTAGTTTGCCTTAAGGTCTATAAACATGTATTTCCAATTAGAAGGTCTCTGACTTAAAACAAGTGAACTGAAGACTCCTATTGATTGCAATTACTACTGGGTGCAAACTCTGCTTGCCTTTCTCAGTACGACTAAACCGAGCAAGTGTACACATGCAAGATGGGAAGGTCAGCTAACACCACGCATGTAAGTGGTAGGAGTGAAGTCAGCGTGCATGCATTTTTATTGGAGAAAGCCAAATAGGTCCCTCAGAAGCATTTTGCTCTGTAGGATATAAGGTCCCTCTTTAGGATGCTCAGCAAAAGAATGGCTTCCAGTTTGCTGCTACCTGTGACCAAGAAACCACTGGCTACTTCTCACAGTGGTTCCTTGGCCTTTACAATACTGATCATTAAGAAAATTTGCCCTTTGTACCATAGAAATCTCTGCTCTTCTAGATTCATAGCCGCACTACAGTAAGTCATTATTAGTCTGTAGGAACAGTTCTCCAAACATAACTCTGCCTAGCTTGGTACAGAGAAGTAGGACTATAGGAACTAGTTTAAACATAATTTTAAGTGCTTGTACACTTCAGGCTGTGAAGAAATGCAAAGCAGAAAATCTCCACATAGAAACTGTCTCACAAGAGCGCAGGATGATTCCCACAGGAAAAACATAGGTCTTGCTGGACTGGTGGGCAAAACGAAATGTAACATAAACACAGTGTAAGTAACAGTTATAACACATTCAGTGATTTCCTGCCCCGGGCATATTACTGATACTGTCATGTCTGTCTTAGAGGTTATATATGTAAAGGTTAAGGGTAAACTTAAGAGTACCTCTCGTCTCTGTCTTTCCAGTGAGAGGATCTGTTGTTGCAGAGAGTTGGCTGAAACAGTCTTGTTTTTGGTCAGTAGTATGTGCCTTGGCTGGAGAAAATAAATGTTCAAAAAATCAATGCTTTCAGCACCCTCTCTTCCAGTCAAGTTTATCACATAAAGCTCCCATCCACCCTGATGTGTGCATGTAAAGAAACTGAAACAGCATCGTTTTCTTACATTGCATTTGTATTTCAGTACCTTTACACCTGCCGACAGCAGATTCTGAAGTGTGTATCTGCTTTAACCCTGCTTAGTTTGTGATTTAATTGAAGCATTATGCAAATGGACACTGAAATAAAATTATGTCTATTTGTACCATCTGAGACATAGAAGACAAAATAGGATTTTAATTTTCTTACAGATGGTAATACAAACCAGTAGTACAAGCCACAAAAGTTGAGCATAAGTTGAAGTGGGCGTAAGTAATTCCCTTCATTTAGAAGAACTAGAATAATTAGTAGTATTGTCCCTCGTAAGTGCTTGCAGGCCCAAGGCAATAAACTTTAGCACAATAGGTTCAAAACAAGCAATACAGAAAACACATAGGTCATTTGGAGAAATCAGGGCATCAGTTTGCAATTTTTCCATTTTTTAAAGTGTGGAGCTTTGCCCATGCTGGACAACAGCAGCTAAGCCCTCATTTTTAAAATGCCAATGTCCTATATCATAATTTTTAAGACATTTCTATTGATTGTCATGAAAACAAATATATGATCTATTATATATATGGATAGATAGAAATAGATTTATATCAAGAGAACTGTACTGGAAAAAAGATACATGCTCATAAAAATAAAACATACTAAGGTCAGATATCTGTTCAGGGATTTTTTTTTCCTCCCTAAATTTTTAACCAATATATAAGAAACTAGGATAAATGTGTGAGCATTTCTGAAGTCTTACATCTCCTGAAATAAATTTATTTTCTTCAGCTAGAGAACTGAATGCCAAATACCAATGAAAAAGATCAAAGAATAGTTTTGTTGTGTCTTTTCACAGGCAAAAACCCTGACCACATATTTGCCCCATGGCCAGTCCTGCTGAGCTCTAATGGGGAGCACTTGACTTCTATGCCACAAAACACTGGTCAAACATTGGAACAGGCTGTGCAGGGAAGTGGTGGAGCCACCATCACTGGAGGTGTTCAAAAGATGTGTAGACATGACATGTCAGGACATGGTTTAGTGGACATGGTGGTGTTGGGTTGATGGTTGGACTTGATGGTCTTAAAGGTCTTTTATAACCTTAATGAGTCTGTGATTCTAAGTATCTGAAGCAATTACCTGGCAGTCAATGGAGTTATTCATGTGTTGAATTGTTTTCAGAATCTGGGCCTTAGGAATGTATTTAAGTGCATATCTAAGAGTCCTATTAAAGTGAACAGGACAACTTAGAAATCTAACAGCTATATGTACACTTGGCACCAGCTGGCCTGAATACTGCTCACAGAAGTTGTTGGGTCACTAAAATGAGCCACTTTCTACCCTTTGTATAACAACAAATTAAAAATGACCAGATACTTTTAGGGGGAAAAAAACCACCCCACTAGTGAAGGTTTTCTTTCTAAGAATGCCATATCCAAAAACATTTGTAACATTTCCTTCTACTCTTAAACAGCATAAATCATTCAGACAAATCTACTGGAACACAAAAATGAGCCCATAATTGTCAATCTACAAAGTGACATGCCTGATACGTGCACCAGTTCAAGCCATTCCTGTTAACCAGACAGCTCGTCAGAGGACAGCCAAAACAGTCACTTACTTCTAGTGGGTCTGCTGGGGCTTCCATGTCACTCACACCTGCCCACGTGCATCCAAGACAGCCTTGAGCATTTGCTTCACTATGGGTCTTTGGAAGAAGAAGAGCAATGAAACAGATATTTTACATTGGCTAAAGGAGTGGGAGAATTGCATTAAGACCCAGAAGATCCGCGAGTACTGCCGGTGGAAGCAGCCGAGGTTCAGAAATAAGTGGCGGAATTTTGATTTTAACCTTTTCCTCCTTCCTGGCTGGGGCTTCCCAGAAGGGTTGAAGCACACTGCCTATGACTAATATGCTGGGCAAGGCAGTGCTCTGTTTAGCGTGCATCTAAATCGCAATCCACCGGCAATTCACCCCAAGAGAGGAAGTTGCATGTATAAGGGAAGGAAGAGTATGGTTTTTTCAGTAAATAAGAGGACAGGGTTTTCTATCCCTGCTTCCAGTTGTAAAAAAGGACTTACGTAAGTATGACAAGTGTTAAGCGACACTAAGACAGCGTGAACTATCATGACAGAAAAATCAGTGAGTCATGCTTATAAAGGAGTAATAGTGAAGTCTGTTAACAGCTATGAGGAAGAGCACACCCATACAAACCCCACCATGTTTAGGGGAAAACCAGAATTGGAAAATTCATTTACTTTCCCTGAAGAAAAGCTGCACAAAGATGAAGAATGACAGTTGTTGTTTTTCTTCTGCTAACGACATCGTATTTGCAGTTCTAGTATTTACCTTATCCAAGCATGAATCTACCTTCAAGCTATTCAAGTCTTCACTTGAGTACTCAAGGTACTGAATAATGATGTATTTGAAAAGGAAGTGTGAAAGAAAAATAATTTCCCTTATTGTGGAAAGATCCCTGGGTCTGACGCTTTTTCAGTGGGGGCAGAGGTTGCTTATTTCCTTTGCAAGGAATGGAATGAAAGCTAGCATGTGAAATTTGACATAAAATAATATAAATCTGTGGGAGTTCTTTCAATTTCCAAAAAAGGATTTAGACAAAGTAAAGTAATCCTGTGAAATGCTGGAATTTAACAGCCACATTCCAGATCTCTGGCTTGTACCATGCGACTAAGCAACTCCTCTTTTGCAAGATACAAAACCCAATTTGCAAGAAAGCTACTACTTCATAATATTTGCATATGAAATATATCCTCCCTACCCTGATGTTCTTTTTATATTTTCCTGGTTTATGGAGTGGATGGAAAACTCACGGGGTGTAAAGAGAGAGAAAAAAAAGTTATTTTAATAAAGACATTTTAGATTCTACATAGGAGTCATCCTACCCACCAAAAAATAAAATAATTTCATCTGTACCTACACCAAAACTAGACTTTGAGCATATCCCTACCAGGTATAGCACTGCTTTAAAGAAAGAAGAGCTACTGCCTGATAACACAACAGCAATTTCCACAGTTGTATTGCTTGACATTTCTGTAGTGATTAATATATTGTAAGAAATATGAGCCAGTAACTGTCACGCAATGAAACAAAATAAACCTTCTGTACCACCAAAGCAAGGTTGAGTGAAACAGGAAGGCTATCCTCTGGGAAACAGACATGCAAGAAGGCCAACTTCTAAAATTGAATAAACATATTGTGCTACCTGAGAGAAAGTAGTAATAGTTAAACCGTAAAATCCCCATAGTGGAGAAGGAAGAGGAAGCACTACGCATTTTAAAAATTAGTCCAAGTATTAGAATATTATTAAAAGTTGATGTCAAATCAAAATTTACACCTAATGACTTCAAAGCTCTTTGCAGAAGTAGGTAATAACCTTATACACATAGGAAAACAGACCAACTGAATGCTAAAGTCATCCAGATGTTAGTGTCAGATCAGAGAATGCTGATGTCTCCTTTCACCTGTCCATCTGTCACAGCTGTATCTGCAGCATCCATTAGCAGGCTGTCACTGCATAATTTTGTGTTCTGAGTGTACTAAAGTTAGGACACATGAAGAGTGGGCTGCTGAAGGAGAAGGTACTGTAACTAGACACAAATGACACGAACAGCAATTATCTATCATCTTCTCACAATGTCCCACTACTTTACGCTGGCTGCTACGGTCCTATAGATTATAAACTCATGGAAACAGAGTCTGTTTCTCTCAATAAAGTACCAACACTGAGCATCTGATTCATAAAAATACAATTGGAAAACTTCCATGTTGCACGTCTGCTCTCCAGGGCAATGATTCTCAGGCACAGATACCTTCCCTTTCCCTGGCTCCCAAGCTCAGCAGTCCCATCCCCATTCTAGCAGCAGCTAAGCTTTAGGAGAAAGCTTAGGTTGAACAGCTGCATTTTACGGTCTGGCCTGCTAAGGTAAACCAGCCCCAGTTTCCGATTTCCTCACAACAGTGCGTTGCGATGTGCTGCGTGAGGTGCTGAGTGGTCCCTGCAGCGGGGACAGAAGAGCAAACCCAGGGCACAGCCCTACTCGTGAATCACAGCTCCCACTTGAAAGATATTAGTGCTCAAATTACTTTGAAGAGAGGATGAGGCTAAGACCCTGGAGTGCACACAGTTGTTACCGTTTAGTTCAAAACTATTTTCTGGAAAGCTGAGTAGTTTCCTGGAAAGCTAGGTGGACATTAGGACACGAAGTCCTTTGTTGTTGATATCTTAATGACTGTATTAATGACTACTGAAAGTGAATGATTCTCTCTTGGATGGGAGGATTTGAAGGTGCCTTTTTTAGGGATTTTAAGTGTTCCTTAAAGTTAAGTGTTTTTTAGGGATTTTTAGTGTTCCTTTCCACTCTCCCCCTGCCTCCATGACCCTTTGAGAGAGCTGGGGAGACCTGGGGTAAACGGTGAAGCTCCTGCAAGAGTAGAGGCTAGAACAGCAACAGCATCTCCATGTCTCACCCTTTCCATGCCAAAACGACCTACACAAAATGTCCATTTTCACTCTCTGTGAGCCTGCCATAGTGACTGAGCAGCAACAGCCACCTTCCTTTCCCACACTAAGGTTATGCATAAGAGTTTTGAGTCAAGTTTTGCTGTTTGCTGAAATACCTGTTGTTTGCATTCAGTTTGGCACTGTCAGTGAGTGCAATTTATACTGGCCTCATTTATTGGGCAAATCTTTCACCTAACGTTACTGTCTTGTTTGAAATATGTATTGCTGCCTGCTAACAGTCAATAAGCTCTGAGCTAGGCATGCCTGCGTGGAAGCTCTTAGCTTTGTTATTTGGCCTTCCACACTATATATACACACACTAAAAACTGCCAAATTTTCATGCGCCATCTTAGCTATTGCTCTTTACAACAAGTATTTTATACAAAATATGACAAAATAGAAATTACATTAAGCACTCTCAGTGCCTAGCTAGGCAAGCTTAGCATTCATACAGATAACACTGATGCCCCTTTGCACAGTGCCTGAAGACATGTCTTTTAAGAGACTTAATAGGAAATACATCTCAAGGGCAACAATGTGCTGTTCAAGAGCAACGGTGCTGTTCAGTTGTGTGAGCAACTCAGTGGGAGAAAGGTACCTTGTTCCCTTCCTCACAAACGCTTTTCTGTACTGATTGCCACGAAAGAACAGCACAGGGTATTGGGAAGAGAAGAGTATGTCTAAAATCTATACAAATACAAGAAATGCCAATGAGGGGGAAACAAAATCTCAAGCTCTTCAGAGGTGATAGTATTCTTCCAGCAAAAACTGGGAGAGGTTGAAGCAAAATTTTTGTCTCTCTCTGTGAAAACAGTTAATAGCACTGAAAAGAAAGACAAGGAGGTGACAATTTTCTTTGGTATTGCAGAGAGAAAGACACTACATTTGTTTATCAGTCTACTGCTACACAAACGAAGAACAACTTAGTTGTACAACAGCACTTCAGAAATCTGAGATATATAAAAATCCTTGAAAGAAGGACTCTTTTTGACAACTATCAGACTTCAGAGGAAAAAAAAAAAATTTTTTTTAAGGCATTTACACTTCATTTGAAGCTATTGAATGAAATATGCAGTTTTAAATTGCTTGGAGAATGCTAGCTGAAAACCAGACTGTAAATGCAGTCACAAATCTAAACAACTGTTTGCAGACTCAAGCAAACTTTCAAAAAGCTGTTAAAATTTTCAAGCCTGCAAAACATAACCAGATCAGTTAAAGATTTTGGAGAAAAATTCATCCTAGTGCTACACAGTCACAGGAAGCTCATGAAGCTTCACAGGAAGCAAAACTGACAGCTGAAGAGGGTGTCTGCAAATTGTGAACAGGTCTGCACAGAACACAGGAAAGTAAATTTTGGCGTAAAACACAGACTTAGCAGTGTTGTCCAAAGGCAAGGCGGTTTATGTTTGCTAGGTGTTGCACTGTTTGGAAAATATCTACAGAAAAGCAGAGGAGATATCTGAGGAGAAACCAAGTGTGCCTGTTCTGCACAGTGGGAACGATGTCAGCCGTGCGCTGTGCTGAGGACGTCCATCGGTGATAACGAAGGCGAGTGCTCCCCAGGAGCTGCCTGAGCTACTTTTGCAGCCATGGGCTGAAATGGCACCTCAGACACGGGCAGCATACATACACGCTGGACACTGCCATGAAAATTAGAACCATCTCTAACACTGCAGTAAAGGGCTTTTGGGGAAAATCTAGTCACTCCCTTTTCACAGACAACTAAAAACCAGATTTTACTGTGGTGAAATCATAGCTATTTTAGCCGCTAACATGCAAAATCAAGACTTGCTAAACGTGATGAAACAGCAGTAACATACTGGTCAGAAAGCTTTCTAAATCCCAATCTAATGCTTGCATGAACCTTAATTTCCCTGCTTATTTCATCTCTTCCTCTTTAAATCAGAAAGTCAGTCTGTGTCATAGCATTTACTGGTTACACTAAAAAAAAAAAAAACCACACAAGAAAACAGACTACAGGGAATAGTCTCTGAGTGGAGAAATATAAAGTCAGCAACCTCTTACAGTATAGCTGCCTCTGACATCTGCATAAACACGTGTAAAACCACATCATAGTCTGCAGTGGACAGAGTTGAGTTACTTTTTGTAGCCTCCCTAAAATACTGACATACAGGCCTTTACCTAGCTGGGGTCAATCACACGTTTTAGAGCAAGAGCATAGCTAACTTACATTCTCTTTTAATCCGTTTCTCTTCCCTTACTTCTCCTTCCACTCTCTCCCCAGAAAGTCACTTCCTCCACACATTCCTTCTATCCATATGAAAGGAGAAAACAAAACATCATTATTCCTGCTGCTGGGCTGTGATGTGTAATTGTAACATCAACCACCACTGAATATACATTTGAGCATAGTTTGAAAACAAAGGAGGCAAACAGCAGAGTCTGCTCTCTCCAGATGAGCAAGTGAAGTTTGGTAGCTTAAGAAAATGAAGTTAATACAACAAGAATGATCGCTTTCTGTCTTTGAAAAGCTGGTCAGATCTGGCTCCTCCTAGAAGAGCGTTTGATAATTTCTCTTCTACATGTGTTATAAAAAAGTTTCCTTAACTTTTCCACGAGATCCTTTCTGTTCCTTGGCTCCCCCTGCTCTATCTCTATTACAGTGACTGATCAAAACATGATTAAATGTATTAAAAATATATTATAGTGAGCAAACCTGCACCTCCAAGTTTGACTAATAGCCTGAAGCCTTCTGTAATGTCTGTGAATCATAATATAAAACATTTAAATTCTCTTAACCATGAATGCTTAGTAAGACCTTTAAAAAACTTTTTCCTACTCTTCACGCTCCTTTCTTTCTCCCCATTCATAGTCACATACTTAGCCTATGAACCACTACCCTTCGCATTCATGGGTTTTATGCATGCTACAGGTAATGGCGACAGAAGAGAATTGGACATGTATTTTTCAAAACTCATGAGGTGACTCTGATTATTATGACAGATGGTACCTGTTTTATTTTTCATTTTTGTTCACAGCTGTCTTGTATTACTTAAAAGACTGGAGTGAAAGGGGAAACATCCTCTTTTATGGCAATCAGTCTGAGCATACTCAGGGAAGAAAGTTTCAGATACTTTGGAGTGTGGCTGCCAGGAATGCCTGGCAGGGAGCTGGGAGCCAGAAGCTCCTGTAGACAGACTGCTGTGAGGAGCAGGAATAAGCCAGTCAGCTACCAGGTATGGAAAAAGCTTCCCAGGAAGCAAATGAGACCAGGCAGGATTTGCTGCCCCTCAGAAGCTCACCAAATTAACTTACAAGTGGCAACATACAACCCTGGCTGCAAGGGCAAAGCGGGCTGAATTGCTTAGAAACCTTTATTAATTTGTATTCTATTTCTATGATATTCTGTAATTTTTATTAGTAGCAGCTTTGAGGTTGTTTTTTTCCCCCTATTTAAAAATGAGAATTATTTTAGTTTGTATTCTAGGAAGACTTGACCTTTCTGAGTGTAAAAACCTTTTACTCATCTTTGGGAAGCTTGCAATGGGAGAAAAATCAAATCCTTGGAGCTGTGGCCAACACTGAATCCTCTCACAAGCATCAGCACCACAAGAAGATAAAAGTTCTCATTTTCAGAGTGCTGGATCTTTATTCTGTGAAAGGCTTCTGTTACGGTATTACAAAATAAGCACTCAAAAATTAATCAAAGCCACTTGTCACTTCTGAAAATTCCATCTGTTCAGTAACTGCAGTGAAACCAAGAACCATTAAAGCACTTGATTCAAGTAAAAGCGAATCTTTCCTTGATGATGACAAAATGGTAAAATCATCCTCTTTTTTTTTTTTTTCCCCCAATTCCTAGTCAATCACATATCTGCTGTGAGGTTTGTTGGGGGTTTTGTTTGGGTTTTTATTTATTGTACTGTTCAGTTGCAAAATTGTAGAAGCTAGATATACTCTGAGATCACTTGGGTTAAAATTTGGTGGCTCCTGGGTAGCCTTCTGTTTGCTTGCATTTTGCTTGAGGTTTGCTTTTGACTTTATTTCTGAAAACGTTATTATGCCATCAGTGCTTGCTACAATACTCACTGGAACCCCTTTTCTCATTCTGGTGCACATGGTGAAATGGTAAAAATTGAGAGATTTTAGTTGAAGGATAAAATCAGCGCTTAAATCAGAAAAAGAATCTACCTCTTCCTGTCTAAATGTGGTCCACGTGCTTCACGCAGAGAAGTGTGCTAGAAAGGGATTTTCCCTTAAGTATGTCAGCCTCAACCTTTTGTGCTGTTCAATTAGGTAGTCACTCTGACAGAAAAATATGTGCAGATGCAAATGCGTGCCTTAATACGTGCGGACCAGATAAAATTAGAGCAAAATATGGTTTCAGAGCTATTAAAACATAGCACAGGCTTCTGTTTCAGGATTCTCTTTATCCACTGTTTTCCATCATCACCAATGAGACTAACCATAAGGGCATGGCTACTCAAGTACCTAAGCATTTGCAAACTCAGGCCTGATGATGAAAATCCCAGCTTCATGGAACAGTAATTGAATGACAATTTGCAACTGTAGCAAACAGACTATTTTAAGTTTTACAACATAGTGGTTGCAAGTACAGATAGCCCTTAAATGATTTTTTTTTCTTTCTCACTTCACACCCAAAACAGTTTAGGTGCTTGAAAGTTTATTGGGGTTTTTTGTACCTATTGATCCCATAAAATATATTACCTCTGTCAACTTTACTTTATGTTGACACACTGCTAATTATTTTAGTTGCTATTCTTCACTTCCTATTTGACACTTTTATGCACCCTCATCTCCTCCAGAAAACATCCTTCTTGTGTGTAAAATCTTGATGAAGCCCTAAATATGCTGAAAACACTCTGCAGGAGTACTTTTTAATAATATTTGCATTTTGATGCATAATTTTTAGTCTAGCTTATTCCAGTTGAATGTAACCAGCTTTATGCTTAAATTTGAAAAAGAAGCTGCTTTTTTGTGGTAAGAAATTTGTTTCTTTGATTTCTTATATTAAAATAGCAAATTGCTTGATCCTTTTGGCCTTCAGTTTCCCTCTCTATAGAAGCCAGAATAAAGAACACTTTCCTTCCTGAGGCATGTTTTGAGAGCAGGCATTTTCACATGCTATGGCCTCTGCAGTACTGGAACTTGCAATCCTCCTCGCTCACATCCACTCCTGCATGTCGCAGCAGTAAGTGATGTTACAGAAGACAGGGGGAATAGATAAGTAGATGTGAATTAGAAATTATCAACTGTTCTAATCAGTAAAAGATTTCATCATGTGTTTCCCTTTTTTGGTCAAGGGCTCTAGCAAAAGTAAACACATTTCATTAAACTGAAAAGAGCTTAAATCAGTGTAAAATAATGATGCCACACTAAGGTCTCACCTCTCATTTCAGCTTAACAATTAAAAAAATCCCAGACAGTTTGCTCGCCTAGACAAACTACACAGTCTCTCAAGTCCCTTATATTAGACCAATGAACCATATGGGAGTGTCAGGGACCCGAGTACACCAACAGGCTCCAATTGCTGTGACCTGCTTGTAAGGATGTTTCTCTAATCTCCTCCCTCTTTTCACTCTCCCCGGGGTGGGGGACATAGCATCATGACAAGCTGCAATTAAAGTACTACAGATAAAGGAATCGTAGGCTGAAGGATGTGCTGAGAATCAGTTCATTCTGCAGACTTACATTTTCTCTCTCAAAAATACTTGCCTTTACAACCACGATAATATTATATATTTTTATGGAAAAAAATCCTGGTAAAAAAGCAAATTTGTTTACAAACATTTCCAGATAACAGTCTCAAAAGCAATTTAAGCTCAGAAGGAAATGTCGTTTTGCAGCGTGCAATTTATACTCTTCACTCCAGAAAAAAAAAATTACAGAATAAAAATGACGTGCTGGCTCTGCCAAATAATTTCTTGATGAATGACCAACACTATGGGGAAGGGTATATTTTTGTTTCATTAACTTTTTCCTAATTCCTAAATATAGAATTTTCCCCTCATTTTAAGTCTAAATCAGCATTTCATTCCACAAACTGACATTTTCTGCAGTTTTCTTAATACCGTTTTATAACCTTCATAATGGAAAGTATACTAGGTTTGTTAAAAATACTACCCCCTTTTCCAAAACACACAATCTGATACATGTACTCCTAACATCTTACACTGAGGGTGTTATAACTTATCATCACAACTGTCAAGATGTCACTCACTTGAAGTCCAAGACAATAACCAGCCAAGCGAGAAGCTGTTTGATTTAGAAGTATAAATAAGTCAGTATATTTCTACTGCAGAAATATCATAAACCCTCCTCCTTTAACCTATGAAAAACACAAACACTCATCTTTCATAGGCAAACAAGTGCTATAAATGCAAAAAGCTTAAAAAGACCACAGATGAAATACTGCCATAGTATTCTCTGTGAAGTGCCGAAGCACTCCACAGAAACCGTTGAGGTGAAAATATCCTTTCTTTCTCCTCCCCACACCCCCCAAATCCTTTCCTACATCTCCTTCTGTTGGAGGGAGGCTAATATGGGGGACCAGGTGTTTCCACAGACCAGTTGTGGCTTGCTGTTTTGCCCTGTAATTTCGTAGCTCAATGCTACTTGATTCTGCACTGACTTCTGTTTCACCATGCTTATTGCTCCCCTGGGGCCGGAAATCCCCATTCCTCCCTGTGGCTTCTATCTCACCATTTCTAATCCCACTAGTCTGACTCTGTGGCGTCTCTTTAGGCTCAGCTCAGCTTCATGCCCCAAGGTCATGAGTCATTTTGGAGATGGCGGTTTACATGTGAAAGGAGCTATGTGTAATTTCAGATTTCATAGAAGAGAGTCATCTCTCCTTTACCTCCGCATCAATTTCCTGCATCACGCCTTGGGGCGCAGCCTTCAGAGGTTTCCCTCCCCTCCCGCCCTGTAGAGGAGTCACACAGGCAGGTAAGTGTGTCATCCCTGCATCCATGCAGGTGGATGGCATTCATGGCTTAATCACTCCTCTCCACACCTCTCACTCCTCCCTTTCACAGTTTCCAGAAAGCAGGAATTTCTTTTTATCCTACTACTGCACAATAAAAAGCAGCTTGCTATTTCAGGGGAGAGGAGGGAAACCGAAAGGGAAACCTAGAACAAGTTTCTGTCATGCTTGTTAACTGCTGCTTCACTGCAAGCAAAGACAACCACCTTAACAGGTGACTTAGAGTTTTCTGTTTGTAATACCACAGAAGCGTGGGTTTGAATAATTGGTTTTCCTCTTATTTCTTCCTATTTATCTAAAAGCCTTTCTGACACTCCCAAAGATCTGTCTCCCACACCTCTGCTCATCCTCAGTTAAATCGGAACTACCAAACGCAACAACCTAAAGAAATACCAGTGCTCTTGGGGTATACAGTTTTGTGGATCTGTGTTATCCAAAAGGCACAGCTGGCTACGAAGGCTGGCACTTTGGATAATCAGTGGCTTTAGCTGACCTTTTAAAGCACTATAAAACATATCTTCTCACTCATTCTTCCTCATAACAGAAAGTAGCTGTGTCAGGAAAAAAAAAAGTGTAGCAAGTTCATTGCATCATTTCAGAAATCAAAAAATTTCATGCATAATCAAGTAACCCACGGAACGACCCCTGAATGTTCTTTCCCGGCAGATAAACATTGCAAAAGCAGACTGCATTTACCTTAAGGGAACACGAAGTTCTCTGAGGGTTCAGACTCTCTTGGGCAATAGGTTTGGGATCCTCGCACAACTGGTAAGTGTTATTCTTCTCTATCAGGTTCCTTATTTCAACATCAAGCTCTTTACTTTCACACCTGCTTAGAAAAAAAAATAGCAGTGTTAAACTTTACACCAAAACTTGAAGCACAGAGAAAGTAAATTTGTCAGCTGTCTTCTGAATGTGACAACGCAGACAGCAGAGCCAGCCCTGCACCAAGATCCTGCTACCTTCCATCATGGTACACAGTCAGAGCACACTAAAGCAGTGTCACACAGGCAATCTCCAAGTGCTTTGTGGCAGAAACTTGTTTAAAAATCTTTAAACAAGCAGTCTTTATGAATTTTACTACCTTGTGTCTACAAAAGTCAAATCAGCCCTCCTGGGGATTATATGAAAACTGTCATGTGCCCTCAAACCCACCCATCCGCAGTTTCAAGAATTTTATGTTCAACTTTAACAAAATGCAATCAAAATAGTTAAACTGGGTTTGAACTCAAAAACTAGGTGCTCAGTTCACGAAGTTTTTTTGATGGCACATTTCGATTTCTGTAACACTTCATAATAGCTACCTGACATGCATTTTCAATTTTTTTTTCCTGAAAGTTCCTTTTAAAAAGATTCATAGCTTGTAAAAATTCCTCTGTTGTGAACACTAAAGTGATACTTGTTTGGTGGGAAAATTCTTTTCTTTCAGTATCTCTGCTAAGGACACACAGGACTTAAGTGCACTTAAGGGCTTGCCACAACTTCAGAGAACTAACTAGCAATTCAGACTGATTCACCGGATACACCGTAACAGTGGAATGTGACTTCCAGAGAACGGACCAAGGCATAATTAAAACAAACTCCTAAAAGCCCTAGACCCAACCCAAGTTCTCAAGAAATACTCATGTCTTTTGCAAGCTCAGACCTTCATTTCCTAATCAGCTTAAACCAACTCTAAATATAAGTAATGCATGACCAGAAAGCAAACTGTAAGGCTCAAAGGTATTGCCAACCTGTTATAGCAAGATTATGTCTTGATTTAGACAGAAAATACTAAATTCTTCATTTGAACTACCAGAAAAACTGAAAGCAGTAAGAATTTATCAGTTATATTTTTTGCAGTTTAGACAGGCAATCAGCAGGGATCACACTGCAGGTTCTGAGGATACGCTTGAAAGGCAATTGATAAAATTATCCAACAAACCAACCCATCTATCCTAATCATAAGAGTAAATAAGTGTGGCGAATTTCATGCTGATAACATAAAATGATTCACTTTATTCTCGATATTTACAACACAGAGACTATAATAGAAATGTATTTTCATTAAGTATGAATGCAAAATCTTTTGCAGAGATACTACAATAAAACACCACCAGCAGCAAATAAGGACAAGTAAAACTCAAGAGCTTTACTTTGACTTGCTGCCTAGTAGTTGAACAAGCTGGAATTTCATGGCAGTTTCAGAGCTTCATGGTAGGAACAAGAGATTTGGATGTGTTTTGAGAGCTAGACCTATGGCATAGGAATATAGGACTTTTACACAAAGAATCAAGACCAGGGGTTTTCAGCGCTGGAAGGTCCTGAAGTATTAGAACACATCACATGATTTTTCTTCTCTGCAGAAAGATACTTCTTCATACTAACCTTTTGCTTTTTTTTTCTTAAACCAAACCAATATAGCAGCTACTGTAAGTTCAAAGAAACAGAGTACCCAACTGAAGAGAGCATTGTCTTTTGTTAGACCACTTTAACTGGCCATAACTCCCTTTCAAAGCCATGACGATTAAGAGAAAGACCTTCTCAATGCATATTTAATGCACCTCGCCGTGGTGCAGCAGGCTGCAGCTGCACTGAACGCTCATGGCAGTTTTCAAAGCCTCAGCTGTGCATGAGTGGCAGGTAAGCCCCAGCAGCACGGGTGCCACGTGGCAGCTCATGAAGAAAACTACAGAAGGAAAACAGCAAACCTTGTGAAAGAAATCCAGCCCTTTGCTGTCTCGCTAAATATTGTGAAATCCTGGATAGACCGGTGTGAATGGCACTTTCTCTTTTTAAGCAATTCTGCGCTAAGGTTCCCAGACAATAAACGCTCAGGCAGCAGCATGACCAAGCACTCTGCTTATAGCCTTCATTTTTAATCAGCCACATAATGCAAACTCTGAAGCATAAGTAGCAACACTCCTTTTCTCTCAAATGCACTTCCCTGGAAAACAGCATCTTGAGCTTATTTGGACTCCCATACCTGACCCAGCCTGAGATTGCTTTGTGTAACAGAATTGGATATACGCTGTGCAGAGCAGTTGGTGCTTTTGAGGATGCTCAGAAGAATCGAAAAGCCACAGCACAGCAGCAGTCGCTCATAGTGCAGTTTTAGGAAAAGTGCGTGAAATTCTATTTACATAGTAAGGGAGAAATTATTGCTCCAGCCTCCTTAGGGCCCCTAGAAATATGGCAAAAGGAAGGGAGAGGTTAAGTAAAGCGAGGTGAAACATTACTGAGCAGTATTGAGGGATTTCGGACAGAGCTGCTAAAACCACAGGCCAGCATTTTCAGACTGAGCTTTCAAAACTTCAGTTTTTTATATCTGTGCTTAGGCAACCAACCAAAGGCAGGCTAGTTGCTCTCCTCTTTCCTTGCTCCACATGCCTCCTGTGTGAAATTAGTAGAGCAACCAGCTTACCACTTAGCCAAAAGAAAAAACTCTGGCCTACAAGTGGCTTCTGGTAAAGGGTGTTTTGCTCATTGCCCGGAGTTGCAGTCACACATCCTGCACCAGCTGCAGCAAAGCCAGATAGAGTTTAACTCCTCTACAGCCCCTGCCACCTTCCACCTTCACTACCCCTCTACTGCAAATTACCATCCTCAACTGGCAGCACAACCCACTCACCTGGCTTAGTCAAAGAAGTCAGGGTTTCTTAAACTCTTTTAAGTCAAATAAAGCAGCTTAGACTAAAACAACAGTTCAAAATAAAGGAGCAATGTCTAGGTGCAGTCCTGGGGACAGTAAAAGATGCACAGCAATCTCTGGCAGGAGTGCAGCAGCAAGTATTTAAGCAGGCTGCACTCGTCTCTGCTGCTTTCAGCCACAGTGAGATGAGATGTGTGACCACAGCCTCCTGAGATCAGAGCGTGAATCAAACTGGGAAATACCCCATAAAGATGGTGCGTTGGCTTTAAATATTTATTTTCAGCCAGGAAGTGTTCATTCCTCTGCTCTGCTCCCCACAGTTTGTCTGACACTGTGGCTATAAATGATGTTCACCTCTAGCTGCTCCCACCCTGTGTCTCTGCATTCTCCTTTCTGGGCTTAGGAATACCTGGGCACGAGCAGGAACCAGCAGTGTCTGAGTAAAAGAAAGGGAACCGCAAAAGACTCAAATCCCTACAAGTTGATTGCTGCTCTGTAATGTCCATGTGTTTCAACATCATCACGAAAGTCAGAAAATTACTCCATTGACTGGATTTCTCAGTGCATTTGGTTTTTCCTCGGTTTTTAGACTAAGGTCTTCTGATCAGAAACTATTAGTCTGCTTATCTGTATTTTAATACTAGCCACTTTGATAATTGAAAGGATATATTTATTGTGATGTAAAATGCTAATCATATCTGGTGTCTAGATCCATTTTACAGTCCAGACATTCAGAGTACACAGATGATCTGAGTGCCTGAATATATCTTCAAGATATTGCTTGGTGATTAGGAGCTACGCCAGAACAAGAAAGTTCTTGATGATGACCTGAGATTCCCCTGGTGAGCTCTAGAGGGTACACAGCATTTAGCTTCTGCAGAAAGCAATTTTTTCAAGACTACTTTTGGTTTTGTGAAGTTCACAGGTACGTTTCTGCACCATTCGTACCCTTCTGTTCTATGCTGTTGCCAACATTGTCGAAAATTAGGTATTTCACATGGAAGCAGAACCTACAGATGTAATGAAGGAAGCTGGTCTCCCAGCATAAGTTTTAACCGGTTGCAGGTAAAGGAGAGCACCCAACCTTACTCATAATTTCCATGTCATATCTGAAACATAATAGTCAAAATCCTTCTAGCCATGTCCTCCAAGAATAAGAAATTAGGTCTGTTCTCCCTGGTTTGCAAGTTGCCATATCCACGCCAGATTCTCCTAACTGCCTTTTAGACGGTACATCTTTGCGCTATTTCAATCAACTTGTTGTAATTATTTATAAATGGTTGCATACTTTGTACAGCAATTCAGTTTTTCAGCTGGGAGCCAGAACAAAAACTGTGCCCAGCACATGCTTTGTAAGTGAATGGGATTGAAATTCCTATGCAGATTGATGCCATCCAGCTAAATAAACCATGTTGGTCTGTATGTCCTCACAGGGTTAGTCAATGAAGTTGCACATGCATAGGCACTTATTTTTATTAAATTATGCATGTAACTGAGCCAGAGTAAAACCTATATTTGGCCCAAAATATCCCTAAAGCCAAAATATGATGGCACCAGAAAGGAAGTGTGAGGTGTGGGCACCAGTGGCTTCTAATAGCATCAAGGGCACTCCTTGCAGTCCATCCTTTCCCGGTCAGGAGAAGAAGCAGGAGACAGAACAACTCCCATTAATACATGCTTTCATAATGGAGCAGCAACCAGTTCAGCTCCTGATGGCTTGCCCCATGTTCCTTCGATAAGCCATGTGCTTTGGGCTTGTAGCAGCATAGATTGATGGCCAAGAAATACATGTTTATGAAATAACCGCGTACAAGCCCCATGGTGAGTTGCAGCTCTGCAGCTGGTACTCTTTTGTGAGCTCTTGAGTCTCCCTGGTTTTCACTGGAAACTGGCATTATTACTTACTAACAGCAGTTATGTGGCAACAACGGACATACCTACAACAAGTCCCAAGGCATTTATTGTAAAATATTAATACCGAAGGCATATAACTCTATTTGAAATAATAATTTCAAGGCTGATGTGCTGGGGTCATTCTCCTGTGATTGGTGAAAGCACAAATACACACCATAATTGTGAAAAAAGGTTTTAAGCCAGGATTTATAGCCAGACGCCAACACCGCGGAGTCATATTTTGACGGGAAATGAATTCCAGAGTCTAGAGGTTAAACACATGCTTCGTCCCCTTGGGTGGGCATTTGGGACATAGGATTCTTGCTTGGCTAAGCCTAAGGAGCAAATCCATGGAAAGAAATAAATTTCTGCATTTGAATTATGGAGGATGAACTGGAATTAAAAAACATGGCCAATTTCAAAGCAAACCATTTCAGCTAATATTTCCCCTATTTATGATAACGCACTTCATTTCAGAAAAAGGCCTTTAGAATATGGGAGAGAATGAGACCTCAATTACAGAATATTTAATCTAATTTGTACTAGAAATAGACTTAAAATAGAAATAAAATTAGGCATATAATTCTTTAAAATGACAGTTTATCTGTAGAACTGGCCTATCCTTTTATATTCCATATGATTTTACAGGATTTTTTCTCTCAGTTCAGTTTTTTAGAATTCTTAAGATTTTTTTCATATAAATACATTGGGATTTTCATACTAAAATCTTATCGAGTCAAGACTAAATGACAAAGAATTTCTGGTCCAACAAGCAATGGGGAGAACAAAATTTTGCCAAGAAAACAAAAAGACTTTTGTTACAGAAAAAAACATTTGCAGCCTCATGAGCTCTTATAAGTTTAGTAGATTCTGAGCTGATAGAGAATAGTTACAATGTGGTGCAGTTCCCTAAGGATCAGTGGTGATATTCCAGTACTCAACACCCAAAAAGCAGATCTCCGCTCAGAGTTTAGGCTTGGGGATTTGAGCCAGATCTCTTGAAATTGAGTTCCACTAGCTCTACATTCAACCTCACACGTACCACTATAAAAAACAATTTATTGGGCATAAAGCATACTGCACTGGTACAAACACAAAAAGAACATCTGCCTTTGATGATTATGAGGATATACTTAAAAAGAAAGTTTTTCACGTAAAATGCAACACATTATTTCTAATTATTTCCAATTTAATTTTTTAACTCAAGTGTCACAAAAAAAAAATTCACCCGGTATTTCAAAAGCGTAGCTGGAAAGCCAACCACCAGCAGCAATTGAGATCCACCTAGCAGAACTGCATTGTCTTCAGAGTGAGATGTCCCAGATGTTGTGAAAAAGGTTGCTCGGAAGGTATGTGTGAGATCTGAAGTAATCTCACTCCAGCCCCAAGAAGACAGTTCCATAAGGCAAGGTATATGATAGGGGTTAAAACATGTACGTACGGCAACTATAGCAGAGAAACCGCTTAAACTTTCGCTCAAATCTAATGTAGCCAAAACATCTGCCTATCACCCCATAAACGTCCCTACACTTCTGTTCCCTTTACAACGAAGGAATGGAGCTTTTAAGGCACTTTTAATAGCCAGCAGCTGTTTGGCTGTCAAATGCCACATCTGGAGAAGCTGTGTGCTGTTAATGTGAACAGAAACAATTATTCTTTAATAGTTTTGCTTAATTTTCAGAATTACACAAATCACAGCAACAGAAGAGGTACATGTTCTTAATGGAAACACATCTGGTTTCTCTCAAAATAAGCTAAAAAAAAAAAAAAAGGCCCAGTGATTAATTGAAGCTACACCTAGAATCTGACCCGTCTCAGTAAAGAGAGAAGTAAAGCTACTGATGTACAGGCACTTAGTGTCTCCCAGATTTTGACTATTCCCCTCAACAAATATGCAACATGCAAGAAGATGACAACTAGCTGATTTGCGTTAAATGGCATGTTACTTATCACACAGTGCAGCTCCCCTCTGTGCCTGGAGCTTCCTGTCCTTTGGGACTGAGTTTCAATGCTGCCACCTCAATTCTGTACATACAGCCTGTTCGTCAGGAAAATAACATCATTCCCCTTTCACTTGGATCTTCTGCTTAATTATACTACCAAGACCATCATTGAATTTCTTCCTGATGGACAGCATTTGGGCTGAGTTCAAGCCTCAGGAAAGCCAATTAAATTATTTTCACCAACTTTCAGGGGCTTTAAATGAGCCATGAGCGAGTTACAGATGACTGTCTGGAGAAGCAGTAAATGGAGCACTGTCACCCAGACTCATCATCCAGGACTCATGTAGCTCCATGTGGATCACTAGTGAAAAGGGAATTGAAGTTTTGCCATGAAAATCAATCAAATGGAAAGCTCGGCCAAGCAGAGACACTATTAGTGTGTGCTTTCTGAGCAGATGAATTCCCCCACTGAAATGCACACATGCAGAAAGCTGGTGGGAGATGGCAGGAAAGCGTTGAAAGAACTGAAAACTAAGAGTTAAAAATCAAGAAAGGAGACAAATCTAGAAGTTTTCAAGTGCTTGCTCTTTTCCTATGAAGACCAAAGATCAATAGCTAGAACACCTTGAACCCCCTTTTAGAACACTCTCCTAGCCTCAGTAGGTGCCTTTTTGAAATGGTTCCCCTCCCACAGCCCTTTCTGGACTGGCTGCTTGCCCCACAGATACAGCTTGATGGGCTGCTCACTCCACAGACATAGTTTCAACACCACAAGTCTATTCAGATCTCACATGTACTCATTTCTGTGGAAAGCTGTGATTCTGATGCAATTACATGGTTGACATTTTTAACTTTTATGTTACACCCCTATTCTTTCTTTTCTCAAATCAGGCATCACCACAAACAGAACAAGACCTATGCTCAGCCCATCTTGCCGCCTAGTTCGGCCTTGGCCAGGATGTGGATACATCACCAACACCTTATTGACCTGGGCTCACAGCTGGGCTGCACCCTTGGAAGAAAGCAAGTCCATGATTCATTTGGGTCAGTGTCTCCCACACAGACCTGAGATATTTTCAGTGAACAGCGCAAGCAGAATAAACAGATGAACACCATTTGGAAATGCAGCCAGGAAATTTAACATACAGTAGCTGAGGACAACCAGCTCTGTTAAGTCAAGCCAGCTTCCTGCCTGTGGTAGCTGTTAGGCAGCCAAGCTGAAAGGCAGAGGAAGCTCACTGCATGGCTGTCTGTATCGCAGGTCCAGGGCTTGAACTGCCAGCGACTGGCATACGGCTTCACCAAGGATGCCATTGCCAGACGGGAACCTGGTGCCTCCCTTCATAGAGATAGGCTGGAGTCAAAATACACTGGCAGCAGCTCACAATTTCTTAAATAAATGGTAAATGCTAGTCCGGAAAGGGATTTCAAATCCAGTTATTTTACAACAAAATAACCTGGGAAAAAATGCGAAGAAAAAAAATTGGAAGGAAAGGAAAAAACGGGAAGAAGGAAGGGTAGGGTATTATTCCCTAAGCTTCCCCAAACAACCTACAGTTACCTTAAAACAATCTTTCTTTTTATCTTTCCCTCAAATCTACACACTATACTTAATACTTTTTAAAGCTACCTTTTAATCATTCTCAGATATCTCAAATTTATTCTTTGCTAGAGGTTGTCTTGCTGAATACAGCAGTATTCACTGAAGTACTCAGCACTGTTAATTTTCTTAAAGCTCCTTATTACTCACTGACAGTCTTAGAAAGGTGTTGCCATCACAGCCCCATTAGAGGCTATAACAACAATGTGTCCTCTTTATCTCTATATTCTACAGTACAACTGCCATTATCAGTAGAACTAACATTAGTTCATGAAGAAGCAGGTGCCCAAAGAGGCTGTGAAATCTCAATACTCGGATATATTTGAAACTCACCTAGACAGGTCCTCAGTCACCTGACCTAACTAGCCCTGTTTTCAGCAGGAGGTCAGTCCAGGTGACCTCCAGAGGTCCCTTCTAACCTACACTATTCTCTATCATTTAGCTCTTCTCAGTACAGAAAATTTCCATATTTCATTTATTTAAACAGAACAGATACAGATCTCCGCAAGACAGATTAAAGCAGAAAAAAGAAAGTATTACCCTGAGAAGATAAATTGATTGACATATGCAGGAAACACCCAACTATATATTTCCAATAATGTAATGTAAATTAATTTGAAAAAAATAAAAATAAAGTAAGTTTCTCCATGTAAAATTAAGAGAGTTAATACCTTTCCATCTCAACACACTGATGGGCACACAATTCTAGATGATCCTCTGCATCTTTATTCTTCCTTTTGAGCTGCTCACAGTGAATCTATTAGAAACAGGGAGGGAAAAAAGCAGACTTTAAGGGGAAATAAAAAGATGAACAATCTAGGAAGAAGAATGTACATACACAATTACAACGAGAAGAGATAACCGTGTCTTGCCTGCACTTCTGTCTTCCTCTTCATATACCATAAATGGCTGGCAGGCAAGCAAGCCAGGAACTTACTTCCTCCTTCCCAGCATCATTCTCTCAAGTCCACCACTCTGTCAGGGACAGTTTTGCAAGGGCAGGAGCAGTAACAGTCTCTGGCTGTGGTGGCAAGAACCTACCCAAGGAGCAAAGCTGTCAGCAGTCACAGGAACATTGGAAGTGTTGCAAAAAAAGCTTTTATTATTCATCCTAAAAGAATCAGTTATCTTAAATACTCTAGAGTTCAAGTATGTCCTCATATTGACCAGAAAATTCATACACATCATGGAAGTATCCAGTAAACCTACTCCTCCAAATTTAAGAGAATTTGAGTAATGAGTCTGATCTAGATCACTTGGAGAAGGAAGAAAAGGAGCCCTGTGCGTTATTGTGCGCAAGTACGCTGCTCAAGAACTATACAAGCTCCTAACAAGCTTCCCTCTGGTCACAGCCAGCTACTTTCCAGCACTGCATTTCCAATCAGAAAGGAGAGAAGAAAAAAGTCACCCCTCCCAGAGAAAAGGACATGCATCACACTAACAGTAAGCAGCCCACATTTAGATATTCCCTTTCACTCCAAACAGGGGAAAAAAGCAAGCTTTTTTCATTTTATGATGTACCACTACCCTCTCTATCACAAGTGGGAGAACAGATGGTACAAAGAGTGAGCCAACGCCACCTCACCCAAAGAAGTCATTCTGCTCCTGTGCTGCAGGCTGGTAACAGCCCTGGGTATGTTTCTTCAGGCTATGCGGGACATCTCTAGTTCATCAGAAAAGGAGCCCAGAAGTCTTATTCTTCTCTTTAGATCAAAAGGAGAAACGATAGCATCATAGTTGCTGGAATTGGAAGACTGGCAGGTTTCCTAACACCTATTATAAGGACAACAATGTGACTGACCACTGAAATAAAGTGGGGAGCTATTGAGAGCAAAACCCGCTATTTATAAGCAAGTAAGTTTTCAATTACAAGTGACTCTCTTTATTGGTAACATCAACTTAATGTGAAACCACAGCTGAACATTTTATAGGAACCATGCTGCTTCATCTATGTGCAGAGCAGAAATTTAAAATGAAAGGTTGCCAGAAGAAGATCTGAGGTGTTTGGCATCCCTCCCCCCTCTTAATTCCCATTCCTACAGGCATTTCACACATTTTAAACGCATCTGGTAATCACTAATTACAAGGATCCTATTAAGAAAAAAATGTCAATTCAGTTTCATGTGAAACTTGATTCCAGCTTGTCTGAGTTTTATGAGTGTCTGTTTAATCATAACAAAAACATGTTGAAGTATGGAAAGCTGTATTTGCTTGATTTCAATCGGAGCTGCAGACACTGGGTACTAACGAGAATTAAGCCTTATTTTGGAGTGCCTAAGCTTGGCTTTTAGGTGTCTAACTTAAAAATACAAAATTTGAAAAATGTTGACTTAGAATGTACTGCCACTGAAACAACAACAAAAACCTAAAATGGCTAAATTAAATCTGACCATACTTGTCTGAATTTAAAAAAAACCCACAGAATTCAGATTGCTACACCATCCCTAATTCATCCCACTGGGTTTAGACATTTCAGCAGTCTCAGATGCATTTGCCAAGTTACACAAAGTATTGCAGCCCATCTGCTGAAAAACAGGCCACGTTAAAGGGATATAGGTTAGATGTTACCAAAAAGAACACACCTATGTTGGTAAAATTCAGGCAAGAAACAAAGTTCTGAAAAACTGAAAAGAAAAAAAAGCAGTGAAGAACACAGAAAAAATTATTTATTTATCACTTCCTGGTTCTGCAGTGACAGCATGGTGAGCCAGATTCGGGGGCCCACAGGGAAGGGGTGCTCCACACTCCCTGCTGGGGAGTGCTCTGGAATCGCATCTTGGGCACTCCCGGTTTTCCGTGGCCCTGCTCTGCCAAGCTGGGGAAATGCATGTGAAGTTGCTGCTAAAGCCAACAATTCCTAAATCACTGCGTGGCCCAGGGGCATGCCCAGCCAGCATAGTTCTCCAGAAGTCCTACTGCTAACATCTGCTCGGGTGGGGGTGTCCCCTCCTCTCTGCCTCAACAAGGTCTGTTGTAACATATCTCCTGACTCTTAGTCATATGCAGATTTTGCAGTGTGTCCCTCAGAGCTGGGCATCTTAATTTAATGCATGCCTGTATAAGCCAGCCCAGCTATCAGTAGCCATTTTGTTATCATAGCATGGGAGCACATCCACCATTTTCTGTCCAGTCCAAGATACGGGAAAAAGCAGTACAAAGTTATCTGCAGTGATAGCTGGCATGATCCACCCAGCTGAGCATGGTCAGGCTAGTGCCAGCTGAGCAGCATTGCCACTTGCTTTGATTTGCCTCCACTGTTTCCCAAACTATTGATGCACAAAGGACTGTTGATGCCAAGTAATGGCTTCGCCTTTGATTTCTTACGGGTTTTTTGGTAAAGTGTATCAGTTCTGAAAGGCTTTTTTCATTATTTTTTTTAATCATTTTTTATTCTTAAAAAATTTACTGCAACGAGTCTGACCTGCGTTGGAAGCACAAGTTGTGCTAAATCTAAATCTACTGTTATGAATCTGAACAAAAGACATGAAACTAGGTTGTACCACATGCAAGTGTTTGTTATTAAAACAACCATAAGTTTTAACAACAAATATGGAATGTAATGCTGTAGGTTTTTATTAGATCAGACAAATTGAAGCCAAGATGGATAAAATTCAGCTACTTCAAAGAATTAAGGCTCTGTAGAAAATAGGTAATTATAATAGTCATGCAAAGGATTGCTCAGAATTACATAAGTTTTCTGCTTTCTGTCAAGGCTTTTAAGAACAGGAACACCCTGAAGTAAAACAGGATCAGTTTTGCTCACAGATTTATGTGGTCTTGCAATAATTGAAAATGTTTGGTAAAAAGCATGCAAAATTTCCTCGCCCACCAAATTTATCAATGCTCCAAGCCCTAAGTGCTTCCTAGATATACCTAAATAGGCAAAAAAAGCACTTTTTGGTTGGACTATTAATTTGTACTTAAAAAAATATTTTTTTTTAGAAACTTCTCCAGAACTCATCACACTGGCTTTCCAAAATGTTATCCAAAATGCATTTCACAAACATTTGTATTGGAAATGTTAAATCCTGCACTGCTCTTGCCCCATTCTCTTCTTCTCCAAGTCTAGTTCTAGCTTAAGAGCATCCTATTTTCCCAAACCTTTGCTCATTTTCCCCAAACCTGCTCCGTAATTCACCTGTTCTTCAGTTTCACCAAAGCAGTATTTTATGGGAATGCAATGTGATATGAATGTCAGAAATGAGCCAGAGAAGGGAATGGAGATTTTTGTTTTGTTTTTCCTGCCTAGATCAGCTCAATGATTCAATTTTACAGACCACTACCATAAACGGACATATTGTCACACTGGAGGGAGCAGAAAACAGAGAGTACGCCAAATAAATGGAAGTACATACTAGCAAATTATACATAAGGAATAAACATATTAAAAAGTTACCCTTTCAGTGATAATCCATTTTTGTATCGCAAAAGATCCAGGGCCTGTCACAGCCAGGCCAAGTAAACTTACCTCATTTAAGTATTACCCATATTGCAAAATAGCTCTGAAACAAAGTGGAACATATATAATCATAAATGCTGTTGATAAACAAGCCAGCAAGGTTATGCATTATCTGTGTGTGGCTGTTGTGTAGGAGGAGTGGGAGGGAGAAATGGATTATTACTGTAAATGTGATCAAAATGGAAGAACAACTGAAGAAATAAAAAAGCATTTGATGAAAGACATCCCAACCAACACTCACTAAAACTGATCTGAAACAAGACTAAAGCCTTCAAGATTTTTTTTTTTCTCTGAAAAAGTCAAACATACGACATTTCTGTGATCTCCTCCTACCTAGATATTCCCAGGTTTGCTACTCATAATAGCACTACTGTGCAGTGCAGCCAGCCTTGAACCAGCCATTGCGGTACAGGTCTTTCTTCTTTTGCATCCAATGCTCTTCACCGAAAATGCAGCTTCAGTCATGTAAATGCAGCACAAGAAAAAGCCACAGACGAACACAGCAAGATCTGGCAGTTCTCTCCTCCTCCTATTATTTCCTGATAAAGTGCTGAAACTTCAATATTAGACAGTTTCTAATCAAAATTTAAAATCTAAAGCTTGATTTTTGCCAAAAGCAAAGAGTAGTTAGGTTCCTCATTTCTGTCTTGCCCAATTTGGTTCAGATAAAATGAAACTGGTACCTGTTCTGTGTAATGCAGGAAGATTTAATGTCAAATACTTAAAACTGATCTCACTATTAAGTACAATTCTCCTTGATTAGGGTAATAGTAGATTTAGGACAGCAATCACCCCAAAGAACTTAATTCACAAATGCCCTCCCGCAGAGCTGTGATATCCTCAACTTGAAAAGCAGTCTATTTACATTTCTCGAGATCATCTCAAACTATGCAGCAACTGAAGCAAATTAAAACCCAAAACAACAGAAACCCCTTGAAGTGGACCAGACCGAGGAATGAGCCAATTAAAGACTGAACACACTATTTCTACCCAGAACCGAATGCCTGGCTTTCGACATAGAGCAGACGGGACTCTGGAGAGGTTCTCTACTGTGGGCTCTTTGGCTGTGGTCCAGGAAAGGAGAACGTGCAGTGTAATCTCTGCATTTGCTTTGTTGTACGAGATGTAGCAGGGTCACTTTGCACAGACAGACAGTGCCTGCTGTACAGCTCTTTGGTCCTACAAGTGCTGGTCCTCCACCACTGGGTGTGTGAAAATGTTTCCATTGACACAGACAAACTAGTTTAAGTGGTGAGTACAAAACGCAGTTTCACACTACGTGACCTTGTTAAAAATATCACTTCTTTCTTAAATTAAAACAGAGAGAAAACCAATTTTCAGGTATATTTCCCTCTTTGGAAATCGGTCCATTTGACGATTTCTAACTATCTTTGGATTGAAGATCAAGATAGATCTAGAAGTGAGAAAATTATTCCACAATGAGTGAGAATCCCTTCTTCAAGTAGAAATCAGTGGCACAAATGTTACCAAAAAGCAACCACATTCATGCCCAGGGCTCAGGTGATAGACTTCAGCATTTGAGCTTACAATGTCAGTCACTCCCCACACTGGCATTTGCACAGATGAGTTTAAAGCATATAAGCTAGTTGCAAAGGCTAGAAAACATAAGTTCAGTGCCAAAAAATATCATGACTACACTTCCAACGTGCAAGAGAGTCATATAAGAAGTGACTAGAGGAAGCTGTAAATATTATCAACCATCAAAGCCACACACAGCATACCTCAAAACACCCTCAGTACTTCTCTGGATTCCTGTAGTCACCCTCTCCTATCACCGAGGCCATTAAAAAAATGAAAATACTAACCTCTAATTACTATAAGGTTATGAGTTCAGGAATTGGGAGCTTTTCTGTTTTGGGGAGGTTTACAACATATTAAGAAATTGCCAGAAGACATATGATGACAACCAAAGATGTCACATACAGAAAATACCAACACTTTTCTGTGTTTTGAAAAAACCTCTAATTTTCAAGTTATTTGAGCCCCTCTGATATTTAAATGCAGCCTGTCACTGATTTTCAGATACTGTACATAGACTCCTCATCTTTTATATGTTTAGAAGAGATCTTTTCTTCACTGGAAAATGTTAGGTTCAACTGAAGCCAGTTAGTGTACATAGCTCTGGGGGCAGAGTCAATGATACTTTGAACATACCTATTGTACAAAATTTCTGTGAGAGCAAATCATTGTCAATAAAAATTAGTTCAAAAAATGTATAAAATATGTTGATAAAATACAACCCACAACAATAAATATTTTTGTTTAAAATTCATTTATCAAGCAATCACAGATCTGTCAAATATACAGAAATCTGCCAAGTATACAGATCTTCAGAAAAACACTTGCAAACTATGCATATTTCATGAAATGGCACTGCATGAGACTTTCCAATGGTATTTTCTCATGATTTGTACCCAACTTTAATTAGCACGACAAATTATTTGGAGGTGGGAAAGATAGGAAGGAAGTACTTAGGTATTTGTTAAATGTCAGCTTTAAATTATACAGTTAAAAAACCTGTTCTTTATTATTATTCCCTGCCAAAGACATGAACAGGAAACTTTCGAAGAGATAAAACACAGAAGTGGAAAAGAAAAATGCTGCAAGATAAAAGCAAGATTAATAATTATGATATTCATTGATAGTGCCCAAGATGGTTTTTCAGCACAATTTTTAATGGAGATCCCACTACACTGAAACTGTGATGCTGTGATAGGAAAGAGAAATAATGGAACTTTCTTGTGCGATCCAAGTCAAGAGAAAAAAGATTTGGAATCTATCAACTCCAATGGCATTGGAATCGAGTCTCTAACAGAAAGGAGATCACTCCAAGTACGGGGCCCACATGGCTGGGAAGGAAGCGAGGCTGTGAGAAAAGAATTCAAAATATAGGCAGACCTACCTACAAAAAGTTGTGCAACTACAAGAGCAGAAGTTTAACAGTGAGAAGGTAAGAAGGATCTGATTTAGATGAGCAATGCAGCTCTGTTTTATTTAAATTTCATGCTCTCCAGCCAAGCTTCAAAATCCCAGGAAAAAAAGAAAAAAAAAAAGAGGAAGAAGAGCTCATAGAAAGGTAGGAACAATCTAACAAGCCAGTTGCAAAAAATGCTTGGCATTGCTTGGCTGGCAGGAGCACCAGTCCTAAGCAACTCAGAAATGCATGCTGCTTTCCATATGTTCTAGCGTGCCCGCACTTCTGGAAACATGGTACTTGTGTAACTAGCTGCTGCTAGAAGTTAGAACTTTGTTGGCAGCATATCATGATGTACTAAGGGTCCAGAAGCAAGTCAAGGGAAGATGACCCTTTAAGAAGCACTCTTTCTTTAGGCTTCCAAATGGTTTGCTGTGAGCATTTTGTAATCCTCACAGGTGTACTAACAATTTTTGCTTCATTTTGAGAGTGGGCAGGTAGAACGGTCCGGAGTTCCTACAGCTGCCCTAGAACAACAGCTATGCATGCCCTCTGGCAGCAAACACCACTGGTTCTGAAAACAGAAGGGTTGCTTCTCACAACAACGGATAGAAGTACTGCAGCTTTGCGATATTATGAAAGAAGTAATCAAAACAAGAAAGGAGAAAAAGCACACGCATGTTTTTTTTCTTGTCCCTCTACACAAACCTCATCTCACTAGTCCTCATGGCTCACCTCATTTATACTTATTAATCTGAAACATATCACTTGAAATTTAGAATACTGTGCCTTCACGTATTCCTTATTCAGTGTTGGAATGCATCAAAATTTTTTCTGAGACACAGCATTAATGCCAATTTACAGCAAGAAGGCAAGCAAAATACCACCTAGCCCAGAGTTCTAGCCCACTCTCAGATGCTATGTGGATTATAGAAAATAATTTGTAGAAGATGTGGATAAAGGGCTCGTCTCCTAATGACAGACCCAGCTAAGGGAATCCTGTGCCTGCTCCAGTCAGAATCAGTAGCACAAGGAACATCCTAAACTCTACAGAACAGGTAGAACTTCCAAAGCCCTCAGCAGAAGCGTTATCCAAGGAAGGAATGTGGGTCAAACCCAGTACAGGTGCACTGAATCTTTGTATCACTAGCTTTACCCCAAAATAGCTGACATAGCCTTCATGCTCTATATGACAATAATCCTTCACTATTCCTGTACCTTTCATTGTCCAGCTTTGTGCAAGAAAAGAAAGTTAAAAGAACTCTGCTATAGCTATGCTATATAAAAATGATGAAGAAATTAAAATGTCACTTAGGAAAAATAAAACTTTTATAATATCAGGTTTTAGATTTGAGGTCTCTTTTGTAGATGACAAAGGAAAAGAAGCACATGACTTCATTCTGAGGCTAGGCAGAGACCCACCAATATGAGCTTCAAATTAATGCAGAAGTTACTCACCATATTTAGGGAAGGTGTTTGTCTCCGTGCTGCTAGGTTAGGACCTACTAGTCTCAATAAAGGCACTCTGAATCAAATAAGAACTAAGTGGTTTGGAGGCAAAAATATATATCTATCAAGGTTTAACCTACACCCCAGGCTTAGGGAAACCCCTTTCTTAAAGTCATTCTAACGTTGAGAGCATATTCATATGTCTCAAACAAACACAGCCCACGCAGATCTACTTGAAAGCACTGCTTGTAAGAGACCACAGAGGATTCCCTCTCATTCTTCAGATTACCATGGAACAGTGACACAATGGTACGCCCACGCTCCAGCAAAAGCTGCTCTGTGGGAAAAGCAGCAGTCTAGCACGGTGGAAAAGTTGCATCAACTCAAAAGGTATAGAACACAAATATTAATCTAGAGGTAGAATAATTTACTGTAAGGAGCAGATAAGTCAGGGACCCATTTCTAGGAATGCATTTTAATTAGAATTTATTCTAAAGGTTTCCCTACAGAATCTGCGCTCAGTTCAAGCAGCTACAGTCTCCTCATCGGAAGTGACATTCAGCTCTGCCCCCAGGCAGAAACACTACATTATCATACCTCATTTTCTGAGGAAGAGGGTGTATAGAGGTAGAGACTGCAGAAACGTCTTCCCTTCACCCGGACCAGAAGCGATGCAGCATTTTCAAGAATATACTATTGATTTCAGGCTATAGTCCACTGCACACAGGAGCTGATTAGTCAAGTTTCACAGATGATAAAAATTAACATTGTCACACTGTTACATAGAAGTGAAAGATGCATGATAGGTATGTTCAGAAAAAGGTTCATCTTTAAGTCTGATTCTTGTATCAGTTTCAGTTTTGATGACAACAAAACCTGTGCAGTTTTGCACCAAGGACTAGAACCATTCTGACATTTTTAGGAGACTCCTGTTGTCTTCTGAGTTGGAAATACTAGCAATTTAACTGCCCTGAGAGCATTTTGATCCTCCTAGCAGAAATATCACAGCTGCTCAGTAGAGCAGGGTAGATCTTTTTCTGTCAAACCATTTACACTCTGCTTATCACATGCACACAGACAGTAACCATTTGCAAATTCATGTTCAGTTCACTGCAGTTTTGTTGAAACAAAACTATTCTGGAGGCATTTGCAACTATAGCAGAGGAAACAACAGGCCAGGGTCAGAATGTGGGAGACCAAGATTCAATTCTTTCCCCTGCCTTTCCCTGAAGGGAGTTTAACTGTGTTTGTACCTCCTGGATAAATGTTTTAACTGCTGGAGTTGCAGGGTGATTTCTCCAGTCTGTCGCAATAATAGTCTTCCACTACATGTGAAGTATTTGCTGTTACTTTGTTGGACAAAATGTTAATGACCTTACTTTGATGGCTCAGACATTTACCAACAGACTTCAAATTTACTGTCTGCCTAGTTAAGATAAAAAAACAAAAACAAAAAAAAAAACCAACAGCACCAACATCTTCCACTTCTCAGAACAGTGTCCTATGCACTCAGCTCCACATCAGTCACTTTTTCTTACTCTAGTCTCTAGTTTATATAAGCATTTATAAAAAGCAGGACAGTCTCCACAGGGGAGGTTTGAAAGCAACCCACCAGCAAAAGCTCAGTAGCAAACTGCTAGAGCACTGTCTCGGGAGACAAGTGGCATGTACTCAATGTCAACTCAAAATCCTTCCAAGCAGCAGAAGAAATCAAAGCCAAGAGATACACCTCTGAGGGTAAATGCTTTTTCCACTGAATGACTCAGTAACAAGGGAATTGCATTACTTCTTCCTCAGCAATGCATTCACACAGAGTAGGGTGAATTTAGCCTTCTATGTTTTTGGCTTTCACTGCACTCAAACACAACTTTTGACTTTGGACTGACCAACATGCTTAATTTCTATGGGACTGGAAATAGTCTGGGGAGTTGTTGTCATTTTGTCATCATCTGTCAGCTCGGCAACAATGACGGGGCTAAATTAAAACTTCCCATGTGTACTATTCCTGGGTTTAATATCTGTCACCTGTTCAACTGCACCACTGTGGTTTCTGCCAGGGAGGCCAGGAAAAAAAAATCAGTTTTCTCCTCATCCAGGACCAGGTAAAGCCAGGACTGTCAAGCCTTTAAGCTCAGGTGCTTTATCTGAAAGGCTGCATGCTATCCCATGAGTTAAGAGAAGTGACCAAAGATGCCAATTTATTCTGGGAAGCATTCCCTGAATAAAACACAAAATGCTTACAAACATTTTAACTGGAGTCATTCTGAGCCGCACACGTTTACTGTCGTGCTGGGCTACTTCTAGCACCTCTCAACGTCCATGCCCAAAGCACGCATGGGGAGGGATGCGCTGTTCTGTCCGCTGCAGCAACAGCTGCCTTCTACAGATACTAATAGGGAACAGCATCCTTGCTGCTTCCAGAGAAGAGATAAAAATGTGGGCTCTTCCTTTCCTGTTTACACCAGCTTAACAGCCATTTTGATTCAAACAATTACATTGTTTCGGTTTTTAACTCCTGTAAATGTTAGTGATATGAAAGCAATGACATTTTCATCACAGCAAAGCAGGCACACCAAAGTGTTTTGTGGAGGCAGAGAAAAGTAGTCAATGGAAAAATTGAAGGGGGAACCTTTTCTCTTAATCTCCAGTGGAAAATTGTGGGGGTACAGCAGAAATCACATATGCATCTTTTTACCTGACCTCCCCAGTCCCCCCATTCATAAGAGGAAAACCCCTTTGGCTACACCATACATAACTAAATAATAAAAATTTCATTGCTTCTTATGCATACCCAAGCCACTTATCTAGAGAGAGTCCAGGTTGGGTGGCTGCCATGCAAATTATTTTATTGTCCACTGAAGAACTGTTTGTTTAGGGGCTTTCCATAGGGGAAAAATAAGGAAATGAGTTAGAGAAAATTTAATATAATGCAAAGACAGCAGCTTAAAGTACCGGATCCTAAGTGACTTGTAAAGGGTTTAATTGCCATGCAAGCATTATTCAGGAGAGAAAAGACCACTACGAGGACGAAAGGAGACTGGAAAAAAGCAATTTTGAAAGTTCCTAAAACAGTTTGGGACCCTAGTATTCTGAGGAGGAAGCTGAAGACAGATTTGCTGTCCAGGAATTTTCTGAGACTTAGTTTGCTACTACTCTTAGGGCATTAGGAATTTATTCTGCTGGAGCAAGGCAGCCTGCTGTTCTCAACATGAGTGTTACTCACTGGCTGTCTACAGCTACCCTCCTCTCTTTCTGGTGCATGAAAGAGAACTGCTCCCACGCACTTACATTTTTATCATGCTAAAATACTCTCTTCTGTTTGACTCAGAAATAGGTTGGCCACTATCCTCTTTTTTTATTTATATATTTCTTAAACAGGTGCACATGCCCCAGACCAAGAAGCAGCAGTATGAGACAGTCCCAGCTGCCATGTTTTTGAAGTAAACTAAACAGTTAATGGTGAGGGTACCTCTTATCCACACTTCAGACAGAATTGAAATACATTATTGTGCTAACAGAAGTGACTTTCCCAGGGAGGAAGATACTGCTACCCAGTTCTACCCTAAATTTTAGTGAACCGCTTTGATTTTAGTTTGGGCTTAAACAGTTTTTGCCTGAGACATACTAAAAGTCAAGGTACTTCCCACCCATTTTGTTCCTGCTCCCTGTGTGGCTTACTGCTTGGCCACAAATGAAAGACCACCCAAAATTCTCCCTTCATTATGGAAAAATCGGAAATGCCACAGCTCCTTTATGAGGTTATCAATGGCAATTCAATCAATTCTTTATTATTACTCAAATATATTCTTATGTTATTTCACTGGATTTTCTTGAAGATGTTCATGAAGTTGATACGATAGCACGATAGCAAGTATGAAAACAGGCTTTACAGCAGGCCAGCAGCGGGTTCCAGCAGAACATCACTTCCACCGTATTTGTCAATTCCACAAACTTTAAGCACACAGCTTAGCATCAAGGAAGTTTGACTATAAACCTTTTTTATAGCCTATAAGGCCACCTTGTTCTCCAGCTGATTGCCCACCCATTGTTTTCTACCACTACTTTTTTACTGAAATATTGCAGTGTTTAAATTCTGGTCCAAACTGGAATTAAATCTAGTTTTAGGCAAAGTCTGAATCCTCCATGAAAGTGATTTCTCTTTCTGCATAAGCTTCAGAAAGATTTCTTTTCTATCCATACATAGTTTAACCTGCTTGCCAATTAACAAGAGAGAAAACTCAATTCTGATTTTCAATTCAGAAGTTTCCTACTCTATACGTCAGTGAAATTTTAAAGCAACATCTAGTGGTTTGACAGAAACGTGACCTTTATCTCATGGAGACAGAGGTTTTTTGGATGAAGCAAAGCATTTCCACCCAGATTCAGGGACTGCTGAAAACTGCAAGTTGCAGACACTTCTCTGCCTTTGCTATTTCTTGTCTAAGCTACAACAATAAGACCAGGCACAGAGTCTGGATGACTTGCAAGCCTTATACTACCACAAAATAGTACAGAGAATTTTCTCAACCAGATGATCTACCACAAAATTAAGTTCCTGGTCTCTGATATTCTTCTCAGCAGCAAGGGATTGCAGTGAGTCACTATGGTTACCTGGAACAGTGGATATCTCCACAGAAAGGGGCAAGGATAGACTGCAAGCTTAAGTTCAAGATCACAGAAAGAACAAAGGATTATCACAAACGCCATTGCTGCCCACTCTGAGTGTATTGCACACACTGTCTTTCGAAGTCAAAAAACTTTACAAAAACTAGCCACTCTTCACCACGTTTTCTTGTCGCCCTGTATAGAGTTTGAGCAGAGGTTTCAAGCACAGCAGATGTTTTGGTCACATTAACTAAAAGCACCATTGGAAGTTGATGATCCTAGTAAGGAAACACTAGAATGATGCTGAATAAGGTAACACAATATGAAACAGTATTGTGCGGAAAAGCCACTCCCTTGAACAGTAAGCTTAGCTAGCCTTTGTCAGCTACCACCACTGTTACAGGTTGTAAATTGTCAACTGAGCACAGGAGCTACAAGAATCTGGGTTAAAAACGAAAGAAAAAGAAAGCAAGGCCTCATGTACCCAATGAGAGCTAGTACTGGCCATCAGCACAGGTAGCTGAATAGAGGAAGATGGGTTTGCAGCTGGCCAAGGGCAAACAGGGCAAGTGAAGGCATCTCATAGGAGGTATCCTGGTTGTTGGTGGACAGAAAGAAAGGCATTTTGGAGGAAAGGAAGGTGGTGAGGGGTAACATATCTGCTACATTTCAGATGAGAATTGTACTCTATCTCAGCTTCTCTGGAGGATCTGATGGCTTTTTCACAACCACCAATATTTATCATAACACTGAAGCAGAAGTTCCGCCCCCCCATAAAGTACATGAATCTAATTTTCCCTTTTTGTGAAATCAAGAATAGTATCTGCTTACACTTTGCTATATAGTCATGCAAGACATACAAGTGTGTGGTAAAGCTAATAACCACATTAGAGAGAGTCTCTTGTTGGTAGAAGCCAGATCCAAATATTTCTAGTGCAGCTCTCCCTCACATAAGCAGACACACACCCAGACACACACAAAATCTATAAAGGCAAACATTCCTATATATCGTCCTACAAGAAAACTGCCTTAGAGCTGTTTCCTGTTACCAAAAGAAAGGACTATAAAAATGAAGGAACTCCTGATCTTAGGCTGCTATTTCCACCTCATATGACCTTAATTTTATGGAAACTATACCCTTGTGTTATTCAGATTTTACTCATAAAACAGACAGAGGCAGTATCTAGGCATTGGGGAACAATCAAGAAAAATGTTAAAATTCTTTGAACAGTAAAGAAAAATGTTGTTAAAATGATTAATTTTTATAAATGGTGTAAGGAAAAGCCATTTGCTGCAGTGGAGATAAGGTCTTTTTTTCCCTTTCTTTTCTTTTTCCCCTTAAAAAGAAAAAAAAAGAAAAAAAAAGGGCAAGTGCTTGGAGTGCTAGGATGCTGTAGCAAACAATTTTACTTCCCTTATGTACTTTCCCGGCAATTAGAACCTAGAAAAAAGATTAAGTACTGAAGATTATTTTACAAAGTAGAGATATATATCTACCTATTAATTATAACCTTATTCTAAACTTTTGTAGTACTTCTCTTTCCATCCTACTTTTAAGGAAGCCTTAAAACACAGCAGAGAGCCAGTGAGCCTGGTAACTATCCCATTACTATCTGTAAGTCTTTCAAATATTTGTAAGCATTCAAGTTTAGTTCAACCTAATTTCCTAAAAAAGCATATTCAGCATTTGCAAAGCAAAGATTGATGTTGAAAAGCAATTGAATACATAGGAGAGGATTATTCAGACAAGACATTCTACCACAGGAGAAAAATAGTAACGGTCATAGAAGTGAAAAGAAAATATTTGACTATTAGCAGTTCACAGCTTAATCAAAGTGTCTCCACAGGAACCCACGTGAGTGCCTCCCCACCACACTGCCCTGGTTCACAGTATTTGTGGGGCAGCCCAGCTCCTTCCGTCCTGCTACCCTAAAAGGATGGCAGCTAAGCAAATTAAGCAATTTAGAGCATTGGTATAAGATTCTGAGTCTTCAGCACTTAAATGCCTTTGAAGAGAGGGAAATCCAAAGGCATTTTGGGGGTTGAGGGATGGAGCTGTCTGTGTCCTCCCATTCATCAGCACAGACACTTCTCACGCAGTTAGGAAACAACTGCCTCCTGAGGTCACTGGTTCAGAGCAAGGCCCCTTAAAAGCATTCTTCCTAAGGAAATCCCCTCACCTTCAGTTAAGAGTATTTTTTTAAATGTTCTTTCTCTTAAAGCATTAGTCAAAAGCTATGGGAAATTGTACATCTTTGTGGCTTTTATTAACTTATTTCCTTTACAGCTATATGCTGTAAAACAAGTAGCCAGACTTTTTAAAAGCAAGTGTTACTGTGGAGCCTCCAGCAACCTCATGGTCCTTTTCAATGCTCAATAACCACCATATCTCAATATATAACCACCACCTTCCGTATCTTAATATTGAAGACATTGATACAATTTGCTTTTAAATGGTGCCTTTTGTGGTGGTTTGCATTCCTAGACAGTCTAGAGTACAATTGTAATTGCTGAGTTCTGTTTAAATGACAGATAAAACTAGAAACGGACATAGAAAAAAAAAAATGCCAGGAGGACTTTCAGGGTCCAAAAGCAGCAGAGAACAAGTTGTCTCACCTAGTGCTGAGTGCAGAGGTAGCTGTCACCGGCAGAATGTGAGAGTCTGGATTACAGCCTGTAGAAGCTCTCCGGTAAACTCTGAAAATAAGGAAGGAAATCCAGAGCTGAAAGCGGGAGCAAAATAAGTGTTCAGAAAATATACCTGGAATGTCTGAGTATCTCTACAGGCATCAGAAGGCAGGACCAAAGGCTACTGCAGATTGAAATATCTATCTCCTGTGTGCACACACAGAGATTTGAAATGTGATCAAAACTCCAGCATGACAGAGTTGCAGCAGTTACTCCAGATAAAAGAAAGATACAGACTATGGTTTTAGAAGACTGCAACTTAAAGCAACAGGGGCTAAACCAACAGTAATATAGATAGGAGGATAGTCAGATTTATAATGAAAGAAGGAAATTCAAAGCCAATCTTCCATGGCCAAAAAAATACATTTTTAAAGCAATTCAATTTTGAATCCCAAATGAACATACACACACAAAAAAAGACCAAACCAAACTGTGCTTCTTGCTGAACAAATCTTAATATTTATTACTGGGAACACACAAACTATTATGGTTTGGGGTTGTTTTTTTAGGGTTTTTTTTTGTACAGAACCTCAGAGATACATAAGTGCTGAATAATATTTTCAGTTTGAGATTGGTTTTCATCTCTTAAACTTCTAAGCTGCTTGCTTCTTACTGGAATTGCCATTAATCCCCAATTTAATAAAAAAAACTAGCAACATCGCTTGCTTACCCTACAACTCCCCCAAACCTTTCTCTGTTTTAAACTATAACCTGTGCAATGGAACAGGATTATATTTTAGCAATAATACAATTTTATAGTTGGAATCCCCTTCAGTTTGAAGCAAATAGCAGCAGTGACTCATTACAAGGCATTTAAAAGAGGGGATTTCCTACTGAAGTAAAACATCAATGAACATTACAGAAAACAAAAATCAGCTAAGATGACAGCAAAGAAGGAGACCAAGGTTCCACTAGGGAGGTAATACGATTACAGAATAAAAGTAATGGCTTTTATTTCAGCTAGAAGGGCATGATCAAAACTGGATTTGTTATTCTAAAACCAAAACTAGAAGACATGCTAAAATGTGAGCCTTCGCTCTGAAACCCAGCTGAGTCAATGCAAAGATGCTTTCAGTCAGCAGGGGTTTTGTAGTTTTTGCTTCATCCTAGATTCTGGCAGAGACAGAACTGTCATACATATCACCTACAGTCTTGTATCTGACACAGAACTAGGCTTCAGTTTAACTATTGCACAAGACAATAGAAAAACTTGTTATCAAGCAGCCAGCCATTACCCAATACCTGGGCTCATTCCATGAGTCAGAGCAGAGCAATCTACTGCTTTCAGTAAGTACGAATGTCATTTTTGCAATTACTGTTTCTAGTAAAGATAAACTCCCACACACAGTGAAAGCAGGAGGATGGTTACAAACTACGTGGGATGTTTCGTATGTAGGCTGTACAAATAGGGGACGCCTTCTGCCTTGAATACAAATGCCAGCAACTAGGATTTTCAGTAACTGGGTGACTGGCCAGTGCTTGAGGTTCTCACAGAGCACTGGTGTACCAGTATGTTGGCAGTGGCAACATGTTACTGGGGGGAAGATCAGCAGGCAGAGGATAAAACTGGGAGTTGCTCTACCTCTGAACCACAGCACCACCTCACCAAGTCACACCAGCTGTCTACTTCCGTCCAGGAGGTGTAAGAAAATTGCACAGCTTAATGCTCTTACTGCACTAGGTCCTCCAACAAAAGACATTACTGCTAAGTATAGTTATATTCGGGTATCACCTTTGTACTGAGTTTAGCTATGTAAGTCCTACTTCTTCACTACAGAGAGATGGGAACAGGAGGCAAAAACAGAAAGTCTGTGCCTTCTGCCTCTGCCATCTACCTGTGTTTTAGCACAAAACCAAAACGTTTCATGCTTAACCATAAAATTGAGCAACAATTTAAATACCTCACTTTCAAACACCAGGCATAGAAAGCGAGAGGTAAGCAGGCAGTGCGAATATATGTTAATTAAAAGGAAAGCAATATGATGGGTATCAAACAGCTTCATTTCTCCACAGCAGCTGGTAGGAGAAGTGGCCAACAATTCCACCAACTTGTTTGTGAAATCTTCATGACCATATAGATTAGGTCAGACTCACCCCTTTGTAAAACTGTTATTCTTTCACAGCAGAGTTTGTGGATGGCTTTTTAATTGAACAGGTCCTCTGGATTGACTTCTAGATTCAGGTATTAGAGACCCCTTTTTACTTTTCTCAGTCTCAGACAGCCCAATGCTTGCATCTAGAGAAAAGACATAGAAACAAAGAAAATTATCAATGGAATCAAAGGCATTAATTAAAGGATTAATCACACAACCCCACAGAGGCAAAGAGGCCTGGGATGAATAAGGAGGGGAGGGGGAGAATGCCAGAGGCACAAGGCATGCCAGGGAAGGAAAGGCTGTGTCTGTAGACAAAGCAAAAAAAAAAAAAAAAAAAAAAAAAATCAGTACAGCTTTGCTATGCTGAAAGAGAATCCACAGCATTTTCTTGAAGCCTCAGATTCCTCCTTCTCAGTCAGTAAATCATAGAATAGTTTGGGTTGGAAGTGACCTCTAAAGGTCATCTAGTCCAACCTCCCTGCAGTGAGCAGGGACATCTTCACCTAGATCAGGTTGCTCAGAGCCCCGTCCAACCTGACCTGGAATGTTTCCAGGGATGGGGCATCGGCCACCTCTCTGGGCAACCTGGGCCAGGGTTTCATCGCTCTCATTGTGAAAAATTTCTTCCCTAGATCTAGTTGAACTCTGCCCTCTTTTAGCTTAAAACCATTACCCCTTCTCCTATCACTACAGGCCCTGCTAAAAAGTTTGTCCCCATCTTTCTTTTAAGTCCCCCCTTTAAGTACTGGCAGGCTGCAATAAGGTCTCCCTGGAGGCTTCTCTTCTCCAGGCTCAAGAACCCCAACTCTCTCAGCCTGTCCTCATAGGAGAGGGGTTCCATTCCTCTGATCATTTTTGTGGCCTCCTCTGGACCCTTTCCAACAGGACTGTGTCTTTCCTGTGCTAAGGGCTCCAAAGCTGGACGCAGGACTCCAGGTGGGGTCTCACCAGGGAAGAGGGGCAGAATCACTCCCCTCGACCTGCTGGCCACACTTCTTTGGATGCAGCCCAGGAGACAGTTCGCCTTCTGGCCTTTGGGCACACATTGCCGGCTCACGTCCAGCTTTTCATCCACCAGTACCCCATGGCCTTTCTCAGCAGGTCTGCTCTCAATCCCTTCACCTCCCAGCCTGTATTGATACTGGGGGTTGCCCTGACCTAGGTGGAGAACCCTGCACTAGGCCTTCTTGAACCTCATGAGGTTCACACAGGCCCATTCCTCAAGCTTGTCCAGGTCCCTCTGGATGGCATCCCGTCCCTCAAGTGTGCCAACTGCACCTCGGCTTGGTGTCATCTGCAAACTTGCTGAGGGTGCACTTGATCCCACTATGTCATTGATGAAGATATTAAAAAATACTGGTCCCAATACAGACCCCTGAGGAACTCCGCTCATCACCAATCTCCATCTGGACATTGAGCCATTGACCACTATCCTATGGATGCGACCATCCAACCAATTCCTCATTCACCCAGCAGTCCATCCATCAAATCCATCCCTCCCCAATTTAGAGAGAGAGATGTTGTGGGGGACTCTGTCAAAAGCCTTACAGAAGTCCCGATAGAAGACATCAGTAGCTCTACCCTTGTCCACTGATGTAGTCACTCCATCACGGAAGGCCACTAGGTTGGTCAGGCAGGACTTGCCCTTGGTGAAGCCATGCTGGCTGTCTCAAATCACCTCCCTATCCTCCATGTGCCTTGGCATAGCTTCTAGGAGGATCTGTTCCATGATCTTCCCAGGCAGAGAGGTGAGGCTGTCAGATCGGTAGTTACCAGGATCCTCCTTGCTACCTTTTTTTACAATGGGCGCAATGTTACCCTTTTTTACAGTCACCAGGGACTTCATCTGCTTGCCATGACTTTTCAAATATCATGGACAGTGACTTGGCAACTACATCAGCCTATTCCCTCAGGACTCTGGGATGCATCTCGTCCGGTCCCATAGACTTATGTAAGTTCAGGTTCCTCACATGGTTACCAACCTTATCTTTCCTTACAGTGGGAGAGACTTTGCTCCTCCAGTCCTCGTCTTGCAGTTCATCCACTGGAGAGGTGTGGGAAGACAGATTGCCAGTGAAGACTGGGGCAAAAAAGTTGTTTGGTACCTCAGCCTTCTCCTCATCCATTGTTACCAGTTTGCCAGTCTTGCTCATCAAAGGGGGTACGCTTTCTTTGACCTCCCTTTTCTGGCTAACATATCTATAGAAGCCCTTCTTATTATTCTTTGCATCCCTTGCCAAGTTCAGTTATAGCCATGCCTTAGCCTTCCTAACTCTACACAACTGGGCAGTGTCCCTGTACTCTTCCCAGGATACCTGTCCCTGCTTCCACTGCCTGTGCATTCCCTTCTTCCCCTTCTGTGACCAGCAGGTCTCAACTCATCCATGCCAGTCTCCTGTCATCCTTTCCCGATTTCTTACACCTGGGGATTGAGAGCTCTTGCACTCTAAATGACCAAGCTAAATTTACATTCATCATACACAGGCAGATAAAACATTCTGCTGGGCAAGAAACAAACAGTAAATCTTTTTCAAATCTCTTTTCAGTTGTCTTTTCCAATCTCTCTTCAAGCAAATTATCTTGCTACATCTCCCCCACTATCGTCTTCTCACCTGTAGGCCCAGCAATAAAGCTGGTTGAAAATTTTCTAAGAACTTGTCTACTTGAAAATGATAATACATTAAAACCACAACTCTTCTGCAAAACATACTAATTACAATAGAAGCTTTATTGGGTGCAGAATTAGTTTTCTAGTGAAAATTAAAAGGGGACAAATACTGGGTCAGAGGGAAGAAGTAGGACATATAACCACTGGACTCAGATCAATCAATATGCATATGCTTCGGGCACTCTAGCTCAGACAACAGCTATCCTTTCCTCAGATACGTCAGGAATAAACAATTGCCTAGCTATTAAGCAACATCCACATCAAAAGCTAGCTAAAGGCCAGACAAGCCCTGACACACTCTGTTGTCATGCCAGTACAACACCTATAGCCTTTTTTAGCCTGGGTTTTACTACCAACAGCAAAAGTCCTATTTACCAGGCTACCGTCTCTATCCGAACTGCCTCTGTAGCAGCAGCAAAATGGTTCTTACAAGGCAACATACCCAGCACACTCCTGGAGTATGCCAACCTGTGAAGTCTGTTGGAAGGCCCAAGAACAATACAATGTCAGACAATTCAAGAGAGGAGCAAGTCACTAGATGCCTGTACAGACATTGTCACTGCACAATGAATTGTGCAGTCCTGACTAGTGCCTGAGGAAACCCAAATCCACTCTGAACCGTAGGAGTAAATATGAACTTTTTGATATAAGTACTATTATATGTTGAGGAAAATGGAGAAATCATTTTGATGATGTTTAAGGATTTCTTGAGAAGGTAGCATCAGACTTTAAACTGAACCGGTTAAAAAATATAAAAGCAAATATTTCAGCTTTGTTTTCATCCAAAGGCAAATTTGTATGGCTGTCTCTTTCCAGCATTCTAATTAAAAAGGTATAAAATGAGACTTTATGCTGGAGTTAGAGCATAAATTATTCCAAGAGAAAACAGTAGAGAATATGAACAACAATGAAATCAGTCAAGATTAGGACAAGTAGTCTAATAGTTTTTGCTTGTAATGTATAAAAAATGGAATTTCTATAGCAATGAAAAACCTAAGAATTGCTAAATTTCTGCTTAGCTGATTTGATTAACTACTTATTCAAATAATTTGCTCTATCAGTTCTGAAATCTCAATTTTAAACCTGAATATTTGGCTCCTAAAGTAGTTAATTCCAGAAACTGCACTGAAGGAAAATCTGAGTCACCATAAAATCTGACAAAAGAAGGGTCATCTTTCAGTTCTCTGCTGCCCTTAGTTGCTAAATAGCATCTTTGATGTTGTGTATTTCATCCTGTCTACTAACTACAAGTTACAAATACAATGCTGAAAAGCTATAGATGGGTGCAGAAGTTTAACCATATAGCATGTGGAGTATTTGGGCAACTTTTTGCCCAACAAGCCCTTCCATTTATTTCTTCCTCAAAAATGAGTTATAGACAATTCTGTGAAACAAGGATCCCACAAGGTGTCAGTAGAGATGCATCAGCCAAAATCCTCCTCAAACACCCTCCCCATCTTTGCTTCCCCTTCCTATAAAGCACGTTACAGACAGCTTTGAAAAACATGAAAAAAAAAGTTAGTGTCTGAGCAGAAGCGTGCTTGTGCAGCGCTGTCCTTTAAGTTGTGGCCTATTAAACAGCCAGGCAATAATTTGAACGGTGAATGAATGAAGTACATACAGATCAATGGGAAATGCAAGTCAACTTTAGGCATCAAATGTTAATGAACTACCTCAAAAAATCTGCAATGTGTTTTACATTTTACATAGTGGGAGTCAGCAGAACTGTGCTAATTCTCCTAATACAGAAAGAGGAATAAAATTGACCATCAGCTCTGCCTCAGTTCCATGCTAATACCAGGAAAGCTGAAAAATGTTTTGTCTCATTTTCTTTTCATCATTCATAGTTTTATACACATCTTTTACCAATCACACCTATCCCTGAAAGCTACATAGATGTTTTGCAAATATCTGTTATCAGGTATGATGGCATGCTAGTAGCCTCATTTACAGTTATCGCTTAAGGTCCTTTGTGTTGAACAGTGTATGAACAAAGTATGAATTCAAAACTACTGTGTTGGATAAAAATATTATTCCCTCCTCCACCGCCCCCCCCATATTTCTCTTTCTTGAAAAAAAAACAAAAACACATCTCACTTGAAATAAAGTTTAACTAACATTAGAAAACCATCTTTGACACAGAGGCCTCAAGTAGAACTTATATTTCAGTGCCTAGTTTTTCCTATTCTCTGAAAAATCAATGATTTACAGCCTTCGTAGATGACATTTACTCACAGATGAACAGTGCAGAGGCATATCCCTGACCTAGCACACACCTGCTCCGGAAAGGCTCAAATACACCAGGTGTAATGACTTACATGCTTACTGCCTGGCAGCCAGTGCACTGTACTTAATTGCTGCAGAAATCAGTCAACCCACCACTCCCACCCCCTGCCTCCGTGCTGCATGTCAGCTTCCAAAGAATGCCCCACATGATGCAAGCGGCCAAGTCCTACATGCCCATACTGTGATCCATACGACTGACCTAGGTTGATTCATTTTTAGCTTTTAGGGACTGTCCCTCATTTCTTTGATAAAATCCCTTAAATGATCACTTCCCCCTTATTTCATTCTTCATGAGAAGCAGGAAGGCTGAGACAATCTATCAAATCTTCACATAGCAATAACAGGCAATGTAACTGCTAATGAACCATGTCCTCACTATACAATCCAGCCTGGACAAAGAAACTCTTAAACAAGAATGAAAATGCATGGCAGGGGGCGGGTGGGGGTGGCCATTTTGTCATCACAAAACTGCACTAAATTGCTCACCTAAAATAACAATTAGGGCTGTGGATTCATGCTCCAGGCTTAAGTCTACTAAAAAATTGTATTCTTTCCTTACAGATCCTGAAATAAAAGATTGTGCCAGGAAAACATCTCAAAGATCATATATGAACAATCAATTTTGCCCTCTAAAGGGACTCATACAGCTTACAGCAATGGTTCAGCAAGCAAGGAAGAGCTTGAAAAAAAGAGCAGAAGGTAAGGTCCTCATGGCATATCTAACTAGATGTTTCTGGGTAGAAACCTTACCACTGTGGCTGCGTAGCGCTGCTGGCCATCCACAAAAGGCTTACAAACATATGACAGAACTGGAAGGTTTACATACTGCCTTTATGCTTAGGACAACAAATGAAAAAAGACTGGGAGGAAAGCCAGAAACAGGATGCTCCCAGAGCTTTCCATGACTATTTTTGCGATTGAAGAAAGTTTCCAGATAGCAGCAAAGAGTTCAGACCAGCTGAGAAAAGACTTCTGAGCACTCTTGCAGAGAGGCTGCTCACTCTCTACAGGCAGTTCCACTCCGAGATATAGCTGTGCTGGCTGACACCACGTCCCACGCATATGAACAAAAGAATAAAAAGAAAAAAAAAAAAAATCTATATTTATGCATAGCCTTTAAAATCGAATCATTTTAAATGCCATCAGAAATGTTACATAGAAAGGACTTCTGCTGCTAACTAAAATAGAAAAAAGAATAAAATTTAAATTTTTTCCACTTAAATTGGGCATATAGCTGTAACTAGCATATATATGGGAAACATGAGGGCTTTGTGTGCCATCTTTCTTACGGGCCACATACTGGCTTTATGGGACAAAAAGTTTAGGGTATATAATATATATGCACACATATCGGTATAATTAGAGACTACTTAATAAAAAGTTTAGCACATATATCATACTGGGTCCATTTACCCAGTATACAGTTAATACAAAGTGTGACTACAGTCTCGGGTGGAGTTAGTGTTTTATGTGATTGATTTGTACATTATAACGATGACAGTTGTAGTAACAGCCCATAATGTGTAAATACAATCCCTAGGAGGCAGTCATTTTACATTTACAATAAGCAACTAAGTTATTCTGCACGGATCAGTAAAAAGACAGACTAGTTAGCATAAGGCTTCATGTATTTTATGCAGAGTTAGTTTCTCAATTGCTCAGGGTTGTCTGTCACACATAAATGAACCAGATACCAACAACTGCAGCACAGCTTCTAGGAACAAAAGCTCCAGGAGCAGTTGTGATCCCTAAAATATATTAAAAACCAGGAAGTAATAAAATAGCTAATGCAAAAGCAGTGGAAGCAAAACAACATTGCCCGAAAACACTGATTGGAACAAGCAACTGCAACAAACTGAAATATCGCTTTCCAAGAACATCTGACCCAAATTTGTATCAAGACAAACTAGTAGGACTAAAGCTTCCTGCTGGCTCTGTTTTGGATTCTCTTTATAGCTGATGAATGAATTAATAGCTTTCTTGATATTTTTCTCTTTGATCTCAAAACTGTCTAAGTTTACTTTGGAGAGGAAAATACCAAATTCTAAGAAAAGTAACATTTCCTTAATATGTTCGGGGGGCGGGGGGGAACAAAAAAACCCAATAGTGTTTGCCTTTTTTTTTATGTGATTATCAACTACTTCCATTCAAAATAGCTGATTAATGTAAACCCAGAAATTTCCTTTGCCTCTTCAGGTTACTTTGCAAACAAGCCATTTCTGCGACTACGGGCTTCTGTTCTCCTGCCCCCTCATCATTAAAGTGGTTTTATTCCATTTCAGACTATAAACATACACCAACAACTTCTTTGAAGAACTTTTATCATTTCATGAGCATGGTGCAAATTATGGCAGACTTCTCACTTTTTCTCATGGTTCGTGTTACCTTGGGTAGCCAGGATTCTTATCCTCCATTTACACTCTTAACAGGTTCAAATAATAATTTGTTCATTTGCCCATTTAGTATTTGTGGAGCTTTAACTTATATCACTGTGGCAAGACTTATATTTCACAGCTGATCTTGACACGCTGTTAAATTTGTTTCCCAACACATGGGTGCTTTTTCCTTTTTTCAACTGTAATAGCAATGTTCTCCCACTCCCTTGAGATTTTAGAGGCTTTTTTTGTACCTAAAATGTTTTAATGAGTATCTGTGGAGACTGTAATAAAAACAGATCACTTTTTGAGTGCTTTTACGTTTGTAAGTTCACCATTTCAGAACTAAGATTTCTCACGATTGCTAATAAATAACTCTTTATCCCCCCTTCCCCCCCCTTCACTTCCTCTTTGGCTTCCCCCCACTATATCACCAGATTTGGGAAGCAGGATGTCTACAGCTATGGGCCGTTTAGTACACTCCAGGGAGTCTGGAAATGAGTTGTCTGAAGGATTTCAGAGAGCCTTCCTCTCTATTGTTTTGTGGTTCTATTCACTAATTTATGTTTCAAGTGCTCAATTCAAAAAACAAGACAGACCTAAGTGTGGTATTTGTTTTGGAAAACTTCTGTTTTCCAAAGCAAAGGGGATGACTTTCAGATGTTTCCCTCAGAAAGGAAAACTTAAAACATCTCAGGTAAGACTGGAAAAAAAAAAATGAAACCCATTTCTATTGGATTGTTTATACCGTTGATCCTTGGTCACTGATCAGCTCTAACTCCTTAGCTCAGGTTTTTGTCCACCCTCTGTTTCAGGCCGTGGCTAAGCCCAAAGGACCTCAAACTGCACCCTCTCTCCTATCGGAGCAGACTCATTCCCTTGCCTGCCAGGGACATCCTCTTTATGCACGGAAAGACATCATCATAAAGTTCCAAGAGTAGATTTAGATGTTTAAGCTGACAAAATCAGAGAAGTGCAGGCTTTCAACTTCAGTATCCTCCAAAATACATCATGGTTATAGTAGCCTTGTTAGCAATATCACAGAAAATATCACAAAAACACCAAAGATTAAAATAAGGAAATTCTTTAAGAGATGCCTTGTTACATGCAGTTCTCACTAGGAACAGAAATAAGGGACCAGGTCTTTATTAGCACTACTGGAGAAAAAGAGCTGTGTACCCAATGTGTTTTGATGCACAAAGGAAAAAAAAAAAAATCCAACACCTCTCTCCACTTCTTCCCAATACTAATTCTAGCGAGAGAGGAGCTCTATCAAACCCTTACCAAATTCTATCATCAGATACATGCTTTCAAAAGCCTGCAGGATAACAATTCTCTTAGGAGCAACATGACTGGAAGAGCAAGCCCAAGACAGCTTTTCATGCGCAGCAACGGTGCCATCTACGGCCTGAGCGGGGCCACAACACAACCGTACGGAGTTCAGTCGGCAGATTTTTCATATGTTTTTTGTCACAAATCTGCTCTTCAAAATTCAAGTCTGGCTGAGGACACAGCTTTAATATAATCTTTAGTAGGATATATTTTATAATTTACCCTTGGAGATGCTATACCTTTTCTAGCTATTTGTTCTCAGACTGCATGGGCTTCAAAACTCTTCAGCTATTACTGGTTTGGTCCATAGTTAAGTCAGGTGCTTAACAGATGTGTCTATGGAAACCATATGTTAGAAGCAAGAAGCAGAAGAACATTACATTTCTGTTGTCACATACACACACACAAGACGCTGCACAGCACATATTTTACAGACTCACAGAAGAAAATTACTGGACCTTTTATAAGCTATGGCTTATAAAAGCTTATAGTTCAGCTGTGATCTGTACAATCAAGACTGACATCCACACTTGTTATCTGAAGCAGGAAAAATCAACACTCTCAGTGCAGCTGGCACATCGCTGAGAAGCCTTACTTCCTAGGCATGAGAAATAGGTAAAGCCAAAGAAACAGAATATGTAAATAGAAAGATGTCAGTAAGTAGCATTAGAAATAGAATGTCAACAGAAACATATAAAGTCAAATTCAGAAATAACAATATATACTACACACAGGCTACCAGGAAGAGAGCATTAAGAAGCACCCTGGAAGCCTGGGCTGATGCAAGTTACATTTTCTTCATGTACTCAGTGGGCCACATTAAAAGGCAGAAAACATCTCTTATTTATGCCAATGATGTCAAGTAGACCCAATCTATTTTACCACAGGGGCCTTAACAACTCTACCAGTGCTGCTGCTGGCTCGGCCCACATCACGCGTTGCTGCCCATCTCTCCATGTTGCCCCATCTCACCACTCTCACTGTCATTACAGCTGCACTCAGGCCTGATGCCAAGTGTCCGCCTGACAGCTGCACACACTCCTCTTAGTGGATCTCCAGCTCCCCTAATACATGCAAATCCTTTGTTAGATAAGTGCAGGTGTCTCCATAATTACAAGTTTTCTTACCATATGCAAGCCAAATGTAACCAGTACAGTGGGCAAGGTCTTCCCAAGGGTGCAGACAGCCTGAAATAAGGACTGGAAATGCAGCTCATACATCTGATAGCCAGCCTTAATGGAATACAAGTTCTAACACACAGGACTGTTTCACTTCATCATCAAAATTCAGTGCCTGGTTATTCTAATCTGTATAAAAGACATAAGGGGGTCACAGGGAACTCAAGGAATTGCTTCATGGAAAGCAATACTAATAGAAAAAGTACAGAGACTACATGAAAAAGTAAAACAAACTGATGAGGCAAGAAAAAGAAAAGGAGCAAGGCAAAAGGCAGAAGTCAAATCTTGACTTCCCACTAAACAAAGCTGACTGTTAGGAAAGAGTGATCTTAAGCAAGAGGTAACTGCAGAGTTCAGTGATTCTATGAAAGCACAAGGCTCCTGGGGATATCAAAAATGCCCTGGCATATCAAAAAGCAGAGTACAGAAAGTAGCCCTCATACAAATTGAGAACTATAATTCAGCCTCTTCACTGAGTGAATCCAACACAGCCCAGTTAGCAGCATTATCACCCTTCACAGCAGAATCTGGACACTAGGGAAAGACATCTAAAATGATGAGTAGGGAATTCATAAGCTTGTTAAAGCTCATTTGCAGAGCAGAACTTTCATAGTACAGCAGAGTTTATTCTGTTCTCGCTTTGATTTCTTATTTATTACCCAATTCTGTGTTATCTACTTGGACATTTTATTACAGGTACACATTTCCATGCAAAGAGACTGCCTCCACCTAGATACGAACTCAGTAGGACACTTATCTTACCACTGTTATAACCCCCTCTTCCACCTCTCTTGAAATAAATCTGCTCCACAGCAGAAAGCATATAAGCTCCAACCTGACCAATAACCTTCCCGGTATTCATACTGCTAGCCTTTTGTCGCACCTCTGTTGAATGCATTACTTCAGACTGTGCTGCAAATAGTAGCCATTCAGGTTTGTTTTATAGTGGAGTTTTTTATTTGTAAACTCTACCTCTTGCTCTAAAATCAGCAGGAATTTTGGTCCCGACTTTGTCTGTGGGCAGGGCTTACTCATCTGGGTATTGGTAAGCAGAGGCCTAAGTTTGAAAATTGTCTTTTTGTAAAAATTTAAAAAACCTTCAGGCCTCTTTCTTACTCTCTCAAACTTGACATCTGAAGCAAACACTTCTTATTTATGATAATCACTGCAATGAGCATTTAAATTATAAGTTCTTGGAGGTATGAACAAAGTAAAAAATACTTTCAATATTCATAATATAAGAGCTTCACTGCAGTATGACCAAGACCAATTGTGCTAGGTGGACTCACAACTTCAGGGAGTCCACCAGGAAGAGTCATAAATGAGTGCAGCCTAAAAAGGTAATTAAGAAGCAAAGTTATATTAAAAAAAAAAATTAAAAAGAAATCTATTGACCTTTTTCTTTTACAAATAGATTTATTTTTCCTAAAAGAGTTGTATTGTAACTATTCACTATAAATAATTACAACACAATATTCACTGTTTGTGAATAGTGAATACTTTTCACAAATTATTACTATTCTAACTTCATTGGCAACTATCTGCTGGAAAAAAGATTGGCTTACACAACATTAAAAAAGAAAAACACCATTCAAACTCTTTTCCCCCTCCAGTGGGATGGATACGTAAGTCAATGCACTTCTGCTTTATTTTTTCAGTCAAGAATTCATTCTTCAGTGCTGCAAAATACAGTTCAATCTTGAAGAATTTTTGCTTGAACAAACTGTTGAAGCAGAAATTTACATTAAAACAGTGCACCTGTGATACTACTGGAAAACTACATCTGATCCTGTAAGAGTTGTATGTACATACATTAGAATATTTATCGAGGTGGCATAAATACAAGTAGCAAGGACACCTGTTTCAGATGAGAAAATGAAATGGATTTACAAATCAGCTAGAAGTGCACTGAAAAAGCCTGAAATCCTTCTCACATATTTCCAAGACATAACAAGAGAATTGTGGACACCTTGCCTTAAATTTTAAATTATTTAATTAAGGCTTTGCTCAGGGTAAGGGGCAAAAGATGGTCTAAATAAGAAATTGAATGTGATTAAAGCTGTAAGTTTAAGATGTCATAAAAATCATCTCAAGTCTGAAAGCCAGAATTTCCAGTTTATAAAGAGGCATGAAAGTACACATTTACACTCACACATTCTGAATTCTGTACAAGTAGAAAGTTAAGCATCCAAAAGTACCTGTATTCTGGCAAACAGAACAAAGAAAGATATAGCTGTCAGGAAAGACTAATATTTATTCCATGGGGCACTGTTAAAGCCTCAGCTGAAACGCTGCACTCAATTTAATCATGGATCTTTGGAAAACATTGGAGTTCAAGGAGAGAAGGACCATGAGAAAGGGAACAGTAGACTTACCTGATGATAGAGACTCCCAAGAAACCTTGCTGTCATTAATTTAGGAAAAATGAGTGCTGCCATTGGAAAGAACAAACAAAAGCTAGAAATCTATAAGCAGATTCCAACCAGAAACTCAAGAAGAGAAATTTTACTATAAGAAAGGAGTGAACTAAAAAAGTCTTTCAATGCAAGCAAAATATAATGTCATTTTAGGATACAGTCCCTTTCATAAACTAACCATATTCCACAAACAGCAACTGAACCCAGTAAGCTAGACTGCTCACATATATTCACAAGCAAATCTCTTAGAAGCACCAAATAAGTGTCAGAAAATGGTGATACAGTATTTTAAATGATTGCTTCATGCTACCTTTGTATTTAACTTTAATTTTCACTGTTACCATAATAAAAAGAAAAATATACATAAATTCACAATAGTAAAAAATCCCAAGATATACCATTTTCAAACTCATGTAATAGTTTCCTAGTAAGAACTGTGCAAAAAACACCACACCCACAAGAACTGCTTGAACAGTGAGAGTACAAACAGCTAGATTTATAGATGTAAAAGAAAGAAAAATCAATCATGAACAGAAGTAGGCAAAGTAAATTTTTAGGAAGCTAACTTGGATTATACCAAAACAAACAAAAGAAAAATATCAAAGAAAGCACAGTAAGGTCACTGTGCAATGGGACCAGAAATGTTATAGGCCGTTGTGTATGTAGCTGCAGGGTTTTATTTTGGACCCGGAGTTTTTACATTCTTATCTGAATCTGGGCACCTTTGCGAATGAAAGTAGACTAAGAATCTTTAAAGAATTAAAGGTTCTGCTAAGTATCTCCAAGCCCCTCCCTCACTCCCAATACACACACATACAGAGTGCTTCTGCTGTCCAGCTACATAGGGCTGCCTCAAAAAACACACAAATATTTGTATACTACTGAGTCTCTAAAGTTGTTTCTTTTGATATGGCTCAAAATACCTTTTTTTAATTTTTTTTTTCAAGTGGGAACATTTCAAGGTGAGGTTTTCCCATATTTAATCAGCAAGTGACATAAACGGATGATGTTTGGGGCAAATGTTTTAAGATTCCCCACCCCACCCCCCCAAAGAATGAGAAATAAGCAGAAGTTTCTGCTTTGAGAAAAAAAAAATTGAAAACGTAAAGAAACAAGAGCTTTTCATAGAAAGCTTTGTATTCCACAGGAGGCATATCTGTCAACAAAATTCAAGTAACATTTTTCAGGCAGCAGATATCTTTCAAGTCTTGGTTTGAGCTTTAAGCACCCTACAGGGCACAGATGCAATTTCTAGAAGTCTGTTTGTATCTCTACTAAATTTCTAGAAGCCTTTTACAAATGTGTGTGTTATGTGCAAATATCCTTAAACCTTCTCAGAAACAGTCCTGGCATGTAGGACAGCACTTTTTCAGTAACAGATGGTATCTCAGCTTGATTTGCAGGGCTGTTATTCTTTATTTCTAGGAATGAAAAGAACCAGGTTTTACTACTTTTAATTGACAGTGTTTTGTTGCACTGATGTGGCTGAAAAATTTGGGGGGTTAAACTCATAATAAAACAGCATGTGACACTGGAGGAGAGCAGACTACTACACTCTTAATTTATTCCTCCAGATGTTCCTACTACAGGGTTACAGATCGGTTGCTGAGTCCAAAGTAAGCATCTATTTCACCATTAGTTCTGCTCAATCTGAGGAAACACACCAAGCTTCACCTACAGTTGCATCAGGTCAAGGAACACTTTAAACACTAATTTACTCCAGTGCATTTTTTTTTTTAATGCAAGCATCATAAAAATTTAAGCATCATTTTTTAAAACAGATATATTCATGCCTCTATAAAATGAAATCTGGATGAGGCAGCTCTAATCACTGCAGCTGCTTACAGACAAGTCAGTAAGACAAAAATGGCTGCTTTTGGCCAGACAGAGCAAAACCCAGAAATTCCAGAACAGGAAACAATACCCATGCAAGCAGCAGTAATCAGAAGCTGATAAAGATAGTATGACATCCTAAGAGCAGCACTGGAGATAGTAATTGAAATCAGAATCTATTACAGGGTCAGAAAAATCTGCATAACATTTGAGCAGGACTTCACATTTTGACAGTTTTTAGGAACTAGAGACACTTGCAATAAATTATTAACTGTATATTAAAAGCATGGATTCCTTCTCATCTCAAATCACCAGAGGTTTTTAAGATAACTTCATAATCCTTCAATTTCACTGGAGCTTCAACAGAGGAAGCTAACAATGGCTTGAGTTTCCAGCAAGACTCCAGGAAGCCAGTTCTGAGGTGTCAAAGCAGGACTTCCAGTATAGACAAAAATAAAAGAAATTGTTATGTGAATGTTTCTGAAGCAACATATAGAATCTAACCTCCTGCTGTGTTTCTGCATTAAATCCCTGTTTCTCAGAAAGATATAAGCTTTAGAACACTGCTGTTAATCAGAATTCGTCTACAACATAAAAGAGAACTTGCTTTGAAAATCTGTAGCTTTGAAAACCTTAAAACCAACACGAGCTGCTAACCAGGATGCAGAGAGAAATTATTCTAATCCTCCTCTATCTGCTGTTTTAGGAAAGCCTCCGCCTGTTCTCAACAGGTAAGTTTCACACAACTGGACTGTGCTCCCAATGCTCTGTCTCCTCACCACAGTGGAGCTCCTGCTCCATTCCACAACTTCCACTTGGATGAGCACCGAAAGGGCAGCTTTTGCTCTTCCCAGCCTTTTGCGCTGGGCATTTAGATGCTGTCCCGTTCCCAACACTGCTCTCTAAAAATAGTTTCTAAACTTTCTGAACTTTTGTAACATTCAGTTATCCATAAGCTACATAAAAATATGGTTTGCCATGACTATCTTCCTATACCATTTAAGTCACCAGCTCCACTAAATCCTTTCACTTACCCCTTTTTTTTCCCTGGGCAGTAATAATTTAGTCCTCATCTTCAATGCTCTTTGCATATTTCTCTCATCTCTCAAGTGTCCCTTCCCCTCTACTGGGTCACTTGTTTTAATAGCTTCTACCATACTCGGTGCCTGTGCAAATAGTATATACAACCGTTACATATTAGCTGATTGTGTAACCAGCATATAGACAGGACTAACCCACTGCCAAGCTGAGAATTTTTATACTTACCCCCTTGATGTAGGGACATCGCATGTCTCTGCTGGCTTGCCAATCATAAGACACATTGAGCAAGGCTGCCTCCCATTATTCCTTGGAACAGGCTGATATTCACTATTTTTTAATTGCTATCTTCTAACTCTCAAAAAAATCTTTCCTCTCGTGCCTCAATTTGAACTTTTCTCATCTCTGAGTTGCCGTTACCATCTTAGAAAAAACAAAAACATTTAATTGTTTTATCACATGGTTTTACGATGCATACTCTCAGCTCAACAACGTTTTCAGCAAAGCTAAGCAAAGGACTTCCATCTATCTGCGCTTCATAACCAAGCCTTGCACAGTTGAACCCTGGACACACCTATTTATGCGTGCTTTTCAACACCCCACCTCTGCTTTGCTCATGTCATCAGCTTTCAAGGATTTGTTCAGTCTTCCCTCCATAATCTCGCTTACATTTAGGGCATGCTCCCTTCTAAATCCTTACCACCACTACCATTCCCTCCAAACAGATCATACCAGAGCAAACTAGCTTCAGCAAGAGACAGATTTTTTTCTTCTTGATAGAGAACCAGTAACTTGCAGATTTAGTTGATCTACAAACATTTTTACATAAACTCAGTGTGCAAAGACTAGGCAGCACTCCCCAAAATGCTAACCATAACCCAAGGTCTGAAACAGCTAACTTGAAGCTTGGCTTTTACTGAGAATTTGGCTGAGGATGTTCTAAGCACACAGTCCCAGGTTGAGACACACCATCTTCTCCGCTACCACCTGTTATCCTTGTTTAGGGAACAATCAAAGTCTACTTGAAAACAGAATGAAACTATGAAACTTCAAATGGACATCTCCTCATATGCACCTAAATGCCCCCCTCACTCAATACCACAAATGTCTTATGAAAACTTTGTCAACACTACAGGGGAACAGCTAGTTCTCTGTTTAGTTGTTCATCATCTACAGATTATATAATGCCCGCAGAGAATTGTGTTAGTCCATAAGAGCATCAAGTCTCCTCAACAAAAGCACAGTTCCCTGTCTATTCAGCACAAAGTGTTACAGCCCAGCACCAATTTCTAAAGCTTAAAACCATACCTAGAAATGAATGCATCTGACATCCTCTGAAATCCTCCCCTCCAAAAGTGATAAAATTCTCGTAGGAAGAAATCTCACTATTTATCCTCCCCCCTTCCTGCCTCTAATAATGGGAATTCTGTAGCAGATGCACTGTTACAGTTACCGAGGGGGTTCACTCCCTTCTACTCACAGTTTTCCTTGTTTATACTCTGATTTCAGTTGAGCAAGAACACACATCTGACACTTTTTCCTGGTCCATTCAAATTTCCAGAGTCTCTGTTCAGTTGAATGTGTCCTTTCAAGCTCCTGTCTTCATCCACATGCCAGTTCCTGGCATTATCTCATCATAAGTTTAAGGCTTAGCTCCTGACAGCTGAGAATAAAATAAGTTCCTCTTTAATTTGATCAAAGAAATAAGTGGTTCGTAACTAAGACATTAGAAAGAAACTTTTTTGAGGAAGCATTTTTCCTCAAAGAACACACATTTTTGAGAAATATTCTCAGTTTAGGGAAATGAGTGTGGTTATCTCTTCTGTTCTCCAGTAAAATCATAAGGCAGAAACTTTTCTGATCAGATTCACCATGCAATTCTGTTACTATAAGATGGAATAAACAGGCAAGCTGAGAGGATAGCAGGGATGTTCTTTCCACATCAGTGCTAGCTGTCACAGATTTGAAGTACTCAGCTACAGCCACACACTCAGAAACACATGATATGAGTCATTGCAAGAGACAGGCTACTACAGGCTACTGACAACTGACATGATTCAATAGAACAATTTGTTTTGTTCGATAAATCAAAGATGAAGCTCTGACAGATTAAGAAAAACCCAAACATGGGCAAAGTCTTAGTTCTGCTTATGTCAATAAAGATTTTTCCACTCCCTGCAGCTAAGACTTCTCACAAGATTACCTGGCTCCGAGAAAACTATGGTGTCAAAAATGCACTAATAATACAGTTACTATTAAGGACAGTACGAGAGCTGTCTTTAGTAGTTTGGTTTATATTTAACCTAACCGTAGCCACATATACCTATACTGAAACATTTACCACTTCTCTCCTACCAAGAGAGTGGAAGTTCTTTTCCCCTCTCTCACCTTATTCTGTAAAGTTCTTTAAATCACATCTCTCAGGATTACAGTAACAGCTGGCACCTGTAACAGGACTGAAATTTAATCCCTAAAAAAGCACATATAAGTTTATACAAATCTTTCAACAGACACTCAAAGAATAAAGTTTATAGCAGACGCTCCCAGTGCAAAACAGTACCAGCAATGCCAAAAGGGATTTTAATTAAAAAATTAATACAATACTACAACACTTACTCATTGACATAACATTTTGAGACAACAGCAGAAACAGGTAAACTGAAACAAAATCATAAAATACTTGGAAGTTTTCGTTAAATACTTGTTAAAATCTGTCATTGACATTAGCAGCACAAATAAATAAAAAGCTCAAAATAAATTGTTTTTCAGTTACGGAATCTGTCAAAACACAGTTCTCGCCATCAGCCAGATGAATTTGATATGAACTGAGGAAAACTGTGATAATAAACCACTCTAATAAATAGCCCCTATTCTCCACGGCAGAAAACTCTTACTAAAAGACCCCTGTCTAGAAAGATGAAAGACAAGCTAAGACAGAAATAGTCTTCAAAGGAAGTCACAGTTGTAATTGCACACAAAAATTGCTGCTGTTGCTTACAGCATTATTCAAAGGTAATGCAAAGGGCCATGTCTGCATGACTGTCTAAAGCAGAACCTGACCTCAACTCATGTTGTTTTCAGACATAGCTCTCCAAAATTGTTATTTTATCTAATATATACATACATTTACATCAATAGGAATGCTCTTAATTCCTGGCTATCAAGACAAGTCAGGAATCTTCACCTATCATTGCATGGGATTATATCATATACAAGATAAATAACATATATGTTAATAAAGAGTATGTCACAAACCGGCATCAGAATGCCTTATCCAATGGAAATTTGTAAACGTTAGAGAAGGATCAGATGACTTCCAATTTATACAAGGATAATTTAGACTAAGTTTTCCTTTACAAGGAAGTGTAAAGTAGAATCTTAAAATTTACTGCCAAGGGAGCACCAAGGTCCCTTAGATGGGGCAAACGATGACAGAAGAGAGAACCAACATTTCACAGGCTATTGAAGGATCCAATCTAACCATAGCTGGAGTTGCAAGTTACATATTTCAAAGTCTCATTTATGGGATCAGATCACAGTGTACCATTATAGATCCCACTTTTCCCCCAGTCCCACACTTGAATGCATCCTTTCACAATTTTTCAGTTTGACCCACTAAGAACAAAAACATTTAGAATTTATATGCATTTCAACCCCGTAATTTACTATGAAGCCTAAAAATAACAGAACACTGGCCTTGTTCTTAGACAGTAATTAATCCACTTTGAAGACAATGGAGAGACAGAAAAATTTGTGCACATCTTCAGAGAAGCGCCTGGTCAAAAGACCATGATATTCAATTGAAAGCCTTCCATAGAGCCCCAAATGGCTCTGGATCTTACATCCCTCCAGAAAACGGCATCATCGTACTTTCAAACTGTAAGTCAAGTACCCAAGCATGACTAAGTTCAACTCAGTGTTTACTCTATAGACCACACCTCCAGCCTCTGCCGACTCTTGTGCAGCACTTTTTCAACTTCTACATTTTTCACCAGAACAATGTAGTTTACAGGGCAGTACACTGGCATTTACATTTGTACCCAAGAATTAACCTGTAAAAACAGCACATTAATTATGCATGCATTGTTAATTTCTAATATGCTTCCTGCTAACAAAATCTGAACAGGCATGCAACGTTTAAATCTTAATCTCTTCGGAGTCAAATTCTGGCTGGCTCTTTCATGTACTACTTTTTCCAAAATAGAATTGCATCTCAGTCTGCATTTTTCCTGAAACCGGATCTGATGCTCCTCTGTCTTCAGAGCTGCAGGGAGCAGATCTTACAACATTCGACACATGTCAGATTTCCAAGTTGTCCAAAAAAAGTGTGCACTCTCTCCATAGTTCTTGTCTTCTGGCATTCAGCTGCATATGGTCCAGCAGTGTGCCAGCGTCCAGACACAGAATAAAAACAGAGCAAGCAATAGTTGTTTGGTTTACCTAAAGCAGAGGGCAAACAAGCCCTAAATTAGCTTCGGAAGAAATTCTTTGGTTTTTGTTCCTCCTGGAAACTACATAGTAATTGTTTTCCAAAGTGTTACTCCTGATCCTGATAAAATATATTACATTTTCTCAACCATTATCCCAATATTATAATAATCCACAAAATATCTTCCCCCTCTTTTCAGCATGCAAAGTAGAAAACTGTTTTAAATGGCTTATTCAAAGTTATCATATGAAGAGAGTGTTGCTCCCATTCTCAAAACCTTTGTGATGCTACTGTCCATTTCCTAATGCAGAATGCACAGTAAGCTCAGAACTGAATAAGGCAAGGTGCCGTTTCAAATTCCTTTTTGAAGCTGGCTGATCACAGAACTTGACTTCAATGTTGCCATCGCTGAATGCCTCCCTCCTGGCTTCGTCTGAGTCAATGGGGTCTCTTTGAGAAATGCTTGCCTTTTGCAGCCTCATAGTAATCCCCGAGTTCCCAAGTTGCCTGGTTGGTGATGAATTTTCTTTGACAATGCAGAAGCAGATGGCAGACAAAAAATTTTTCTTGAAGTTTTCATTCATGAAAGCATACACAATAGGGTTGCAAATAGAATTGAAGAATCCTATAATCTGGACAATTGCAAAGATCATTTTGACTGTCACATCATCATACTCCTTTTCAAAATTACCTGGAAAGGAAAAAGGAAATATGCTTTAAGCAAGGAATGGCACAAATACCTACTACTTAGCCTGTTTACACCCCGTCTGGCCTTAGAAGCTTTTGTTTAAAAATCAACAAAAGACCTTGCTGGAGGTTCTTAATATCAGCAATAGGGTTTCATCAGCAAGGGAAGATCAAGATCTACCACATAGCCCTGCTTTGTGTATATGTAAATAAGGACAGAGTCATTCAAAAGAGGCAATTTTTGAGCCAAAAAACTTGTCCAATGGCCAAGCAACAGAAAGGTTCCAGCCTGCTAAATACAAGCCTTGTTTATTGAAGTTGTTTTTCTGGCTCTAATTTTCATGTCTGTATCAAACGTGTATTAATGCCAATCCCTGTCTTGTCACTGACCACACAGGCCTTCTTTGTGCTGACACAGATCAGGCCATGGACATAAAAATACACCTTCTTGGTCACATCTGTCACTTTTTAACCACTGAGATCACAGAGGACTCTGAATTCCTTGAATTCAAATACTCAGTGACCAAACTCTGTATAAATACTACAAAGGTTTATACGTCAAGTCAAATAAAGTCCTTGCAGCACCTGAAATAATTTCTGAAATTAGTGATGAAAAGGGAGCAAACAATTCAGTCTTATAAGCAACCTTAACATGGGGCAATCCAGACAATCTTAATAGTCACAGCTTCTGCACTTCTGATTCTGCCCAGGCAAAAACATCATTTCCTTCAGCTGACTGGCTGCATGACTACTGATTTAGCTGCTACAACCTTATTTGTGATAGTAGACACAGAAACAGCTGCTGCCTTTGGCATGCAGAGTACAACTACTACTGAAAACTTCCCCTTGTTCCTACACATAACCTGCTGCGTAGTCTCACAGGCTATCTCAGTACCCAGGCAGGAGATGGGAGACGAAAAGTGCAAGAACAGGGCAAATAGCAAAAAGCAAAAATAACAAGCATTGATGGCATTTCCAGGCTAGTATTCAGTTGAGAGCACTGAAAAAAATACAACTGGATTCATTGGGTATTATCACTATGATGCCCAGTATTTATATTTCCAATATACCTACCTCGTTAAAACCAGGGCAAGTGATGGGATAAATATTTCATAAGTTTAACTACCAGCAGTAAGACAACTTAAGTGGATGCAAATAGAAGTCTTCACCCTTAAATTAAAACTAACGATCTCCCTTCTGAAGGGCTTACATTCTAAAAGAGCTGGTAGAGATTTTGGGTTCCCTCCCACCCACCCTACAACAAAGTTCAGTAGGATTTACAGCAAGACACAAATATCTTTTTTTTTTTTTTTTTAAATTCACACAGCAGGGAAAAAGAGATGTGGCTGTCACACAAGTTTGTCTCAGATACAAGGTATCTCCAAACACTACATTAAAGGTCCTTTCCAACCTAAATGATTCTATGATAATAGGGTTTTTGAAATGTATTCGTTTCCCATGAGCACTTCAGATCTGTCAATCACTTGTACTCTTAAGAGTAATTCATCTGTTGTTGACTATGTATCTCTATTACAAGACAGTGATCCAGGATTTATAAGCACAACATTAATCTTTGCTAGCAGAAGGTATTCTATAGCTGAATGCTGCAGCAGCACTAGCTGTTCACCACCTGTAGTTCCATAATCGAAAATAAAAAAAGGAAGGCTTTATTGTATGACAAATGGCAGATACTCACTGTATTCTATCATCATGTGAATTACATGGAAAGGGGCCCAACAGACTGCAAAGAGAAACACCACTGTCACCATCATAACAATTGCTCGCTTCTTCTTCCTGAAATTGCATCAAGACATTCCATACTGAATCACTAAAAATTGACTAGTAGTTAAGTATGTCTCTTCAAGTTAGATCTGTGTGTTCTGATGGTTGCAGATGCAAACAAAACCCTGGAAGAATGCTCAGAAGTACACAACTCCCCTTGAAACAAAAAATGTAGCATCATATATATCTAGTACATCAATTAACATCTTTTAGTTCTCTTTTTTGGGAAAACAACACACTTTGCAGCTGCAGCAACCAATGACATTAACATATCTTGCAAGGTATTTTCACTCTATTCAAGCAGATGCAATTCCAACAGTAAGAGATGGTGGCAGGGCCGGCGGGGGGGAGGGGGCAGGAAGGCAGACCACATGAAATTCCATTAATAGCTCAAAAAACAAGAGTCCCTTCCTAGATCTGGGAGCACTGACCATACCTGCAGCACCTGATTCCACAGAGAATTTGACAGAGTGTAAGTAAAACTAAACCTGCAATGTTCAACCTTTGCTCCTTTGCTGGTAAGTGAAGTGCTAGAATAAGAGCAAGAAGCACACTGCCTGCCTCCACTGTAATATCTCACGAACTCAAGGTATACATGAACTTCTCATCATCCCCAAACTGATAAATAATTCATATAACTACATTTGTAGATCCCAAGAGGGATGTCTCGAGCTAAAGCAGCAGCACTTCACCAGTAGCTGTTACAGGAACTTCTCCCCACTCTGTGAAAATAAACTGAGGAGTAGCTTGAAGATTACATGTCACCTTAATTCCTGCGAGATTGCATCCTCTTTCAGTTCTGACTTACAAGGGTCCACTTCCTTAAGCGCATTGTTACACAAATATTTAAGGAATCATTTATCTTTAAGCTGTTCATTGGTAGTCTCCTTACAGTTGATACTTTCCTCAATGAGCAGAACTGTTGGAGGTTGCTAGCACATCACGCAATAGATCAATTTGCCAAATGAAACAAAAAAACATGAAATAATATTAAGGGTAGCTCATATTTAGTGACAAATAGCAAAGTTTGTAATTATTGATTTTCGTAACTTTTCAGATAGAGCATTTCCAACTGGATAGTCTCATACAAACACATCTGAAAACACTCAAAACTCTTTGGAAGTTGTATAAACTGTACTGAAGTAGTTTTTAAATTAATTCTGATTTTTTCCCATATGCCAATTTAACTCATAATAGGATCATTTCACAGTTCACAGTCTCAGAATTACATAAAGAACTTACCATAGACCATATGGAAATAACGTAGCAGCATTTTCCCTGTCATCTTCTAACTCATGGCCTACATCTTTTAAAAACAAGCATTTCACATTGCATAATATAAGATTTATTGAAAGGGCTTGATTTCCAACGTGTGGCAACACTATTCTTTGAAGAAAACAATCTGTTTAAGTTGCCTTACATTGGGTATCCAAGTGTTAAATAGCTAGCTAGCTTTAAAAATCTGGTTTATGCTTCTAGATATCCCAACGGATAAGGAAAGATAGATTCCCCGCCACTGGTTTTCAAAAAAAAAAAAAGCTTTCTAGAAGTCAAAGTTCCAACTGTATTTTACTTTACAAACCTTGATATTTTAGACATTTCACTCCCATGAATGGTTTGAAGAACTGAAGCATCTCCCACTCGTTTCTTAATCCAGAGTTCATAGCCAATTTTAGTGTACAAAAAAAGCATCAACATCAGTGGAAGAAGGAAGAGTATAACAAGAATAAAGGTCGTATATATCTTCTGATAAATCGGACTGGCCCACTCTTCCAAGCAACATACATATACTTTTTCATATAGAAAGTCATATTTAACCTGTAACAAGTGTAAAGGATATGAGTCACTACAGCGTTTACCCCAAGTACATTCAAATATTCCTTGCTCTTAATACAACAATCAAAATTCAACAGAGACTTTGCAAAGTGACAAAATTCTCCCAAGCATTTTTCCACATCAAGTGTTGGGTTGATCCAAATTGACAAAGAGAGGTCAAGAGATGCTCTGATTTGCATTCTTCCTTAGAACTATTTTTTTTTTAAACGAGGATTTTCAAAGGAGACCTTGGCTATGCATTTTGCAAGTAAAGATGGGTGTATAGAAACCTCATATATTAGTTACTTTAAAAAAAAAAATGTTAACATTCAGACTTAAAAGCAGCAGATTCTGACAAGCCTTTTTTTTTTTTTTGCCCTCCAAAAGTGTACAGTATCTCCTTAAACTATAATAGGAAGCTAGTTATATTTTAAACTAGGCACAGTTCTTCCAAATGTCAGAGAACATCGTGTCATCCTGAAACAGTAATCTAAGCCCTATACTGCTGTGTGCCAGCACACCTATAAATCAAAAGGAAGCCACAGTGGAAATCACAGATGTAATTACAGCTCATTGACACAATTGGGGAGGGTAGACATGACTAGTCCCTGCTGGTAGTCCTTCCAGCGCATGCAAATCTTAATCCTTAGGCTTTCTCATGCTGGCACACAGAACAAAATCTCCACTTCCCTAAGAAATGAGAATGGGATAAGAGTTTTATTTCATTTCATTGCTAAAGGTACAAAGAGATCCAGCAAGGACTGAGTTTAAAATGTAAATTCCCATTTCACCTAACATACCTCAAGCCGTTGCACATGCCACATAGGTGACCCAACAATAAGAGCCAGCAACCAGACGATCCCTGTAAAGAAATACACTTTTTAACACTTTGTACAACAAGCAGCATAAGTTTTGGTACAAACAGCTTAACAGCTTCATCTTTAAAAAGTCAGGCAAAGTAGGCAATTTAAATAAAGAACAAAGTTCTCTATAGAATCCATACATCAGTCAGCATGTTCTGTCTGTCTTTTGCTCTGTCACGCCATCTGCACCAGCTATGCTGAAGATTATTTCTCTATACACACGATTACTGGAGATGCCTAAAATCTTACCAAGCATCGTGAAAGCTCTTTTATTGGTGTACTGCCACTTCATTTGTAGTGGATGCACAATTCCCTGGTGTCTTTCCACAGCAATGCAGGTCATTGTAAGAATCTCAGTTACAATAGCAGTGGATTGAACAAACGGTACCATCTTGCATGCGAAGGCACCTGCAAGAGTCAGAAAGTAAGGTATGCAACTGTTACAGTTAATGAAAAAGCTATTAATACTAGACTTCATCACTAAAGCACTATTGTGCAAAAAGAACAGACTAATGCTCTTAGATTTATTTTAAGAGCTAAACCGCTAAGCCACCTATTTACGCTTTTCATCAAATGCAGCTTTCAATAGTCATTCTTCCATCGTACACACTACACCTGCAAAACCAAGACTTCTAAAGATGTATTCACTTGCTCTGTATCAGTCTGACACTTATTCCTATTTCACTTTTGACTAAGTCTTCCATCATCTGTTTTCCAAGTTACAGTGGTATTTATTACCTTTTTATCTTGGCAGATTACTCTCCAGTTTTATCTTAGTGTTATCTGTTTAAAGTTTACCTTTTCTATTGTTGCAAATACATTCTTTCCACTCATTTAAATACCACTCCATTTGTACACTTGGGCACTTAACACATCATTCTGCCAAGCAATATATACACAGGAGACCTCCAAGAGGCGTAACATAAGAGGAACAATTCAACCTCTTCTTCATCTTTCCATTCTCCAAGTCTCCCTCTTTCCTGATTAACACATTAAAGACACTGCCCAAATTAAATGCAATTTCCTGCCTACATTTTCACAGTTGTATAGATTCCCATTGTATTTATACACAGCTAGCACAGATCACTGCAGCTATAGCTTCCCAAAAGTACATATCCAATTCTTAACATATTAGTCATTCTCCACTACTCATGCTCAAGTCCCAACCATCTTAGAAATGTGTTGTAAATTCTTCTCTCAAAAATCTTATGTTAACATCTTTCCCAACCTACTTCTCATTTACTCATTTTCTGACCCTGAGATAATTTTGGATGTCTGCATTCTCACAGTTACGTCACATTCTTACAGTTCAGTATCAGCTATTCATTTCAGCAACAGCTGGGGTTATTTCCTTTACTTGACCATTAATTATACTTTACCCAGATATAACCCATAAACCCAAGATAGCCAAAGGAGTATCCGATCCAACTGTAAGTCAAGCTTTAAGATGCTACAGACATCTTAAGCAAAAAAAAGCACAGAAAACAGAAAGAAAACAGGAAACTATCAAAACTTAATCCTGTCCTCCACGAAGGGAACAAGGAACAGGGAAACTTCTGTCTGCTAGGCCAGGCTAAAAGCAGCTGTTTCTTACAAGAAGGAACTGGTTTGCTACTGTCTTGTCCATTCTAGCTGCCCAAAATACCACTTTTTCTGTGGCTCTAAAAAGGGACGGGAAAGGCAAGGGGCAAAGGATGGAAGTCAAGTACCTTTCAAGTGCATAATTCAACACCAGCAACGCTGTGAATGTGCATGCAGATCTGGCTTAAAACAGAATAAAAATATACCATGCAGCCCAATTTCAAGCTACTTGAATGAAATCTTAGCATGGTCGGTAGGGACTGCATGGAAGATGATGCACTGGGCTGCATGTCTGTTTCTCACATAGTATGCATTCTTCCAGGGTGTCAGAAAGGGCAAGACAAGACATCTTGATGTCTTGTATCAGTTGCAATTTATACCATAAAATTCCCCCCACTTCTTCCTTGGCTTCAGTAATCACAAAGTAAAACCCTTATGAAACACAGCCAGTATCTTATTAATTCAGCATCTCATCAGTTTCTCACTACATCCAGTACAGTATGTATCACACGTACAAGCACCAGACCCACTCAAGTCAAATTTATAGTCCTTCAACCAGCGCACTGAAACTTCTGTAGTGAGATAACAAAAAGCAAGCTCAAATCATACCTTCTCAAATCATACCTTGCACATGAAAAATGGTGAATATAACCAAAGAAGAGGCTATGGCACACAGTCTCTGGCCACTTCTGAAAATCAGCTTACTGCCATGAGTAAAGCAGAGCTAAAATGATCTTCAGCCAAACCCAAATCCTACTCCTTTGAATCAAAAGGGGAGTTTCCACTATTGGTTTCAACCTTTTCTTCACTGAGTTAGAAGTTACTCCTGATTCAAGCAATATGAACAGAAAAGCAAAATTTGTACATGAAAAGTGTTTAAGTTCCTGTTTCACTAAAGAAATCAGTTCAAATTTGAGTGCTGGAGCTATGGCAAAAAAAAAAACCCTTTCACCATATGCTCTTTCTCATAGTTTGAAAAATCAGAGTTAAATGAAGTTAAGTCCATTTGAACTTTACTCCATTATAGCGGTTTTCCTGTAATGCACTATTCCAGGGTATTCTTAGGAAGCAAAGAAATATCACTGTATTACTCTGCTTAGGTAACAAAATGAGAAAGACTCTCACTGAAGTTATATGAGCCTGGTGGAATTTCCAGCTTGTGCCCAACTATTCAAAGAGTGAATAGAATAGCCGAGTTCATCCGGTAGTAACTCCCAAACTCCCGGATCTTCATTGCCTTTTACTGATATCTTCTCATTTTCTTCCCAATAACTACACTGACAAAGACCACAGACAACCATTATGCCTTTAGCTGAATCCCCAGGAGAAAAGGCTGCAGAAACGCTTTATTTCATCTCTTTGAAGACAAACTCACAAAAAGTGATCACCTAAGCTATATAAAAGTAACTGTTAAAGGTAGGAAGAGTCTGCATTATACCTACAAATTGATCCTACTGAGCTGAATGAGGAGTGACACCAGCAGCTCCAGAAACGTGACATAAAAGGATGCTTTTCATTAGACAGAGTGGGCTGAAATAGAAATACCTGCTCTGAGGCACACAGCACACATTTTGGTTCCTTAATGGACTTGGTGGCCAAAGGCAAAACAGCCACATGCATTTTTATAACCAAGAAATACCATGAAATTTTCAAAAGGACAGTAGCTAAAAGCTACTCAAAGAGCCTCTATATATCAATAGTAAAAAAAAAAAAAGAGACACTAGTGTTCCAATTGCAAAACTTCACCAAGGTTAAGTGACTGTTTAGCAAGGAAATCAACTCTCATGTGCACGAGTGTTTGAAACAGCTATGTTTGGGGGAAAAAAAAATAATTAAATACAGCATTTAGAATGCCATGGCCAAATGAAAAGTCATCAACTTCAATGGAAATCTGACATCATAGCTGAGATCCAGTTCCCCCATCCTTAGTATGTCTGAATGGGATTCAATCCTGAGATACCAGGGGTCATTGTACTTGACAGAATAGGGAATGTTTTCCCACATAAACCCTGTTCTTAGTTTTCAAAACTTTCATTATTTTAATTATAAACACCAGCCATTCCAAACTGCTTAGATAATTACTGAAGACTTTGGAGAAAGTCTTCTAACACTATAAATTACATAGCCTATGTTTTCAAACTACAGACACTGTCAGCTTTTGTACACATGGAAAATGAGAATCATTTATAGTTAAATAAGGTAACTATTTCAGAATGGTGGCAGTTGGGTTGGGGCAGTGTAGAGAAAAAGTGAAAAGACAATCTGAAACTATTATTTCAGCATACTAAAAAGCTCAGAGTGAACACACTGGTTATTCCAGGAATACTCTGAAACAGAACATCTATATGGAGATTAACTCTTCAGTAGATCTTTTCAAAACACCACCTCCAAGCCCACAAGCCCTAAATCACATTCTTTCCTAAAAGAAAGCTTGTTGTTGTTGAATTGGAATTAGATTACTGAAAGGACTTCAGAAGTCCTTTACAGAAGTCCAAGTGTTGATTCTATTGCCCTGTTCCATCAGATACTTCTAGGCTACAGGTTCCCAACATGGCCTCACAGAGTTGTCTCAGTCTGTCTTGACAGGCATTGAGGAGAATTAAGAGCCATAGAATAATGCTGGTTGCAATCAAACTCAGGAGGTCTCTAATCTGACCTCACGGCTCACAGCAGGATCAGCAATCAAGCCAGACACAGCCCAGAAGATTGAGATCTTGAAAATCTCCAAGGCTGAAGACAGCACAGCCTTCCCTGGGTCAGCCTTTTCCTCTGTTCAACTGTCTTCACATGGAAAAGATTTTCCTTATATCCTGTCTGACCTTCTTGTTTCAGTTGAAGCCCTTTGCCTCTTATCTTCCTGCCATGCACTGCTGTGAAAAGCCTGGGTCCATCTTCTCAATAACCTCCTTTATGCACTGCAAAATGCTGCTAGGTTGCCCCCAAACTGTCCTTCTCCAGGCTGAACAAGCTCCATTCCCTCAGCTCTTCCACCCATATAGGGCAGCTGCTCCCATCCCTAACATCTGGGTGGCTCTCTGCTGAATTCATACCAGTTTATCAATATCTTTCTCGTACTGTGGGTCCAAAATTGCACACAGTATTCTGGACACTAAACACAAGCTTGCTTATGAGACTCAATTTAACAGGCGAGGTAGGTCTTACTAGATCTAAGCCTTCCCATAATGATGCATCGCTTCCTCCTTCCCTTAAACTGACTGAATGCTGTAATCACTGAACAAGGGAAGTATGGAAAGGGGGGCCTCAAATCCTGGCTCTCCAACCTCAAGAGAAAGCACTACCATTAGGGCCCCACCTTCAGGATCTCCATCTGAAATGGACCATCTCACAAGAATACTTACAGATTTTCTCAGCCAGGAAAAAAAAAAAAAAACAAACCCACACACAACAAACAACACAATACCTGCAAACTCACATACTCACTACTAGTGAAACAGGTACTGCAGTCTAGTCCCTGATCCAATAATGCATGCACATTTCACTTAATATTTAACCCATTTGTGTAAAGCAAGCTTCACCTGCAGCAAGAAGAAACCAATGCAACCCCATTCTCAAGTACCTGTTAGTTAAAAGTCCCTTCTGGAAAAGTGGAGGAAAAGAGACAGTTTTTACCATTAGCAAGACATGTTAAGTTTTGGGTTAACAAAACCAAACAAATTATGCTATGACATCATAGTTTAGACAGCAAAACTTAAATAAAACTGAGATAGGCAAAAACCAGCTGTGTGAAACACTGCAATACATTAAAAACATGTCGAGCTAGTTTGCACATGTTTGTGTTCAGACTTAACACAGAATAACGTAAGATTTTAAAGGAATATACCAGTTTACACCTTTTTTCTAATCAAGCTGACAAAAAAGTAGCTGTTTGGAACACAGTTTGGAGACAATATTGTTTAACAGCTCATATTATTCAAATATTCTTTCCATTCACTAACATGACTGCTAGATATTTTAGTTATTTGTATCAGGTACCACGTCCTGTGTTTCAGTCAAGATTATTTAAATCTCACTCCTTACAGTGTTTTTGGAGTCCTTAAGCTAATCTGCATTTGGGTAAAGGAAGCATTTGCCAAAGAAAGAAGTCACTTCATTTTAAATGGAGGAAGGGAAGGAATGTGAAGTGTTTCCTGGCTCTATACACACTGAAATAATGCTGAAAAAGCACAGAGGATTTAAGACAAAATTTTTAGAAACCATGTTGAGACAGACCAATCATCGACATAAACCTACAGCTGCTGTCAAGAAAACAACACCCCAAATTTTAATAAGATTAGAAGAGGCAAGTATCCTGTGATATGGAAGAAAGCAACTAGAGACATTTGTCTTTCAAAGGTGAGAAAGAGAATTAAGCAGCAGGGAAGTATGCACTCTTCTTCCAACCTGTGAAGAAAAATGAGGTAAGGACAAGATCTACTTGCTTCAAATAAATCTGACTGATACATCAATTAGAACAGTACAGTCACTGCCTACAGGTAACTGCTGAAAACAATGCTGTCCTCCTGCACTTCAGTTACACTGCAACTTCCAGCCAATAACTTCACCATAGTTAGTAAATGACAACCATAAAATAAATTACATTAGAAAATAGTGATTGATTAAGGTTCCCTAAGGGAAAAAACTTAATACATGCATACATTCTAAATATCCTCTTACTTATGAAAAAGTAGTCTCCTACCTTGTAAAAGACCTATATTTAATTAGATGACATTTTAATCATTAACTGGCAAAATGCAACCCCTTTCTAGAAAACTAGCTATGAAGAGCAGATTCCAAACATTAAAATTTACATAATCCAATGTTTCTTAGCTGCTGATTTAAATCATTAACTACTAAAGCCATCCTAAGTGTTAAGTGCAAGAATTTAAGAGAAGCTCTATCTTTCACTTTTTTCCCCCCAAGCTGACCATCTTGTTCTGTTATTACTAATTGTTTCGCTTAAACCCTACAGCCTTTGAATCATTGAAATCAAACCAAAAATAACTATTTGCCTCTTCTTTCAATGAACAGATGTGTAATAAAAGCAGGCAAAATATACAGCTCCAACAGGATTTGGCAGCTACAGCCCACCTGACACATCCTTGCGCTCCCAGTCCTAGTCACCTACTCTCAGATGATGTCAGTCTACATGGACTACCCTGCTTCCCTATGTACTACTGTCAATTGACCCAAATTAGATTTCTTCTCTCAGGCTTCACAATGATAGATCACGTGGTAAATACAACACACAGGATTAAAAAGTGAGAATAACTTCAAAACAGCAATTCCTCTTCTATTGCCTGCTTGTGTGCATCCCATCCTTCAGCCAACCAGCCACTTTTAGAACAAAAGGCAGTCCCCATGCCCCTAAATCAGAATCAGGACATACTGATAAAAACCCAGGATTAATGCAATCACTGACTTACTCTTGAAAATGTTTAGTTTGATTCATATGAAAAGTCTGCCTAGATCCTCACTTGAGCTGAAGTTTAAAACTCTTGAGCCTGACTCCAAAATTTGTGTGGACACCAGCTACCCGAGGTCTCTAATGAACATCAAATGGGCCAAACTCTAGACAGGTGGAACTTGGGGAAAAAGGGTGCTACTTTCTGCTTCCCGATGCAAAACACACAGCTAGACTTACTCCAGGTCTCTGAGACACCTGGGACATTTTATACTATACTGCACAAAAAAAGTAACACCTATGTAATGCCTCCAAATGCAGAGATAAACACAGCTCCAGTACACTAAGCATTCTGAGATGATCCCAGCACCAAAGCCTTCTTGTGCTAAAACCAGGCACTGGGAAAACTTTAGTCTATTTCTCAGACTCTGGTTCACTTTTTTCTTTTGGCTGTGGCTATGCTGAATCTTTCAGAACAGAATTTTGCTTCCACTCTTTTGCAAACTATGAAGACGTTTTAAACATTTAATATGTCTAAATCAGAAAGAATCTGATTAATATTTTTCAAAGACTTTCTAAAGGCTGTTTAAAAACACTTTTTTTCTTGGAAAGACTTGCTGTAAAAGTATCTCCTTTTTTGCCTGCTCATTTTCCACTACATCCCCCCAGTACAAAAATGTGTGACTTTTTTGAATATTTTAAATAATAATACTTTACCTACTGTCTTAAATATGTATCAAAATGTTTAACTTTCTACAGGGTAAGGCTTTCAGCAAACACTTCCAATAGATTGTTAGTGAAGACAGCACTGCAGCATTTAATACTGATCATTTCCAATTGGGAAAGAAAATAATTTGCAGAGGAATGCTGGGAATGAAAATAACTAATTGCTTCTCTTTTTCAAGAAGCTAAGAGGTTCCTGAAAGTATTCCTTACACACTGTTAAAAACTGCATAGATTATTCAAGCAATTATTAGTTTTCCCCAATGATAAGACAATCAGAAGCCTGCAAATATATAAATGGTATGCCCTTAAACAGTTTTTCATGCCTTCATTACCAGATGTTGCGCCTGTAACTACGATTAGCCATTTCATGACCCATCTAAAAGACCAGTTTTCCTTTTATTAGGCTAACAAAGGGAAAATCCTGAAACCATTCTCTGATAAAAGTTAAATTTCCTTCCTCTTGTTAAAGTGTTGTTGACCAAGCCCTTGCACTAAAATCTCTATCACAGCTTGTAAATCAGTCCTCTCCAGCTCACTTGATATAAGCAAAGTAAGTTTTCTTACATTTTGTAACTTAAGGGCAGAAAACAAGTCAGTCATCATCATACAGACAGTATCCTTAAGGGTCCTTCATACTTCGGCAATGCATTGTTTTATATCTATTCTTGGGTATAAAGGCATTTTGCATCCTTAGTAGTTTACCATACACAATGCACAGGTCTCTCACATGTTACCTATAAAGGATAAAGAACATTACATACACATCTGCCCAGAAAAAGGCATGAGTGGGGCACTTGATAGTAGACCTGTGGTAGTTCAAGTCTGTTTATGTTCAACTACAGCAGCTGAGATTAAATGACATGGCATGAGCCCAAGCAATTAGACCATGCACCTAGAACAGCCTACACTTTATTTACTGATGCAAGATGGAGTCCACACCATTCCCTCTACCCTGCAATTCGCAAGTGTGGACCACACAACGTGGGCTAGCTGACCAAGGTATTCCACACTGCCCACCCTCCTTCCCCCTTCCCTGCAAGGCTCACATGCAGCTTCTCTGCCGGTGGGTTTACAAAACCACTGAAATGGGCACCACAGTCTCAGGCAAACTTGGACCAGCACCTTATTTCAAAATGCAGCAACCTGTGAGTAAAACCAAACACAAGCCTGCAAAGATGTGGGATAACTGTGCAGCAAAGCACTGCTACTAGAACACAAAACTACTGCAGTAAACTACTGTCTGCAATTGTGATACAAATAGTACAGGTGGGGGTTTTTTTGGCAGGGATACAAGATCCGGATCTCTTCTCAAGAGGTAAGACTCACTAGCAGGGAGCAGAACAGGACATGGCAAACACATTCTTGATTCACTCGATGCAAGGCAGAGAATGCCAGGTATTTCTACCAAGAAAAAAGACATAACCACCTCACATGAAACACTAACCAATCTATCTGCATCCTAAAACTTGCTTTATTTCTTTGCCCAACTAACACAACAGCAAATATTTCACATTAGCCACTGTGTTTAACATTTTCACTCATTAATGATACGCACAACTTGCAATAAAAAAAGCCCTATGCTGAATGAGTAGAATAAGTTTCCTTTTGTCAGTGTTGTTTTGCTGCTTTTAAACAAAACACCCTGTCAATATATTTTTTTTTATATATCTATAAAAAAATAAGTCTATTTTCTCCTTTACTGAGGCATTCACTGTATAACCCTTTCTCAAATCACCGTTGTACAGAATTTTACTCCTGCCTCTACTCATAAGCAAATACCCCAAAATACACAATAGCAGGGCATGGAGGATGAAGAATAAGGCAAGATTTCACCAACACAGACAGAACTATAAAATCACCCTACTCCCTCTTAATGGAAGCTGATCAATCTCAAGACATAACTTCTCACACTGCAGGAGGCAAATGAAGAGTGCTCTTGTGTCCCTGACCTGATTTACAGAAAGTCTAGACAACTTAAATCGGAAAGTTAAGAAAAAAAAAAGCTTAAAAACAGGATATTCAAATTGCTTTACTGTCTAGTATTAACCCTAACACCATGTCAGCAGTTTGAGAGTATTTGGAAACTCTTCAGTATCAAAGAACGTTCCAGAAGCGAGTAAGAATGAAGAAGTTTCTAATGTCTCACTGAAGACCTTAGAGGTATCCCAGAATATCAGACACAAAAGGCCCAGTGATTTCCATTGCCAAGATTTAGTTTTAATCCCTCAGAAAGGAATGTTTATCCACTCTCGTACAGGAAAGTTGCAAGTAAGGTAACACACTGCTTGACACAAGACGTTTGGGAAAGAACAGAAAGGACCCTAAACACTCAACCGAGTAGGAGATGCCACTTGGTTTTCAACTAAGCCTTTAGAGAGGAAACTGCCATGTCAAGGAGCACGAGGTATGACAGTAATGTACAGAAGACCTACCCCTCTCCTGAGTGGCAGCTGGAGGACAGACAAGATATGCGAGGGCATCTCAAATGCCGCTGAGTGTTCAGTAGTGCCTCAGAGAACTCACTACTCGCCAAATGACAGGAAAAGCCACCCTCTGACACCTGTCTTGAGACTACATATTCTAACTGTTAAGATGCAAAATTCACAAGGAAGATATAGCATAGTGCTAGGTCTACCGTAACTTCATGTTTTGCCCTTATCTTTTACCAGGTCTATTATATTACACAACATTAAAAGTAATTCTCTAGTTGCTCCAAGCAGTACTGTAAAGATAATGCTGTTACTCAGCTAACATCAGAAAAGCAAGCAACTGTCATAATATTTGGCCCAGAATCAAAAGCCCAAATTTATCTTTTAACAGTGCTGCCATCAGTATGGCAATGAGACCACTACTGCTGCCTCCTGCCTATGATCATGAAAGTAAATCCTCAACTGCTTCAGTTCGCACTGAGACTACCTTTGCTGTACGCATCAATTTACCCCTTACTCAAGTTCCCATTTTATCTTCCTCTTACCAATAAATACCATCCCAGTGATCATTTATGCCAAAGCCACAATTTTCATTTTCTTGCACAGTATCTTCTACATTACTGAGAGATCAGCTTGCAGGATTTTTATTAAATGTTCCCCTAGAAATTACAGCTGTTTTAGCTGCAAAGTATAAATTCAGAAATCAAATCATATATTGTCACTATTACAGCCTCACACAGCTATACAGACTCTCAAGAGATCAGAGACTCAAAAGGGAGACGGATTCACCCATTTCTGGTTAATATGGTGCTGCTCCCAGTTGCTGCCTATGTAGACCTAGCAGGTCTGTGTTAATGCTGCATAATCAGGCAAAGTGAGGCATATATTCAGATTCTTGAAATTGCAGTTGCTAAATTGCAGGTGAAGTTGACATGTATTAATGAACATACTGTGGAAAAAGTCATGCCAATGCTTTAATTTTTTCCCACCTCTGTCAGAAGTTCTGATAAGTATAATGCAGTCAATCTGAGAAATCTTCAGTTTCTAAAGAATTCTGACAAACACTACCTATTAGAGGAGCCACTTTACCATCCACAATTTGAATTACTTTACATGACCAGCTATGAACACTCTCCCTGGACACACCTGCAACTCTTTGGGGTGAAAGTGTTTTACCCTTCACTTCAGAAGGGCCAAAAAGGTAGCTAGTCCTTTCTGATAGCATCCCATAATGTCTTAAAAGAGAACAGCTACTCTGAAACTATGACTATTCTTATGGTTTTATGTTCTGCCTCTATAGTCTAGAGTGTCCGCCATTTTCCCCTCACCTCTCCCATTCTGCTGTGGGTTTCTGGAGGAGAAAAGAAGAAAAAGAAACACACACATGCAAGCAGCAAATAAAGAACCAGTTCCAAATTGAAGACAAGTGCAAAACATGCACATCTCTGTTCACATCAGCTAGTACAGATGCTTTAGTAATACAAGTGCAAATAAATCAAGATACAAAGTGACTACATGCTCAGAAACCCAAAGATATTTCTAGCATCAAGTGTCTCAGGATGCACCACTTTCTCCAGCAGGGATGTATTACATAGTCAAATCACCTTTTTCTTAACAGAGTTGGAGCTTGCACTACTCAGAGATGTAGCATTAAGGTGGATGAGAATAAGGTGTTGCAGACCACAAAATGAAAGGGAAAAGAAAAATTAAACCAGTAAAGTTAGCAAGGAAAAGAATCCTCTCAGACTGGCAGACTCTGATTTGCAGTATAACTGTAATCACCATTCATGCTTCACAGTGTAAGCTTCAGGAATCAGATACCCTTAGCATACCACCAGTTTACATATCATTTGTTTTCCTGAATTATACTTCACACCCTACATCCGCAACAGTGAAGGGTAACACCTATCAATTATGTTACTTACTATGTCCTCCCAATACAGTTAAATATAATTATCTTACCAGAACCATAAAGGCTGCTGTCAAAACCAATGGGACCTATGGATCCACTTGTACTAAAGGTGCTCTAGCACAGCAGAGGGTAGACAAAAAGTACAGTAAAATCCCAGTATAAAGTATCTACCTACTGAATATCTAGATATTTTTTGCAACTATGCTATAGCTTTTATGCTCACTACTTCTAGATTTTTGTCAAGCATCCTCAGCAATGGAAGGGAAATGGAAACATACATACTTTCCCCATACTGTTCTATGTGTCATATTTGCTGTAATTCATCTCAGGTGAAGGCTTCATCCCACCCAACTTTTAGCTCATTCTGGTCAGATGTGTGGTCGAGCTGACAGATCAGGGTCTTCCTTGTGAGTGAGAAGAATCACACCTCTTATCTTCAGAGAAAGCTACTCAATTCAGCCCTCTACCCCTTACGTGAGTTCTCTTGATGCCACCAGTAACTTTCTGCTGTATTCTTCTTTGGGGAAGGAGCACGGGAAATACAATAGTCAAAAGGAAGTCACAGCAGTATAGCTATCAACTTATTCCATTATTTTTATTTACACATCCTTCTTAGTTTTGGGGTTCAACATCTATACAGCCTTAAAACAGTGGTTACCTCCCCAAAGACAGCTAGTAAGAAAATGAAACTGTTGTCCTTACTATTAGTAGCCCCTGGATTTTTGTATTTGTCACTTCTCCCCGAAAGTTCCTGTTCCTCAGACAAAAATAAAGCCCATTTCTCACTGGCTTAGGTATCCATGTGCTTTTCAAGTCTCCTCTGACCTGTGAACTCCCATCCTGCACTCTACTCCGTGGGATGTACTCAATTGAATCTCCATGTTCTGAAGGTAACCTTCACTGTCTCCCAACAAGAGAAGCACAGGAAGCCTTGGAAATTGAAACACAACTGTCACTTTATTAATATCTTTTCTGTTCATATTGAAATATTCTCAAAAGTATTTAAATTTGTGGTTGTACAAAATGTTGTCTGCTACTTACTGCAAAACCATCCCTTTCATTTTTCCACTTATAATTGTCAACTACTGTTTTAAGACCAATAAAAGGAAGATAAATACCCTTTGCAGTGTTACTTCACCTTTGTCTTTTTGTTACTTGACTACTTTGGAACTGGGATGCATAAAAAAGAAAAAAAATTGTAATTTCTTCTAGGCACCAGGGAGGCCTTGCCCAAAGGTCCTTCACACCTAACACGAATACAACGTATTTCCCAAGATATAAACATATCTTGAAAATAATGCATCATTTCAACATAAATTCTGCACATTCTCTCACTCCCAATTTCTCCAAGGACGCATTCTTTTTCCTCACAAAAGGTTAAGGAGGTCTGACTCTGAGTTGACTGCTGTCAGAGGAACTTATACTGAATAAAGACTGATATTTCACTTACCAGACAGATTTTATTACTGAGAGAGGGGAAAAAAAGAGAAAGTGCCACAAGACTACCTCATCAGCACCACACAACGTATAGTTTCTCACAAGAGCATACAGCAACTTTTAACACACAGAGGCATGAAAGAGGCACTGGGTTTAACACAACCTGAAGAAGTGAGGTAGCCATTGTTTAACTCTGCGGAAAAGCAGCTGACGGCAGGCTGAGGTTACTGAACGACACACCTGGACATAGCGTCCCAGTCCTGCGAGAAAAAGACTACGAACGCCTGAAGCGGCTTCAGGGAAAGCAAACGTTTCAAGTTTTCACCGTCCAGTTTAAGCCCTGTACGAGAGCTGCGCGGAAATAACGCTGCCCTCGGGGCGGACAGCAGCTCCGTCTCCTTCTCAGCGGAGGACCGGCCCCAACGGCCGAGGCTGCCCAGGGCTCACCGCGGGGACAACCCACACCCCTCGCGGTCCCTCACAGAAGGCGGGAGTGAGAGGGGGGAGGAGGGTCCCCTCACAGGAGGCCGGGGGGGGGGCGGGGGAGAAGGGTCCCCTCACAGGAGGCCGGGGGGGGGCGGGGGAGAAGGGTCCCCTCACAGGAGGCCGGGGGGGGGGCCGGGGGGAGAAGGGTCCCCTCACAGGAGGCCGGGGGGGGGGCCGGGGGGAGAAGGGTCCCTCACAGGAGGCCGGGGGGGGGGGCCGGGGGGAGAAGGGTCCCCTCACAGGAGGCCGGGGGGGGGGGCCGGGGGGAGAAGGGTCCCCTCACAGGAGGCCGGGGGGGGGAGCGGGGGAGAAGGGTCCCCTCACAGGAGGCCGGGGGGGGGAGCGGGGGAGAAGGGTCCCCTCACAGGAGGCCGGGGAGGGAGCGGTGTCTCAGCGGCGGCGCTGCCCACAAGCACTTGCCTCACCGTCCACCCTCCCGCCTCCGCCACCTCCCTCCAGCGGCCACCGAGCCCGTACCGGCCCGGGACTGACCGCCTCGACACCCACCGCCGAGCCAATTGGAAGAGATGTTTTGCAGCATGGTGAAGGGGACGCAGAAGAAGGCGATGAGGAGGTCGCTGAGTGCCAGGGAGCAGATGAAGATGTTGGTGACGGTCCTCATGGCTTTGCTGCGGGTCACCACGTAGAGCACCAGGCAGTTGCCGAAGAGCGCCAGGGCGAAGATGAGCACGCAGATGAGGACGAAGGCCACCTTAGTGCGCCCCGGCAGCTCCGGGATGTACACCAGCGGCTGCAGCCCGTAGAGGGCGATGAACTGCTCCCGCGTCACGTTGTTGTCCTGCAGGAGCTGCGCGAACTGCTCGGGGGTGATGTTCAGGGACCGCATGGCGCCGTCCTCCCCACTCCCTCCTCAGCCCCCTCAGCGCCGCTGCCCGCGCCTCGCCATCGCCGGACCGCCCTCCGGCGCTCTGCCGGGGCGCGGGGCGAAGCAGTCGTGCGCCAGACCAGACCCGGCGCGGGGAAGAGGACAGAGAAGCGAAGACCCGCTCAGCCCAACGCCAAACTTCGAGGTGGCGGCACCGCCCGCAGCCTCCGCCGACTGCCGTGGTCGGCGGGCCCTGGGGCGGGGGGGGGGGGGCGGCAGCCAATCAACGCACAGCGCGGGCTCACCCGGCGCCGCCGCTGCGGAGCGGGACGGCCGTTAAACGGCTCTCTGCTCCGCAGCACGTGCCGCTCCGCGCCTCAGGGAGCGCCCAGCGCCCCTCACAGCCCTGCCCGCCATTCCCCTGCAGGAGCTGACCGGCGTTCACGGCGGGTGTCTCCACAGCCGAGGCCCGAAACGCCCAAGGTGGGAGCTGAAAGTACCAAGCCCACCTCTCGTCACGTTTGGATCAGGCCAAGAAAGAAATAAAAGAGATTGTGTAGTAGGTACACGGCGTTTTGCGTGAGGGGAAGACTGATGCCACCCACAGTGGGTCACGCTGCTGCTGGTCCGTGCCCAGCCCAAACAAGGCAGTGGGGAGCTTTTATCTGCCCTTACAGGCCCCTCTGCACCAACACTGCTGCAGGCCCTCGTGTGATGATGAGCTAAAGCTCAAACAGAAAACTAATTTGCCAAACTTTTGGCCATGGAGCTCGCCAAGATCCCAGGAGGCTCCTGAAGATTCCTTTCCCACGGAGACGTTCACCAGCAGTATAACCACTCGTGCCAGAGGAGGCTTGACAGAATCCCATCCCACTCAACCTGGCTAGGCTACTTAGGTAAGGTTATGTAGGCAACTAAGGGGCACTTAGCTACCTGGATGCAACAGTAATTGAGAAAATGCCACTGTAGTTTAAATGTGGATAACAATGGGAGTTAAGGTCTAACGGAAAGGTTAAGTTGAAAATATGCATTTATTTGTCTTCCACTGTGTTTTAAATTGCCCAGTATGGCTTTCTCACTACTACAGGTATACCCCCTTTGCACCGTATGGTAATACATTTAATAGCAACAACTTGATTTTAATGAGTCATATAACAAATTATTGAAAAGGATCCAGGGAAGGAAATAACAATATGGAAAACTGTTCTGGCAACACTTCCGCCTCCCCACAGTGATAGATGTTTCATACAGAAACAACATCCATGGGAGATGCTGCAAAATTAGATTTTGTACAGAGAGGGTGCTCCTTGCCCTGGGTACATGTCTTAGCTGTAGGGAAGTATAAAACAGAATGAAGAGAACTCCAGCAAAAGCTGTCTATATTTATTAGGTATTATGTTGCTGGCTTGCCAAGGAAAAGCGGAGACAGAAGAGTTTGCCACCAGGTCGTTCTCAGCAAAATTCATGTTCTCAACAAGAGCAAAGATATTTTGTGTTATCTTTGAAAGAAAATGTTTGTGATAAGTGGAAATCAAAGGCGAGAAGTTCCTGTGCCTATGCTGTTATATATGTATTCCAGTCTGCACAAGTCAGTCCTCCAAATGCTGACTGTCCTTTTTTACGATCTATCTCCATGGCAAAGAATTAAGATTCTCTTTTTTATCCCATCATCACCCTTCCTGGCTCTTGAGACCAATGTAAGCAGGCTCCTGCTCTGAGAGGATTTCTAAGCCTTGTTCTGGAAGGCAAATGCTCATCAGACTAACCTAGTTCCCGATGTTCAGACAGCCCCTTTAACCTTCCCTTTGGCCTGCCTTCTTGGCTAGAAAAGCTCACTCTTTTAGTCCTGTAGTGATCCTGCTGAGCTTACACTCCATAGTGCGGACAGACTTCTTTTTGCCAGTGTCTTCCCTTGGACTGTACACTAACTACACCAGGTGTAGCCTAACGCCACCTTCATGTACTCTGTTCATACACCCTTTCCTATAAGTCTTTTCATTTTCCTTTTCCTTCTTCTCCCCCCTGCCTGCATTGTCTTAATAATGGAAACCTCATTTAGAAGCTCTTCTATTAACAACCAAACCAGATGCATTTCAGCAGATTTCATTCCTATTATACATAAAGAAGGGCCAAACATGGAGAATGCCAGTCTTTGTAATGGTGGACTGCAGTGTTGTGTTATTCATTGCAAAAGCATCCAAGTGTATCAGGAAATTAAACAAACAGGAAAAAGCTCTCACCTAAATACTGCAAATAATCAGGGTTTATGGTTAACATGGACATTTGTTTTGCATCTATCCTTTATTTTATTACTATGATTGCTCATTACAAGTAATCAAACAGCATTAAAAATGAAAAACGTCTGAACGGTTAATCTACATAATGTAAACAAATCTTAAAGCTGTAGGCTATGGAAGTGTGCCATTACATCTGCTGCAGACTGAGCTGGTTTTTTGCATGCAAAGGCAGGCATGATACAGGTAATTTTACAGATACCATTTGTCTTGAATATTTACCCACATGGAGAAGATAAATGTAGGATTTACAGAAACTTTCATTCTCTCTGAGCGTTATTGATTCTCTTGGCTGAAGCAGTAACAGCATGGACATCATGCAAGAGATACGGAAAATCACTAGTAATCATATTACCCAGCTCCTTGTCCTGAATAAAATTATATTTGAAGTAAAAAGGGTTGAGTTACAAAAGGCAACCTCATCTAAAACCTGATGAAATGACTGAAATAACTTCTCTGCTTCCCTGGGCTACAAGTGATTGGTAGGCAGGGAAAAGTGTTGCTTACTTTTCAGGGCAGGCAACTAGTGTTCTGCCTGCACCCGGTGGCCACTGCCGGCTCCTGCTGCTTCCTGCAGTCCACAAAGCAAAGCAATGTGGGGCTGCTCTGACTCGCCCCACTGTCCTTCAGCTCTTCAGTAAAATCACCCGTCTTGTAAATGTGTTTTCTCTGGAACTAGAAAGAGAAGGAGTGCGTGTTTAAGAAAGCAGTCCTGCCTTGGCTCTTAACAGAAGAGGTATAAAACAGCCTTTTGAAATAAATGGGTTCCTTTTTCCTTAATTGACTGACTTTGAAGATTTGAGCAACTTCACTGCTGCCTCGCTTGCCAAAATATATATATACATGTCTTCTATTGTCCTGCATGACTTTTTTTGTTTGGTTTTTAATCATGATTTTCCATGTCATTTATCATCTGCCTTTAAATCCACTTCTGTTTCCATTGAAGTCTATAGAGTTCTGATATTTACGTCAATGGGGCATAGGTCATGCCATTACATAATCTTTGTAATACTCAACAAATTAATCTCTGTTCTAAATTTGAGAAGCTGTAGTGCGCTGTAAAATAAGGACTATTATTAGCCCATACACACCTTTATAGATAATGATAAATTACAAGGCACTTTTCTGTTCCTCTGATTATTACTTGTGAAACAGATGTGTTTACAAATATAAAGCAGTCTGAAAAAACCAAAATATTCTAACAAATAATTGACTATACAAAACCAGTGCATTTTTCATTATTCTTAACTGAAAAAATTAAGCCTCCTACTAATTAAACGGCTAGAAATATTTTACTTCTGTATCTAGAATCCTAGTGAAACAACCTTGCAACTTGAACACAGAACAAGTCTTGGGTTTGCCAGTAATTTTACTTTGACTTCAAAGAAATTATATATGCTTTTGTCACAAACCCGCAGACTGCATGAAAAGTGGTGAAATATGAGTTGTACCAGATTGCACTCTGTCAAAAACACTCATTTCTTCATGCTACCATATGCTGATTTTTTTTTGCCTAGATGATTCAGCAGTATGACACTTTGTCTAATTCAAAAAGGACAGGGAATTTTCTGCAGACTGAAAAATACTGCCAGTCAGCTTATGCACAGGTGGTAACCTTTTCTCTTACAAATCTAAAAGAAGCTATAATTGCACTGTTTGTTTTCCTTTTAATAGCAAGCAATAACATCCATGTATGGCTGCTGTGGAAAAAAATCCAACAAAGAATGTGCTTACATAGTTTTGCATAAGTTTTGTAAACTGAGCAAGGTTTGTCAAAACTGAACAGTATACATTTTGAACATTGAGAACATTACACAATAATGTAATCCTAAACCAGAAACTTTAAAAAAAAAACTTTTTTCCTTCCCAATCTCTACTCACATAGTCTAGTTCAGGCAAAAGAAATAGATGACAACTACTAACAGAAAGAATCCCCTTCCTCCTCCTCTTTCACTCCCTTGATATTTTGAAAGACTTTGAAAGAGACAATTCCTTTCAGATCCATGTTACCAGCTTTTAAGCAGCCACTGCATCTAATGACTAGTAAAGGTTACTAGCCTTAGATCCTTTGGTAGACATGTTGGGGATGCACTCACCTCTAATCCATATTAGTACCACAGCTTGTAGGATCATTCTTCAAAGGAATGGTATAGCTTACCATCATCATTAGGTAATTTTAGGGTAAGTCAAAAATAAAGTAGCTATCAAAATTGTCAAAACAGCCTCTGAAACATTAATTTAGAGCATTTGCTGTTTATTGAGAACATATGTTTGGGGAGAGCACCGAGGCTAAATACTCATCTTTAGGTTTACATGCTTTTATACATTTAGACAAACAAACCATAAATTCTCTTAGATAAGGGAAAACTCAACACTAATTGGACTGGAATCTTGGTTAGTCGATAACTAAGGATACAGCTCAAGGTTGTTCTTATCAGTGTATACCTATTTTTGGCTATTGTCTCATCTTCTTTGTGCATGCTTTTCTTCCATCACTTATGATGACAGGCAGCTTCCACAAAATAATGTTTATTAAGAAAATAATATCAATATCTAAAATAAGAGTTGCACACAGTTGCAAAGTATGTTGGAGTGGTTGAGCAGAAAATAAATTACATCAACCTAGTGTGTAGACTAAGCAAAATGTTTTGTCTCTGTGTGACTCTGCTGATAAACCCTGCTCGCTGAAAATCTTTATTCCTGTGGAGCCTTATGTCTCCATGGTTGGGTTCATGCACACCTCTAGATTTAGTGATGCCCACTTAGTTTTATAACTCAGGTGCACCAACAATTCACCACGGAACCATGCAACTGTAACACCCATGCATCTTAAAGAATTAACATGGAGTCTAACTTTACGTCTTATGGAAAAAGTAGCAAAAATATTAACACATGTATTTTCTCTCCCTCAGTGCTTCACCCTGCTCCTGTTAAGTATCAGCAGAGCTGATGGAAGCGATACTAAACACAGTTCATTGAGCTCAGCCTACAGAAATCACCTCATACTGGACACCAGGAAACAAATACTGGAAATTGCTGTCTGTAAGTAGCCCCTCCAATGAATCTACCCTCTCCGGGTGAATCATTTGGCGACAGCCAACTGCAAACAGAAACATCTCCATTGTTTCACCTGGAAGAGAGTGGAACAAGACTCTATTTCCCATAGTTCAATAATTTCCAGAAAGGGAGGAGAGTCTGTCCCATTCTGGATACAGGAGGACTCAATGGATGATAAGGCACCTCCTCAGATGCAGGATAACATTTCCATGCCACACGGACAGTGGACTGTAGGAAACGTGCCACCCATGCCCATCCACAGGTGGGCAACAATTTTGTTACTCCTAGGAGTTCAGCATAGTTCACTTGTCATAGGTCATTGCAATGATCCATATTTTGCTTTAGGACAGTAGATTTCATGCTTCAGAGCTGCTACATCTTGTAGGATGGCTTTTCTGAAAAGATACTGGGGAAAAATAGTTAATATTTTTAATTAGCATTTTAATTAATAGTTAGAAAATAATAGTTCTGACATTTTACAAGCTTTAACAGCTAGATATTCCATACTCTGGAACAAAGCAATTGAATGACTCCCTTTTTACCCCCATCTTGCAAAAATACTTAAAAATCATAACTCTTGTTGGACCAAATGCCAACAGTAACAGTTAAACAGAGGATGACACATTCACTTCCATGTGATGAATTTTTCTATATAAGATTAGTATTTGCAACCTTTTAAAAATACTTTCATAAGTTACAAAGGATTTACAAAGGAAAAAATGACCACTTCAAATGCAAGACAGTGTTGCTGAGAAATTACTTGGGGGAAAAAGCTGATGAATAGAATAAGAAATCTTGGAAAGACAGACTGCAACAGAAATAACTAGGGGAGATCAACATAAAAGTATTAACAAAATTTGGTAGTATTGCTTGGCCCCATAGTTCCCTACCACAAAAGGAGCCTTCAGAACAGATCCACAGATGGAGTGAGATGAAGGCTGCCCACCTGGAGATTAAATGTTTCATATCTTTTTTGATGAAATTAAGACTCCCAGGCTTTTTTTCATATAAGAGTCTTCCTACTGTGATTAATCTTCACTTTCTCTGGGAAGGTAATTAAAACAATCACACTTCTACAAAAGCTGTGGACTAGATTTTTCAAATACCATCTGATGAATTAACAAGTACTAGTCTCAGTAGGAGGCAGTGTACACCACCACTTACCAAAATCTCAAGTAATGGCTAATCCTACCCTTTTGATCTGAGTGTTTGCTTGTTTGCCATCATTTAAATAGCAACTGGATAGGTCCCTCAACTCCAGAAGGTTTTATTACATCAAAACACATTACATCCCCTAGATTGGCGGCAGTTTTCTAATTTAAAGATGATCGCAATATTTCAGAAAGGAGAAAAAAAAACAGTTTATGAAATCCCCTGCACACCACTCTAAACAATCCACACAGTATTCAAGTAGGGATAATATCACAGGCCCCTTAATATGGCTAGGCACAGGCAATGTGAGACTCATGTGAATGATAATCAGGCTCTTTGGCTATAACCTGTTTATCTTTTAAGCGTTCTTTAATACTGTTGTGACAGGTGACCCTGCTAAGATGCTATTGCACCATGATTTAGTTAGGTGTGATTAATTTCACATAGCCTGTATTATTCTAAATTAGATCAGCTTGCTCTGAATGAGTCATTTCTTTCTTTCAATTAGAATATTAAATCATTATTCTTCCTTTTTAATGTTTTACATAACTCCAGCTTGAAAGGGTAGCACAATGTGCTAAGCAGCAAGAGGCTCATGCTAGCACACTTCTGTTGCTTTTATTCATGTTACCACCTGCTATCCCCAAAAATAAAATTTACAGAACGAGATGTATCTGCAAAAACACAGATTTCAAGGTACAGGCAGATTCCAGGGTATAATACTTCTGAATAAATTGGTTATAGGGCATTTAACTGAATGCATATTGAAAATGCCAGGATCAACAGTATACCGAAGCAATTGAATTTTGTGCTTTTAAGGGTTTGGGAGTTGTTTTCGGCCTGGCTAAAGGTGATGATGATCACTTCTGTGACAGGTTGGCTAATTTACTTCCAGTTAATGTATCTCTATGAATTAAGAGTCACAGCTCATAATGTCAGTACATACATGTCATTGCTAGACAGTGAAACAGTAACCAAAATTTGTCTGAATGCATTCTGCAAGTCTACACATTAATCTGTAGCACACAGGTTAATCTCCAAACAAGGTTTTGTTAACATCCTAAGGGTTATGAATCAAGGGGGCAGGAGAAAAAAAAAAAAAAGGCTGTCCAGACATGAAAAAGAGAGGGCTACCAGATATCACCTCCTTTAGGCAGTAGGTATGGAAGAGGAATAAGTACAATTTGTCACACAGTCACATCGGACTAATGAGCTGGTCAGTGGGCTAGCAAAAGCAGTGGCAAGAATGAGACTGAGGGGAAAGAACAGGAGTGGGAAGAGATGGCATCTCACTCCCATAGTCCATGCTGGCAAAAAATGAGTTTATTTCCCCCTTCAAGTATCACCTCAGCACTAGGTTATCCTTGCTTTTGAATAATAGGTTAAAAGTGGATCCAGTTCCAAAAGAATTAAAAATATTATTCAATTATTAAATAACTAAAGGCCATAACCAACTAGAAAAAGATATGTAGGATTTTCACTGTCGGTTACAGAATTTCAGCCTAAGGTTGAAACAACAAAAAGCTATCATAGGTAGACACAACCATCAAAGGCCAGATTTTTGGACAACTTTATGCACTCAGGTGGTGTTACGCTACAGGAAGCTTTTATAGGTACCTAAACTATCCATAAGAGAAGGGAGATGTGCAGAAGCAGGTAGGTGTTCGGTTGCCATCACTTTCAACTCTTTTGAGAGCCTGAAGAGACTTGAATCTTTGTACGCTGGTACAACATACACTTCTAAAACACTTGACAAACCTGGCCTCAAAAGCCTTGACACAAAAAAGCAGCTTCCTCAGTGTAATCCAAAGATAAAAAAGACCAAGAAAGTGGGGAAAAGCAAGTTCATTAAAAAAAGAGGAGTTTTCTGGAACAAAACTGGGTATTAAAGATTGAGTTGTGTAAGAAATCCTGGGAATCTTGAATAACTGAATTGCAATGGAACAATCTGATTTTTAAACAGTGTCAGTATCAATAAGCATTTGGGCACAATTCATTTTTCACATTACAGAAATGTATTCAGGGACACTGTTGTCTGTCTTTTGTATGAGTGTGAGTGGTTTACAAAGTAAACACCACCACATGAATCTAAGTAGTTTTCTCCTGAATGTAATGGAGACAAGAAAAACAGAACTATGAATTAAATCTTTGCCATTTAACATTCCACAGCTGTCATTGTATTATACACTGCCCACCATGAACTTTTTATTTAGATCACATTTTATATGAAAAAAAAAGTTCAGAAAATATTCAGGCTATTAAGGAATCAATGGAAGAGAACTTTGCATTTTTTCAAGGAGTGTTTAGACCATGGCGCCATGCATAGTTCCACTCCTTCATTTGGTAAATGAAGCATTTAGTTGAAATAGACAAAGACATTTTGCCAAAAAATCCAGTAAATCAGAAAGTCGCATGCCAGAACACAAGTTAGAGGTTTTTCAAATCCCCAAAAGTTAAATCATTCGTGTATTAAGCACCTCATCCATCTCTCCCTGGTAGTGCTGAGTTTTCTAGAAAAGCTGTATTTGTAACAGCCTTGGACAAGCTTGTGTTTGATCCTGCATATTCCCCAGGGCAGAGAGGAGAAGGAAGATAAACAGAAAGATAGTTCTGCATGCATATGAACTGGACCCCAGGAAAACACACATTAATTTTTCTCTCTACATGTTTCTGCATTTTCATACAATCAAGCAAATTAAATCTCTAATCACGCAACAAAAAACAGAGCCTGTTTGACCACTCATCAATCCATTTTAATCAAGATAAATACACTGGACCATAAGTGGGGAACCATGTCCTTATTTCTGTCTGAAAAGAAATTCAAATTATCTTTGGGGACTATTTAAGGTCCATGTACGCAAATCCAGCTTTATGACTTTCAGATTGGACTAATTTTGCCCAGCAATGGCTTGGAGCACGGACAGAAGGCACATGGAGTAGTCTGACTTGCATTACCCCACGATATATCTTGCAACACTTTCTATCTTTGACACACCACCTTCATACAGGGACAAGAGCCCAACCACCCCATATTTCACAGCGCTGGTAGCAATCCCATCCATCACCATCAGCTAGAGGTTAGCAAGCCCCTAGGAGCACGGTGGTGCTCAAGGCACTGCAGGAGCCATAAGCACAGGGATGCAGCCAAGCATGCCGCTGAGCAGAGATGCGGTCGGGCACCACATGCAAGGCCAGGGGAGCAGCACAGGGGCTTCAGGGTACCACTCACAGGGGTCTCTGGCTGAGCGATGGCAAATTCAGATTCCAAGTCACATCCAGCCCAGAGGAAGCCTAACATTTTGTTATCAAACCTGAAGATCATCATTCTTCTCAAACTGAATTTGTACAGTTTGGTCAAACTGTCTGCCCATTGTGGGGAGAAATGCAAGCTCTGTGCATCCTGGGAGCCAGCTGCAAGCAAGCCAGCTACCGCTCAAAAGACAAATAGTCATGTTAATGTAGCACCAAATCTAAGATAGTTTGACCTCTTGCTATTTATCTCAAATGCAGCTCCACTGCTTCCCCATCAGAGCTGGTTTTCAGTCTGAGTTTGCTCAAAGTTGTCTAAGAGGATCCTGTAGGATGATGCCAGGAGATGAGTGTCACAGAGCTGCCTTGAAATCTTCCCCCAGTTCTGAAGGTATTAGGGCCACAGATGACACAAGTGTATAACCTCTTTTCCTCAGTAAATCCATAGAAAATTTTCCTAAGGTTTGAGGTTTCCCATTTCTCCCATATCCAGAACAAACTACTGGCTGTAGTCCCAGATCTAACATCGGTGAACAAAGACTGGTTTTAATAAGGAACGCTTCTTTATGTTAGAAAGGACATAATAACAACAGCAGTTAATAGCAGGCACATCCCCCATGCAAGTGCTTATGATGCCTCTGGAATGCAATATGGCACGGCCCACAGACTCTGTCATCCGTTGACATTCAAAAGGAGAGCAGTAAAATGTTATTGAGGGGGAAGCTGAGGCAGAAAGAGATATGATTTGCTAAAAGTTATTCCATAAACAAAAAAAAGGCCTGGGACTCGGGCATTAGGCCAGTGTTTTTTCCACTAGACTACAACTCCCACACACACCATGGGACATCCATTGCATAGGTTTTCTTTTCTTCCCATCAGTTCTTGCCTAAGATAAAGTGTGTGACACTAGATGACATGTGCACCCTAACATAGGGCCATGGGCAAAAAGAGTTCGCATCTAAACAGCTCCTCATTCTCCAAACACCACGCAGTGAACTGTCTTTCCCCGTATAGCTGTGTTGAGGATACCAACCCAGGCTGGATCATGCTGGGAAGAAGGTCTGGACAAGATGGAGAGAAGGAGAGGAAGGAGCCAGGGAAAGAGGGCTGCGTACCACCTCCTGCATAGGGAGGAGCGCTGCTCTCTTTTGTGAGCTGCTAGGTCATAGCAGATGAACCTCGGGGAAAACTGCTAGTCCCATACCTAAATAGCTTATCCCTTGGATGCAAGGGTTTGCCAGAGAACAGGCAAGCCCACGCAATCCTTATATCAGCCTGTGCAGTGCAGTGACGGGTCTGTGTGTCTCTAACAAGGTGATACCAAAGCAAGCAGTAGAACCTTTCCAAAGGAGCCTTGTGCCAGTGACTTTGGTGCTCCAAGCAACCATGCTGTGCAGATGTACTGGGCAGCCCTCCAGCCCAACTGTTTAGAAACAAGTGGATGTTTTGCATAGGACAACTCATGGGAACAGTCTTCTGTAACCCAGCAGCAAGTCAGTGTAACCTCGTCCCAGAAAGGGCTTGAAAGAACGGCAGAAAGAGAAATTGATTACTCTTTTCAAGCACCTAAATAACATAAACAGTGGAGACCAAGAAAAGCCATTTAAGCTAGAAAACACATCTGGGCCAAAACCCAGGAATAATGTCAGGAACAGATGTCAAGAATAATTTCATTTAAGAATCAGGAAAAGTCAACATTTTTACAAAATCTTGCCACTGCATCAGCCTATGCTATGCCAAGATGTTGAATACAGGATGCAGTTCTGATTCCTCTCAGTTCAAAAATAATCAAGCCAAACTGGAAAAGAATGACTAATGGTACCAAGTTTTCTCATGTGTAGAACTCTTCAGTTTGGAAAGGCATGATTAAAGGGGAGAGAATATAAGTCTGAAAGAAGAATGCTGAGTGACAGAAGCTGGTGAAGTGAGCATGGTTGTTTCTTAAAAAAAAACACAAATGAAGCAAACACTAAACAAAATGAAAAACAGGGCACAAAATGAAATTAGCAGTTACCAGGTTCAAAAAAGCAAGGAGATCTTCCTCCACATATCATAGTTATGTGGCTCCAAAAGTGACCAGAGCAATAAGGAAAAAAAAATTTGACAATGCGTAAATTTACTACCTGATGTGTGTATTTCTGCAGTGGAAAACTTACCTGAGGAAGTACCAATGTATACTTGCCCCACGTTAACATGCTTGCCTAAGCTGCTCTCAGATACACCTAATAAACTGGATGGATCTTCAATCTCATGCACTATGGCCATCCTCTACTTCTTCTAAAACTTCTCAGAGCGAGGTTCCTGAACAAGAGCAGAGGATGAAAAGCCTTCAGAAGTAGAGACATATTAGTTTCTGTAAGGGATTGTATGATGTAGCAGATACAGTATCACAGACATGCTGCAATATCAAGATCATCAAGTCTCATTTGCTTCCAGTCCTGTGCTCCTCTATCATCTCTATCATCAAGATTTACTCTATCATCTGAATCAGCAGGTATGCTGCTCATTTGCCTGTGTTTGTGAGTACTGCAACACCCGACTGCAGTTACATTATTTATATAGCTTGCCCTTTTGCTGGAGAATTTACCTGGTTAAGTTTTCTATTTTCAAGCTGATGACAATATAAAATATTAAAAACACAACTCTGAGAAGACAAACAATGTTTAGTTTTCTAGGTTATCATTAAGTCCATTGTGTTGAGATATTAAATGCCTCAACGAAAAAATTAATAACTTGACCCAGATCAGAAAACAGAGATGGTCATTAGAAAACATCATACCTTGTCATTCACAACTCTGGCAAGCTGCCAAAGCCTGGTTTTTGGGTTTTCATTCATTGCTCACTCTAGGTTCCATGCTGACAAGACTTGACAAGCATTGGAGATTGCTCTCCCATTACTTTTATCCACAGAAAAGTAAAAATCAACCCAAACCAGGAATTATAAAGTTATCCACTTCAGAGTCACTAAATGCAAAAAAAAAAGCCTTAAGATATAACTGTGTTCAAATGCGATGTGTCCCTTACATGTCGCTGCCCAGTCTACCTGACATCAGCTGCCACTTCAGTCTGAGACCCTGGCACGCCAAATGGGGAAAGAGCTGCATGAATGGACATCTGTGGTGCCATTCCTGTGAAAAAGGTTTCTGATCTGCTAGTGAAAAACAAACCAGTAAGATATATTAACCAGACAAACTGAGGCCTGAAGAATACTGAAGGAAAAGCAAGGTGCCTGCAGTAATGTTTTCTCCAGTGCAGACTCCAGCTGACTTGCTGCCTGGTGCACAGTCCAAGGCCCAGGCAGAGTGCAAGTCCTCTGCTGGAGGACAAATTTATGAGTTATGTTCACAGATGACAGAAACCTGCCTCAACTTGTGCTGGTGGGACAGGGAAGGATGGAGGAACATGGGATAGAGGAGAGAGGGAGCAGGAAGTGGTTACTGGACATGGAAGTACTATTTTGAACGACCACTGATTCTATATGATACAGATGAACTTTGCCTACATTCAGAATGAAAATGCCATTATTCTAATTACTCTGTCTTCGATATCCTCGAGTTAATGACAGCCAAGCTATTTCAGTGCACAACTGAAAAAGAAAATGATTTTTTAACCTGCATCTGTTTCTGCTTATCAGGAAGAATGTAAGCCATTGCTTTTGAAAAAAAAAATCTGCAACTTAAATAGTTTTTCCTTAATACATTTCTACCTAAAATTACATTTGAAATAATTACATTTTTAAAAAATAACTTAGAATTTTTAGAATTGGATATTTAGCACTAACATTGGAAAGAAGGAAAACCAGTGAATGAGGAAAGTCATTGACTGAGGAATTGGTCATGGAGTTTTTTGACAGTTGTCAAAATGAAGCATATTGAATTCATCCTAAAGACTAACGCTCACTGCAAATCAGCTTACAGTCACAGAAACACAGAATGGTAGGGGTTGGAAGGGACCTCTGAAGACCATCTGGTCCAACCCCCCTGCCACGGCAGGATCACCTAGGGCAGCTTGCACAGGAACACATCCAGTCAGGTTTTAAAGGTGTCCAGAGAAGGAGACTCCACAACCTCTCTGGGCAGCCTTTTCCAGTGCTCTGTCACCCTCACAGTAAAGAAGTTTTTCCTCATGTTGAGGTGGAACCTCCTGTGCTGCAGTTTATGCCCACTGCCCCTTGTCCTATCACTGGGCACTACTGAAAAGAGACTGGCTCCATCTTCCTGACAGCCACCCTTCAGATATTTATAGACATTGATAAGGTCCACTCTCAGCCTTCTCTTCTCCAGACTCAACAGCCCCAGGTCTCTTGGCCTTTCCTCATACGAGAAATGTTCCGGTCCCTTAATCATCCTCGTAGCCCTCTGTTGGACTCTCTCCAAAAGTTCCCTGTCTCTCTTGAACTGGGGAGCCCAGAACTGGACATAATACTCCAGATGAGGCCTCACCAGCACAGAGTAGAGGGCGAGGATAACCCCTCTAGACCTGCTGGTCACACTCTTCTTAATGCACCCCAGGATACCACTGGCCCTCTTGGCCACCAGGGCACATTGATGTCCCATGGATAACTTACCGTCTACCAGGACTCCCAGATCCTTCTCCATGGAGCTGCTTTCCAGCAGGTCAACCCCTAACCTGTACTGATGCATGGGGTTGTTGCTCCGCAGGTGCAGAACTCTACACTTGTCCTTGTTAAATTTCATGAGGTTCCCCAATTGCTTGCCTGTTGCTTTAAATCACACTGGTTTATATCAGTCCTCATTATTTATTCTTATCTTTTTTGTCTTTGGCAAAGTATCATTGAGGACCTTTTCTTATCATTTGCATGCAAAACCAAAAAATATACTTTCCAGAAAACTTTATTATGTTTTTTTTAAATTCAGAGGCAAAATTATACCATGACAATCAGACACTCCGCATTTAATACTTGGTAACATTAGAGACCTTCAGAGAACAAACTGTCAGATTTTGAGATTTCATTTGAGAAGGGCATATCCACCTTTTCTTAGCTTTATAAGACACTGCTAACTCCAGAGATTACCCTTCCTTATTAGGCATACTGCTACAGAAGAGCACTGCAGAAAAGTTTTAACTAACATGTATTTTTTCCTTGCTGTCTCTCAAGATCTCACAGAGCCCTTGCCTGGAACTCTTTTCCATTTTAATATGGTTCTCTGGAAACATTGTTATAGACACAAGCTGAAAAGCCTGAAACACCCAGGGCAAAGGGATTTCCAGGAGAAAGTGGTCCCTGTTTCACCGGCTTCTAGTCCACATTAGTTTCCCAGCTTAAACTAGCTGCTCACTTTCTCAGGTGTTCTTAGGGTGTTTGGAAAGAACTTTCGGCTGCTCTCAGCCATTGTTCTGTTGGCTATTTGCAGGAAAGACAACTCTAGAGAGAACCTCACATCTGTCATTTGTCAGTTCTGTTCTTTTCTTATTTAAAGCCATGATTCATTTAGCTGAGGCATAAAACATAACTAAACAGCATGTCAGACAGCAAATGGTAGGTTGGCTGGGTATCCCTTTTTGTCCTTTTCTTACTATCACTTAAATCACAAAAGCTTTGCTTTCTTCTGACCACAGTGCAGCTTTCAACCCTTTTGGAATGAGAAAGCCCTAAACATTTTCCAGAAAAACTGTAGTCCTTTGGGAATCTGGCATACATAAGTAGCTGAAGAGCAATTATTCATCCATTGCCCTTTTCCAGACCTCTCATAGGTAGTCCACAGAGCGCAAGCTGAGCCTTCCTTGTCGCATGGGCTGCTCCATGTGAGTGCTGGTGCAATGCATGGGCACTTAGTACTGGCAGTGCCACCAGAGGAAAGGATACCTGAAGCTTGAATGAGCTCCTAAGAAACACTACAAGGTAATTAAAACTGTAATATTGTGATGATAGACAAGGCAAATACCTCTGAAAAAAGTAGATTCCTTGATGTTGTTGCAGGCTAAGTGCACTAGCATCAAAAAACCTGCTCTAGTTAGCTGGCATGTGGGAATTACTTTATACTGCATCCCTTAAGATTTACTTTTTTAGGTAGATCCATTCCACACATGCCTTTTATGTGTGTTGAATTTACTATATGCTCAAAAAAAAAGTAACTCTTTCTGTTTAAAACATTTTCAGTGAACGCTTCTTTTGGTTGAGCCTGAATTCAAAGTTGCAGCAAGATCCATTAGGTTCTTCTCTCTGTTGTGAAACAAGGTAATTCACCTTTGAAAACAGATCCACGCTGTACAGCTAGGTAAAGAAAATTCCTTGCCACCATTCATCTGTTGGCCCTTATTAAACTACTTACATTGGGACTACAGTAAATATCTTCAAACTTTAAAGTCTATAATAAAACCATGTGGTAAACACAAATGCCGTCATTACTGATAAAACTGAATTCTGTGGCAGTACCATTTTCATTATACTGAATAAATTCATGCTTAGTAACTTTGACTAAAATGACCTTTATGTGTGACTCTTGTTCAAAAACACCTTGAAAAGAAACAGTAGGAGGATCAAATAATTTTAGTTTTTTTCTCGTGTTAACCTTATACATCAGGCCTGCCCTTGGAAAATAATTCTCTAGTTTGCTTTTTGCAAACCCACGTAACTAGATGCCAAACTGGTTTTATTTGGTCAACCTAAATTACATAACTGGGACTTTTCACTGACTTCTATGTGCCAAAAACTGCAGCTCAAAGAATATAGTTTGATTCAAGTAGCTGTGGTAGCAACTTTTTCCTAAGTTAGTGAAGTTATTTCAGTCATCTTGTTTGTTATTCCAGAAATAATGATTATCATCTTGTATAATTGCACAACGTACACAATCTGTAGTACATGAAATCTAGTACATCTCCAGTAAATAGTTTCAGTAACTACAGCCATCTAACAGAGAATATTCTTCTCAAGACTGACATTTGGAAAATTTCAGTATATGCTACCTTTTTATTACGGTTCATTACCAATTTTTAATACGAGACTGATTTCATTCTCACTTCAAGTTTTTACATAGGGCTGTAGGTAACACTTAGTGATAGGACTGATCAATTTTAACAATATTTTCCAACCAGCCTTGGAAATTTGTCTCATAGATTCATGGTGAATTTGTTAAAAGAAAAAATAACACTTAGAAAGAACATCCAATTTTGAATGGTATTCACAGTGAAAATGTAAGATATAACTCATGCGGGTGTGCTCCAGGTACACATTCTACTCTCAAGTGCCATGTAACCATTGCAACATTGGCTTATCTTTCAAGCCAACCCAGGAATACTCAGGCACCTTTTTGGGTAAAAACAACAGCAGTAGCAAATTTATGCACAAGTTTCCAATGCTTATTAAAACTCTGCCTAAGTTACCATCCTGTAACTGGGGGTTTTGGAGAGACAAGAAAGCTTGGCAGGCACTCAAGCTTAAAAGCAACCCCACAGCATTTCCATTTTATGTGTCAGAAAGATTTGGCAACGTTTGTTAACAGGCAATTCAAGACAACTTTTTTTTCAACTTTCAGGATGTCATTCAGGAAGCAATTGCTTCGATGGCAAACCTGGTATAAGAAGTTCTTGATTTTGCCTCCCATGCCCTGCTTGCACAGTTTACCATGCTCCCATTTGAACCTGTGCAATGGCTTGTAGATTCACAATATAAACCCTATATGTGTTTTCTGAAGTGAAATGATGCACTTCAGAAATAACCCATCACCTGTTAGATGGTGAGCCAAAGTACAGACATTTAAATTACTAGACAGGAATCTGCCTGCTTGGCTGATGCCATTACCTTGTGAAATTATACCCTCACATCCTTCACTTACGGGGTTTGTAGCCTGCACCTTTCAAGGCACACAGACTTTGAGAAAGTTCATAGCTTAAATTTGTTTTTATTTGAGTTAGCCTCAAGCTTATCATTTTGTTAAAGGTTAGGACCAAGATCTTAAACTGGCATTGGAAGCTGGCCAGGACATAATGCAGGACTGAATATAGCAGCAATATATTCTTGGAATACCAAGTGTTGAAAGGGTCAGGCAATTTTGTTTGGTACCAGTTGACAACAGGTACCGCTTTCCTGTAGAGATCCAGTAATGCAACTGGAGCTGACAAATGCATGGATGATTGCTGCCAGGTCCAAACGATGAGGATTCTTGCAGAGCAGAAGGTAATGGGAAGGATCAGGCTATTTAATTATGTGTGGCTAGTAATAAATGCAATAGGAATTCAAGGAGTCTTGCAATTACAATCAGCAATGTTTGTCAGCACTGAGAGATGAGAAAAAAGGGCAAGAGTTTCTGTGCATTTGTCAACACATGCACAGCAAACTCATTGAGCTTTTAACCTCAACACTTGTATATTATGTGCAGATGCCATTTCTGCCAGGAAACTGAGAAAACTTGGGGTTTAAGTGTGAAGTCTTTTTATTCCCATAACAACTTTCCTTCCAAACTTCAAATTATTATTTTTACTAAGAAAAGGAAGCTCAGAGTAAGTTAGAGAGCAGACATCTACATAACATTTGTCTCAAGAGATAATCACTCCCGCTTTACCACCAGCGGCAACTTAATGAAAACAGCAAAGTGTTTGGCATGCCTTACAGGCGTCACATAGTCTAAGGGGACTTCGCCAATCCTCAAAGTCCCAGTAGTAGTCAAATCCTTGAGGCAATATCCCCTCCTCTCTAACTTTTCAAACTTTTGAAAACAGATAAAAATATAAATCAATAATAGTGATTTTTGCAGGCATTCCTGGGTTTGCTTTTAGTTGAAATTATTTCCCCAGAAAATAGGTTTCTTGTTCTGTTTAACAGGTGTGCAGCACTTGCTTGTATGATCCGAAAAGCAACTTGCTGCTTGAACTGCTTATTATTATTATTCTGTCCTTCACTGGAAGATTTCTTTTCTGCAGTGCCCTCACTTTTTTCAGGTGTATATTATCTATACTTGTTCCTCTTAAAACTGGTTATAGGTATACATATATAATGCCCATCCTTAGAAATTTTAAGGGCATTATGCATTCAGAGCATATTTGAACTTGTTTAACTTGGGGAAAAAAGTTGCAATCAACAGTATGTCTTTGTGCTTCATATTCATATTGAATTCAAACCACATAAATCTGACTATAGGCACAAAGAATATCAACCTTTAATTTCAGCACTTCTATCCTGCTTTAACACATGTTTTTACAAAGAGGTAATTGAAAAATTATCCCTGAAAACATTTCCCCCCAGTTGCATTTTCATTCATCATTTCAAGTAAGAATGAAAATATCCATGTTGCATTAAATACACTTACTAGACATCAAAAGAAATGCCATAAAGAGTGTTGACCATGGTGCAATGACCAGATGGTCAAAATATAACAGATTCTTGAAAACAGAAGTGGATCTTTGTGGAGTAATTCAGTAATATCACGGCATATTAAATGTTGCTATTGCTAGTGAGACTATTAATTAGTTTAATAAAGTTTTAGTCTTTACTCATTAGAAAGAGTTCACTGGAACTTGAGTGTAGAAAACCTCTGCTGCAAAAGTCCACATATAAAAATTAATATAAACATACTTTGCCAGACAGAGATAGAAGAACATAGGGAATAAGGTATCTTCAGTGCTTTTAAGAAAGTGAGAGGAATTATCACCACCAGGAGAGATGAAGATTGAGAACAGAGAAGGGAAAGAGGACAGTACCATGAATTACCATTATCATGCATTCTGGAAGCATTAACTCCCCACATTTTCACTCGTCAGCACAGACGATCATGGCAGGAGCAAGAATGACCCTTACAGCATTATGTTTGCATGACTGTAGTAAAAGTTTACAATTTTCTCCTAGTTTACTGAATCAAATAAGTTTTGAAATATTAGGCAAAAATAGTTAAATCTATTACAAGAGCAAAGAAAGTTTAGAAAGGCTACCTTGCTTTTTAAAAAGAGGCATTTTTTCATGGCTCTAACAGCTAAAACAGGAGGAGAAAGAAAGCTGAAGGGTAGCATGGAAACACCTGTTGCAGAAGAAGGATGTCATTACAAGCAGGTCTTAGGTCATCACATGGCAATACTTCAAGAAAAAATCCAGAATACATTTAAACCAGGAATTTGCTACTTTTAGGAAGTATGTGTCAGGGAAATTGCACTCTGAGAAACAGTTTTTCTCAGGGGGGAAGTCGAGTGAAGCTTAAAAAAGGGGAAGGCCCACAGAACCCTTTATATGATGGAGAGGAGCGAGGCCCTAGGACTGAAACTTTGTATCACTGGTCTGTGCTGCGCTGGTCAGAGGCAAAACATACCTTGTAAAAGAACAGCTCCTGAAATAAAGCATGGAAGTTTCTCAGAGTAGGCTGCTCCAGAAAGAGCTTGGAGGTTCTTGAAATAAACTGTTAATTTTTTGTTCTCTTTTCATCAAAGGGGAAACAAAAATTGCAATTATACTCTCAAAAGAAAACAGAGGTAACGTGAAGACTTAAAAGTAGTGTTCCCTGGCTTCTGAGGATTTACCACCACATAATCATTTTCTTCCCCAATATGAATAAACTGTTATGAAATTGACATAGCACATATTGTATTTCTTCATGTAAAATTAACCTGCTACCTGTTCTGCACAGAAATGCCTCCTCTTTGCTGGCTGCATCTTTGCTTACTTTTCAACAAGACAGTTTATCTGTAACTGACTTAAGGATACAACAATCAGATTAGTTATTGTCCTGGTTTCAGCCAGGGTAGAGTTAATTTTCTTCATAGAAGCTAGCGTGAGGCTATGTTTTGGATTTGGGATGAGAAAATGTTGATAAGGTGCTGATGTTTTGAGTTGTTGCTAAGTACTCAAGGACAGTCCAGCTTCTCATGCTGGCCTGCAGTGAGCAGGCTGGGGGTGCATGGGAAGCTGGGAGGGGACACAGCTGGGACAGCTGACCCAGGCTGGCCAAAGAGATATTCCATACCATATAACGTCATGCTTGGTATATAAAGCTGGAACAAAGAAGAAGGAAGGGGTGGAGGGACGTTCGGAGTTATGGCGTCTGTCTTCCCAAGAAACCATTACGCGTGACAGAGCCCTACTTCCCTGGAGATGGCTGAATACCTGCCTGCCCATGGGGAGTGGTGAACAAATTCCTTGTTTTGCTTTGCTTGCGTGCACGGCTTTTGCTTTACTTATTAAACTGTCTTTATCTCAAACCATGAGTTTCCTCACTTTTACTCTTCCAATTCTCTCCCCCGTGCCACCGTGGGGGAGTGAGCGAGCGGCTGCGTGGTGCGTAGTTGCTGGCTGGGGCTAAACCACGACAGTTATCTATACCTCATCTAACGTATAAATTCACTCTGTCCCTCCCAATTTAATCTGATATCCACAGTAACTTTATAATCTATTTTCCCCAAATTACGTGTTTATACCAAAACAGGTAAATTTATGACACACGAGAAAGTAGTAGCTGTCAAGATAGTATGATACTTTCACAATGAAACTATGGAAGTGTGAGTTACAAGAAAAGTTTGAAAGATTTCTTCTCTGTAAATTATTGGATCTACTTAATATATTAGCATTATAATAAGGTTCATTAGTGTTCTGGGAGTATTATTGCATTTTTCAGAAACAATTAGTGTGTGCTAGGTGGAAGGGTTGGGTGGTAGTTGCCTTTGCTTTGACACAGAATACCTCCTGAGTTTTGAGCAGACTAAAATCCCTTAGAAGCACAGAGGCAGGTTGCTCTGGGAAATGCCTGTGACTAGAAGGGGGAAGAGAAAGTCTCAGACATAGATATTACTTAATTCACCATGGGTTATGTTCTTCTGTTATAGAAACAGAAGAGTTTTGCCGGGAATTTCTGTCTGATAATTGAATCCATCACTAGCTGAGGTACAACAGGCAGACCCATATGCAGAGAGCATCGCAGATGACACAGCAATCGGTCAGAGATACTCTTGTCTCGCATTCTGAGAAATCTTCAGAGTATCAGACTGGTTTATTGTCAAGGACTACTGGATCCCAACATCAAGTTGGAGAGGAACAGACAAAGTCCGCATCTCCCCAGAGAGGCATAACTCAGACACAGCCTACATAGGTAGTCTCAGTGTGGCCACACAAACGTTAGCCTTGGAAAGAATATGCAAACTTGAAATATCTGGAAAGACAAACCCCAAAGATTCAGAAAGCTTTCACCCTTATCAAATTAATAAATAACAGCCTGTCCTGCATCTCAAAAAATTAATCTCATAAACAGGGGGAAAAAAACAACACAAATAAAAACAAACCAGTAAAAACACATACCAAAAAAAAAGGTAGAAAATTATACCAGTGTGTCCATTAAGCTGCATTGTACCATCTACTTATCTATAACCAGACAAATAGCTATAAAGAAGTTTAAAACTTAATACATTGCAAAAGAAATCCCCAACTACAAACTATGTGGTTTCTTGTGAGGACTTCCAGTTTCCTTTTCCTCAAATTTATTTCATTTCAAGAGCAGTTCCTTTATTTTACTCCAGTAGAGGTCTGTGTCAGAAAAGGACATCTCTGACTATATCTGCCCATCATCAGGCCTATCTGGCTGGACTTAAGTAATTTATCTTTCATATCCATCCATCAGAGAAACACCTCTAACACCACACTAATACTTGCACTGGTAAGCAGAGTTTTTCCTAGACCTGAAATGTAACTGGGCTTATTATAAAGTCAGGTTTACTTCTCTAGAATGGCTGCAAGTAATTCCCCTTCTATTTAATCTCCTCCTTTAATTCTGCACAGTGGCAGGTTATAAAGCCATCTTAAAAGCTGTTGGTGAGATCACAGTGATCTAACTCACCCAGCAGCTACAAAGTTACAGAAAGGTTGCTGAGCTCAGGCACCTGCCCTCTGGGGCACCTATTAGTGAGAACTGTTCCCAGACAGAAATGTGACCATCCATGCTTTTGACAGCATTTATTTCCAATCCTGCACATGAAAAGGGCACTGCTTGTATTTTAATACTTCAAGTCAGTGAACCTGGGGTAAAGGACAGCAGGGTAAATACTGTTCACTGTCACGGAATTGCAACAAACTGGGTAACTACTACCTCCTGCAGTGATGCTCACCTACTTCTGTGACCTCACCACTTTCAGGAAAGACTCCTTTTCCCTGAAAAATGCTTTTATTTTAACACCAAGCTCCATTCATTTTGAACTAGATGCCATTCTCCTTACTGCTGAGTTGAAGGACTACTGCTTTTATTTCTGAGATATGTAGCTGCTGATATATAGGCTCTTTTAAGGGTAGTCTTCATCAGGTATTTCTCAATATTTCAGTCACAAGAAGGCACGACCTTTTCTGATCCGTTACAAGAATATCTTCCCATAACAATCTAGCATCTCTTTTTAATAAAATAAGAGAAGTTAGTAAGGCTACCCTGCTTTAAATTTATAATCACCACTGCACATTTGAAAGTAAGTCATCAACAGAGTGTTAGGAAATATTTTAAATTGCTGGAAATACTCCTAGTTTTTTGCAAAATTTCTCATAACTGAGCATTACTACAAAAGTCTGTCTCAAACCAACCCTCTGACAGAAACAGTTTTGATAACTTTGTGCTATCACCCACAATTCACACCAGCCTATAAAAAGGAGTGATCCCTCTCTGATAGGCACACTAGGAGATTATCATGGCATTCAACAGCCACTTGGTCTGAAAGGGCAGGTGTTATTTTCTTTCAGGAAGAACTGAGAAAAATTAAACCACAACAAGCTGTGAAAATATTCTACCCTTTCAGTTCTTAGACAGAAATGCAGCAACACTTTTGCTTTGCCCTGTGTAGTGCAACAGAGGACTTCCTTGGCTTAGAGACTTCATGGCAGTACCAGGGTCCAGGCAGTAACACCACCTGGAGAGGAGTCCTTTTCCAGCTCAGAGCGCCTTCAGTACCCAGACCTCACCTTCTCTTTGACATTTTTTATTAAGTATCATACTGGCTTTTATAGATGCTACTTAGAGGCACCTAACTTTCCTCACAAATTGCAAATAAGCTGGTGTGTTAGCTTTGGGCTGTGAATCCCACAGCATTGGGGAGCACCTAAGGGTTAGGAGCTGGCTGAGCTGAGGTCCACTTTTGAAGACATCCTACATCCTACTGAGAGTAGCAGATGAGTTATACATCATCTGATGAGTTCAGAATGAATAAGGATAACTATGTGGCCTCCACTGAAAAGAAATCTGTTCTGAATTAGGGAGATAATATTGCCTACAGAACCACGTCAAGAGAAACACTTCTGAACAAGCCTGCAGATCCTCAAATGCTTGATATTCCAGCTGCATTTTCAGGAACTGAAGCTTTAAACACCTACTGGGAATGACTGCGATTGAACAAGGGGTTTATAAGCATTAGCCATATGGAAGTTTTTGGCAATATTTTATACTGGCAGCTAAAGCCTCCACACAAGTATTTGGCACAAATGTCCCACTTTGGAGTCTAAACCAATGGAAATTAACTGCAGAGTAAAAGCTGAATTACGACCCCTCAAAGCACGGCCTTAAGCACAAGGACATCTGACTTCTACTGTCTTAACAATCTCAGAGGCTACCACAGATTTTCTTCTTCACCTGTTTGAAGAACTTTCAGCAAATCTGCTGTATGTGGCCTCTTTCACCTGGAGAAGTGATGCTGACCATTCACTTCAACGCCTTTCCGTTGCTGCAACTTCTCCTGAGTCACTTCCTGCCATTTTCCTTTGTGCTATTAGGACCACAAATCCATGTCCTGTGGAATGAGAAAGAGGGAAGACTTTTTCTGTTGATATGCACCTTTCATACAAAAGTAAAAGAAAATTACTGCTAAGTAAAAGCACTATATTCAGACAATTCTGATTACTTGTGACACTAGTGGATGCTTACTTCTACCAAACAGAGGGTCATTCCACCTTTGCTCCAGTTGGTTGGGATAAGGCATTTCTTGGGATAAGTATGAGAAGAAAACCTGTCTCTTGTTTAAATTAGACTCTGTTGAAGTTTTACTGTACTGTGTTATTTAATGGAAAGCTCTATCCCAAAGACTTTGTTTTAGTATTTGACACAGTCAGCAGAATCTGAATGGGAAACAATCATCATATGCAAATTTCATCAGAATATAGCAAGTGTAACGGCTCTAGTAAGCTCATGTAATATGACTTGTCAAATCAAGGTAAACATCAAGATTTTTTCTGTTTATCTGGTGTGACTATAAATACATCCTTACAAACCACTAGAAACAAAATTGCTTTGGCTTCAGATGGCTGCAGTCAACATTTCATCTGTATTTAAGAACATACACATCAATAAAACTAGGGACAAGATGTGTTTTAGCTTGTCAGGCTTGGACTAGATGCAACACTTGGCAAGTTGCATATCAAATTGATACTAACTGCTCCACTGCTGTTACCTACAAAAGCAATATAAAAAATGTCTGAAATTACACAAACACCTGATACACAATTCTCACCAAAGGAAACACATAGCAGTGACCCATTTTGTTTGCTTAGTGTCTGTTGGCTTCAGCTTCCAGGGACATCACAAACAACATAAAAAGTTCATATGAGGTTCAGTCATGAGCATTATTTAATGCTGTGAGTTCAATATAATGCTTAGTTTTGTTTGGTTTTGTTTGTTTGTTTTCCTCAGAGAAGTAAAAAAAAAAAAAAAGGCATGTTAACACTTTAGGCCCCATTAGATCCCAGCTTACTTTATTTATATGCAGGTTAAGAAGTATTTTGTAAATTTTTGTTATCTCAGGATAACATGAATGCAAAAAAAAAAAAGTCACATGGAACTGAATATCTCTAAAACATGCGAAAATCCTGAGATTCATCCCTTGCTTACTAATGACTTCAGTCCTGTGCATGTATTTCTTCTTTCCACTTTTGTCCATGTTATCTAATTAGTAAGGCAGGGATTGACCCTCACTCATACTTTCTACTACAAGTTTCCAAAAGCACAGTTGACACTGCTTCCACACATGCCACAGGTTATAAAAACATCCCTGCTTTGTCTCTTGACAGCAATTATGGAAAAAAATAATACTGCCAAAAGTCCAAGATTCCTTCAAAAAGAGGTTCTTATCTGGTCAGATATTGCTTTGCAATTAGTTTCAAGGTCTTGAATGATATTTTAGTTTTGAATGGCATTTTCATCCTCAGAATTTCTGAGAACTTAAACTGCTCTGAAAATGCTTCAGCAACGGCAATGCTGCATTAGTCCTAGCCTCTGAAAGAGGATAGTTGCTTTGAGCTGTCCAGAGCATGCCCAGTAGGTGAAAGCAACGTAAATTTGAAATAGATGTAAAACTTCTGGTATCATTAAGTAGGATGGGAGCTTAATACATCCTTTAAACACATAAGAAGCTTAATTATTGACTTAGTTAGCCTCTTTCTATATGATGTTTCATGAAAACAAAATTAATAGATTAAGTACCAAGCATATATAAAAGTAGTCACAGATTATGAACACAGTGTGTAGCATTAAGTAGTGAAGATACCCTGTTCACAGTATCAGTGTAGAAACTGTGTTGCGTATCAACAGACAATGATTTAATGCGTTTTGGAGCAAGGGATTTATTATAAACTGTAGCACTGGTGTTTGCTGTTTTTTTGCTGGTTTGCCCAGATTTCTGGGCAAAGAAAAAAAGATGTAATCTCTTTTTAAAAGTTTTACCCTCCTCAGTGCATAGACAACTTCAGACTTACTATTTAACCATATGCTATCTGCTGCAATATTCTTGATCTCCATCTCAGCTATATCCCTATCAGGGAAATGCCCTTTATCTAAGTGAGCACACTGGCACGTCCACTAGAGTATTAGAAGCACCAGACTGATCTTGTCACAGGGTTGGTACCTGCAATATCCTTACAGAGCAAATAACAGAAACACACCACAAATAAAAGCAGGTGAAAAATAAGGGTCATAAACAGCGCACGTTTTCACAACTGCAAAAATAAACCATGCCCAGCTTGAACTGCCTTCAAGGAACAATCTCTGGGACAGGCGTAGGAGTGCCACAGCTGCCTAGTCCTATTTCACCCTGCAGAGCACCATATTGTCCAAGCCTGTTAATCCACTGATCATGTACCATCGTTGGTACCAACACCATTAATGGCTTCTCCTCACCCTTAATCTCCTTCCTCCCAGTCTCTCTGGTTTCGTTGCCCTTCTCTGGACATGCTCCAGCACCTCGATGTCTTTCTTGTAGTGACGGGCCCAAAACTGAACGCAGTATTTGAGGTGTGGCCTCACCAGTGCTTAGTACAGGGGCACAATCACTTCCCTACTCCTGCTGGCCACACTATTTCTGACAGAGGCCAGGATGCTGTTGGCCACCTTGGCCACCGCAGCACACTGCTGGCTCATATTCAGCTGGCTGTCGACCAATGCCCCCAGGTCCTTTTCCGCCGGGCAGCTTTCCAGCCACTCCTCCCCAAGCCTGTAGCGTTGCATGGGTTGTTGTGACCCAAGTGCAGGATGTGGCACTGAGCCTTGTCAAACCTCATACAGTTGACCTTGGCCCATCGATACAGCCTGTCCCAATCCCTCTGTAGAGCAATTTGATATAGCCTACTTCACACTAGTAATTACAGAACTACTCTCTATGTGATTTCCTTATCTTTGAAGAAGTCATGGTTAAATGAGCAGATGCTTGTCAGAAATGTTTATTTGCAATGGAAATGTTTTCATACATGAGGGAAACTGTTCTGAGATTCAGCATGCTTTGAGATAATCTGTTTTGGTTCCTGCCATTTCTTCCTTCCAAGCCTTGGCTTTATTTATCTCAACACTGCATTTCTCCAACAACAGAGACGGATGCTTTTCAGTTCACTCCTTATTTCCCTCAACTCAGTGGAATCCAATTAGGAAACAAACTTGCACACACAATCTTTGACCTTCTAGGGCACAATCTGGAGGGTTTGGGCCAACTTCGGAGTGAAAAGGCAGCCTGAGTTTCACATATCCCTCCCAGCAAGCTATGAAGCCCATACAGTTACAGTTCTGCCTTTGAAATCCTGTTTCTTTGTATTTTTATGAATTTAAGATGCAGGTGACTAGGAAAATATGAAAGATATTGTGTCTTCCTTATCACATAACCAAATACATCAAAATAGTGAAACATTAGCAACTCATTCAAGTATTTCAGTGAATAGCTTGTCCAACAATTATTTTTATGCATTTCATAGCCATTTACCTACTTCATAATACATTTTAAATATAGAATCTTATTGACAGTTCTTACATAGACCTTGAGGAGGTCAGAGTCTTCACTGAAAAATTGGAAATACTGTTCAGCTTATATAAAAAGGTAACAAAAGAAAACCTCTAATACCAAAAGTCTGAGAACTTTAGCCATTAAATGGAAAGCACAGCCCAGCAGATTTGTTTATTCCAGCAAATATTCACACTAAATTCATCTTACTGCCATAAAGTACCTTTCAAAAGGTACTCACCTAAAAAAACAGTAAATCCAGCTTACCTAATAGGTAGGTAGGTATAGAGGAAATAAGCAGCATTTCTGAAAGGCATAAAAATTCAAAAACAGCAGTAGCCATTACACTTGATTTAAGGAAGCTTCAGATCAGAGCATACAGCCTTCATTCCTGCAACAGACTTGCAAGCACACACCAGCACAGAGCAGGCAGAATACAAACTCCACCACAGTCTGTTTAGTTTTTTATTTCTCAAATAAGCAGATCAGAAACCTGCTTTTTAATAACTCACTATCTCTATTTCATTTTGGTTTAGGAGACGAATGAGAAAAGCCATTTGAGATGCGTGGTTGCTGACATCGCACACAATTAAGCAATTCCAGAATCTTCATTTGTAAGTAGATAAAACTGCCAAATGCAAGGAGGTAGACAAAATACCAGATTTGGGGGAGGGGACCAAGGATGTGTACATGTGACTCTAGAAAGATTATTCTATGGCAAGAGACCATAAATTCTGCCACCTGCACATAGTATCGTCCAGCCTCCTTGTTCTCTTCACCACTGTCTGGTTAACATGTTATATGAGAAAGTCTATTGATCAAAACAAATCACTAAGCAGCTGTAAGAGACCACAGGTTAATGTTCAACAGCTACTTGCTTTGCTCTGCCTTTGCTGTAGCTTTCTTATAACCACCATTGATTTTATTCTTCCCTATAATGTAATCTGGAATGGAAAGGCACACGTTGTTAGTTACGCTGTTGCCTAATACACATGAAAGTTGCACAGACAGTAAGAAAAATGACTAGATTACAAGGCCAAATGGAGAGCTTGGAAAGGTTTACTTTTGTGTGCCCTAGGGCAAGACTAGCTGTACATATGTTGCTCTTGACGTGTATTTCTGTTCTAAAAGGGTCTGACAGAGATTTCAGTCTTTCCCATCTATGCTAGCATGTCAGTATCCTTACCTTTGAAATGTCCTAGTGAGCACCTCTGAATTTTCTTCAATTCAAGCCTGTGCATTCTTGCTTTACCAACAAGAGTCAGGCAGAACAAAGCTGTCCCCTTCCACCCTGCATCAGTCTGTAAATACGTGCAAAGGATGAATCCTCTTAATCCTCTCTTCTTCAAGTTAAAGAACACCGATTTGCTTCATCTTTCCTCACAGGTCATGTTTCCACACTTCCAACAACTCTCTCTTCCTGTGTCTACACAGTCCTCAACTGGTACACAGCTTTCTTGGATTTTGGTACTCAAATGCTCTAGGATTTGCTACCTGATACTCTAGGAGAAGCTTTAATAACTCAGAAGAACTCATTCATCTCCCTCCCAGGCTATGTTTCTCATTTACATCACCCAACAGGATTTTTCTTTTACAGTCTCCCCCTAAAAGTGTCATGCTTTCCTGAACAGATGCTATGCAGCCAGCTCTCCTCATGCCGTCATTATTCCTGAGCACAGTGCTTTATATTTGTATCTGTTGATGAATTTTTTTCTTTTCAGACTACACCTCCAGTTTATCAAGATCATTTCAAATCCTGAGCTTTTTATTCTCCTCCATATTGGTGGCACCCTCTCCACTTAGCGTCCTCTGAGGATTTAAAAAGGCCATTCTCCAGCTCTTTATTGAAGTCATTAACAAAACCAGAGTAGTTTTCATTCCTGTCCTGTACCCATCTATGCTATATGTTTTTAGGCAGAAACAGCAACAGCTATCTGCAGACTTCTAGGAGAAGATGTCAGTGTGTTATACGTCTGCATAAATAAAAGACAACTGGGTACTGACAACTATCATCATGTATTATATTTTATTCCTAGAAAGATCAGACATTTCTGATACCAAGGAGCATATGCATTCAAATCCACTCTCCTATGCATAATCGGATTGGGAATTTAGAATTTAAGTTTTTAAGGCTTTTGTTTGTACATTATTGCTCAACAGCAGTGAGATTTTAGCTCCTCCAGAACTAAACCAACATTGCATTATGAGAATTTCTCTCTCTAATGTTCAATATCATTTTGATATTGAACACTATCCTTTCAACTTTTATGCTGATTCCTTCTTATTCCATTTACTGAACTGCTGCCTTATTGTATAACTCCCTACCTTGAAAAATGCTTCACTGGTACAATGCAGTTACAGTAACTGTTGAAAGATAAACATACACTTATTTTGAGAAACTAGCTTCTCACTGACAAGGAAGCCCATTGTTTAAGGATAAGAAAAGCATCTCCTGAAGATGCTTCTCATCTCAGAGAAACCTCACTTTTTATTTCACAGAATCATTAAGGTTGGAAAAGACCTTCAAGATCATCACGTCCAACCATTAACCCAACACCACCATGCCCCCTAAACCATGTCCTGAAGTGCCATGTCCACATGTTTTTTGAACACTTCCAGTGATGGTGACTCCACCACCTCCCTGGGCAGCCTGTTCCAATGCTTGACCACTCATTTCACCTAAGAGCAGTTTGTTAAGAATCTTTATATTTCTCTAAACCCCTCTCAAGGCTCCCTCACAGATGTTCAGAAATTAACTGAAAATATCAGTGACAGAACAGGGAAAGCTTTGGCTCCCCAAAGTGGTTTTGAAGTTCCAGCTAACTCACATAATCTCTGTGCACAGCCAGAAACAGGCTCAGGCATGGCCCCGAACAATTTAAGCACTTGCAGTACTCCCAGGGACTGGGTTGTACTCAGCCTTGGGAATCTTGCAAAATAAATGAAAGATTAGCAGGCTTCTCTCAGCAGCTCGAGATAGAAGCAATCATTTCCAGGGCATTACAGCCTGGCTGCTCTCCTTGACAGTGGAGACAGTCTTGGGGACGAAGGCTGACACGCTGTGTGCCAGCCCCACACCACCTGGGAAGTCCACCTGCAAAAGGTGAGGTCTCAGGCCTCCACTTTCAACATTTTAGGGCATTTATATCACCAAGGCAATGGCAAAGGACCTTCAAAAAATTCAAAATCAGGTCAAATACATCCACAGTTTTATCTATCATCCCTCTGCTTCTGAGGTGAGGAGCAGCAGATGTCTAACAGCACCATTTGGCAACACTGGACAGCGCTGGACAGGCAACACCAGTATCCCATCTGACCGGGAACAAGAAATCTGTAACAGACAGAAACTAAATCAACCAGACTGAAACTTGTTGCCAGCACTTTGTGGCTAAATGAGGAATCATAAATCAGGCCAGCGAGCTGCTGCTGGAGAGAAACCCAGGCAGTCCTACGGCCAAGTGAAGTACAGGCCCAGCTGTAGGGCGTGCAAGATGGAAGCCAACTGTACAAGCTTCTCAGGAGGAAAATCAAAGCAACACTGTATGATAAAGCTCTATTATTGGTAGGAGACAAGGTGGGAAGCAGGGGAAAACTGCAGTGGGGAGAATCAGCATTAAGGTTTCTACCATAGATGCCAAACGTGTACCATAGCCATCTATAAGAGTAAAGAGAGAAAATATCTGAAAGCAAAGTAGCAAAGGTCCAGTCTCACTGCAAGATGTCTGCAAAACTATGAAGCCCAAATAAAGGTGAGTCAGATTTAGTGTCTTCAGTCAGTTAGATGCTTTGAGAATTGTACCCTAATGCAGGATATATGCTGTGTTAAACAAAGCTCTCGACACACTCCATCAAAGTGATCCTTGTTTTCAAGGATTCAAAAGTTTTTTGGTTACAAAAAGGGTTGTTACCCAATGACTAGTTTTGTAATAGTCAGCTTAAGACACAATAATTGACCTAGCATTAAACTTAGCATCAATTATTTTTTTTTTCCCCTCCAAGGGGAGGGATACAGTCATTGAAAGTAAAACTAAAAGTGCCCAGAACGGTTGGAGGAAGTGACTGTGAAGCACAGAAAGTTGGGCTGACCAGGGCATAGAATAATCAGGAAGGAGTCTACATGACTGTAAAAATTTGTGTACTACATGTATACCCAGAAAAAGTCAGTAATGGTGAGGGGAAGGAATGAAAACCTCCAGCTGACTGTGTACTGGTTTGTTTGCTTCCTTTTCTTTCATCATTTGCAGTGACTAACAACTTCTTCAGTTTAAAAGACACTTTTTTCCCCCCAGATTTGAGGAACATAGAGGTGAAGAAAAGCAACTAAATGCAACCAGTTTGCCTTGAGTATTTTTTCCTCTAAATATGGTTTTGGCTGCTAGTATGCACAATTGAGTCAGTGTCAGTGGAGGTAAATTGTGAGGCTGACTCACAGGGATCAGTCGGTTCCAGGTTTGAGGGGAATATTTGGTGAGATCTCACCTTATATCTGTCACTTTTTTCGAAGCCAAATATAATCTTACAAATGATGCTAAGTGTTATTCAAATGTCTGTCTTTTATATCAAAGTAAGGGTCTCATTATTCAGAGTCAGTTTCAAATAGACATTTTCAAATCATTAAAATGATTTGAAACCAGAAATAGGTTGTTTCTGCTTTGCTGGCTAAATACCTGTCATTCATTTAACAAGGCTACACCACAAAGTGTATTTGTTTCTCTGCCCTCCACAGATCAACTTTCACAGCCACTGCAACAGGAAAACTCCCTTGGGATGTAGCCAAACCAAGCAAATAAACAAAATAAACAAGTTGTTTGTAAAATCAGTCCTGTAATCCTGGCTTACTGAACATCAGTACTTCCATTTGAGCTGTCCAGACACTGACAGACTGCTGAAAGCAACTCAAAATTGTAAAATAGGACCCAATATACTTTTTATTTTTGTAACTGTCAGCACATTTGCCTGCTGTTAGTTCTCTGCTAACAACTTGCTCTGCCCCATGTTTATTCCACCTAAAGCATATGTCATAATCAGAAACAGGACCACATAACTCCAAGGTAAGGAAATGTAAAAAATTTTGAGCCAATATGGAAGTAAAAGTTTTTGATGGCTGACAGGTCAGGAAGCCCCAGAAGTCCAAGCTCAGCTTTATAGTCACTTTGCTTATTTTCCAGGCTGTAGTGTATGTAGGTTTCTCTTGCTCCTTTGGGCACACAGAGCACAGAATACTGATCACTTACAGTTTCATTCGACTGTCTCTTATTTGCATAAACTGCATTTATTAATAAATACAGATCTCAGTTTTCCTCCATCTGGAGGCACAGCAGATTTGGCAAGTCACCAGCAAACTTGCAATTGCTTTCCTGGGGCTGTGACCAGAGCTGTTGTGGCCCCATTAGCTAGGTAAGTGGTGGTAATATCCAAATGTGTGCTGGTCAGTTGGAATTAATAGCCAGACCAACCGCATTCCCAGCCATGTACCATCATTAAATTAAACCCATTCCTCCTGTCATTTCATCACCTTCCCTACATCTGAGATTCCTTTATACTGTTCTGAGTCTCTAATATTTTAAAAGAAACTAAAGCAAAACTCAGACACTGCAAATCTTTGCTCCTCACAGCCAAGCTCCCTACATTGCCTTTTTCAGATCAGTCAGCACATTTATCATTGGAATAATTTTTTTGAAGTGACATGCCACACCCCATGCTGACAATGCAGTTTGATTCCCAAGCAACTTCATCCAAGCACCTCCACTTCACTTTAGCTGCTCTGCATTAATGACAAAAACCAATTTTTCTACCTGGAGACAGCACAAGTGAAGCTGAAGAACAAAATCCATACTATTTTCCATCCTTCTGAGCTTTCACACAGACTTACAAGAGAGTAAAGTCTATAATTTGTTTGATGCTGTATCTGAAATAGACCCCAGGCCAACGTCACAGCTCCACTGGCTATAAAAGTGGTGAGAGGCTGAGAGATTCATAAACATGTCTTGGAAACCAACAGCTATACGGTAGTCTGTGCCATGGTATAAAGACGTCCAAGCTGACGTGAACCTGTAAACCAGAAGTGCATTGACTATAGCAATGATAAGGCCAAACTGATTAACCTGCGTTGAGCTCTGTGCTGCCAGAGCCATGCTGCCTGCTCATTTAAAGCTACTTCAGCAACCTGCTGAGGTGCCAGTAGTCTGCTGCAGTAGTTACCAATCTTTTTGTCTGTGCTTCTGGGTCATCAAGAAAAGATGACCAACTATTTTAACTATCATTTTAAAAGGCATGCCATTTTGCAGGGCTGTACTTTGAAAGTCTTATGCACACACCTGAACTTGGGTTACTTATAGCTTTTGTCTGTTTTGGGATTGGTTCATCTAACACTAATAATGGGTTGTTACTTGGCAGAAGACAGTTGATGCTTTCAGATGAATAGCCTAGGTATCAATCTTCTGAAATGCTTCCTGTGAAGCATTTTATTTTGCATTATTTTCCTCCTTTCTTTTCCTTTTTTCTCCCTCCATGTAATCATGGTCTTCAGTGTAATCACACAATAGACTTTGCTATCATCATCATGGATCAAGATGTAGTACCTTTAAGTGGTGAAGAGAAGCCTCACTCCTTTCACACTCAGCATGCTGCTCCTCTGCAGTTCCTCCTTTCTGCCATGACCAGAAAGCTGTTTTGAAGAAGAAAAGGTGATTAACCGTATTTCCAAAGGGAAAAAAAAAAAATCAAATTATGAAGTTTGTCTGAAAACTTGTTTTTCTGAATGTTCTGGTCTGATTTTGCAGACCACAGATGTTTGAAACCTTCAAAAACCCTTATGGTTTTGCTCATTGCTAAATGGATTTCAGTATTTCCAAGGTTCGTTGCTGTTATTTCGGTCCAGCAGTACCCTGTCTTTGCATCTTCAGCCATTTGTTCTTTCAACCTAGATTTCCCACTGGGTGATAACCCCAAAACACAAAATACTTCCCTGTCTCCACTTGGAAAATCTTTTATCATTCATACGGTCACTTCCCACTTAATTCTGCTTCTTCTAGTCACTCTACCTGCCACCTGCTTGTTATCTGAGTTATCTATAAAAAACATATGCCAATTTGCTTTGCAAACTAAGCCAGGAGCATATATTTACCCCATAGCTTTACTTGCTACTCCTAGCACTCTTCACCCCATCTCACACCATTTACCAAAGCTGCTAACACTGCAGGTAGCCACGGTAAATATAAAAAGCTATTTTTCTTTAACTAAAGTAAATCTATTGGGATCCAATTTGTCTCCTGCTGACGCAGAATGTGGACCCCACGGGGACATTGCACTGCATCAGATATTTAGCATCTCAGCACCATCTACAAAACAGTTGACCTACCTGCACATCCCTTCAGGACAGCTGTAGAGCTTATTAGCTCTAACTCCGGTGTTGCCCTGAGCCATTTCAGCTTCAGCAAGTGAAGTGCAGGGCAGGTAAACATGTAACATCCAACAGTGCCCTGAGTTTCAGCATGTTGTCAGTGAAATGAAAGCTAACTGTTTCAGTGGGTGGCTGACGCCAGCGCTGAAATACTGCACGAGACGACGTGGCGTACAGGAAATAGAGTATTTGCCTGATGGCTGTGCTGGCGTGATATAATCTCCCAGGGTAGAAATAAAGGAATCCATCAGAAATAGCTGCATTTTGTAGCATGTAATAGGCATGTCCACATGGCACCATAGGAAACACTAGGACTGTACCAGCTAAACTAACCCAAGGAAAGGGACATAGATATATTTGTGTCATGGTAGATCTTACCTTGTACTTTGGCTGCTACTTCAGCCATCATTGATTTACCTTTTTCTAACCATGGCAAACTAAGATCTAATTTATTATCAAAACAAAATTTAAGGTTTTTATGGCATTTAGTACTTTCCAGTACTTGAAAGTCTCTACATTGTCTTTTAGTCATTGATTTTTTTTCCCCTCAGATATTTTTCTTGATAGAGATGTACAGTTCATTGCACATTCTCCTAAACGCCAGGAACAAAATTCTCCATAGACTTAGCAGACTTTTCCCTTCAGGTGCTCACAAGCATTCTTCCTCAAGGTAATTAATACACCTTTAAAACATTTCAAGCAAGCATCTTTTCTTCAGTTTCACACCTCATACCAGAAATCTAGTCTAGCGTTTCATGACCCATCCCCGGCGAGCCCCGAGAAGAGACCATAAACCACTTGTGTTATATCTGAGCCAGACCTTGTTTATTCTCCCAGTCCAAGGTTCAACCTACAGCAGCTGACTCCAGCAAATATGCACTTTAAATATAAAGTCTGCAGGACTGTTAACAGCATTTTGCTATATTAATAAAGACAGGCTCCAAAACTGTTCCCTCTGTTTAGGAGTACGTTACTGTCCCAAATTTCATGTTGTAAGGGGTACTATGCATACAAACTTGCAGGTTAAGGGTAATGGCCATGCAGCTTTGTATTAAGCTCGGTAAAGGAAGCAAGCTAAGTAATTTTGTGATGTTATGAAAGTTTTACTGAAAAGAAGAAACCTAACAAATGTGTTTTGCATGAAATTGTATGGTGGTGTAAATGAAAAGTTCTTGTAATTGAAAACACTACAGCGGAACAGTGGTAGACTGGCTATAAATTTAAAGTGTATTCCCAGGGATTTCTGAACACAATTACATTAAAAATTAAATATTGAAAAATTACTGGAAATATATCTCATTCAATTTGTATGTTTCTCTGAGCAGAATTTTGTTCTGCTTGGTTATGCCACATGGTTTTGAATGTTATGGATATAAGTAATTTTTCCATCCATCTAATAACTGAACAAAACTAATCAAGAGTAAAACACAAAGTGAATTAAAAGGCAGAGTTTGTTTATAATCTTACCTCTATTTTACATATTACAACTCAAGATAATTAAAATTCATTATGCAATAACAATGAAGCAGGTAAACTGGACTTGATCCTTGTGAAAGACATGTGGAAGCTTTTACACCTGACAGCAAGTCATATTACATCTTCCAGTGAAAAGGAAAGCAAGCAAGGTTTTAAGAGTAACGAAGAGTAACTAAGCATTCCCATGTGCCAACACATCCTTCAGGCTTTGGTTTTATTGGTCATAATGCTCTACAGCTGCTGTTACAAAGCCCTTACTACCATACACAAAGCAGCCTGCTTGCATAGTTGGGGTCACGACTCCTGACGTAGCCAGTACCCTTTTACAACCCATTGATGCCCATGCCCTCCTGCTTACCACTGGTTTCTACCTCAACTGGGTTAACTCTAATCATCCAAAAGGCAGGCGGTACGATTTACAGGTGACAATACACAACAGCCAGTAATAGATTTACATCCACTTTTGCTGCTGCTACCCATGAAGACCTAAAGCCAGTGGAAATATAAGGAGTTTGGGGTCCTATGTGCATTGTCCGCAGCCTGCAATAAGAATCCATGCAGATCTTCTCTTCAGTGAAGCACAACTGTTTGTAAGTCTACACTCATTTGCAGGACTACTTTCTCTGGAAGCATTCTAACAAAAACACCTTTCTGTAAATATGGCAAATTCTGGCAGATTGATTTGGCATGGGAAAGGAAACTCAGGCAAGATGAGATCACTCAAGCTATTAAATAATGAGCCAACCACAATAATAATAATAATAATAATAATAATAATAATAATAATAATAATAATAATAATAATAATAATAATAATAATAATAATTTCTGAGCTTTTTGGTGTATGTAAGGCTGAAACAATGATCAGCTGCGGTCAAACACAAAATAGTTCCAACTCTAAAGAGGGAAGGAAATAAACTCGAGAACAACCACAATGCTGGCTTAGCATCTACATACCTCTTTATGCTCTGACAAACGCAGTGCAAGCTTTGCAAAGACTTTCCCCAAAAAGACTGGGCTAAAGATAACATTGCTCTACTTTCAAGCTGGTCACAAAAACCTTTGCTGTGGGATGGTACTCTATTGTCAAAGAAGACCCACACATGTTAAACACATAGGGACATTCTCAGGAGGTGTTTAGTGCCATTAATAAAGCATCACAACAATATTTTCAAGATAAAAACAAGCTCTCAGCACTCTGTTCATTGTGCCTTTTTCCGAGTTCTTAAATGACCATATGAAGGAATGCAACCTGATAATAAAGTTTTATGGTAGCTTGTACAAGACACTGGATCGTCTGGCCAGTTATTCTCATTACCTCTTTTACAGGTCATGTTTATGGGTTTTTTTTTTAAGATTACATCAGCAAATATATTAGTGATGGAAAAGGCTAACTGTGTTAGCCCAAAGGATTATTTACAATTACGTGCAGTGCATGGAGAAATCCATTTAACCACTCCAGATGAAACATAAAATTACAGCTGTAATTAAAATTTGATCTAGAAAATTAAATAAGACATTCCCCCACACACACACTTAAAACCAGTATTGAATCAACAGCTTTATTTTACAAATTTAATTAAATTTATTCTGTTAAAAAATATTCTGGAAAAATCTTTTTTAAAACTTAGAAGTTGCCAGAAGCAAGGCTCTTAAAATCAGAAGTCCAAGAAAAACACAAATTAAAAATAACTTCTGAAAGATGGTTCCTCATCTACATTTCAAAATCTCACCTGCAGCACACCTTTGCACAACAGAAGATTCTACTGAGGACTGCTTCTAGACTCTTCTTTTCCCAGTGATGTACAATGAATATTGCTTCTAGTAAAAATAACTCTAAAAGCATCAGAAAATGTGCATAAATGATTTATACCAAACTAAATTACTTTCTTTCATGAGCTCAAAAACATTTTTTTAAATGTTTATAGCAATGATGTATGTCTGTAGCTGAGCTGATGTAACAAAAATCATGAAGAAGAAATCAATTGCAATGCAGAGATTAGTCAGTTCAGATTTAAAGTGCCTTAGGTTTCTCAATACCATTTAAGAAAAGCATCAAATAGATTATCTAGCAATCTATAAATTAGAATTAATTTCACTGAAGTTTATCCAAAATTGGCATAAGGATGATCAGGATGAGGACATAAGTTTGTAATAAAAAGCACAAATACTGATGCTGTCCGTGACTGTGCTGTTAACAGCAATTTCCATCTCAGTAAAGCACATTTAGCCCTGGGCCGCTACCATTGGCTTCCTCAAACAGCTGCTTCTCACCCCGGCTGTAAAATGGGCAAGCGGCTTTTTACCAGGATTCAAAGATGTTTTTTCTTTCTGTGACTTCTCATTGATTGAACATGCCTAACATGCAAGGATAGATACATTTTGTGAAAAAATTGTAAAAAGAATACTAGCGCAGAACGGGTGTACAAGATGCTGAGGACATAGTGCTTCGTGGCGGAAATTTCAGGCCTCTTCCAAGCCTTTTTTCTAGTGTCAATTCATACACTGCTTGCAGCAAGGATGTTGCTCTGCCTACACAGATACTGGAGATGCCAAAATGAAATGGAGGCAAACAAAAAGTATAACTGTCTGGGTCAACATCAGAATGAACCCTATAAAAAGAACCGACTGGCTGCCCACGGAAATCCAGCCACCAAAAGAAGTTTTAGAATAAATGGGTAATTCCTTTCCATTATTACAGGCTATTTCAGCTCTCACTAAAGTCATGGAGGATTGGCCTGTAACCTCTAAGGGAGCAGGGAACTATGAGTATTTTAAAAATTGCATCCACAAACTTTTAAAACCAAACAAAACAAAACCCTATGAAAACCAAAACCATAAACCAAAAAACCCAAACACAAACCACCCCAAAACATTATTCAAACCCTAGAAGTTTAGTATTCTTTATAGGTTGACATTAAAGAAGGATAATTTTTCTAATTCCCACAACATAAACCAAAAGCGAAAAACGAATCCATACCCTAAGTACGAGTAGCATATACATGTGAATATAATGCCAAAAGCGAGCTTAGCAGACCCTGCCACTCAGTGCACAAGTAGACAAATACCACATCTGCTCCAGCACCCCTCCTTCAAGGGAGACACATTGCAGAAGCAGATCCACAGCTTCCTTTTCTGTAGGAACCTGGCTGCAAAATGTACATCATACTTCTACCTGTCAGTGAGTACATACATCCTCTGTCAACACCGTGTAAAAATCCTGCTTCCCTAGACCTATTTCCTAGGGGTTTTTCCTAAACTTCAATTCATGTTCCTTTGTATCGCTTACCTATTTTTTCTATTTCTATATAGCCTACTAATCCTATTATTTCAGTTTTATAGCCACAGGAAGGAAAAATTTAGTTATGCTCCAATAAGAAAAAAAATGGCCAGACATTCTGAGCTGTGCAAGTGAATCCAAATGGAAGTATAACTGATCAAACCATGCAAAGCACTTGCACAGTTGTTAGGTATCACTAAAGCCTTCTGGAGAACAGTTAATTCTAAAGAGTAGAGAGCTCATCACAATTTGCCATATAATTTGGCAGTGATCTATAGCTAGATCTTCCTGTTTGAGGAAATGTTTAAAGAAATAGCACTGAACTGGAACTGAGAGACAGATCTGTTTGCATCTCCATCCTCTTGGACACAATTTTCTTTATGTCTTATGTCCAAATATTGTTGTCAGAAAAATTATTTTAGCACTTTAGAAGCATGTGATTGTCAGCTGATAAAGCTTTGTATTTTTGAATAACCATTTCAGACATCTTTGCTCAGAGAAAACTGGAGTGCAAATAGTCACCCTTCAGCACATTTTTGTCTATTTTTCCTTAATAGTCTGAATAATCCTATGTTTGAAATTTTAAGGAATTATATAAATGAATTGCTACACAAAAAGTACTAGTAGTGTCTTTAAGTTACCTTAATACGTATTTCTTTATATCACACAGGGATTCCATTTGATTACTGTAAAAGGAGCTGAACTTGTCTTTGTAAATTGATCTGATTCAATCGGTTTTATCTTTTTTACTGTTTGTGAGTCACCCTGACATTGCCATACAACAAAACATACAGGAGCGCGAAGTAACACAGTTTGAGTAACAAGAGCTTGGCCAGTCATGTTACCTCTGAGGGAATTAGAAGATCATCCCAAAATTAATTTTAATAATACTTTTGCTGTAAGTCAGGCAGGAAGTCTGTACAAAATGCATTAAGTTCCTTAAAACTTTCTTTCTGAAGTTTTCTTAGATTATCTATTTACAGAATTGTCCTAGTTACCACTTATCTAGCTGTGCACTCATCATATTGAGAGTTTTGGGGGGTGATTTTTTTGTTTGCTTTAGTGGGAGGGTTGCATTTGGGGTTTGGTGGGTGTTTTTTTACTGATGAGACTCCTTTCAGGGATAGCTTCAGTACTTTCCTATTCACAAATAAACTCTTACTCTTATCTGTTATTTTGGGCCTACGCTGGGCTATGAGAAGATGCCCTGACTGTTGAGAAACCAGGAACTCTTCTCTTGGAAAATCAAACCTGTTTTTCGAGCCATAGCAGGGCTAAGTGACATTTCTTTATATTTATACGTGGAAACGTAAAAGAAAACTCTCACCTCTGTAGAAATGCAATTGGCTTATCTCAACTCTCAGATATAATTTGGAGAGGAAATGTGTTTGTGAAGAGAGGAAAAAAGTATTTCTTTGATATGATTTAGCTGACAAATACTGATGCAAAATACTGTTGTTTGGGGGTTTTTTTTGGTAGTATCAGAGGAGGTCTTCGGGTATGGGGCTGTAGGACAGAAGGATATAAACAATACTAATATTAACCGCCATCATTTTAAGTGCAGGGTTTGACCAAGCAAATACGTGCAATCTGCTTTAGGAAGGTAGCAATCCTTGAGTGCTAATGACAACACTCAGCTACGGGCAGCCCGAGCTGACCTGTGAAGAAATGAGCTGTGGGCAATCACACAACTACTGCCTCTCCAACGGGGTGACCCTAACTTTGAGATAAATCATTTGAATTAGATCACAACAGTTCGTCCCACCACATTCTAGCATTAGACAATTAATTCTGATTTAATTAGAAAATTACTATCATGATCTTCTGCTTTGATCACTTCAGGATTTGTCATTTATCAAAGCACTTCCATTTGCCAGAGAGCGGCGTCACGCCAGTGACAGGGGCCCTGCCAGCCTGGGAGATGTGCCAAGGCCCTGCTCTCTGGGGAACGACCTGCCAGCTGAGCTGGGTCCCCGCAGGCTGCCCTGACAGTGTTACTGGGTTGCCTCCTCTGATCCTCACACGAGCAACAACAGCACTTTGAACAAGTCAGGGAATGGCTACAGCCTCTCCTTCTCAGGACCTGCGGTGAGATCTTGAGTTGCCCCTTGAATAGTATGGAAAGTCCAGATGATGCCTTTCCTCAAACACCACCATTTCTGCAAAGAACATGGCTGAAAACCCAGATAATATTTCTGAAAACAGGAATTCCAGGGAAACCAGCACTCAGCTCTTCTGGCAAGTAAGAGTCAAAACCATGCATTCAACTTCATTTTAAGAAAAGCTATATTATCTGGTTCAATGGCTAAAATTGCAATTTGAAAGCTTAATGATTGTCGTGGTTTAACTCCAGCCAGCAACTAAGCACCACGCAGCCACTCACTCCCCCCACCTCCCCAGGTGGGATGGGGAGGAGAATCAAAAAAGGTAAAACTCATGGGTTGAGATAAAGACAGTTTAATAGGACAGCAAGGGAAAATATAATAATAATAATAACAACAACAACAACAATAATAATAGTAATAGTAGTGATAAAAGCATGTACAAAACAAGTGATGTAGAATACAATTGCTTACCACCCGGTGATCAAAATAGCCTGTCCCTGAGCAATGATGCCTGCCCCCCAGCCAACTCCAGGTTCTATACTGAGCCTGCCATTACATGGTATGGAATATCCCTCTGTGCCCCCTCCCAGCTCCTTGTGCACCTCCCCACTGGCAGAGCAGGGGAAGCGGAAAAGTCCTTGACTGAGTACAAACACTACAACTACTTAGCACCAACTAAAGCATCAGTGTGTTACCAACATTATCCTCATACTAAATCCAAAACACAGCACTATAGCAGCTACTAGGAAGAAAATTAACTCTATCCCAGGCAAAACCAGGACACCAATAATACAAATATATCTCACATTTACCAGGGGCAGCCTTTTCTGATCTGGCTGCTCTCCCTTAGCCCTTCTGATCCAAAAAGGAAAGACAATCTCCTCTCTCAGCCACAAAGCCATGCATCTATTTCCCATGACATATGCATTTTTCTTCAGCAGCTTACAAATCTCTGGCAACATTAGCAAATGTTGTCAAGACAGTGCATTCCAAATGCTGGCACACAAATCGTTAGGCTTAATTTATAAACATTCCTTTTCCAAAGTGTGTCTCAGACCAAGTATCTAAACACATGTGAGAGGTTCCATCTGTTTCTCTTGCCTCACTAATTCAATGAGGAGAGGTGATCTAATTCACTAAGGTACCATTATACATGTATATAAATGGCTGCTGAAAGACAGCCGCTGTCAGGTAAGATCAACCTAAGATCAAGTTAACCAAGAGGAAGTGGCAGGGAAAAAAAAAGATGAAATATCATCATTCTTTCCCACTCTCTGTTTCTTCTGGGCAGCTGGTTTTGCTAGACGTTTTCAGACTAGCTCTAACGGTGCAACTTCAAACACAAGGTGACGTATAGGTACAGGTCACCGATTTAACATTGGCTCAGTCTGCTACTGCATGATTTTCAGTCATTCAAACACCTATGTAGTACTGGGCTGAGAAATGCATCAAGCACATCACTCAGCAAGCTATAAGCAACAATCTGATATAAGCATCTCACTTTGAACTTATGACTACTTTCATCCTCTTTACTCGCGTGGTAAGTCAAAGTATGAAAGTCAGGGATGTAATGTAGGCTGCTTACTATCAAGCTCTTAACTTACGTCACTACAGTAATGGTAATTTATATATTTTGGCCACAGAAATTGTGTCTAAACTGCCTGTGCAGGGGGAGGAGATGATATCTTTCTCAACCAGTGTCATCAGTCCACCAAAAATCTTAGAAATGAAAGGCGATTTGTTTTTCAGTGTGCTTTCAGAGCTGGCACTCTGCACTTCTGGTCATCCATACCGAAGAATAGGAACTCAAGCTAAAATGATGAACAGAAGGACTGGGGAGCAGAGCAGCCACCTCCCCAAGAAGAGAGTTAAAGATTGCCTTTGTGCAATCAGCCTAGTACATTAGGGAGCGGGAGGCAGGTTGTGACTGCTTCCCACAAATACACTGACATGAAATACTGTGGGGAATAAGCACCGCTCGAGCTGAAAGACAGCACTGGCCCAAGAAATGGGAATACAGAGGCTGATTTTAAACCGCAGATGAGAAGGTCCCTAATCAGCGGAGCAATGATGTCCTGGGAGAGCCAGGACAGAGGGCAATGGAGACAAGTAAGCTACTTTTAAGATGGAGTACAATACATTCACAAAGGGAATTGTAAGATGTGGTGGCTGTAACAGCAAGGAACGGGACTTGATCACCCAGGGTGTCTTTTCAATCCTGTGTTCTGGAATATAGACATCAAACAAGGAAGAACTGTTTTTCGCTCCTGCTTAGATAAGGTACAAAGAAAAGGTTTGCTACACAAATAGCTACTATATTGCAAGCTCCAAGAGTGGGAGAGCTGCCTTTCAGTAACAGATAGGCTGCAAAGCTAAAGAGTGATTTGGCAAAAAAGGCAAAAGTGTCCTAATTATAAGGTTTCACTTTAAACATTTCAATCGGTATAGAAATATCTTCCAGAAATACCAATTAGCTGCACTCTATTCCCATTTATGCCTACGTGACACTCAAAATCTCAATTCATGTTTCATGAGTTTCTCTGCCTCTTCTGCTATGCTGTATTTTAGAAATAAATAGCTTTTTAAGTGTCAGTCAGGAGATTACAAAGCCACCCCACCACAATGGGAGACAATTTCAGCTCACTTTGATTGGAATTACAGATGCCAGCCCTGACAGCAGCCAGTCTCACTGCTGCCACAGTGAAAGCCTGAACGCAGGATAGCAAATTCCCAGTGTTACAGTCCAAGAAAATCTCATTGGGGGGATTCAAATGTGTGGCATTTCTACCAGCTGCTCACAGGGGTAGACAACAGACTATTTACTAGCCTTCCTGGAAAAAAGCAACTCTTAATGTCATATTTTCTAGTTTCCTTCTGTTCACTTGAAAGAATATATTAGCATATCAAATATCTTGATGTATTTTTCAACAGAAAGTTGAAGCGAGATTAGCCCAACTGTACTTGAACAGCACCAAAAGCTATTTTCAGTTTTAAAGTGCAGTGTTGTCCAAAACCCAAGCTAAGATCCTCCATTTTTGAGAGTTACACTACGTCTAGACACACCTCTCACCCTCAGCTTCATTTTAGTAACTCTTAAGCCTTAAATCTTATTTGCTTCCCAAGATGAGGGCCTACCCATGCCATTCATGAAATGCAATGGTTACCAGTACAGAGCTCGCCAAAGATTTTGTTCTTCATCTGCTGAAGCTGCTAAGCACAGAGCTACACCAGTGTTAACAGCTACAGATTAAAGTATTTTCTCATAGCTGTTACGACTCTCAAGGAATTGGGGAAGCTGTGACAACATAGGGAGATTAGGTATTTCAAACAACTTGAAAAATGTCTTTGAGCAAGAGAAATTAATTCACGTTGACGTATTCTTGGTCCCCTGATAATATACAACTGAAAAATAATTTAAAAACTGAACAAGATGTGGAGGTTGGTATCAACCAAAAGGTGCAAGAGCATCCAGCACAAGTGGATTTGCCAAGATAAAAAATTATTAAATATTAATAAAAAAAGATATTTTAGGTTCAGTTCCTAGAGTAGATTCGTCTCATCCTGAAGCACACATGTAAAACATGTGAAAGCCATGCCCTAACCACGCATATATCTCTACATCAAGTGTAAAGGCAGTGCAGGGTGATGTGCTTGGGTAAAGACATTCAAAGTTAGACCTGGGTGAAGGACACATTACAAGAGCTGATAAGCAACATGCAGCAATATTGATGGACAAGTCTGAAGCAAATGCCTCCCTCCTCTAAAACTAAGAAAAAAAAAATTTCCAAGATCTGGAAAGGGAAAAGGCAACTTTTTTTCAGAACTCAGTATAAAAATGTTAGTTTATCTATATCTATATCTATCTAATATATATATCATCTATATAAACATGATGGATAAGAAAAAACCCCACAGGAGAGAACATGAAAAACACTCCCCCTAATAAAAATGATCACATATACTGTTCTCTCTGCAATTATTTATCTCAGCACATGCTACCCATTTAAAAAGTGCCTTTCATTTCTCACACATCCTACTAGATTTTCAAGAGCAATTAAACATATTCACAGGTAGCAGCCTGGTCTCATGGCTGTTTTTTTTAATGTCTCAGAAGCATCTTTTCCTATACATGGTTACAGGACTTTGTACATAGAAACATCATCCAAGAAATCAATCACTCCAGCAAACAGTTTTCTTTTCTTTTTTAAATTCTACATGGATATTGCCCCTGACTGCAGGCAAACTAAAATTTGAGTACTTGCTAAGTATGCAATGAATAGATTGTGCCTAGTTTGCTAAATATTCATAATTCTCTTTGTACTTAAATAAAAACCTGCAGTTTTATGTACTCACGCTCCTGAGAGGGAGCACCTACCCCTGTATGGGTCCAATGCCTGCCCCAGCCATAAGGTGAACCACACTCAGCCTTCAGCTGCCATGCAGCATATCCATGGCAACTACATTTGAACAACTTTATTTGATCACACAGACACAGATAATGCTGAACTTTGTGTAATAAGGCTAGTTCTTTTCTAATCTCCTGCTTAATCAGCGTGATGATATATACTTGGGAAATCCAAAACAGGTGTACCACTGTTCCCACTAGTGCTGTGGTGGTGTGGACCCATCCAGCTTCTCCAGTGCTTCACCTCTTGTGACTAGTAAGGAATCCCTTACTGTGCCTGGATCCACGCAGCCAAGACAATGAACACCTAAGTCCAGGCATCAAGCATCAGGAAATTACTTTCTGCTATTCAGAGCCTTCATATGCTTCCAGCATTGACCTTTTGGGGCTTTCAGCAAGTGATAAACTTGGACAATAATAATATGAAGATGGGGCAAGAGAACAAAGTCCTGATATTCCTTTTTTTTTAGTGCTGGAATGGTTTGGGATAACACAGAAGGTTTCTACAGGTCTCTACCTCTGACTGAAGCTCCAGCTTTAAAGAAAAAAAAACCCCGAAACTTGTAACTCCTATACAATTCCAGGGCTTTTTAGAGCTTTGACTGAGGATTAATTGCTGGATATTGACTTCAAACTCTGCACACAAAAACACTTCAATCTCATGAAAGTGCCTCTAGTTTACTATTTAAAAAAAAACCTACACAAAATTGAAACAAGTACCACCAGAAATCTATTCAGTGTCTGACTATGTTTTATGGTAACTGACAGTCTGGTTAGAAATCAATTCCTTGAAATATGCTGTTTCTGAATTATTACTTATGAATCTCTTGCATAGCTTGAAGTTGAGAAATCTTCTTGCAAATGTTAAAACATGTCAGAAGAGTAAGATTTAATTCTGTTGAAATTTATAGTTCATCTACCTTTACATCCTCCTGCTGTCATTTTACCTTGTTCTTCATTCTTTCTCAGAAGTAATGCTAGTTTTACGTGATACTGAGAGCCTTGTTGGCATTCACTCCTTACATAATGCTTCCCAACATTCAACATCAATTTTTAGAAAACAAGAATAAGGTGACTAGACCTGATCAGAGCTAATTCTACAAATGCATCACTTTACCCTGAGAAATCAGATGAAAATATGTATATAAAACATGTTTCAATGTCCATTCCTTAGTTCTTTGGAAAGATGAATCTCTTATTCCATACTATCTCAGAAGTGAAATGAAAAAGCCTGTTGTGATCAAGATTGCCATTAGCTAAGAAAAATGAGCCTGTCAGTAAACAGTAGCTGGGGATGCTCACATAGTCACCATAGGCTACTGCTCACATAGTCACCATAGGCTACTAACTTAAAAACAGCAACCTAGAATAACTTCTACTCAGAACTTACACATCACCTTTCTTACTAGAAGCCAGACACTTTTTAAATGTTCTCAATAGAGTAGGCATATAGTTTGCATTAAGTCCTTAGGAACAGATTTTAGGATAAACAATTACAAAGAGAACATATGAACAATTACAGATCTAAATCTCTCTGAAGCCTGCAAATTCATTTCCATCTTTTTTTCTATTCCTTCCACTTGACTCCAAAGCTTGGAAGGAGTAGTAGGTCCACATTCCTCTACACATTGAAAACCTGCGTGCACCCAGGTCAAAGGCACTGGATTGAGTCAGAAGAGCCAAGTGCCTCTTCTGCAGCCCTCACAGGACTACAGCTTAGGCAGATGCATATTGAGAACGCTGTTACTGAGATCACAAGCCCATGCCTTTCTGGCAAGGGCAGAGGCTTGCTGCTCATCTCTGCTTGGAGCTGAACTGGGCCACCTCAAGGAATCAAGTTGTTATATTGAACTAGGAGCAGCCAAGAAGTCCTAGTATCACTCCCTCCTGTACCTATATACCCACAAAGCCACATGAATGCAAGGCCACGAAAAATAATTAGCAGCTCCTATTTATTGTGAAACTAGGCATGCTACATTCAGCAGTTATCCTGCTGCATTGAGCAAATAGAGGGTTTTCTGTTATACCACTGTCTCTGCTTGAAATACCAGCCTACACTAGCAAAACTGATTTTTACTGAGCCTTTAAGACAGAGATCACTTTTATTTGAACCACCAGGAAACAGCTAAAAATATGAAAGAAAACCTTGGGAAGCACAGAACTTGTGCTACTTTCTCCCATCGATGCAATAACCCTTAGTCTCAGCTGCACAGCCCTCTCTCTAAAGCAAGTCCTGTTTATCTACAATAGGTTTCTCCCCTAGACATTTCCTGAAACTTTTTTTTAGTGAAGGAGAGGTAGAACACACGTGAAATGAAACTAAAATTTGTACCAGTTTAAAACAAAAATATTTATCTATAAAGCCTTGCTCTGTTGAACTCCACTCCCACAAGCATATAGAATTAAGATACAATATACTTTGTCTGAGATACGAGTTTCATTTCCAGCAAGCCAATAAGCTTTTTTCATTCCCAAGATACTTCTGGTTTGGTCTACACAAAAGGACAATCAGCACTAAATGCAAACAGTTCTTTGACCTTTCAGGGACTGCACAGAGAGTTTCAGCTTTGCCCCCCGAAGGATACTTGGCCAATCCTCAGAATCATCCACAAGCTACAGTCTTGACCTAACACTAGCTGTAGTTCTACACGAGTTTTAGCCATGACACTCCAGTGAACAAAAACATCCAGCTTCAATAATAAATGGCTGCTGCCCACTCCACCATCATCCTAGTCCTACCAGCCTTCCAGGCCGAACAATGAATGCAGGTTTTTTTCAGACACTCTTGATAGAGCCCTTAACACCAGCTTTACTCTTACATATGCATCCAAGCCTTCATGTCTCTCACAAACGATGTTAACATTCCTCACCTTACTGCTGATCACAAACATTCTCAGGCTAGAAATAAGGAACAAACAAAGCTCTTTAGTCCCTTGAGTTTCAAGGCCTAACCCTAATCCTGACACAAGACACAGCCTTACACACACTTGGCAGCTCGCGACAGCAGCATCTGATGGCTGGCTGACCAGGATCATCTTTACCTTAGTCTTGCAGGCTTAGAAGACAAACAACAAATGTAGCTCTTTAGCTCTTATTACATAGCCCTACTCTAACCCCCAAACCTATACTCAGCAAAAAACCCACAGTGATCCTCCCCTCCATAAAAAGTAACTGTAAGACAGTTGGATCCAACACAGGCAGAGAAGCAATCAACTTGGTTCTTTTTAGTGCCTTGAGTCTAAATCCTCACCACCCTTCTAAACCTAAGCTTACAGAAGCCCTAGTGATGTAACTAACATAGACATAACTAACGACGAATAGCATAATCCCCAAAAATTTCACCCACCAACTGTCTGCTCGTGTTAGCCTTCCTGATGTCTTAAAGACACCTTTCATGTCAGACCAAATCATGGCAGACCAAACTGAACCGGCTGCCCCTCCAGAGGGTATGTAATCCACCAGTAAGCTTTGCTGCCTGGCTACTGTCACCCAAAGCCTCAACCCATACTCTCACTTAATCCTGCCTTTACGCACACGGAACCCCAGCTGTACCAGAACAAATGCCCATCCTGCCTCTGCATGCCTTTCAAGATCCAACAACAGATGTAGGTGTTCAACCTCTCCCACACCTGACACAAAGCTAATCCTATACTCAGCCTAAACACACAACTCTGCACCCTAAACACAGTTCTTTTAAACTACAAACTAATTGTCCCAACTTGCAGCCAGATTGAGAACTCTAACCCTGACCCCAACCTTGCTCACAGGTCAAGGCCCCCCCTACAGCATAGGAACAGGCTTTAATAAAGCTTGATCTTCTGGCACTGCTCCCATCGTTGCTGCCTTCTCAGTAAAACTAACTGTGCAGCCCCCGTTTTCACAGCCTCTGACAACACCCTCAAATTTATCTCTAGGTTTAACCATAACCCTGCAGCCCACATGTACAGTAGTCATTTTCCTTTCCAGAATCAGGCCTCCTCAGAGTCCAGCTAGCCTTTATAGATACAGATGTAATCCTCTTTCTTCAGCTTCTGCAGCACCAAACTGTACCCTTGTGCTTTGTGGCCTTAACAGCTGCTGACTGACTCGTGTCTGGTCAGGAATTAGGCCAGTAATCCCTCTCCTCTATAAGCAGCAGCCTCCATCCTCACCCTCCGATGCTACCAAACCCCCAGCCTCCACCCCTCACGCCAGACGAACGCTAGCTCTGGCTTTTGCCAGCACTGGGACTTGGAGCTGCTGAATGCCTCGCGGAGCTGAGCCCCCAGACGAGCTCTGCTGCAAAACACTAGCTCCGTGTTGGCTAAGCATGCGGCGTGCACCTTCTAAAAAGCGGCAACTTGAGTAGATTGTCTGTTCGGTGTCCTTAAAGCTCAGAGTTAATTATGCAAAATGTAAATTGAGACTAAAACAGCCACCCACGGAGTGTACAAAGGGAAATAAAGCTATTAACATCAGACTACTAAACATCTTAATTACAGAACTACACCGGAGGGGAGAAAGAGAGACCTGTGGGCTGAAAACTAATAATCAGCAAATGAAAAACAGTCTTCCCAAGTCTCACGTGCAACCGGTGGCATTTCCGAGCAGCCGGTTTCTGTGGCGCAGTTACTCAGAGCAGGCAGAGGTACCAAGGCCTGCGAGACTGCTGCCCTGGCTGGAACACAATTTTACTCTCAAACTCTCTCCCTAGTTAACTGTCCACTTCTGCAAGGAGCCTGTTCAACTCGGTGTTCCCACAAATTCCTGTACCATACGCATTGCATTAACTATCATGCTGCTGCAAGTAACCATTCCTCCCTTGAAAACATGTAATCAGCAAAATATTTTCCTGCAGAATACGGTACTTAATTTTCCTATAAGAAATTAATGCCAGTGAAAAGAACATGCTGCTAGTGTAAAATTATAAAAGCTAAGGGAAAGAAACTTTAAATTTCTAACAACGCAGACTAACAGATTATGCATAAAGTACAGAAGAGACTCATCTAATAGAAGATTACTAGCAAAACTACAGCCCTCTACATATGTATTAGGTATCATTCTACTGCCACTTTTTGCAAATATAAGTGATTGCATGATGCAAAATGATGGAGAGTTAGTACATCAGACTCTCCAGCCCTTCTGTGTGGCTATAGCTTTTCCAAACAAAATATGCTACTCAGAATAAAATAATGGGGAGAAAAATAAGTCTCTTAAAGAAAAGAATCAAGATTTGACATAGCAAGAAATAAGGACTTCCGCATTCAGAAAACAAAATGAAAGGATGAATGAACTTCTCCCTTTCCACCTGGTTCCCCCACGAGGTCGTCTGCATGGGCGTAGAGATCTAGCATACGACTTGCCCCATGGGTCCACCATCGGCAGCCACAGCTGTTCTGCCCCGCGCATCTAACAGGAGGCACCGGCGCTGAGGTCGCGCTGGAAGCCCAGAGACTCCAGACTAACAGCAAAGCCATCGCCCAGCCCTGGCCGCTGACAACATGAGGGAGGAAGGCAGAAGCATTTTCTCTGCTCACACCAGGCACCAAGGATGCTTTTTAATCTTTGGGTATCAACTTAGTAAGACCCAGCCTTCCAGACAGATCATTCATCAAAGAGAACGGTAACACCCTACTTAGTCCGTTAGAAATGGGAATAGGGTATCTGTATTTATAGGGATGAATGAGGACGAGATGTGTCCTACTTTAACTTTCTAGAGACATTCAGAAAGGTCATGAGCAAGGGAGAGGCATTACCACTCTAGTACACTTTTCAGCAACCAGTCTGCTACCTGGAATAAGAAAAATACATGTATTTAATATCATTATAAGTAATAACTAGAACACAAATGGCATTTCTTTCAAGCTCCAATTTTGCATTGGTATGATCTCCAGCTTTACCAGAATTACAAAAAACCCCAGCAATGGTTATTAACAAAGAAACACAAGTCAGTCAGTGGACCCTGTACACATCAGATAAGCATCAGATTTTATATAGTATACTATGAAGTAAATACAGCCCTCCTCTTGAAAGCACAACTGTGAATGCCAACAGGTCTTCTTTCAGCTGTAATCTAGAGCAAAGATGAAAGCAGTCACAAGATCAAAGCTAAAACAGAAATGGAACATCAGCACGTGCTCTGCCATGAAGGCACTACCATCCCTCTGACCATAATTCACCTACTGCTAGTGAGTTTCACCGGTGTTCCTCGCCAAAGCATCTACTAATCTATATTTGGCTATTAGCACATGGCAGGGCCTGGGGAGGGCATTTAACTATGTCCTTTGTGCAGAGGCTCCCAAATAAATTTCAATTAAAATGTGACTGAGAAGATCCATATTATCCATTTTAAACAAAGATACACTACCGTCAAAGCTGAGCTTTACAACCGATACCTATAATAACCCAAGAATCTTAGCTGAAAGGTTAAATAAGTACTTGAGCTGTTTAAAGTTCTGCATGTCTTGCTGTATGGGAAGTTCCAACAGTGATTTTTTTGTTGTTGTTCTGAATGAAAATGTCAACAACAGCAGCTAAAAAAAAAAAATACAAGAAAACCACCCCAAAATAAACAAAAAAATAAAAACCCCAAACTTGTTTCAGAACTACTGAGCTACTAGTTCGATTCAGAACTGCAAATGCATTTCATTTTACTCGTGAGGATAAAAATGCTTTATAGAAGTGGAAACAAAGCCATTGAAAATGATTGAAAATTAAGTAGAAGCAATAAAATAGAAAAAGACCATTTCAACATAATTTAGACGGGACCAGGTTGTATTAAATTTTTTCTAAGATTTACAAGTTCCACAAAATATTTTGCTTTTTTTACAACAGTAAGACTTAGCATAGAATCTGTTCCACTGATTTATTTTTCCATCATGTTTCACCAAACATGCAGGGAAAAAAGCAACCAAAGCTGAGAGAGAAGTATGCCAATTAAATTCAGATGAAGACTACAAGCATCAAACTCTGTGTTACCTGTCACAGAATTGAAAGGTATTGTTTCTGCATTCACCTTTAACAAACTTTTACTTCAGGATTATATAACTAAATTTGTAGCACCAGCATAGTGAGAGGAACGGCACACATTTTGTCCCCGATTCTCCACTGCTTTATACCCTGTGCAATTATTTACAAGTGCACAACTGCATACTGTAAAGAGATGAAATATTTTACAGCCACACTGCACAAGCGTAAATCGCTACACAAAGTACAAGGAGATGACTCATTGGGCACCAAGTCAGCAATATCCCAGGTACAAAACATGAAAGCCATATTTTTTGGTGATTTCAGCTATGGGAGACAGAGCATTTGGATGCAGCCGTTCGCCAGCTCTCTGCAGGGCACTCAGGGTAGCTCTGGCACGTGCCCTCACCCAGCCCTGCTTCTGCCACCTGGCAAAGGGTAACTTGCCTCCCTAAGAGATATGGCAGATCCAAGTCTTTAATAATTCAAAAAAGAGAAGACAATTCATTAACAGCAGGCTCTGGAGCAGATCCTGTCGTGTGTCAGTCACATCCTGACAGATGTTGAGCAATTAAGATTCCCACCCATGGGAGTTCGGCAGCCCCCAGAACGAGCCCTGAGTGAGCGACAGACGTTTTAGTGAACATGTATTCAATACTTTTTTATTTAACTGAACTCATTGCTAATGAAGGAACATTTAGAGAATGAGCTAATTTATGTTTATTATGGCACTGAGCAGAGCAAAAAGCCTGGGATTAATCCCAGCAACCCACTAGTTTATTTGAAAGAATAGAACAAAACCTAAACAGATGTTTTGAAACCAGGGTAAATCTAACCCCCTGGCTGCTTCCACGAATGCTCATTAACTTCCCTTCTTTAGTCAAAGAAAGTGTATGCAAGCTTGCTTTCCTTCCCTACCTCTTATCTGAAAGCTCGGAAAAGGGAGCTGTCTCTCACTTGGAAACAAAGCAGATCTGTTTCTGTTTTACGATAAAACTGTTCTAAAATCCCTTGTATTTTCCCCATAAAACCCAAATATTCTCTGCCACTTAGGCTGTTGCCCTAACTCACTAGGCAGCGTTGAACTCACCCTGTGAGGTCTTTGAGGGATTTTAGCTACTGGAAGCAAACATCCAATTCGTTTTTTTCACATAAATTCTGCATTCTTTATCTAAATATCTCTACCAGCCACGCTCCTAAAACTGCCCCCTTCTTCCAGAGTTCACCATTCTCACTCGTAAATTGGTGATTACATTTTCCCTACTTTAAATTCTCTCCCTATTCTCACTGAGCACCATCTCTTGCTTCCCCTACAAGCACTCTAAGGCTAATTGTTAATGTCCCATGACAATATCCCATGCCCAAAGCAGCTTTGTGGCGTATTTTTACACAGCCAAATGTGAAACATCAGGCTCCGTTAGCTTTACAGAAGGATGTAAGCACTTACAAAATGTGGGCTCAACTAATAAAATCCTGTAAAGCAGACTGGATCCTCTGAGAAATGTTCATCAGGAAGCCCCTCTCCATCCCATGTTGTATGAGGTAGATCAGTAGAGGAGGGCTAAACTTGAGGAGATTAACGGGTGTCGTTGGCAGCTATTTTGCATTTCAGGTTCCGGCTTTCTGTATACAGGAGCCACCACTAAAGTCTGGACTGAATGCAGCAGATGTCACGTTTCCCTTTCCCGTTACAGATTTGGCTTTAAGAGGTGTTAGTAACCTTTAACGCAGGGTCGGTTGCTAACGTGACTACAACACTAGCACTGACTGAGAGAAATGCTGTTCACTCCAATTTCAGAAAGCTCTCTGTAACCTCTGAACGGGACAGAAAAGTGCTGGGACTCACCCAAACTCACCCTCAGCCAGAGATTCTTTCTCATTGCAAAGCTGCATGGTAGGGATTCAGGTTAGTCTTCGGTCCAAAAGGCAATATGCAGAAAGCACTTCTTCACTTAATTTACAAATAAGCCGTGTGGTGCACCTCCTTCTGTGGCTGGATAAACTCTTCACATAAACAGCCTTGGTTAATCCTGCTGTCAGTCTATTACAGTAATACTAAAGAACAGCTTTCTACGACTTCCAGAAGAACGCTGTAACTACCTTTGGCTTGTACATTTTAACTCCTTTTAGGCAATTACTAAAAGATTGCAGCTCACTTCAGGTTAGGCCCAGGCTGTCAAATCACCGCAAGTGATGTTACGGCCGTTCCAAGCCAGTGAGAGCTAGCAGGCTGTGACTATCTGCCTTCCTTCTCTGCACATCATTTCTTAGTTTTTACAGCTAGAGGTGGCAAAAAGGGTAGTTGCTCTGTGAAATGCATATTAAAACTGAATGAAAGTCAAAGCCAAGAAAGCTATCCTATGTCAGTTTTATAAAAAGAAATAACTCACCCTCATCCAGTTATACAGATTTCATTATCATAATATTTGAGTATATCATTCAAAGTGTGAAAGAGGAAATAGAAACAATGATAGAGATCCTCATCTAGCTGTGATCCTCTATAAACTTACTGCATAGGTTTATCTATACAGATCCTCTGTTACATATGTCCTTCTTACAGCTAGCAAAGCTATTTGAAAAAAAACTTATGCACGCCACTAATTCTTTTCTGTCTAAAATGTGTTTGCTTGTATGTTTTTAAATAGCTATAAGGGGGAAAAAAAAGGCAAAAAAAGGCAAAAAAGACAAAAAAAGATGCCTGAGCCCAGGCAAATGGCATGCAGTAGGGTTCCCTCCTGCCCTCTCTGCTACCTGGGGAGTACCTCCAGGCTGGGCCCGCTCCCTCTGCCCCAGCGCTGCCTGGAGCAGGCTCCACGCCGCAGTGCTTCACCCTCTCCACTCCCTTCAGCAGAATGAGATGCCCAACACACAATTATGCTCAAGCCTCATCTAACCCTTGCTTCTGTGGCAAATACAGAACGCAAAATATGTTTAATTGTTACAAACTAATGAGCGTCCAGATGTATCAAAGGTGGTATCAGAGAGAAAACAGAAGAAACTGGGGGGAAGGAGAAGCAAGAATAACAAAGGTATGCCTAGAATAGCTCTTTGAAAAAAACCAAAGTTTCTTTTTATTTCATTGTTAAGTTTGCAAGCAATGATATGCCCACAGAGTTAAATTAAACATGGGACTTGAATTAAAAACACACTTACTTGAGATTCATCTGCCAAATAATTAAAATCCAAGTGTTCCCCCACAAGGACAGAATATCCCAGAGTAAACGGGATTATATAAACAGTTTTCTGCAAAACAAAGCAAATATAACATATTCAACAAAACACTGTAAGGGATGCAACGGGATCCATGTTCACAGATGCCTGGATCTTCCCAGAAGACTGCTGGGCAGGGGTTAGAAAGCAAAGGCAGAAGTATATATCATCCTAATGACTGCTCAAATCATATTACTATAGCACTGGGGAAGCATCCCAACCTAAAGAGGGGCTGTTTCCATTCTTGCACCAGGTATAGGCTTTATGGATACAGTTACAACAAAAGCAGATATGACTTCTGTGAAATAGTATTTCAGAAGAAAATATTGGAAACCTAAGTAGAAGGAAAGGTCTAGAACGGATGAACTGAAAAAGGAATTTTGATGTAATACATATTGTTGAAAGCACTAAGCGTGGGTGAATGTCAAAGCAAAACATAAAGTCGAGAGAGGCACAAAAACCTGCATTTTTTTTTAGGGAAAACATTTTCGAAAGATTAATGTTATCAGTATACGAATTAGCTAGCCACACTCCTCAACATTGACTTCAAAATTACTACACTTAGATTTTGGTTCATTCTTAACATATCATCAATGAGTTTCCCATAAAGGTGGCCAAAGCTGCAACAAGAAACAGAAGAAAGATACCCTGCATGCTCTTTATAGTGAGGTCACTACCCTAACGCTACCGTTAAAGGGTTGCAATTGCCATGTCACTAAACACCCACATCAGTATGCTAGTAATAAAATACCTGTTTTGAAGGACTGTCACTTCACTCTAGAACAACACTGTTCATGAGGTTCAAATCTGCTTTCTAAAATTACATGTAACTAAGCACATGATAAATTTAATTGGTAGAATAGCCACTTGTCACTACTAGAAGAGCTTGAAAGTGGCAATGTCTCCTAACAGGTATGTTTCCTGTATGTTAAAAACAGGTTTTCAGCATTGAACCTTTCAAGCAACAGTATAAGGAGCATAACCCTGAATTTTACATGAAATCCGATAATGAGTATCGAAGATTACAAATTTTAATGACAGTCCTTGTTAGAGCTGCATAAGCAAGCTTCACCTGTTGAGATGTCCAGCAGCCTCTGTCAGCATGGCCTTTGGCTGCTGGCACCTACATGCTGTTCCCAGGTGGCTTCTCAGGTGCTATGGTGAGCCCCAGAGGCTGTTGCTGCTTTCGTCTTCCAGCTACAAACTTTTCTAAAAAGGAAATGATGGAACAGTGAAGGAATGACACTGAACTAATAAAGCATTCCTCATTTAGGCTATTGGAAAGCTCATTCACTGGCCCTAAGCAGGGAAAAGTCCTCATAATGGAGCTACGGTATCCCTCTCTCTTAACAAAGGCTGGTTTTCTTTATTGTACCTTTACCAGCTCTCATCCAGCCTGATCCTAAAACAGGCCCAGCAATGAGGTTTCAGCACCTCCCAGGAAGCCATTTACGTAGACAGTAGTTCTCATCATGAGGAAATTTCTCCCTAAACATTCTACTTAAATGTTGCACCTGACAATTTCATCCCATTAGTTTGTCTGTAAGCAACTAAATCAGTCCTTCATCTCTATTCTGCTTAATCTTTGCAACACATCAGTTCTTTCACTACCTTCCAATTTGTTAGACCCCACCCCATTTGCCAAAAATCTTTCTCTTAATGACGTTTACAATCCAGCCTTCTAAATTACAAAGACGTATTAGTAGAAGAAGGGTTTGCTCCCTGCTTAGTAACAAAGTTCCCAGACTAGCCAGAACAGCTCCTGCTGCTGTTACATGACACTGCGGCTGCCATCTAGTAGCCTGTCCTTCAGTTCCTTTTCGCATTACTTTACTGGTAAAGTTTCTACTAATACTCGTTTCTATCCCAAAACTCTCTCCTTACTTGAATTATTTTTTTACTTTCACATGCTAGTGTGCACTCTTCCTAGTTAACTATAGTAGCCTATTTTCTGATCACATAGCTAGATCTCTGCCCCTGAGCTACTTCCTCTTGGCTCTAGAAGTGACCTTCTTACACATATATTCGCTTTAAAAACTGGCACTCCCCCCCTGCCCCGAGTCAGAAGCATATACATGTATCTTATCAGTAAGCAGTAAATCAACTAGTCAAGAGTTTCATATGCTCAATATCAGAAGTAGATTTTTTTATTTCAATAAGTCTTCAACCAAAAGGAGATGATGATTCTTTTTAACAGCCCCATTATTAAAAAAAGTGGAGTACTTCTTCCTAAGACAATGTTTTTAATTTCAAAGTTCCTTGAGTTTCCTCTAACACCTTAAATGAGGTAGTAAAGTAGGATAAGAAGATCCCAACACATAAGGAAATGCTGAACGTTGTACATCACATTGCAACTTCAGCACAGGTGAACAGGTACTAGAAGATTCCTTACCTGTCCCCCAAATAGTGCCTTAAAACCAAGAGTACACTCACAAGACACATCGACTCCAAAACAGCAGTGACCAATGGGACGCTTATTACCTGTCAGACCTGCATGGCTGGTCTTCATCAAGAAGTTACTTTAACCTGACCCACGCAGTGTGAACCTGGTTCCCATTCCCACTAGTACTACAATTTTTACGATCCTCCTGCTGCTGTGTGCGCTGACGGTCTGGTGCGCCTTTTCTGCGTGTTGGCTACAAAAGTCTACAGTCTGGACAGCTCTGACTCTGCTCAGGGAAACAGAACAGTGTGCCTTCGAGCACTAGTGCTCTGACCCCGTGATGCTCACTAGTCTACAAAGTACTTCGTTATTTCTTTTCGCTAAAGAACACGCCCACATCTGAATTCAGAAAGCCTTGGAGGTCCTAAGGAGCCTGCATTTATCCAGGCTGAAAATCATAGATATTTTCTTGAAAGAGCAGAACAGCTAAGGAGAGTAAGCTCAGTTCTCCCTCCAGGCCCCTGTGACAGCTAGGAGTCTGAAGTAATTGCTAAACATGCCTTGAGACATATGAGAAACAAAAGAAAAAAATCAGCCTCCCTGCAGCACGATAAGAGTAGGGAAAATAAGCTTGTTTATACTTAGACCTTTCTTCTATGTGTTACGCAGTTTATTTCTTCTTGGGATGCACTGATTGGTATGCATGGATATATCAGTTAGTTATTGCAATCACCAAATTCAGAGATTATGAAAATAATCCTGGAAAAGAGCTAGCTAGTCCATTCCCCAGCTTCAGGGCAGGACCAGCTAAAATTTCTCAGTTCTGATAGACTCCAACCTCACTATTCTTAAAAAGAACTCCAGTCATGTAGAGCCCATGACCTTCCTGTCAATCACATATGACAGTCTGTTCTCCATCACACTACTACCAGCAGGACTTTGACAGCCTAATTAAAAGTACAATCCACTTTCTACTGAAAACAAATATTTGCAGTCTGTGATACGCGATTCAAGGAAACATAAAATGCATTATAAAAGAAGAGTAACGTGCTATGGTAGATAGCATCTGTTCGATTTGTTTCAAGTCACAGAACTGTGTTCCTTTTAAAGGCTGTCACTGGGCAGCAAAAAACGTTGCTCTTTGCCCAGTCCTGGCTCATGCTGTGGAGCCTCGAGAAGGAACTGTGATTACGCATCGGTTTTGGCGGCATCTGGGCAAACAAAGGTTTTAAAGACCAGAGTGGTTTAGGCTGGGAAAGCGACTGAAATCCAGCCAGCAGCGCAAGTGGAGCCTGGGAAACAGAAAAGCAAGCACAGAATCAGGTGTCTGAAGGGACAGAGAGAAATTCACAGGGAGCCGAAAGGGAACGTGTGGGGTTTGTCAGCAAAAAGAGCTCAGAACAAACGCAGAACCCACTGTGTTGGGACATAGAGAAGATAGTATTACAACTCCGGCTTTATTGTTTTACCTGCCATTGAACTTTTTCTTTATTTTTTACTTTAAAATGTTAATGGTTCTTGTTTATATGCAAATAAACGTCGACTTTTAAATCTAAAAGCCTGTTCTCAATTTGCTCTCATTAAGGTCTAGGTAAGCCTAGGTAAGCTCAAAAGCTCAGGACCTCACCACGCATGTAGAAATACAGACCTAGAGCACATCCCGGTGTGCCCAGCACACCAGCTAGCACAGTTACTAGAGGCAATTACCACAGCACAGCAGAACACACTACGTGAGAAGAGCTGTTTTTCTGCAGCAGCCTGTAACTCCCACGGCTACACCTTCTGCTTGAGAAGCGGAGATCTCTCGGCTCCCTCCGCAGAGCCTTTCCACCCAGATCCTAAGCGTGCTGCACTTTGCTTTCCAAAGGCTGGAAAAAAGCTTGCTGTATTTTCCTATTGTTCTCAAAATGGATTGCAGCCCAGGGTTCCAGAGCCAGAATTTCATTCAAAATCAGTCAAAAAAAGTACTGCGGACAGATACCATAGGATAACATCTTACAGTCCAGCTTTTATGTTTGTTATATGCAGAGCTTTTCCAAAGCTTACATACTAGACTGTGAATACTGCTGCATCATGCTAACCAGAGCACCAAAGGCCACCTAATCCCAGCCACCACTTGCCCTGATCTCTAAAGAAGCTGCTACAGGAACGGCAAAACACCAGATTAAAGGAGTTGTAGATCGTGACAAAGTAACTAACAGACACCACTTTGGCCATACCAGGTAATTCCAGAGCAGACAGCTGTTTTGAATGGCATGGCAACAAATTACCAAGACCACATTCATGCAAAGCTAATGTAAACTTCCACGGGTAGAGAAGAGAGAGTGATGTGTATCATAAAGCCACAAAGGCATCTGCATCCATATTCTGGTTGCTACTGTGCATGGAAATCTGTGATATGACATCTTCGTCACCATTTAGCTTTGCAAGCTAAATTAAAATCAAAGATAGATTAGCATACCCGTCTTTTGCTTTGTAGGCATGCCTTATGATGATGTTACTGGGTATAGCTTCGGTGTTACATTTTCAAGTGATTCGTTAGGATTTTGAATGTTGCTCTGACAAATGTTATGGGGAAAATAATTTGAAAAATCCTGGAAAGATGTTTAAGCAATACAGTTGATGCATATTTTTTCCACCTTGTAATTGTTTCTTGAAGGCGTATTAATTTATATACATGAGCCTGAACTTTGGCCTCTAATTCCATACTTCGCTGCCAGTGCCTTTAAAGAGTATGAACACTCACAAATATTCCAGTGTTCAGACTTTCCACTAGGTTGATATCTCAAGAGCCCAAGTTTCAACTTATTTTGCAAAGTTTTATCCTTGGAGTGTTTTCAATCAATCAATCTCATAAGTAACCCTGTGACTTTGTTCTCATTAGACCATGAATCTCCACCATGCTGGCCTCACTGGGAAAGGGATCGCAGCCAGGATACGATCCCCCAAAAGGTGTATAGTGATACCAGTTCTTCTTCACTATACATTATTTCATTGCTATTGATCTGCACTACTTTCTCTAAGGTAGACACAATTTGTGAATTGCTGTACTAGACCTCTGTAGTACAATACAATTTCTAGTGCAAATAATGTCTTAATTTTGACTGCTTTCATTCAAACCTCCACTTGTTCTTAATATCTGCAAATACCTAATTTCTCTCCAACAGTCACATTCCCGACTCCTTCAATCCCTGCAAGATTAAACAGAGACCATGCAGGCTAACACCGCAATAGCATTACAGCCAGTATCCCCAAGGGCAGATGGGCTAAAAGGGCCATTTTGCCAGACCCCAGCTATTTACGTGTAGGGAAGCTCCGTCTCCTGAAGCCCACCTCACTGAACACAGCACGCTGGCATCATTTATCCTTTCATAAACCGACAGTTCCCACCTACAGATGTCCATCTGCTTCCAATACCCTGCACTCCTTTTAGAGACATAGTTTTACTACAAATATTACTGGAGGTAATTGAAACATCGAAGTCATTTATTGACCGACAGAAGGAGTTCAGGAGTGCTCTGATGCAAACTCCAAGGGCTAATTTTAAACAACAGAGCCACTCTCCTTTCCTTCTGTAGTGCTGGCAAACCAGTTGTCTTTGAGTATCTGATCACAGCTTTCTAATGTCTCAGGAAATATCCTCACTTTAACAACCAAGCAAAAAACAAACTCGGCACACAGAGACACAAATAATCCAGCCACTAAATAATTTATTGCAGTTTTATTTTACGCCACATGAAGAAGAGAGACCTGCCACAGATCAGAGAGTCTCTTCATATTAGAAAGGTACAAGACACAGCAAGCATCTAAAATAGCAAGAGGATGTTGAAGCCACACTACTTTCACACCAGCTGGGATGACATTTTCAGTACACTAGCAAGCGTAACAGAACGTGCTCTCCAGAAAACAGCTTTGCTTCAATAAACAAATTCCAGATCATCTTCCATTAACATTATGCACCAGAATATAAATGCCAGGGAAAACAAAAAAGCGTATAAGGTTTTGCTGATTAAGAACCAAAGAAACGCATACAATCAGAAGTGCAGGACTTAAGTAAATGTTATTTTTGTGCAAAACTGAAACAGTTTCTACAGAAAGCCTGCGCGAGGGAGCGGAGCACAAGAGAAAGTCTGCCCTTTTCACAGCAGATGTAAGGAAACGGGTAACTGGTCAGGCTGCTCATTGCTCCATGAGATGTTAGGAGTTTGCGTGACATCTTTTCAGACTAATAGCATTAAATCCTGCAGATTCACCAAGACCTCTTCTATCCTCATCCTTTTATGCCTGTTCTATGCCAGCCAGCCAATTCCAAAATAAATTGCCTACGGTGTCTACCTAAAACGAACCACTATAACAGCTGCCTTTACACACAGCCCAAAGAAACAGATTTCTTTATCTGGAATTTAATTTTGGATTATTCATTACAAGAATAGTACTCATTACAGGAACTGCCAACAGCATGCCAGCAAAAAGAGAACTGTGCATGGCATAACACAGAGTTGGGGGGCAACTACAGCAAAGAAAAACAGTGAGTAGTTCTTTTGCAGCTATGCTAGGAACTTGCTTGATACAGTCAGGTTTGAAAGGACAGGTCAAAAAACATCTTGGAATTAAAAAAAAAAAAAGAGTCTCGTTGGTCACCAGGTATTTTGCCATTTATTGTTAGGGTACAGTGTCTATCAGTTAGAGCTGTACGTTCGTTACTTCCCTTTGTAAGTTCACTGTGCAGATTAGCACTCTGTATTATGATCATTAAGAATTTGCATCATTTGTGTTCAGTTTCGTTATAGGAATCTGCACAAATTTGTGAAAAGTTTTAATGAAATTCCAGTGGAGAAAATAAAATAAAATGTTCACCATTATTTGCAGTCTGCTTTGGATACAGACCAAGCAGAAAGTCATTTCTCTCTATTCATTAGTAATGCTTATTGCAGCTTGGCTGATAACTAGTCAGCCAATATGAGGCAATAGAAAGAACTTATTGACGCTTTTGCATTTGACATCTTCGTTCACACAAAGAAAAACAAAGACCCAGACAGACCTTTTTGAAGATGTCAGACACTTTGATGTGTGGGTAAAAAAGCAGCTTTTTCCCTTCTTACAGTAACAGCATTTTCAGAATATACATTATATTGTCACCACCATACTTCTCACCACTTTCTCCTACTGTGCCATTATTACAGTATTACTCATACCTTTATGTGGCATCCATAAAATTGTGACAGCTAAGAAAGCCAGCATTAATTTATTCCAGAAAAAAAAGTATGAACTATTTTTTCTTCCTCTAAGCAGCTGCAAACTGATATATAAAATCCTGAATTAGGTCCCCACACAGCAGCAGGGAGGAGACTGGAGAAATGGGATTGATTGATTCCTTTTCCTTTAGTGTTAAGTTTTCCCTGTTTCAAGATCCAGAATTACCTAGTCTGATTCTTTTAAACTTTTGCCAGAATTCTTTCCATTTCAGAAAGTCTAGAGTCAAAAATGCCTTAGAGACAATTCAAAGGTATCATTTAAAGTAACTTATGTAAAGACTACTGCACATAACCCACCCCAAAGGGCCCAAGATGAGAGCAAAAGAGACAGTGTGCAAATGTGAGCACAGAATACTTCAGGGACCCCACCCCAGTTTTACAGCCTCATTTGCTACTTACATTGTAGGTGGTTTCTTCCTCCTTAATATCTATCTGCTTACTCATTTTTTAAGCAAAACAGTTCTATTGTTTTGCTTTTCACTAGAAAAAAGTCGTTTTTTCATAGCATTTGCTCACAGCCAATGAAATATTTTTACATTTTTATTTGTAATAGCATAATAAAGAACCCAAAGTTACAGTTCGCTCTCTTGCTCTTCAACAGCTTCTGCATGCATTTATAATATTTAGTGGCTTTACCTCCCTCCCCACCCCCGTCTGCCTTTCTCCACAGCAAACAGCAGAGCCAGTTGGCTGCAGCACTGAGGCAAGATGTGAGACAAAGAGGATAAGGCTGTACCTGAGAGGTATCTAAGGAGCCCAAGGAAAAAAAAAAAAAATGGGCAGGAGAACGAGGATTTAGTCCATGCATATCTGCTGCTTTCCCTCCTCATGTGTCAACTTCCCTTACATCTTCCTATGTCTTGGTAAATGCCTAATATTTTCTAAAACAGAAAAAAAAAAACCCCAAACCTCCAGAAAGAGTCTCATTCAGTAGAGCAAGAAAAAATAATTGCACTGCAATATACACATGATCTTTCAGCAGGACAGGTCCCTTATTATTACCAGGAGGGTTACATCAGCACAGATGGTACACTAGGCTAATATGCAGCTTTTGCTGTTTTTTTGTGTGGTCCATAATGCAGACAGAAATGGTATTTTAAACAAGGCACCTAAGAAAAAAATCTTCAAGGTTCCTGCTCCTTCATGAGAAACTAATTCATTGAATAGGGGTCCACAATCCAAATCCCTGAAAAAGTAATTAAAAAGCAGATCAGAAGCTGATTGTATTAGAGAAGCAAGGAACACAGACAAGTCCCTTTCCTTTTAGAGTTCCAGAAATCTAAAGTGCTTCTGATGTTGTGTCTAACAAACAATATTTTACAGAATGTACTGGAAAAATGCAAAAGCTCTAGAAAGCTATTAGCCCCAGTTTACCTGCAGGAAGCCATTTTCCGCTTCTACACACAGCTTTCCACAGTAAACAAGAAAGTCTCATATAAATCAAGTTGTGAGATCCATTTTACTGCTGTTGAGGAGAGAGATGGTTTTGGGTTCAGAGTTTACAAACACAAACACATCTGCACAAAGAAGAAACCGAGTAAAGGGTTTCCCTCTGCTGCACAAAGTTTTAACTACTTCAAGGTCATATAAATGCGAAATCTTCTTTAAAACGGGGATTCATCTGGTTTTCACCAAAACAGTTACTTGAGTCCCCGCTTGGAAGAGAGGGTTCCAAATCATGCACATCATCCTTTTCTCCAAAAGGCATCAGGCTCCAGTCCAAATTCAGGGGCCAAAGACTCTTAACGCTGCAAGATTTCAGATGCACCCCTCTCTTCGGGATTCCCTACCACCAGCTAGCCAGCTGCCGTTCAGCATGCTGGACCTTCCCCACATGTAGATGCACAGCAGTCTTGCAGAGTTGAATAACCATCCTCATCACTTGGGTTTCTTTGAGAACTTAGCTCAAATTCAACAGATCCATTAAGTGAATCAATAGACTTCACTGTTTAACACAGGAACTCGTCCTTTGTGTGTAGTGAAGGCACAGCTACAGCCCTCTCTGTCAAATAAGACTTCAGATTTACCCACTGATCTGTTGTTACGGTGACTACTTGACACAGCATAATGCCACTGAGGTACCCTGCAGGGAGCAGAGCTCCTGAGTGCCAATTAGCTCCAAGATTCAAATCAGCCTGCCTTCAGCGGCCAGACATGACTCAAGCAATTTTACATGCATTTTCTCATAGCTTTTCTGTTTAACTATTCCATTTTCAGCCTTTTGGATTCTTCAGTTGTCGTCCTGTGAATCAGCTGACATTCAATAATTCTGCTAAAGGTCATAAAGTCATTTTGCATTTACGATATTACTGCAAGCAAGTTTTTACTGCGCAAAATCATTGCTTCAAGCCTTCTCTTACAGAGATAGTGAGCTCACCCTTCAATAAACGATAACAATTAATTAACTCTGCATAAGCTTACCATAAAATCAGGCCAAGAAATCTAAGAATCATCTGTTCAAATATATCTAAACTAGCAAACTAATTTGCTGTGGTCTACTGAGTGACTAATTCACCAGTTAAATTCTGCTTCAGACTAATTTGAGCCAGCAACAAATATCTCTCAGCCTTTTGCTTTTATTTCCACGTGGCTTTCATTTGCTTCATCTAAATTCTAGAAAGACAGAAACAACACCCCCCACATCCCCCAAAAAAACTTTTTTTAAAGGAAGACAGACTAAAACATTGCAAGAAAACAAGGTCTTTTTCCAAACCTTGGTATACAGAAGAAATTAAATAGCCCAAGGGTACCATGTTCTGTCTATTTATTTGTTTTTACATTATGAAGGAAAACTTCAGTCCTTGATTTCCAAGGGCTTTCTTAATATCTACTGTATTAATTCATGTAAATTCAATCATAAAATCTAATTTAATCTTGCTTATTATGCATTGTACCAGCACGTTAGCATTTTGTACCAGCACGTTGGCATTTCTGAGTGTTTATTTCATCTGTTTTTATATAACGATCTAGAAAAACCAATACCTCTTAACATTTTTCTAACACTTTTCATTCCAAACAATATCTCATTTCCTTAATCTCCATTAAAGCCTCCCTCTCATTTTTGTCTGTACTTATTTATTGAGCTGAGTTTCACAAAGCAGGCTGAATATCTGTCACCCATTAAATTATTTCTTTTTTGAAGTTCCAGAAGGATGTAAGCTAAAGAATAAAAGTCTCTTGTGGTACCACCATACAGCCTCATGTATTTCACTGGAACTCATAGAGATTACTAGAGTGGAAAGCACATTACAATCATCAAAACAAAAAAAGACAATTTTGATTCATTATTCAACCACATTTTTTCAGACCATTATGTAAATACACGCATTAATTTTTTTCTACCCTCTGCCCCAAAAACTTCTCACCTTTCTTCTCAAAATAAAGCAGCTGTCTCGTTCAATGCTGACATTAGAAATACATTTTGAGAGTGAGACTGGCATAAGGCAATACAGGATTGTCATAGTGAGTCCCTTTCCTTCCTGACTCGTTTTCTCAGCTCTGCTTTTGGAAGGCAGAGCTCTTCCCTAACACTTCCCTCCTCCCGGCTACTCGATAGCCTGCCAAGGCTGCCACCCTTCTTGCTTAGTTCCCTCTGCTATGTAAACCAAGTGAGATTGCTGCAGGTAGCCTTCTCACAGGGCTCAGGTTTACCAGCACCAGGTCCTGGTGCTGCCTATGCCTCTCCTTACAGCCATTTGGAACATGCTACAGTGTATTCTGTGCTCATACCTCATTTTTGTGGCTTCAGGATATGGCTGTCAGGCTGATTAACCTGGAGGCACCTGATGACAGAGCAGTCACACTCCCCCTGATAACAGATGTGCCTGATACTCCACGATACGTAACTACCTACCTGACACAAAAGTTAATGCAGTCCAGGTCTCCTCTTTTCTTTCACTGTTTTCATGACTTACCATCTCTTCTCTCGTTTCCTTCCATCTTTGTTCTCTGCAGGTCCTGGAAATAGTCATATATTTGAATAAGAATGTTGCATTACAGCCTAAAAATCTCTTTAAAATATAAATGGTGATGGCATATTAGAAGTCATAGAAAAGAAATTGAATTCAACCATCAGCCAGGAACGACCTTATTGATTATATGCACTTACCTTTTCAAGAACAGCCACTTTTCTATTTCATGTGATTATTTAAATGCGAATTAGCCTGAGGGACCCCAATCATAGTGAAGTCATGAGGAACTGCAGCTGCTGCAGGCTAAATTTCTGCTCTCAATTACTGTGAGGAAGTTGCTATTATAGACATAGCCACAGATTCGAAAAGTCGTCATCGTATTTGAGATGACTTTGGCTGTTCAGTGCTCTGATGCCAATAACTACATGAGGCACAGAGCCTGAACTACTGAACTCGCAGTAAGTGAAGTAAAATACAGGGAGCAATTCTGGGCAGAGAGAAAGTTCCCAAGTATCTCTACAGCCCGGAAAACTGCCACAGAGAAGAGATGGCTCCACAGTGGGAAGGACAAAGCTGGTAGATTCACTACAGTGAACAGCCTGCAACCCTGAAAGAGGGAGCCAAGAGGTAGCCCCATAGCAGGCCTGGCTAGGGGCACAGAGTGACTTCTACCAATCAGTAATTTTCTAAGGAAACTCTGTCCATATGATAGTGCCCCATTTTCAAGGCCCTCCTCTGCTTGCAAAAACATGACTTAAGATAAAAATTTACAGAATTTGCTGTTGGGGGATTTATGAGTTTTATTCAACACTTAGCTAAGATCTCTCTCCAGTTGTACACAGCAGAGATCCATAAAGTAGAAGATCCATTTAGCTTTACCAAGCTCTATTAAGTATATTACATAGAAGGAACTAAATTACATATCATAATAAAGTCAGATGAACCGATGTCAAAAGTGAGTCAACAGCTGAATAAGACTTGATGCAGAAAAAGTATCAGTTCAGTACATTTTCCAGCTCAGTAGTTTTTTCTCAACTATGTGTAACAGTATTGTCATTAAAATGATGGATGACAAAAATTTCCATCTTCCATACTTTCAATCAGAGTTCCCACATGGCATACAACCATTAGCAATTCACATACAATATTGCCACCCCATGAGTCCTCAATTAACATTTCTGTAGCTTTCCAAGCATTTTGTTGGTTTAGTAACCGTGGTGCCAGAGAGGGGGAAACTGTCACTGACTTCCTGTGTTGAACTTGGACAAGATACTTTGGCTTTTGCTTTCATTTTTGCAACCACAAAAATGACAAAATTCAATTTTCATTTGCGAAAGATGTTTATCCATCTGCGTAACCCACGAGACAGCCTAAACATCTTTCTTGCAAATTCTGTTTGGGTTTTGGTGAGAGAGCTGACTGAGCTATGACAGGAGTGGTGCATTTCTGGGCATGCCCAAAAACAGATAGTAAGCATTTAAGAGGCTTCATTGTACATTTTCAGTATTCACTTTTCCCCCCCCTGCATTTGCCTAAGAATGACAGACAATTTTCTGAACTTGACTATGACTAACTTAAAGGTTCCCTTCAGTGACATAATTTTCTGAAGCTGACAGTGCATCTCTAAAGCAATTATGACTACAACTAAAAGTTCTGTTAATTATACAGGACATTACCGATAAAATGTTCTTTGTCTTCACTCCTTTAAAGTGTATCTCTTCAAACAATTGTGTGTTTCTTCTTAGTAAACACAAACAATGCCAAACCCCAACTAGCAACAGAGAAAGCACAAATTTGGAAGAAAGGATCAAGATGCAGGTAGCGACACCTTCAGAAGGAAATACAGAAGATTAAAGAAGAATCTCACATTTACATCAGTTTACTGCAGAATAATCACAGGGATTGTCAGTGGGTTTTCCACTGATAAACACAGGAGTGAATCAGAACAGGATCAGGCTGCAATTCGAACATGCATTGTTCTTTCAAACCCACCAGGATCCCACTCACTCCTTTATTTCACTAATTCTTAAAATCATTATCTACTTCGATTTTGAAATCCAAAGTCAGCCTGAGGTTCAGATATGATCATGTTGCCATTACATCAACTATTTTTCTTCTTGCACTAAAAGTCACTAATTTTCACACAAACAGTAACCAGGCTTTTAGCATCAATCCCCCTTTCCAATCATTTTGGTTTCTGAAGCAGCAAGCTCACAGGACAGCCACAGAACCCTGGGCAGGGAACAAGAAATAATAAATCGCATCTATGCTGCTTAGGCTACCTACATACTCTCATTGCAAGATACTGCATTGGGTTCTGGTTTGTAAGTACTAAACCACAACAGTGAACTAGTACTTTTCTGAATGATTGATAGTTCAGAATGGATGTTATTTCTCCCTGTTCCCTTCCATGAGTTTCTATAACATTCATTTTGTTAGTGTAACTCTTGTTAGAAAAAGATGAGTAAAAAAGTAAGCTCACTCAGTCCAATACCAAAAGCAATTTTTTCAGTCCAGCCATGGTATTCTGTGAGGTTTTCATTATCTGAGGATCAAACAAGAATGAAAGGCAATCAAAAACTGCTCTTAAAGTGCCATAAAGTCTTGATTTGTTCCCATCACTCTATTCTGATGAAACTTGCCCACATTACAGCTTTTAGTGGTTGTGACTCGACACAATTTAACCCTAATCATGGCTCTGTCCCTGTAACCACCTTGCCACACTGCTTTCTTCAGGACTGACGGCATGTTTACGGAATCAAAACCACCTCTCCTCATCCATATCGCCATGTCTCTGTGCAAGCCAGCAGCAAATGATCACATCCCCCCTTGGAGAAAGAGACATCAGGGAAGGAATGAAATGTCTCACCAAGTCAGCGTTTCCCAGGATAACTTCAGGGTAGCATAATAGCCCGAACACCCTAATTGCTCTGATCTAAGGCCAAAGTCAAACCACACCTCCAGAATGTAGAGAGGGATAATCCATTGCTATATGTTGCTCTGCTCATTCAACTTCTCACAAGAGTGGACCGAGCACTGACAGTATTGCAGTTGACATTCTTTTTATCTACAAAACCTCACAATCTTCCAGGAAATTTTAGGTGAAAGAGTTGCACAGTTAGGCGTGCTTGAAGGTCCTTTTATGAACAAAGGCTAATTCTGAATCTGCAGACAAGGTTTACTTAGACTTTGCTATTTTCAGAGGAGCAAAAAACAAAAGAACTTCCGAACAGCAAATTAGCAAGCCACTTATTTTCAAGCTTTCTTCTTCCACCACTACTGTGAAAGCCACACTTTCTGCATTGACTTCAGGGAATGCAGAGCTTACAGCTCCCACGGAAAAGAACATCCAGACCTTTTCGATTGGAGTAAGCGTAAGAATTACAGCCCAGACAATCTCTCTCTGGCGGTCAGTCAATTACAGTAGCACTTAACCCCAGAGTCCTCAGAGCCTCTGGGCAGAGGGCTCTGACCGAAGCTCAAACTTTTTAACCCCGTATCTTTAATGCATGTTGCAACCTAACTGCTCTTTCCAATGTGGGACTCTGTAACAAGGTGTCTGAAAGCCTACATCACATCAGAGTCTTCGAATGTTGCTCTTAAATCCACGAGGACAACAAGCCAGACTGTGTAAGTAGAGGTTCTGTGGAAGTTGCTGAAGTATTGCAATCAACATACACAAGATTCTCAGAAATTTAAGGTAACTGATATAAACCCATACACTCCCCTCCCGTACGAGCCAGTGCCAGTAGCCACTGGCCCAAGACACTCAGGCAGGCAGTCCTTTCCTGCCTCTTCCTTTCCAAGGCCATGGTGTTGCCACGCAGCTACTGGCCACAGGGTTTGTGGGAACGCCCTTTGAAAAGATTGGTTTCCCACCACCGGGAACAGGAATGTCCTTCAAAACATCTACCAAGAGATGCCAGGGGAGTCCCAGTCTACAGAACCTTGTTGGGGAAATAGACATCTGTTGTATTTTTGCTGTATGACAGATCATACACTGCTCCAAGAGGCAGGTTTTGTACAGCAAAAACATAATTTTAGGGAGCAGAATACAGCAACTGGAGGGCAGTCACTGTCAGGAGCTCGTGTAGTCCAGCAGAGATAGCGTGGGCTCTACCACACAATTATGTCTCTTTGTCCTTTCTAAGCACTTAGTATTTCAGACTGAAAATGTAGACTGTATGTTCAAATCACTGGTTATAATCTGAATAAAAAAGGCACACCTTGATATGGCCAAGTATAAACTTGACTGTATTAAACCAATCTGCTGCAATGGTAACTTTAGGTGTTATCAGTACTGACTATGACAAATACCCTAAAGCCAGACCCACCAATGCTGAAAGACAACATGAATAGAGAACATGGCTACATGAATATTACTCTTCTTATACTACAAGTCTCACATCTATCAGTTTAACGTTCTCATTTTGAGAATAACAAGTCCCTTGCCTCAGGAAGCTTTGAAAGCTCTGTGTGCTGACTATTTGACCTTTCCCTCGCTGTTACTGGGGGAGCTGAACTGACAAACTCAAAGAAGGTCGTTCAAAGACCAAATCGTTCAATTGTCAGGCCTTCAAAAGTAAGTATGTTCTTGAGCAAGCAGCCTGTGGAGAAAGAACGGAATGCAACTGAAGAGGAATGGTTATGGCTTTTAGCATGTGCATGGTCAAAAATAAATGTGGCTGTTCCCATTGGCAGTTTTAAGTAGAATTTAGTGTGTTCATTTATACCCTAGGTGGTTGTTGTAGGCTAGCCCATCAGATGCTGGGTAAGTTGAATGTCTTGAACTGACAGCTACGGGCATTTTGAAATGTGCAAACAAGAGAACAAGAGAGACAGACCTGCTTCTGTTGATGTCTGATCTTTACTGTCCATCAGTATTTGGCATTGCTCCAGACAAGTGCAAGCCCTGGATGACAGTGCAGTGGGTGGGATACCTCTGCTCATCCGTTGTTTCTGAGACTAGCAACTGGCAGTAGTCTGCTTACAACAAAACTCCTTCTGTACTGAGGTGTTTCCTGCTGCATTCAGAAAAGAAGTAACAGACAAGGCAGTCACGATACTTATCTCTTTCAGTTTAGTATAGTTTGGAAAAAAACTAGTAGTGAGACTTCACTTAGTGCATTTTGTGAACGGTAAGAAAACTACAACGCTGCATTCAGTCCTGCAAGTGAGCCTGGGGAAAGACGGACTGAAGGGTTAAGAGCCAGTGTCCAGAAACTGCAGGTGCTCACAAGTGACACATGCATGGACTTGCCACCACCACCTCTGCACTGCAACAGATGGGCCACTGGATTTTTGCTGTCCCCCTTCATTCTGCCGAAGAGGCAGGCCCCTCGAGCAGTTAGCGTTATTTTACCGATGCCAGAATACAGCCTAACAAACACTTATTACAAAGGTCTCATTCATCTGCACACACATACACCCCCATGCAAATGACTAAAATGGGAGGGGACGAGCAGGAGAAACAGATGCACGTTCAAAGCTTTCTATCATTTTCATAATTTTTTTTTTTCCCCAATAGGTTTAGGTGAGTCTTCAGCTGAAATAGGTTGATAAACACTGCCCTGTCTTCTCCCTTCCCCAAGGCTGACCAGCCACATCTGCAACACTCCTGACAGACAGTTGTCTCCACTGAATCACCTCAGCTCATTTAAGCATTCATCAAGGTCATTCCCAAGAGGCCATTAATTAACAACCTCCTGTCAAATGCAGCACTTGATTGTGTTGAGAAAGTCTTACAGGAATATTTTGCTTTTTTAACGTGTGACTTAGCAGGCAGCCATGGGGAAGACAAGCTAACTGCTAACCAAGGAGTTAAGGGGAAAAAAAATAAAACCTGCCACCTGGGTCAGGGGATGGGCCATTTAATCCAGTAATTGGTTGCCAGCAGCAACCATCATGAAAGAGCACCAGAGAACTACAGGGCTCCCTGCTAGCTCCCAGAAAAAGCAGATGGGAACAGTGTGGGCTAGACACTGTATCTGGTTTAAAACCTACCAACAGACCTAGCAGCATGAACTTGTCTTTTTATAAATGTCATTTACAGTCATGGTCTCCATAGTACCATTTAAGTGCAAGTTCCTTAATTTAATCATGCCGTGTGGAATTTTTTTTCCTTCCGTTTTGTTTCTAAACTTAACTACCTGGCAATGTTGCTGGGGGCCCTTGGCTCTTCTAGTGTGAGAACAGTAAACAATGATGACTCCTCTTCTCCAGGTCATTTATCAGTCTGTAGTGTTCTCTCATCCTTCCTCCCCACCAGTCATTTTTCTTCTCAGTGGCAGTCCTTGCATCCTTTTGGTCTCTAAGCAGCATATATAGCTTACAGGCCACAATAACATCAAGGCTTTACCTGCACATGGACTGAAGCCAACTGTGACAAGTTAACACTGCATTTAGACAACAGGTATCTTGAACCACACATGCTGGGAGGGCTGCTTGGATCCTACTCTGCAACAGAAGAGTCTAGTAAGATACATCAGAGAGAAAGAGACTCCAAATAAAAACAGATTAAGATACATCAGCCTCGAGTGAAGATGACACAGTGGGTTCTGAGCCAAGGCAAAACATTATGTACACAGGTTAAATAATTAAGCAATCATTTTGACTGGTTTTTGTTTCCTCTAGCCAGAGGATGTCTTTGATGGATATCAGTATATTTTTTACTCACTGTAAATAGCATTATGAGGTGGCTGTTATATTGTATCTTTAAGGTTAACACATGTTTTATATCCAGCTGTATGGGAGAATCACTGCATATGCTCTTCATGAAGCAGCAAGTTAGATTACCTAAAGATAACAGGATCCATAAAATGTTTCAAAATCTTAACATAAAGCAGGAGGAAAAGGGGGGCAAGGGAAAACCAACAAACAAACCAGCCTCATTCTTCTCTTCACAGGTCATGTCAACTATGTCTATATCACTGCTAAGGGAAATTTTGGCTGTGTCTAGTACGGAACAACCTAAGAGCCTGTTTCAAGTAAAGTCCGCATATGGGTCTGCATATAATGCAAGCAGTGCTACCGAGATGGTGAATACAATAGAAGTGTAAGCTGTGATTAAACTGGCCTACTGAGCTTATTTGTTAGCAGCAGTGCATGGCAACACTATCAAGTCAGTTCTACTTCTAAGCTGCCATTGCTGAAACACAATAAAATTAAAGCGCTTTTTTTTTTTTTTTTTTTTGTAGTATTCGTATTCACTTTGTGGTGCCAGCATAGTCAGGATATATAAACTCTCAATTTCCTCCATCCATCCTTGTCAACAGGGGACCGTTTTTTGAAAGTAAATACAAAACGCCAGAAGGGAGAGCACAGATAAAATGGTAAAACATAGTTAATGAAGCTTTAAAGGCATCCACAGAGTAACTTCACTGATTTAGTATTTCTGCATACAAAGACAACACAGTCAGTGTGAAAGAACAGAAGACGGGATGAATACTTGGCAACTAATATAGAGCAAGACTTCTAATGACATTTTCACTAGATTTCAGAGATATTATTGTGCCTTTTAGGCATCATTATATGCAGCCTGTAGCCTCTTATTACTGAAGGAGGCTTTTAGAACAGGAAAGATAAGAGGAAAGAAAGTACGTTTACTGCAAGGTGTGTAGAAATAACCACCTACACAGGCTGGCTTTTTTTTTTTTTCTTCCTTCAGATTACCTCACTGTCATGACACGCTTCACAGACACGTATAAAAGAATGACCAAGACTTGGACCTCTTGTTCTAAAATACTGCTGCCTATTGAAATTAAGGCTAGAAGATGCCAAAAAGTTAAAACTATTAGACTATTCTGTGGATTAAATTCTATTAGCATGTGGTCTAGATCCAGGAGGATTTAGGAGCCCATTTCCTGTAAATAGCAATGGAAGATAAATGCTAAATACCACCGTTGTAGACCTGGGCTGAAACTTTTGCACACTCAGAATATCACAGTATTTAACACCTTGAATCTAGAACATCTGCTAAGAAACTGTAGAAAAACCTGAGGATGTTTATTTTACTATTCCTTCTGGTAGGAGACAGATCCTTTTCCACTGTGCATCAAAAACTCTCCAGAAGTTATGCTAGTGCATAGATCAGCAGCTCTGATCTAGGTGATGAGCAGCTAGATCTGACAGGAAAAAAAAAAAAAATCAGGCATACAATTCCTCAGACAATTGAAGAAGCCCCTAAGAAAAAATGGCCAAAGCTTTCTTACGGTAGCAGACTAAATTAGTTCGTGTCTTATGGCATCCTCCTTCTTTCCTGCTCCAAGAGTTTGTCCTCACATCACACAACTGACATCTCTGTTACCACAACTAGTTGAAAGAAAAAAAACATTTTTTTCAAGAACTCATCATTCCACCCATTTCTGCTCCCTGACAGTAATGAGGTTTTTCCTCCTAATTACAGAGCTACTTTCTAAAATATCAGATCCTCCATGGCCTTTCAGTTTCTCTGTAACTGCCCTGCACTGTCTAAAGAATGCCACAGGCTTACTGAAACATGGTAGTAATTCAGGGACCGGACATTAGAAATCTGTAATACTACGCAGTAAAATCTGTTCCACTAAACTCACAGGTTGTAAATGCATGAGTTTAACAAAAATTTATTTTCTAACTTCTCATAACTCTGACTGGGGAGGAATAGTGGATATTGTGTATGTTCAGATTGCAGAAGGTAAACGTTCAACGTTAAGAAAGATGTCATGTACATAAACCCAGCTTCTATTTCTAATAAAGTATATTGTTCATTATTCCCCACGTCAGTGCCCTCACTGTACACCGAAAACAAGATTATATTAAAGGATTCTGAAAATATAACAACAAAAAATTGAACTGTCTGACCCACGCTTTAGGTTGAGGAAACCAGCGAAAGCAATCTGAAAAACGAACAAAACCAAAATATTAAGCAAGTGATTTGAGAGAGATTAATTTTGAGCACCATCGTCTGCATGAGCTTACTTGGAACAGCAGCACCACCCACTGCCCACATGGCGAATGGCACAGGCACCACCTGGAGAAAATGACACTCCTGTCCCATTCGGGAAATGAGAATTGAACTCACTCCCCACACCGACACACAGAGGAACTTGCGCTTTAACTACTGACACTACAAGACTGGAAACAAGCCTTTCCAATTAGCTCTTTTTGCTGATTACAGCGGGACATATTTCTTGAAGTCACAACTAGAAAAACCTTTTGTGGTTTATTTGCTTCTTGAAGGAGGCAAGTACACTGCCAGGCAGGGAGGGAATTCTTGCTGGCTAGAGAGGGAGGAGGCTACAGGTGCCCTCCCTCAGGTGCCAGGTACAGCTGAGAGGGGGAGACCCATGAGAGCTGCACCCGGCCAGACACGAACATCACAATCATTAATGCTCGGGACTCAACTTGGGCCTCACAGCATGTTCCAGCAGTTGCATTTTTGAAAATAATTAGTGACTAGAAAACCGTGTGGAGAGAACAAGTCCATCCACACGGCAGCCTTCATACAGTACCACCAAGCACGTCCCTGCAGCCACTCCAGCAGGCACCAGCTCAGTCCTCACCATCTTCCCAGGCCCTGCTCGCACAGATGGGGCCCACAGATTCACGGGGTTGTGACCGGAAGGCACCCCTAGCAACGAGATGACCAGCCCAGAGACCCCTCCATGAGTTGTCAACATTTCTGTAGATGCTTTGTTGAACGGGCACAAAAGTAACCATATGATTAAAAGCTTTACTGAGTCAAAGAGATGAAGCCTTTCATTTACAAGTCAGAAACGCCATGTCAGTAGTAACGAACTACAGATACTTGACAGGTAAGTTACCTACAAAGTGCTTTTTTGTCACATTCCACATACCTATTCCAGGCTCTGGATTCTTTTCAACATCATCATTTTTAACATACCCTTCTTGAAGATTTTTTTTTTTTATTTAAAACTTGCAAGACACAGAAAGGATTCATTTCAGAGAAGAAAGTTACTATTTCTGATGAAAGCAATCCAGAGCAGCTGCATCTTCTGCACCAGTCACCTCACCTCTGCTTGAATTCCAAATGGAGGAAGATAACAGCCCTCCTGTTCTGCCTGTCCTAGGCATTGGAGCGGGGATTTTACATGAAGAGTAATTCATTTCTTTAAAGAACAGGCAAATGTATAGCTATGGTCACAGTGATAAAATGGAAAAAAAAACCTGAGCTCTGAAAAGGTTCCATTTCTGAGGCACTTCTTTATACTTCTGACAAGACAAAAACCATCCTCAAAGTCAGCACCTTTATTAACAGCTTCAGCAGAGTTGAATTAGTTAAGGACTAATCTAATCTCATTTCTCTACATTCAGTCTCCAACAAGCTTGAAATGAAGATGCAGTAAAAACGTTTGTGCCTTGTCACTGGTCCGGCAGCCCCACCTCTCCCCAGCCCATTCCTCTTTGGAGGGTCTGGGGAAGGGGAAGAAAACATCAGCTCTGAAAGCTATCAAGTTTGCATTTCTAAAGGATACCAAAAATACCTATAGATTACACAAAAGCTATTCTCTACACTCCTCAGGGTAATGACTCACTCTCCAACGCGCTGGACATACTTTGCTAAACTACGATTTTTATTGTACACTAAATCAAAAAGGAGAAAAGAAATGTTATTACTGCTTAGGCTTTTCACGCATAGTATTGCCTTATTCATAAATTACTGCTTTCAAGACAGATTTGAGTAAATAAATGCCCATAGCAATTCCAGCTGTCATGGAGTAGCAAAGCGATAAAGAAACAATATGAACAGCACCACATTGGGTGATCCAGTGATACATGTCCACAAAATCCTGTTTAATTCTTAAAATTAACTCTATACTTCAGCACAAGTCTTTTCTTCTATTTTAGTTTCAGATTTAAAAGGCGTCAACCAGAATATTTTATCTAAATGGCTGGATTATCTAACAAGAAAATAAGCACCTCAGTTTAGTTTAACAAGCATTTATCACAAAACCAAATAAAACAAAACAGTATTTTTATATGCAGCGACAAAAAATTGAGCAAAAATATCAAATCAATAAAGTAGTAAATTCTACTTTTTTTGGTCCAATACACTGTATGTAACAGTGCTAAGATAAACACTTTGCGATGAAAACAAATAGATATTGTATTTCTAGTAGTAAAATAGTATCTCCTAAAACACTTGGGGGGCACGGGGGGAGAAAAAGGAGAGAGAGTAGGCTCTTCAGGCAAAACCAACAATATTTGATTTCTTGAAGTTTGCTTTAAAATAGATTCTCCATAGGTAAGAGGGTTGATTTAACTGCTCATGTTACAATTTGCTCTTGACTTAGCAAAGAGATTGGTAGGACTTATGAACACATCAGAATTGTGCCAGAAATGAACTGAACACAAGTTTTCATGAATCAAAATCAGAAAGTGGAGAGAAACCAAACACACCAATGATTAACTATTGCTACAAAGTAAGTAATTAATGCATGGGCAGCTGTAGTTTAAAGTTATTTTAGGACTGCACTGTACTGGAGATTCCATATTTTGTATTCCTACAGGGAAGTTACATACAAAATACTAGAAATATTATAATTCAGTAAACTTCTTTCCATTGTAATTAGACTTCTTAAAGAAAGCACAGGTTGTCAGACTTTGCTTGCTCTAATTACTTCAAAAGGGAATTCCAAACGCTTCTGCACCATTTTCATCTTAAAACTTTCTGTAGATGACTGATGCTATACTGACCCCTAACACAACTCCTGTTCAGAGTTACTATTTATAAATCCTGGCAGTAATTCATTCAATTTAAGCCATGAGTATCAGGTTTGTGACAGCGGTCAACCTTTGCCGGAATAGCTTCACGTGCGAAGCAATCATCACAGATTCTTCTGCCTTTGGGGAAGGAAACATAGCGGAAGTCTTCTTCAGACGGCACATGCTGAAGGATGCATCTCAAGTGTCAACAGAAAATTTTCAACAAAACCTACAAAAGGACCAGTAACAAATCATGAAGATCAGATGCTGTTTTTTTAAGAATTCTAAAGAAACTGAAAGAAGCTGAAAAATAAATATAGTGTCTAGTCTCCAGAGCAATAGAAAGCAGCAAATGTGGCACCTTAGCAAAGACTGTAGAGGGATCTACAGGGCTGAGCAGTAGTTCCGACATCCACACTGAACAAAGGGATAAAAAAAAACCATAATAATGAATACCAGCAGAGAAGATGATAAATGTGATACATCACAGAAGAGCCAGCACAGCTTCTGGGGGAAGAAAGTCTTGCCCTCTACATCAATTCAAATTTTTTTGAAAGGTTAATAAGCATACAAACAAGGAAGACAACCAGCTCTAGGCAGACCTGATCCCACACAGCCACCTTCATAGCTGCTCACCAGCAATTATTTTGTGCATGATTTTACGTCAGCAAATACTAACGCACTGAAGAAACAAACAAGCAAAAAAAACCAACTCAACAACTTTCTCTCATCACAAGATATTTCTAGGCAGTGGTCATGCTAAGCTGATAGTGTGTGCAGCTGGCCATGCTATTCAAGGATGACTAATTGCAAATTAACACTCCTTGCTAACACATTTTGTAAACAGATGACAAAATGCAAAACTGACAAATGCTGAAAGTTAATCCCAGGAAAGAGGAGAAGAAAACAAAATTCTAACACATAATATAGTTTTTTCTTCTGCTAAACAGCTAAAGACCTAAATAAAAATATTACTGCTTGAATATTATCACCGTTATATTATGTTATTTGGAAAACCTTCAATCATATTCCAAAACACTATACTGTACCACTCTGACAAGCTGGTAAACACAATATAGACAGACAAGGTTTGTAACTGGTACAGCAGCAAACCACACAAACAGCTTAGCTATATCTAGACTGACTTCATGTCTTTACGCATAAAGTCTCAAATATATTTTATGTACATTTGGTTTAACTCTTAAATAGCTTCTCTACTTCTGGTTTCTGCCCCAGTCTCCCTCACAGCCAAATAAAAGTAGAAGAGGAAATGTTATGATTAAGGCACAGTCATGAGATTCATGCAATCTGATTTCAAGCACCACCTTTGACTTCACATTCAGTCTGAATTTCTTAATTTGGGTCTGTACCTACAGAAAGCAATTTGAAGAATCCCTTTGTTAATATTGTGAGGCTCTTTTAATCCCAGGTGCAGTTTGTTACAGCAGACACCAATCCAGAGTAACCCAGCTTGAGTCCCACCTCCCTTTCCACAAAATTTCTTCTCACCCTGCACACATTGCTAGCCCTTCCCTCCACCAGCAGTGGCCTCACCGGGTGTCTCAGTGAGATATTGAGGGCATCAGGCTGTAGCTGCGTGGTTGAACTCTGCCAGTCCAGGGCCCCAGATCAGTTCACCCAAAGGGTCCATCAGAAAAGCTTCAGTGCCAGCGTGTAGGAGAGGTGGGAACATGTAGCCTGAAGAGGAGGGCAGGGCAGGATTACAGCAGCACCATTTAGATCAGTTTAAACTATGATGGAGATGCAAACCACATCCACAGCCAGCCCCACATACAGCAATGACATGGAGAATTCAGTAAACTGTCCAGGAGGAGCAGAGAAAGGCATTTAACTGCCTCATTAAAAAAAATTTTACAAATCAGTTGTGCTGGTTTTAAGTCTCTATCTTAAATTTGGTCAAAAAGAAGCAGGGAAGAGAAAGAAAGTGAAAGTGAGAAAGTGAGAGTGCATGAGCAGGAAGGAGTGAGTGCATGTGTGCAAGAGAATGGAAAACGAAGGTTTTAGAATGGATTAGGTTTTAGTTAACATATTTAGTTATAAAAAGAGCTTTCATATTTTACATTGGAAACCAAGTACTTATTAGCAAGAGATCATGACAGTAATAATTCAGAATTATAATGTAAAAAAATAAAACTTTACATTTATTTAATATGAAAATTTAAAAGCTCTTAATAAACTGTGAAGAATCAATTTCAACAGGACTATTAAAATGTGCAGTTTCTACAGCTGATATATGTGACTAACCGATAAGCTAAGTTTAGAACCATGATGTTTAGACCTTACAATGCATGAAACAGAAGTCTCTTTATTCTCCTTCACACATGTCAATTTAATTTTCAGAGCCAGCCATAAATGATAAACTAACGTGATGAATTTAAGGCAGCCTCTATAACAGGCTGGTGCTTCTCTCACACTCCGCTTTGCTCCCCGCTAACCTGATGAGAGAGCGGAGCTGCAACCATCTTCTTTTCACCCGAGGTCCCTGAAGTACAGATCACTGTCTTCCCATCTCTTCTTCACCTGCTTCCATCCCAGAAATCTTCAACTGGTCCTACAACTGCAGCGTATCTGCTCTATTTTGGCACTGTGCAAACAGCTCTCCTTCCTTCCCCCAGCTTTGGAGGAGAAGAAAAAGACAAAGCAGCACAAAATGAGAATGCAATGCCCAGCAAGTACCAATAATTTGGTATTCGAACTATATTGAACAGCAGCATCACCACAGCACCCATATACTAGACATCAAAGACATACAGCTGCAAAACACTATATATACTTAAAAGCCTGCATAATAGTAGGAAAAATATACCAACAGTTTGAAGCAGTGGAATCGTATGAAAGGGAAAATAGATCTTTGCCCATTAAAAACCACACACAACTGATGAGAGGGAAAAAATTTATTGGTCCTTTAGATTTCCAATGATTGCTTGTATTATCTTCAGCAAATCTCATTCAAATATTACATACAAAGGATATCTTTTCTTCATTTGCAATGTTAGAGTTAGCTTAACATTCAGTGGAAATGTAAGGAATAAAAGCAAAAAAAGATAACCTTCAAATTATTAGTGAAATACATGATTTTTTTTTTTTCTTATTTCAGCAAAACACTTGCAAAGAACTAGGTTCTGCACTCAATACCCATCTTCCATGAAGATGACTCTCTCATACTCACAGAAGGCACTTGAAATTCCTGGAAGTTGGGATGTCAGAAGGAGGAGGGACCAGCTATCGCTTGGATAACAATATGCTCATTTTTAATAAGTGCAATACTAGTATAAATTCAAACAGCCACAAAGCATTAAGATACAAAAACTTAGCTAGACATGCTAACTAAAGGGCTGCAAAGCTGGAGTACAACAAATCCTTCGTGTCACTGTCACCATTACTCATCATCTCCACCACAGAGGAGCAGGAGTGCTTTCCTGTAGTCCCCAGATGTATCTTTCTGTTAATATAACAGACCAGTCACCATGAGTCACAACCACAGAAATGTGAAGACAAGCAGTAGCCAAGGAGGACTCCAACAGATTATACATTTGTCCCACCCACAGGAAATCCACTTGGATGACTCTCCACTCAGAAATGACGCAAGGAAATTCTCTGTCTCTTACGTTGAGAGCTGTATTTACACAGACAGACTTTCAGATACACAAAAAGCCTCCAAAAGCTTTACTAGATCCGAGCTACCTATTAGAATGCATTCGTCTGCAAGTGAGAAAGTCCAAACAAAGCAGAAGCCCAAAGCAGCACCAAAAGCAACTGCCTTTAAATGTGCAAAGTGCACCTGCCATCACCTAGAAAGGCCCCAGCCTTGCTCCCTGTAATTAATAGGGAGCTCCGCTACTAATTCCACAGGACAGCTATATGGGCCTGACCGACAGTGCCAAAAGCAACTCCACCCAGCCTAATTAAGAGAGCATAATGTTAGGAATTATAACAGGAAAATCATAAAAAGCAGAATTAAAATATTAAACAAAACACCCCCAAAAAATCCTAGTGGAAGGAAAAAAAAAAAAAAGGCATTTTGACTTTAACTCTGCAGCAACAGCTGGCTCTGGATTTCTTGCTGGCTCTTTCCCTTCCTGCTCCTTCCCATCCACTCAAAGGAGATTATGATTCAGGCTGATTCCACAGTGAAATGCTTTCCACTTTGAAATGGTGCAAAAGGTTCCCCACCACAGTCCAAGATTTAAACTTCAACCCTGTGATAATTTGAACTCCCAACCCCAATTTTCTTTCTCTAGGGCCAGCACCCTCTCTGATGCACTGAAAATCAGAAGGAACCCAGACAAGAAAAAGGAAATGAAGCAGTAGCTAAAAATGGTGTATGATTCAGAAAACCACATCTGCTCTCATAGCGAACACTGGAAAGAAACCTTTAGCTTTTCATAGGAAGTGTCCCCCACTTAAATGACGCTATGTGGTACTTCACAAAACTGCAGACCAGCCACCACTGCTCTCAGAGTACACTGTGTTGTCCAGCTCTACTGGTCCCTTCCTTAAAACATCCACCCCTTCCATAAAAATAAACAATGGAAACAATGACATCTCTATCACCCCCGTCTTCTCTGACAACGGAACAGCAATTTTACCTGAATCATTTGATGCAATGATTTTGCAAAATTCTTTCTGAGTTCTTGTCTAATATCCAACAGATCAATTTCACTTCTTGAAACCATGACTCTGATCAGGGTATCATCATCAGTGCCAGCCCCCTAAAGAGAAAAGTTTAAATAATATTAAAATATGAGTTTGTTCTAGATGGTGTAGCAAAACAACAAATAGACAACGAGAGTGCAACATGAAAGCACCAAGTGCAACAAGTGGTGTCTCAAAACACTCCCGCACTACATTTCTACTCCAAAACAGAGAACATTTGGCACACTGTCACAAGACATTCACACTGCAATGTGGAGCACAGAGGACTGACCATGCAAGGTGCTCTAATCCCCTGGACTTCTACGAAGTGCCATCTGGTCAGACCTCCTATTTCATGTTTCATCTCACAGGCTTCAACTGTGAACACCCATATAAATTTCAAATAATCCAGTTCCAAGATTACACAGTAGTACATCTGATCACCACGATCAGAATCACATGCAAATCACCCTTTCAATGCAGCCTGAGACTGTAGAATTGCAGTCAGTTCCGGGCCTGGGTATATAAATCCTAACGATGACTAATACAAAGCATGTAACATTGTACAGCAAGACACAGGCAGAGCAACTCATTCCACAAATTATCCAGCTGCTTATTATGAAGGCAAACTTCATAAACCTTTTCCAACCACGCAGACATGCTCCACTCTTTTATTTATCTCTATTGCTTTCAACATTTTAAGTTCCTGTGCTGGCAGGCTGTGCCAGACTAACATCCTGACCCCTCCTGCTCAGACAAGTCAGACTCCACACAAGCTGAAGCAATGCAAATTTTCACATGCTGACCTGCTAATGCACCTCAAGGAAGGACTTGGCAGAGCCCCCACGATCATCTTCAGCCTAACGTCCAGGGTCACTCAATCCTTCGACTGGGTGTAATATTCTTGGATTACATCTAAAAATGCCCTAAAGCTGCTCAAAAGTTATGCCATGAGTCCGGTGGTTTCCGAATAGCATTTGACATTAGAATGTGGTAAAAGCCAAGGTTTGCCCAATCTAATCATGAAAGCAAACCCTGCGTGTTGTAGAACTTTATCATGCCAAATTGATTAATTAGAAGTACTAACTCTTCTGCCAAAGTAGTAAATTATGACCTTTCTTATCTCAAGTGCTTGATTTTTATTTATATTAAAAAAATAATTGGGGATATCACCAGCAGACATTAATCAGGACCCTCATAATAGAAATGTAAAACATTCTAAAACCTACAGCAAAAGGCTTTCTATCGCATTCTTTAAAAATAAAAATTAATAAATAGATAAATAAGAAAAAAGTAATCCTCCTCATACAGCTCTCTGCATACTGGTATAATATTTTGTATTTTCCATCTGAACCATTTTACATTGGTAACTACAAAAGCTGTAAGGCAGCTTTTAAAAATTAAGCTATCATTTCATCTCTTTTCACTAATTCTCATGCTGACACCTCATCAACACAACCATCTGGTGACATACATACTTCAGTGCTTTTCAGCAAGGGGAAGGGAGGAATTCTTCAGGGAAGCTGTTAACTTCCTTGAAAACAATAGACTACCTACCTCGGTTTTAATTAACATTAGCCATTGTGAGTTAAAAATACAGTTTTCCCTGCTTATCTCTTCCCATCCAAGAGAAGGCAAAGCCAACAGAAACACAGCTGTGCTGCTGATGGGATTCCCCTGCAGGGTCTTTTGTAGCTGTTTAAGCCTCTTTCCTCTTCCTCTGACAAGTTTCTTTACCTTCTCAAAATGGAATGGATAGTCATCAAAACATGTTTCAAAGCTAACTACATCTTCAGTCTGTAAATACTCATCTCCAAAACAAAAAGCACTAAATCTGAACAATCTACAATTTAGTTTTTGGTCGTCTTTACTTCCTCAATATATCCACCACCTAACGACACGGTAGTCTTTATTTAGCTGAAGGTGCCCAGTGGATCTAGCCAGACATTTTCCAATGTAACAAGACCAAGTCCAAAACCAGCTGGTGAGACTGATGTTTCCTGTAAAAGATTTATGGTCTGACAAACTTACGATGAACTCGAAGTAAAGCTTATGAATTGTTTGTATCCTCTCCCAGATGTGCATTCCCCAAACCTTTTGCAGATGCTTAGCAACAGAGTATCCTGTTGGCATTTACAGTGAAAGAAGAAGTGAAGAACAAGCAAAAGGGAGAGGAATTGTAGCTGGGGGAGATGGAAAGTGACGTGTGGAGAACATCTGCATACCTTCATGGAATAATACAGAGTCTCAGCAAAATAGGCAGGCACGCTTCGGATGCATTTCACTGAAAAAAGACAAAGGATTAAATTACTGATTGTTATTCAATACAGGACAACCTTTCACTGTCAAGACAAGGTGTGTGTCACTAGATCATTCTCTCCAGTGTGGACAACTAAGTATACAGCTGCCAGCTAGTCTGTTCCTCTGCTACAACTCTTTGGGTTCTAGGAGTTAGAATGCACCATATATTTCTAGTAGAAAAGAGACTTTGCCAGTCAAACTCTACTCCCACTTACAAATCTGTGACATTGTCCTAAATGAGATGCCAGAGAGACAAACGAGGGCAGAGTTTTGTCTCACTTTCTGACAGAGGTGCACATGACCCAACAGAACGCAGTTTGCCACCATCCCCTGGCCCACTTCTTCCCCACCCCCCCCATCTATTAAAAGAAGAATAAAGGCCTATTCTCTAGATAGAAAAATAGATCCCAGGCGATTAACTTTAAAAAGTAACCATGTTTTCATGCAACTTCCTGTACTAAGTGCAATTTAAGGAGGCCTGGGAGTAAATGAAGAAGGCCAGTTCTAAATCTATTAAGACTTAATTACCAACTGCCAAAAGCAGCTTCTCCAAATCACCAGAGGTTTCACGGTCAATGGTCTCTTCAATTTGAAAGCCGGAAATAGTCATGTATTTGTCAAATACTGCGAAAGAGAAAGTGTGCTTAGTCACGTATATAGCCAGCATTTCTCCCAGTATCCTCCCCAGTTCAGGTTAATGCTGTCTGTATCTCATTACCCACAGCTCAAGCGCTATCATCCACTCATTCTTCCCTCTGCCTCATTTTAAATACCTACTTCCTACCAGATTGCTACTATATAACCCGGTCCTGTAACTGGGGAGGAGCAACCCCAGGCACCAGCATATGCTGGGGGTCAACCAGCTGGAAAGCAGCTTTGCAGAAAAGGACCCTTGTGGTCCTGGTGGGCACCAGGTTGAACATGAGGCAGCAGTGTGTCCTTGTGGTAAAGGTGGTGAATGGTGTCCTGGGCTGCATTAGGAGGAGTGTTGCCAGCAGGTCAAGGGAAGGGATCCTTCCCCTCTGCTCAGCACTGGTGAGGCCACAACGGGAGTGTGGGGTTCAGTTCTGGGCTCCCCAGTACAAGAGAGACATGGAGCAACTGAAACGGGTCCAATGAAGGGCCACTAAGATGACTAAGGGACTGGAGCATCTCTCCTGTGAGGAAAGGCTGAGAGAGCTGGGACTGTTCAGGCTGGAGAAGAGAAGGGTCAAGTGGGAATCTCATCAATGTGTACAAATATGTGAAGGGAGGGTGTAAAGAAGACAGATCCAGCCCCTTTTCAGTGGTGCCCAGTGCCAAGACAAGAGGCAATGGCCACAGGAGGTTTCCTGTGAACATCAGGAAATACTTTTTTCCTGTGCGGGTGACTCAGTACTGGCACAGGTTGCCCAGGGAGGTTGTGGAGTCCTTGGAGATGTGCAAAAGCCAGCTGGACATGCTGGGTAGCCTGCTCTAGGTAGCCCTGCTCAAGCACGGCTGGACAAGATGACCTCCAGAGGTCCCTTATAACCTCAACCATTCTGTGATTCTGTGAACACATCCAATGAAAGGGTGCAGGGAGAAAAGGGAAAGGGAGAGAAGGGAAGTTTTAGGAAATTATGATCATTTTTCCCAGGGTGCAGCTATCATTTAGCCCGAAGCTAAGATCTTGTCTACACTGGGCTACTGCATCAAATCAACTTCACACAAACTGGCCTACTGGCAGTCTGTTCAAGTCTGTGTTCATAACTATCCCTAAGACCTGAGTTTTCTGTGAAATCTTGCATTTCTATTGTGCTAAGTACATGTTGGGTGCATCAAAACAAACTTTAGGATTACTTTAATGCAAATAATGGTAAAAAAACAAACAGTAAAATCACAAATCCAATGACCTTTGAAAATCCAAATGAATCCAAAGATTCATAAAGGAAAACAGAAAGATTGGAGAATCAAAGCAAAACTTACTGGTCATTATTTCCAATGGCCTAAACAGCTTGGTAAAACAGACTTATGAATGGGTAAAGAGCAGGGGAAAAAAATTACTGTCTCTTTATTAACAGCTAATAAAGTATGGACCTATAAAAGGGTTGATCTTTTCAGGGCTGGATCTCCATTAGACTATGATGACTCATAACAGACTCTCAGCATCACTTCTACTGCCACGACCTCTTTCAAAAGGGGGGAAAAAAAAAAATAGATAAGCATCCAGAAAGAAATATCCCAGCTGTCCCTCAGATCTATTGCACCACTCCTTCACTCCTTCAAGCAGGAGATCACCACTGCTGGGAGACCTGAACTACAGGAAACAAACTTAAATGTATTTAGTAGATGGAAGAGACGATTAAAGATTTCTGGGTTGGACAAATGTGGTACCAGAAACAACTTTTCTACCATTTCTACCACCAGCTGGGTAACACTGAGACTTCAAGCAGAAGTTTTCAAGCATACACAAACTGTACCACCTACCCCTCCTTAAATGGGAAACGCTTCTGGTTCCCAAGATGGTGATGAACTTTTCTTCATCTGTTCCCCATTTCAGCTCTCCAGCTCTAAACAAAACCTATCGTAAATTCAAGAGATCAAAACAACAGCATTTGTTAGATGTCCACACTCCCTGTTGAAAAGCTCTATTTGACTCACTCTGAGGAGCATTAAACTTACTAACAAGCGATAGCTGGAGGGGAAAAATGAAATAAAATTGCCCAGTACTGAACTGACTTTAGAAAGAAACAAATGGTAAATTCTGAAATCGACTGAAATCATTTACATGAGGAACACAGCTTAAGGCCCTAAAATTGACTGTGCACATAGTCTCTTTCATAAACCTGAATTATTCTGAAACTGTGATAATACAGGAGATAAAAACCATTCCCAATACTGCTTTTTCTGGGGTTTGGTTGGGGTTTTTTTCTTATTTCCCCTTTTTCAAATCAGACTAGCAAAACTTTATTACATGATGACTCATATCAATGGGAGAACCATGCTAACTTGGCTTAGGAGGGAGTTTTCCAAAAAGGAGGGAAAGATGGATTTAGAAGCTCTCAGAAACAGGATTTGTGGGCTGTTCTTAGCCATATGAAACCAGATCTGTAACAGATTTTATCATTTTAGCACATTCATTGCTCTTCAGGCAAGTCTTTCTTCAATGCAAACAACAACTGGGCCATTAGCAGCATTTAGGAAAGTAAAGCACTTCTAAAAGTTGGAATAAGGGGAAAAAATGAGAAAGGAAAAAAAATTTCAGAAAACTACATTAGTTCCTTCTCTTGACACTCAGCAGGTTTTTTCCAAACTGTATGCTAATCACCATGTAAGAAGAAAGGTTTGTACATATTGTTTTATATAGTATTTTTTTCTCCCTCAGTGACCAGAGGACAGGCAAACAGGTTACCACCTATATTCAGGCAATCTATTATTTCTTAGAAAAATCCCCACAACCAAATGTGCTGCATAGCAATGCTGTTGGCCATTTTCTGTCCATATTGTAAAACCTGAATGGGATGTTATGAATTTCCTATTTACGTTTGTCCCACAATCCTATTCTAAATATATTTGTGACTGCTGCATGCTCTTTTTAATAGTAGCGGTACAGAGCACAGAAGAGTGTGCGTGGAGAAGTATTATGGCATCGCAAGGCTATTTATTTCAAATAACATATGCTAAGATCTTCAAACGCCATGAGTGCATTTCTTTAGAGATACTAGAAGTTGTGAATGGCATTTTATGTAAGCTCTACATTTTTACCTGCCTTGCCACTGTGCAATACCCAAAACATATGTCAATTGCACAACTTTAAAAAAAAGTGATATTCACAAAATCTCTTCCAAAAAGTTAAACTTTCTCATTCAGGAATCACCGGCAAAAAATAATTAAAAATAAGTAAAAAGGCTGCCCTCTAATGTATCAAATCCTTCCCAGAATATCATACTAATAAAAAGAAACATTGTGAAGCCAAAAATAGTCTTACATTTGCACAGTCACATACCTCAATTCTGACCATCTGTACCCGGCAATAATAATTTAAAAATTCCCCGAATCTTTTCCAGCTATGTTAGATGTTGAATGTAAAGGTATTGGTGAAGAGAAATGTAATGGAACACTTCTCTGGCTCCCAGCTCAAACTAAATGTACGTAACAAACCACAGAGACCATTTAGAAAGCCAGGACTTTTTCTACATCTAGGTATCATGCATGCTAAGTTTAGATGCTCATTTAAAATCAATTAAAGAGGCCAAAAGGAATCTACCCACCAAGGCCTGTGGTTCATGAGTTTCTTCAATTACATAAGCGCAGCTAATGGCAGGACTGATGCAATTTCATGAAACAGTCCAATTCATGACTCAAACATTTGCCTCACTAATTTTTAAGCTCTAGTTTCCACAGGATTAATTTTAATAGCAGGAGAACAATGCTTTCTGAATTTACATAACACAGGATAGGTCTGTGCCAATAAAATACATTTTGCCAGTCTGTCTCCATCTTGCCCTGCTATCAGGAGAATGTTTTATTGATCTGGTATTCTGCTTTTCTTCCTTGCCACCTTGAGCAATCCATGTATTTTCTTTCATCTCAACTGACAATTTATGAAAGAGAAATGTCTAGCCCAGAGTCATCTGAAATAACTGAGAAGAAACGTGCATTAAATGAGTTCTGCTGTCAAATCGCTGAAATATTGACCATCACTATGACTAACAACAAAGCCAACAGCATCCAGCAAGAGACTGCATCAAGGATGCTAATTTACTGCTGGCATTTCTCTTCCTGTCTAGAACACAGGTTTAGTGATCGGTGACAACATCACGGACAATACTTGCAGAGGGTAACACAGGAGTCCCTAGAAACTCTTTAGAGGCAATTCTTAAGACTGTCATCTGGTTACAGTAAAGCAGAATATTTGGTATATTTTCTCTTTTTAGTATTTCAACCTCTATGGAGGCAACCCTCGCCGAATAGCATTAACGTTTCACTATGACATGTATATGACACGTGGTATGTAAGGATTGAATTCAGAGAGAAGTTCAAGTCAGATATTAAGGAATGAACTGTTAACATCTCTGGGTTTTCCAGCAGAGTGTTGTTCAGCTTCAAAGTCTCAGAAATCACAATTCTCTCTTCCAGTGATCTAATCACTGTTCCATTCAGGTACCTCATTAAGTCATAAGCAAAACAAGACATGCTTTACACCAAAATGTGAAAGTGCCAAAAATCTTGATCCCAATCTTTCAGGTTTTGACACTTCTTTTGTCCAGAGTGTATAAAAGCACAGGAAAATGTATTAAGAAACACACACAGAGAACATTAACAATTTCTCCCTCACATTTGAATTCTAGCTGTATACTCTCTTTGCAAGGTAACTTGTAGAAATACCCCAAAAAAACAAGTCATTCACCCACCTGAGCATCCTGCTCAACAAGACCCTCATCAACTCTGCCATCAGGATCTCTATTCGCCTAAAGAGAATTTTTAAAAGTTGTTAAACTGAAGAATCAAAAGTTGAATCAAAAAACAACTTATCTGTTATATTGAGCCTGTAAGAGTTACTGTGAGAAGTCAAGTCCTAATTGATCTTCTCCAAATTCACCTTGTTTTTCCCTTCTGCTTGTGTATGTCTTTATGAAATAAATGTTCTCTTCTTCTAATGCCTTCAAAACCTCATGTAGCAGGCATTCTGTTATACCCATGAGCATCACAGAATTTTTTTAATTCAGTGATGTGGAAATAACCCATAATGAGCTCAAGGCTGACCCTGCAGGTCAGGTGAAGTGACTCAGTTTCAGAACCAATCCTGCCTATTACCAGATCTAGCTAGAATCACAGCTTAGTAGGCAGAAAGTGACAAGTGTACATCAGACAGGAAAACAGATGTGAAAATCATACACAAATGCCTGCACACAAAGAGATACTGACCTGCAGCAGGACCACCAGCAGTCTCTGAAAATAGCCTGATGTTTCTCCTGTAATCTTATCCTCCAAGTTGGCCTCATACTCTGCAAAAGAGCAATACCCATTCACCACTTTACAGACTTCCTCACTATTTTGATAAAGCAATGAAAAGCAAAAAGTTAATTTGACTCACAGCTTGTAGAATCATTTATCAGAAACAGCTTTAACCACTAGGACATATTCTGCTTTTGCTTATAACGTAACATAACTGTAAAAGAGGTGAAAAGATAGCACCTCACACCTAGTATCAGGAGCAGATTATTCAAAATATTTTGAAATACAAGGTAACATGCATAGATTCAGCTTTTTAAGGAACTAAAGAGCATATAGATGTGGAGTTATGCTAAAATATGGCAGTCTCACAACTGTACAACTGTGAGCCCAGAAAAGTCTAGTACTAATAAATTTTGCTAGTGGAGACTCTTAAGTTTTGCCTCGAACTTTATTAAGACCTGAGAATTTCTTGTGAGGCAGGAATCTGCCTAAAGGTAAAAGAAATGTGTTGAATTAAATGCTGCCTTAAAAAAAAACAACCCCAGAATCACAGGGTAAAAGCACATACTCCTGTGAACAACCAAAAAGCTTCACCTGCTTTAGTGAAAATGCATTTTAACAGAACACTGAGCAAAAGGCAAAAAATCACTTCTAGTTTTTTTATGTGATACCTGTTTTCTAGTCTACAATAATTAAAAAATCTCTTTCAGTCAAAGGGATGAAAATAATGGGTGAAAGAAGGAAATGCATTTGAATGAATTCTAACTATAAAGCACAAAACACCATAACCTCTAGTCATAGCCCCAAAATAAAAACTCTTGTAGTTTACAATCCAAACTCTAGTTTCTTTCAAGATGAAAGTTTTGCAACACAGCAGAAAGAAATTCCACTTATTGGACACATTCATCACTTCAGAGATAGACGTTATTTGAAAGATGAGCTAAAAATCATATTGAGAACTGAACGAAGACCCTAGAACTTTATTTTATACAGAACTTTACCTTGCAGATAAACCTGTTTAATATTCTGCACTTCTGCAGGTGTTCTGGAGGCAAGAATTTCAGTCAACACTTTCTCATTGGTTCCCGCGCCCTGAAGGGGTGCAAGTATAAATCAGTTGATGGAATAACAAAAGGAAAACAAGAATTCCCTTTGACAATCAAAAGCAAGTATCAGCTTATAGACTTGGACCAAATAAAGAAAAATCATTTTCTTCTTTCTGGTATTTTGTGGGGGTTTTGGAAAGAATTTCTTCCAGTTCCAGCTTGATTGTTTTCAAAACCAACCCGACACTTCATAAAGGCTCACTGCTGCAGTGTTCAGATGAGCCCTTCCATGTTCAAGCACACCCAGATACGCCTCAGTTCTTCACTATTACAATCAATGACATCAAGGTAAGTGAATGAATAGAGTAACAGTATCCATTTTAGCTCGAGTTCATATACTGTCTTTCATCAATTAGTACACAGATAAACACAGAGCCAACCAGCAACAATCTTCACCCTTCTATGAATTGTGCTATGTTAAACCCATTCTCTCTTCCACTGGAAACACATTTTACAATAGGATTGCTAACCCAGATAGTTAAAGCTGCTGCACTCTAATTACAGCAGGGATAACAGGCACTCCTCACTTTTACAAGGATAAAATTTACAAAAGCCAAGCCAGTATCTTGTTTCCACAAGTCTCAGTCTACTTGTAAGAATAAGCCACTGCTCTTTACTCTTTAAAAGGAGTCATTTCACAAAAGCAACACTGAAATACAATACCGTGTATTTTTTTTCTTCAGTGTGTTATTTACAACCTTTTCTGTAAGGAAAATCCAAATACTAACGGCATAAAAACATATCCAACTGCATACAAAGATATCCAAAATACAAATCTGCCAGGTTACATCTAACCATTTTCAAAATACAGATTGTTTCAAGAACATGCCTACTCAACAAGTGGGGCAGGCACAATTTTATTAGCTCTAATCTAAGTAGCAGCAGTGAAAACTGATAGGACAATCTTCAGCACAGACTTATTGCTCTTAGCTGAGTTGTTATCTTGCGCTGAAGTCTCTGCTATCACATCTTCTTTTCTGTTGTTTTCCACCTTAGCTGAACTGCAGCTAGTATTGACATCTCTTCCTGTGCAGACACATTCTCTGAAATCCTATGATCTTGTGTTTAATATCATTTTTTTAAGTGACAAGAACAAAACCACTCATTTCACTATGCCCATTTTCCCTCCTACATCTATCTGTTCTGTCATTTCCTTGTCAGTCTTTAACTCCTAAGTCAACAAGAAGAGCCTGGTAATACATTTTTTCCTTTCAGTCAACAAGGCCTTTATCAGTTTCTTTGCCAGGTGCCATCTCCCCTTCCCCCACTGCATATAAAACATTACAGAAAATTTCCAGGACTAAAGTTGCTGTCATCTGAGATACCATTTGTTGGGTCATGGGTTCATGAGCACTAGCTTGCACAGTTGACTAAAGCCTACATATTAACCAGCTGGTCATCAAGGATCTTGGGATTTTACATGTTAAGTGCCGCTCAGCCAAGCACTACCTGACACTAGTCAAGTTCAGTGTCCTCTACTTGAATCAACAAGTTCTGTGAAGAATCCAGAGACATCCAATTCCTGAATTTGCACAGGCTGATAATATCACACAGGTGTGACGGGGGGGGGAATTAAATAGGACCACATAGAAGAAAACACATCAAAATATCTACACATACAGATTGTAACTTGTTTGTTTACCTGGCCTTCCCAAAGGCGCTACATGTATTCAGCTAAAGAGAAATAGCATTCCCCTTACCAACCAAAAGTTCATTCCTAAAAACCAACAAAAGACTAACAAACATTTCATATAATTTCATATAATGCATTAATTCCCTTCCCTCGCTCCTCTTACCTTGATGGCATGCTTCAGTGCATGAGCATCAAAAATATATGTTGGTCTCATCAAAGATACCATCAATGTTTCAAATTTGCCGGTAAGTTCTGATTTCAGGTCATCTACAAGATCCTAATGCAGAACAAACAGTGCTGTATGAACAAGGACTAACCATTTTAAATGGATGCATGTGTGTCTGGAAGCTAGAAGACTCTGGAGACACATCAAAAAGTGGAAGGGAAAGGGCTCTCTTTGTTTTAATAGGTATCTGAACTGAAACAAATGTAGGCAAATAAGGCAGAAGAGAAGGATACGTGGGCATTTGGAAAACCTGAAACATACTGTGATTTATTTCTTTTTCTTCAATATAGAAAGTCTTTAAACCCTGGCTGTTCACTGCACTTGCTATTTGAAACAAAGGTTACCAGCCAGAATATTAAAGGATCCAACAATGCTGGAAGAAAAAAACAAACTGCCTTTGCTTTGAACTCACTTATAGCTTTATCTACCAATATATTTGGTTTTGTTCTCTCCTGCAGTATTAGGCATCTTTATTTCTGTCACATTTTCTAGCTCTAGAAAATTATCTTCCTGCTACGACCTTACATTGCAGACCTTGCATCGAAATATAACTGCTTCCATACTGAGAAAGAAGTCAGTACTAGAAGCATACTAACTAATAGGAGCTTTTGCACAAAAACCTAAGGCATACTGACATACTGGACCGAAATACAGAAAAAGGAAGCAACTTCCTTGTGCTAGCCTAAAAGGAATACTCCAACCTCGCCAGCAATTAAGGATAGAGCAGGGTCAGGGACAGAGGAAGACAGAAGCAAAAGCAGATTTTCTTCGAAGGAACCTTTTATAGCGAGTGTGATGTATGTGCCTCACAGTTTTAAGTAATCATCATAGGCCACATTCAGCTCATTTCTAGAGGTATTTTTCTTCTTCTCACCCTGCCAAATAAGGTTTTAAAAGCAGATGCAATTTCTTGACGCTGAGCATTGTTTCTGCTAGTAAGGATCTTCAGAATGGTTTCTTCATCGGTCCCTGAAGTTAAAAAGAACAGAGTTACAAACACACTCTAAAAAACAAACAGCAGCAGCACACACTCAAAAGGCAATGAAAGATGCTTTGATGTAGATGTTTGTCTACTGACAAACAGCAGAAGCGTTTAAGTAACAAATGTCACCATGTCCCAAGCTGAGCTGCCAGGTTTGGTGTTCTGCTCTTGCAAAAATATGACTGGAAGACCTATGTGTTGTTTGTTCTCCATCAGTGCTCTGTTCCAGACACTGCTCCCAGCACCCCAGGCATCAGCTGTAACATTTAGTCACAGTCTGTATTCTACAGAGAAGCCTTGCCTTTGGGCTCACCAAGGGATTTATTTTAAAATAAACAATCTGCCTACTCCCAGCAAAACTCAGTCCAGTAAACCCAAACACCCCAGTGTACAGACGTGCGGAGATATTATCCATTTCATACACTATAGGTTGCAAGGTAGCCCTCACAATGCAGCATCTTGCTAGCCCTACTGAATTTGTCAATAGACTGAGGTGTATCACATTTCCCTTCTTCCCCTCCTTCTGCTTCCTCCCGCAGGCGGCTTCAAAGAAAGCAGCAAATTAAGATTTGTTCTCACAGGGAAGTTTTGGGGCAGAAAGCTACAGCATGAGTTTACAGACCATTTGTTAGTCTACATTCATGCTGTGTGCTTGTATTCTTTGTTCACAGTAACTGTAATATGCTTACGCAGCTCGAGACCGAGGGGACTGGCTCACAAGAGCTTTTTTCCCCAAGCACAGAGCTTCTACTATACTGTCATAACCCTCCACAGTTGTAACCTGTAAATCCACAGTCTAGCTTACAGTGCAGTAAAACTCTGTGCAGACAAGCCCGTGGAATATCAATTTTTAATGGGGTATGTGCAAACTGCCTTCTTTTTTCCCTTATGCTAACCTAAAAATAAACATCCTTGAAAGCAGCAGTCAAAACTAGGACACGCCCAGACTCCTGCAGTCCTGGGGTTGTCATTCCATGGCATGTAGACACACGCCCTACCCTCATCTGCTAATATAAGAAATGAGTTCAGAAAGGATGTTTTCAAAGGAGCGAGAGCCCTTTCCTTTTCGTAAAATGAATTATTCTTACCCATTCCCTTCATGGCCTTACGAAGAGCTTCTGCATCAGCTCTGGCATCAAAAGGAGAAAAGGCTGTCACGGTGCCTCTCGTGTACTACAGGAGGCAAAAGGGAAAAATCCATGAAACGGAAAATAGCATCTTTCAGTTCCCCATATATGAGCTCAGACTAAATTTGAATCCACAATCCAAAAGATGATAGCATTTTTCTTGCAATTGTCTGACTAAATATCAGTCTGCAGGTATTTAAACACAGCTCTCACTCAAAAGGTACTACTATGGTTTTACTCAGCAGTACACCAGCTAAGTTCAGGTATATCTACATAATAATAGTTTGCAGGACTGGTATTTACAACACTGGAGCCTGAATACAGGAAAAAGACTAGGAAATTATAATTTGTTAAAAAAAAATTTGGGGAATTAATTGCACAAATCACATATGCTAGAAAAGTTGCACAAAGATCCAAGACACATTTGGAAATAAGAACTTCCTCTCCTCAAGAAAAACCTACTAGAGCTCTCAACTGGTATCACACTGAGTTTTTCCATCATGTTTAAAACGAGACCTACTGACCCCTGCAATGGCTTTCAATTTTTCATCATGTTTCTTTCGGCATAAGCAACTTTTTAGCCAAGTGATTCAACTATGTTTCTCGTAGTAGCTTACAGCTAAAAAGAAATAACAGTTCAAACATGAGGATAAAAGATCAGCCCATCCAAACACAAAAATAATTCCACTAGGTTTCCATGGAACACGGCTCTTCAGGGACTTTCTCTTTGGGTCAAACACAAAAGGATATTCATTGCCTTATGGAAAAGTCTTCCCTTTATTTAAACATGACAGATCAAGAATCTGCGTGTGTATAGCACAGTAGTTAACTTCTAAAAGTCGAGCAATGGCCAAAAGTGGAAAGAGCTGGGTTTTGGGAATAGAGAGGTTTTTCTAACAGCTGAAGGGAAATTTCTTGTAAGCATCACTGTACTGAAGCAGTAATCAGTACAGGCAAGGCATTTTTCCAATTTCAAGAAAGAGCGTGAAAGAATAGTGCCAAGACCCTTAGTGAGACAGGCACCAGCTTATTTTATGGGTAGCACAGCCATCTGGCCTCTGCAATACAGCCTTTCCCTCAAGTCAGCAATTTCAGCCACACAGTGCTTTGGTTTCAAGTCAATGCACTCATCCAAGATAGGTCAGCCAGAAAAGCAGAGAGAAAAGAGCAGGCAAGCACTAACCAGAAACTATCCTGAAGCACTGCTGCCTCTCAGGCCAGCTGTGTGTTACTGCCATCAGACTCCCCACTCCTCCCACTGCGGCAGCAGCAATGAGTTAGGTTTACATCCGCCGTATTTCAGGAAATCACAACATGAAGTATCATGGTGTTTAACAGCAACAACAAACTTCTTTCTGGTAGATGCTTTCCAATATCCAGCATACTTCAGAGGCATGATAATTCCCCTGAAGCATTCTGCTTTTCCCATTACAAGCAAGTTTTTAGGCAGCGCTTCAAATTTAGGCAGAGCAACATGTACTTATTGTCATTTCCTAGTTAATTCCAAAGACTATAATGAAAAAAATCTCAAGGATTTGGGACTCAATTTTATAAATCAAATTTAATTTGGTAAAACAGATAAAGACTGAAAAGCCTCTGTTTTCCTCCTCCCTTATGACCATACCATTCAGCATGGGGTTATTTAAAATTGTATTTCCTGCTCGTTTGTTTCATGTCATCTTAACACAACTAATATTATAGAACTACCACAATTCTCCTTTGGACATGATTAATGGTTAACAGGTCTCAGAGGAAACAGTTATTGATCTTTAAGTTAAAGTTTTCCCTTGCTTATCTTGTTATAAGCGAGTACAATTCCCCTTCACAATTCCCAAGTCTTGTGACACCGGCCCAACATTCCTCTGTGGATGTTTTGGATAACGTTATGTGTGAACACTAAGTGCTAGATTAAATTTATCTCTGCATCATCTTTCTCATTTTTGTTAACTGAGAAGAATCCTCCCATAACTCTTTTCCAAAGCAGTGTAGAAAGCCTCAACATACACTAAGCTTGATGAACATTCCTGATATTCTTCTGGTGCAGCTGTAGTTTGAAAGAGTTTTCTTGATGTCTGGGCACCCCTTGCATTCCAGGCATTCCCTTCTGATGCACAGCATTTATTGGGTTTTGGCTACCTACCTGCCACAATCACCCTTGATCAGTACTTGAGCTGCACGTAGCTTGCAAACCAGAAATATTGCTGCAGCTCTGCCATCCAGCATAGCAAAAATCCACATCACCTGGGTACCACAAAGACAGCAGCTATAATGGCAGAATCTCCAGCTACATCTGCTGCCCTTGATACTAAATGCTGGCACAAACAGAGCACAACCACAGCAGGGGCTGTTAGTATAAGACAAGCTTGGATATAGCTTTGCAGACCCAAGTCCGACCTACAGTCTAACTGCCTTCAGAAAAGACATGTGGTCAGATGTGACACTGGCAACAGCTGGCCCATCACTAGGGAAGTGCTGAGCCATCCCTAACTTTCACATCAGAAACCACTCACCTAGCTGTTGAGAGCACTGCAGTGTGGCCCGGCAATCAGGGTATGGCAGGAAATACTCAGGCACACCACGCTTAACGATGACGAACCCATCTAGAACACCCCACTGTCCAGAAGCACCCTTATTAGTTATTCCAGTTCCCATTTCTCATTTGCAAATTGAACGGACAATGGCAGAAAGCTCTGCAGTGGTAACAAATTCAGTCTACATAGGGAAGAGCTGTCTCCTCATTCCCAAACATGGCACCTTTTGGCCAGAGAAAGAGAGGCCAAGCATCTATTCTAAACCATCATTGCTGCCTGAACCAGCTGCGAACCAGACATTTCTAACAAAATAATAGAGCCATACAAAAGAGTTTCTGACAAAAGTCAGACACTCATTTATCAGACAACTCAGCTATAGTTTCAACATTGAGTTTAAAATTCATCAAAGCAAACTGGTTCTTGAAGATGGGTCACAGCATCACCACTGCTATGCCATCCTGACCTAATGTGAAAAATAGTGAACTGAAAGACAATTATTTAACATTTATTTACAAACTTTTTAACTTTTTATAGAGGTAAAAAAATTATCTTATTTTTAGTATCTCTAAGAATGTTCCTTGCCATTTTTGCAAAAAGATACACAGTAACAGTACAGCTTCATAGGTAATTTTTATTTTGGTTAGTAAGTTTCCCACCTAGTACAACCCAAAGCATATCAATGGAAAGGAGAACACAAATAGTCTTTGATATAAATCCTTTTGTAATCTGGAGTGATCCCTTACTGAACAGCAACACCCAACAGCGGGCAGTAAAATATAAAGAGAAGCACAACATGCAAGACCTCGACAGAAAGAATATCACAAGATTATAACACTCAAAACTTACATTTTTTCTTTCTACATCCCCCAATACACTGACTGTTGCAATCATGCGTAGTGCAACTGCAATTTGTGATTATACACTAGAAATAAACAGCAGCTTCCATTTTCTCCAGACACCTACCAACAAAGGCCCTAGATACACAAAATTAGCATGAAGAGGACAGGCAGAGGAAAAAAAAAAGGCAAGGAAAAAAAAAAGAATTCAAAGGAAGAGATGATCTTGCTTTAGAACTTATGCCCTTCCAAATGAGGAAATTCACAGTCTCTTGTTATTTTTCTTTATTCTGCTCTAGCAAAAGTTTGCAGAAGGAGAAGATACAATCTCATCAGGTGAGATGTTTCTAACCAGCACCTCAGAGCTACATTAACTTCTCCCAAGAGACAACTTTGGCTTCACAATTTGATGTCATGTGGCCACATATCCTGGCAACAGCATTATCTGTAAGATCAACAATAGCCACTTAATGAGGTTCCTTTTAATTTTTCCCACCAAGTACACAAAAAATTTCCCACCCACCAGATCCCATGTTTAGCCGCTGTTAAATACCAAGCATTCGTTATCAGCAAACAAAAGAGCATACTTGAACTGATTCAGACTTCTTGCTGGCTACCCTTGCTCTGTATCTATTCACAGCAAGCTCTTACCAGTCAGATTTCCCACAGATGAAGAGCTACCCTGTTTCATGCTGCTGCTTTGCAGCAACAAAAGTAGGGTCTCACCAATTTGCCACTGGAGAGCCCAGTGTCTACCGCAGAAAAGGTGGTATGTGACTTTTTTGCAGCAGTCATCTGTTTACAAGATGGCACAGGAAAACTGTGGAGTGGGAAGAATAGAAACGGAGAATGTTTTCCAGCACACAGGTTGACAAACAGGGAAGGTATGCTATTTTCAGAAGATAGAAGAGAGCCCAGAAGGTCACATGCTAGACTAAATTAAAGACTGCCTTAAGATTTCTTACACAAGACTAGACATCTTGCAGCTGAAGCATAACACAGTGTTCACTGGTAAATCGAAAGCCTTTATGGCCACCAAAGACCACACAGAGATCCCAGTTCAAACTGTGCTTTAAAACCAACATCATGTAAGAAACAGATTACGATTTCATGACATCCGTACCAAAACTTCATGGTCAGCAGGACGTAAGTTACATTGTGAGTGGGTGAATATAGGCACAGAGATGATGCAAATGCACAACTATAAAGATGCCTCTACAAAACACCTCTCTAAGTTTAGTAATGCTTCAGATTATCCACTTAAATGGAACGAGTAAGCTCTGGTCAGCAGACTATATTCACATCTGTCCCACTAAATTTAAACTCCTGACAAAACCGGAATTACACAACTGCATTGAACCCTGAGTCAGTACACCATGGAGATACCAAAGATAAAGAGGAGAGAAAGAAAAAGAAAGGAAAAAAAAAGGGAGAAGGTGGGATAGAGGGAGAAGAGCAAGCAACAGCAACATAGGAACCAATGCAGGGACCTTTGCAAAAACACCTAAAGAACCTGTCCTCATAAGTAACCTCAAAAAAGACCAAGAGCTGCTTAGGACCCGATTCTGAAAAACCGTTTGTACTCTGGCATGTGAGACATAATCCTCTGAAACGCTGATGGAGTTGGCAATACTATTCCTGTGCTCCAAGTCACACATGCACATTGGCACAAGAGGAACTCCAGATATAGCGCACCGCAGCCACACCTTCACTAGTGGCAAGCAATCCTTTCCTGGCAGTTTACAAATGGATACACAAAATGCTCCCAACTTCATGTTCAGGGAAAGACTTGGGAGTAGCAGACCAAAACAGACAGTCCACACCATGCAAGCAGAAAATATTCTTGTTTGTTTCTTTCCAGATTTCTGAATTAGCAAACATGGGGTAGCATTTCCAAGGCAGTTAGTTCATCAAACAGGAGGTTGTACCATGTGCATCTATGCATTAACGAGCACTATGCACACAGATGTGTGAGAAAAGGCAGCTTGTTAGGACCGCAGTGTTCCTCCAAAGAAAGCAGATAAACACAGGCATGGAAAGACCAGTCTGCACAGCATGTTACAGCATGCTGTAGTTTTCGCACAGAATGAATGCACCTTTTTGTTCCGGACAAAAAATCCCTCAGGTCTGTGAGGAAAAAAACCCCAACCTTCCAAAAACTGAGCAAAACCAAACACTTCAGTGACCAAGACTCCAAAGATAACTTACCTTTTTTCAAAGATTTTATTCTTCAGTGATATATCTAGACTAAATTGGACTTCAGTACACTGTGCTGTGCAGCCTTTTTGAACTCTGAACCTTTAGTTGCACATATAAGTAACCACTGTCAATTGACACTCGACTTTTCATGATTAACAGGCATTTTAATTTCTTACCTTTACTTCATGGCACAACAAAATTTAGAACAGACACCTGCCATGAGGGGCAGAGCTTACTCTTCAACTTTTTTTTTATTTTTCTAACATGAATTACAGGCTACAACGCTTTGACACTCCCAGTCTTTCATGGCTGCATAATAGCACAGGCAAAGAATATTGCTGAAGTGGAAAGCAGCCCTCTGAACATAGAAATTGCAGGTCACAGCCTACCTAGTCCAAGACCTCATGATTCCAATTACTTCAACCTACCACCATCCACCACAGTTAGTAATCTAGCCCCAACTGTTACCTCAGGCAGTAGAAAATTCTACTATGTGAAGACAAGAGTAACTGGTTTGCACTAGTGAAGAATGAAATACTCCTTTCACAAAGATCAAGAATTAAAATTTGTGTCTGTGTGGAATAGACTAGAGAATTTCAAATTTCCATGCTTTTACTAAAAAGAAGTTACCCTCAAGCCTATAAGTAATGCTACATGTACTGCAATAAAATGCTGTCCAAGTAGATCTGTCTAGTCAGATGCTGTGCACTGGCACGGGTCCCTGTTTTCCTAAGATGCATCCTACAAACTAGGCTTGATGTTTAAAGAAAGAAAGATTCCCTCATTGTTCCCCCCAAGAAAACCCAAAACTTTAACAATTTCGTGGAATACTACTTTTTTTTAAGTTAAGTACCTCTTCTTTCTTTTAAAACTAAATCCAGGCAGAATATGAGTAAATATTCACAGGAGCGTTGAAACACCACGAATCGTTCCGCTCATTAAGTTAAAATAATGAAACTACTCCACTACATTACAGCGCGATTACCCTGACCTTTGTGAAGGCACTCGTACAATTTGATGGCTTTCACTTCCTACACCAATACAAAACCCATAAATATGCTATTAAACTCTTATTTTACTTCCCAGAGCGTATGCACCTGATGCAGCTATAGAAACAAACACTGGAATCTGCCCTGTTTTCCAAACCTTCATCCAGGCTCAAGAGTAACAGCAGTGACACAAGGGCTGCAAAGGAAGAGAAAAAGAGAAACCCAAAACAGACAAAGTACTGTGCGATAGCTGCAACGCTTCCAGAAAGATGAAGTTAGATACGGGAAAGCTGGGGACGGGAGTACTGAGCCCAAACCTCCACAGGGCACAGCCACGGTGGTGGTTTTTTTCTCCTTCCTCTTCCAGTGGAAGGAGCCTCCACCCAGGCACAATATAAACAGACGGTCCCGTAAACTTGGCCAAATTAGTGGAAACTGACGGGGAAAAAAAAAAAAAAGGAAAAAAAAAAGTTGTGCCTGACGTGCGCCTCACATGATGAGCTGCTTTCCTCGTTCCCCTCCCCTCCACGTCTCCCCAGGCTTGGGGCTGGGCTGACTTAAGGGAGACAGAAAATAAATCAGTGAGGACTCAAAGTTAGGAGACAGACACGACGAGGATGTCCCGGGACCAGCCGGGCAGGGCCCAGCCCGCCGAGGGGTCTCGGCGGCCGTTTGCGCGGCGCCGCCGCCCGCCCTCACCTTCGCCATCTCTGAGGTCCGCTGGGCCCGAGCCGAGTCCGAATCTGCAAGGAGAGACGCGACAGTGAGTGAGCGCCCGCCCGGCCGCCACCCTCCCCTCGCCTCCCGGCGCCCCTCGCTGCGGGGCAGCGCCCTCACCGCAAGCCGGCCCGCCGAACCGCCGCCGCCCAGAGCTACTGGAGCAGTGAGTGAGGCAGGAGGGAGGGGGCCCCGCCGCTGCTTGCCTCACCCGGGGGCTGGGCCAGGCTCCACCCCGGGCGGGCGGCGAGCCACGGCCGCCTCCCCCGGGCCGGCTGGCGGCCGGGCGGCGGCTTACAGGCTGCAGCGCCCCGTGGCAGGCAGAGCCCGGGCCGCGCTCCTCCGCGCTGGCCGCTGAAGGGGAAGCCCGCGGGGCTGAGCCCCTCCGGGCCCCTGCAAGTCAGCGCGGGTAACTCGGGCGGAGCCAAGAAAAAGCCTCCCCTCCGGCCCTTCGCCTCCCTGGGCTCGTCCCCTCTAGCTGATTGCCTTCTCCTCCATCTCTGCTAGGCCAGGGAAGGGTGTAATTAGCGCTGTGTTTCTTAGTAATAATAAACCTTTTCAAAGAAAAATTACATTTGCAGGTAGACGAGCCTCCAACAGGTGTTCAAGCCCCCTCCTGACGAAATCTGTACAAAAATCAGTTCCCATTAATCTGAAGAGGATCATATCCCATCACTAAAGGGCAAGTCTGTACTGACTTTTAAAGCAGGCATTTTACCAGCTGACCTAAGTTAGCTGCCACATAAGCTATGTTAGCAAAATAAGCGCTATGTTGGAATGCAATGTCAGGGCTGTAGTTCTAGACTATTGGTGCATTCAGTCTAGACTATCAGTTCTAGACTAAGCATTTTGGGTGTTGATACTTTTTACTTCTCAACCTCCTACAGCAGGACCGTTTCACTAACCCAGGTATAGAGAAGATGTATCTAGTTTGGGAGAGCAACAAGGATGCAGTCTGCATGGCTATCCAACGCCCATTTTCATCTCAAGCTGAAAAGACTTGCTCCCTCACCCATACACAAATGCAATCCAGCTGTGCATCAGATGAAAGAAGGAAAAGAGATTGCAACACAAATGGAATGTAGTATCTTTGCCAAAATCAGGCATGAACCATAGTCTCACTACGAGAGCATTTTAACATGTAACGGTCACTTCTGTCTTCAAGCGAGTTGTATTTACCTCAGAAAATACAGACGGAAATGCAGATCATGAAGGAAATTCAAATATTTTGTCCATCATTTCTTGTTGCCCCAGAAGTGCACATATAGTTCAGCAAAAACATGAGATCCACCCAGCTGGCTTCCTTTGCAGGACCAAGGATCAAACAGTTTGCTAAAATGGTCTGATTTACTTATTAAAGTCTAATTAGAATCTAATCCATTAAAGTGGCATTCCACCCATGCTCAAAGATACATGAAGGGAACAGCAAGCTGCTCATAATACACATGTGGAAATGCACATACGGATTAGATGTAGAATAATGATATTTAAGAAAACATTATGGGTTATGAAATGGTTTAAAAAATAGTTTCTAAAATGGTTTAAAAACAGTTCAGGCAGGTTGTTTTTAGTTTAGGCACAACCTTGCTTACACACAACCACCTCTTTCTGCAAAAGTAAGTCTTTTTCTCCTTACAGATTATATCCAGGACAGATACAGGCCATTCTGTGATCACATTTCAAGCTTTACCATCTATAAAGTGCACACATGCACACACAAAGAAATGCAGTGGGATCTAAATCCGCCCTCTTTAACGCACTCCAAAATTCTGTCAATCAGATTGAGGCACATAAACGCAGCAGTAACTGCGCGCCAAGCGCCAGATGACACAGGTGTGAGCACAGCCAAATGGAATTCAAACCTCGTTAGTGACTCAGATGTGTGATAAGGAAAAGTTATTGGGTAACGTGAAAGTTTTAAAAATGCTCTATCGGTATCATGTGAACAATTAATAAGGTGTCTAGAAACTAATAAAGTTATAGTCCTTGTCACTTTGAAGTATGTTAATAGAACCTCTCTACTATAGCAAATGGTGTACACAAAGATTGGTACATTACCTTTACTGGTACAAAGGTATCTATTAAACTGCACCAATAAAACAAAACCTTGAATAATTTGGAAAAAGGCATATATTTGCCTAACAAATTATTTAGCAGTTAGCATCTGACTACCTGGAATACAACTGCACTGCCTCAGCAGTGCCTCCCTCTCCCCTCTGCTGCTGCAATAAGCCCCTCCTGGCTCCCAGCGCTGCAATACACGCTTTGAATTCTTGGCTTCCTATAATGCCAAGTATAGTTTAAACCAGGCAATGCCACATACAGTTTCTGCTAGCTTAATGAAAATGTTGCAAGTCTGTCATGCACATTATGAGGCAGGGGGAAAAGCTTGTTTTCTCCCCACCTCTTCTCATACCTTCTGACTTAGGAGGATGGATTTTTCTGGATTATAGGATTTTTGTTTCCTATGCCTTATGTAGTATACTTAATAATTTATACAACTCTCAAATTTAAGGAAATTATCAAACAGATGTCTTTAATTCCATTTTTCCCTTTAAACTTTGTGTTGGAGGTTGTGGACTTGCAATCAAATTAATGCATGCCATTTGTTCCACAGTGTCTCTGTGTACACTTTGCTTCTTATTTCTAGTGGAGGAAGTCTACCTTCTTTCCATTCAAGGCATTTGAAATGTTTTGCCACTCTTCTACCTTTGAGCAGCTTACACACAGTAGCTTGTTATTCTAATCTTATCTGCACACTCTTACCCTCAGCCAAACATGAGGTAATGTTCAGTCAATCAAAGGTAACCTCTGGATTTCTAAATGGTGAAGGACAGAGAGAAGAATCTTGGACATGAAACACAAAATATTTTCCTGCTCTGGAGGGGTTCTGAAATACATGATCCAATATGAACTGCAAGAGTAGAAAAAGGCTAAACTGAGAAGAGAACGATCTTCTTGCCAACAGATAAAATTCGGAGTAAAATCTACTCTAGTCAATCTAAAATGTCATCACCATTTGTTTAAGCAAGCAAATATTTGCACAATTTCATGAAACAAGGAGGCCTGGGGGGGCAGGAGGAAATGTTAGAGTAAAACCATGTAAAAGATTTGCCAGTCAGTTTGGCAAGAGCATATGTTTGAGAAAAATAAATCTCCTGATCATCACAGAATTTGTCTTTGCATTGATTGGAATGCAAAGGGAAAAGGCAGAAATAGCTATACCAGCAAATCCGGAACGAACCTGAAGACATGAATATGCAACTGGAGGGAAATGCATATTGCACTGACTGCCTTCAGTGGAAACAATTCAAGTTAGGCTAAAATAGTTACAGATGGTGACTTACAAGCATCAGATACAGGACCTTCACAGTCACCATGGGCCAGTATCTGACCTGACCGCAGCTCTAGTATTCAATAGTGCTCACCCACAAGCCACAAATAAGCTTGCTAGATTTAGTATAATTATCTTTTTTTTTTTTAATTAAGCCAAATTTTCACACAAGGGAAAAAACACATTAGGTGAAAGCAGTCTTTCTTCCCTCCAAGCCCCTCCCTGCTCTTTGCACCTTCAAACATCAGCAGAATCATACCAGGATGTAACAGTCTGCTTCCCAGTGCTGCTGCTGGCACAGTGCACTTCCAATCCTTCCTTAACACAGAGCTGCAAATACCTGGAACAATAAAAAGCAATAAAATATGATGAGAAACAGAGTGGCAGTGCCTTAACAACGTATTTAGCTCTGGCATACATTGCGACTTTGCAAGCAGGGCCCTGTCAGTTCCCAATCTGCTTCAAGGCACAGGTCTTGTCCACAGAGTGAAATTCTGGGGTTTGTCTAAAAGTCACACTTTCAAAGGGAAACGAAATACCACACTGAGTCTGAAAGTGCCTTGATTAAGCAACCAGGAAGTGTTGAGCAGCCAGAAAGCCAAAGTAACCTCATAAGCACAGATTACATTAGCAACCTTGCACTTCCTCAGGAGGCAAAAATGGGATTGCATCCATTTGTGGATACACTCTAGGGTTAGTTTTCTGCTCTGGAGTTACATCGGCTAGTGCTGCTGTGTCACAGCTTATCACTTCCCTGACCTAAGCTCTTGAAAAGGGATTTTAAAAGCTATACATTAATCCAAAACTGCATTGTGACAAAAAAAAATGAGATGATTAATCTGCATCAGGGCTTGCTCACTGTGTGTTTCTGTTCTTCCCAACAAGATGAGGAGCTGGGAGACATGTGGCTATCCTGAAACCCTACTTTATGGGACTTCACGGCATCTTCCTGCAGAGGAGGTGACAGGAAAGAAGAAAGGAAGACTATCATGGGGACCCATCTTCATTTGTCAAACACTCCTCCGCTTTTGGGAGAATACAGGTTTTGTTGCCTGCCAAAGTAGTACTCCAAAATCCACCTTTTGTTCTTCAAGGTTATTGCTCTGTATACTGTTTCCCTTTTAAAAACAAAATCCAAACCCTCAGTATAATCTGCACCTCTTGGCATTGGTTCAAGAGCCTGTAGGCAGGACAGCATGTTACATAGGACAAAACTACTATTCACACACCACCCAAAGAAGCGTCATCTCAGTAAACCTTCTCACTTCTGTATGAAATTCAGATATGCAAGTAGATCTAGGCATATTTGTTTAAAATAAATAAGCAAGCAAGCTTTCCTTGAACACTGACCACAGTATAAAGCCACAAATTGCCATCACGCTACAGCTACACAACAGAATCACTACAGTTGTAGAAGGGAGGCAAAGATTGCATGCAAGAATCATCAGATATGTGAAATAATTAACTTGATATGGTGTTTCTAATAAGGGGCTGGAAAATGTTTTCAAAGTCTGGTTGTAGCACTAAAATGCTTCTGCATGTATTTCCAGAAATGATGTAGAAGTCTTATAAGATGAAAAGCTAGCACAAAAGCATCTCATTTCAAAGGCATGCCCTCTTGCAGCTCCTGTCAAGAGCAGGCTGCTAGATCACAAAGACCAATAACTTCAATTTTTAAAAAATAAATAAATAGAAAGATGGATGGTTTGCTGTATCAAGACAGTCTTCCAGTGGGTGTCCTCATCTCCTGCCCAAAAGCACCATACATCATTTTGCTACCAATAATATTTCTGGGCTATTACATGACACTTCATAGCTACCTCTAAGTGCATCACAGAAGAGAAAAAGTGAGCTAGGCCCATATTAAAGGAAAGCTTGCTCCTGCCATGTATCTGCTGGCTGTTGAAAAGGGAAAGGGCTTTCAATTTATCTAACAGAGCTGGAGCACAGTAATCACATTAGAGCCCTTTTCACCTGACACAGAAAGACCAAGGACAGTTAGTGTCCTAGTTAAAATATTTTCTCTTAAAGAAAAACCCCATTGCAAAATATTTTAAAAGCCTATTGTAGAGGCACTAGAGTGCAATAGGCTTACCAAAGGAGATTTTCTGGCTTGCAAAATTTCATGGAGCAGACAGTTTCCTTATGACATTATAACTGAAGCTCAATCTTAAATGCTTTTCCACACTTTAATGTCTCTTTGGAAGTGAAACAGTCAAAACTGCTTCATGAACCGCAAATCAGAAGCAAAGGTGAGAGAAGGGAAAAAAAGAGCAATTTCAAGTTCATGCATTGATTAATACCAACAGAGAAGAAATCGGTTCTGTTCCAGACTGGGTGCCAGCGGATGGCAATTTCTCAGTGCCCCATTGCCTTCCATTTTTACAACAAGGACAGAAAACAGTTCAGCTGTTAGCACAAATGAAGAGAGCTTTGTGCTGCACTCTGGCACCTTGGGTGGAAGGTACGAGGAGAACACCCAGCAGTAACACTTAAAATAACGGAGGAGAGGGGAGGCTGATACTGGTTTACAGGCACAGTAAAAAGTTCAGATTTTAATACTGAGAGAAACTTTATAAAATTCTTTCCATGCTGCATGTGCCAGCATCAGGGGGCTGCTGAAGGACAGGCTAAGAGTACCAAGTAGAAGATTTTTTTTTTTTTTAAAAGCACTTTAGGACTTGCTTTGGAGACTAAATACTGGTTTATATGCCAGCAAAGACAACTTCCTGTAAGTGATTCATTACTTCTAATCCACAACTCATTACAGAGCGGTGCTCTGTCAGATTCTTGATTTCTCTTGGGACACCAGTACAATGTGAAAAGGTTAATAGCAGCTAAGAGCATTCATACCCATTACAGCATCAGGCAGCTGAATTAATCTTACTGGAAAAGTATTTTTATTTGCTTTTAGTCACAGGAGGTGGGGTTTTTATTAAATTGTCCTTAGAGTAAGACACATCACAAGGATGTCATCAATGCAATAATTTCAATTCAAGCACAGCTAAATCACTTGAGCCAGATTCCAGCACTTTTCTCAGGCCCTGGATGCTAATCTTGATTACTAGGACAGCTCGGCAGCACTACGCTAAGGGAGAGCTCTCCAGGCTGCCCAATTCTTCCTGAGAAACAGAATTTCCATTACTGATGACTAGTGATATGGACAACTCCTCTGGGGCAAAGGGAGAGAAAACGAACCAGGTGCTTTGCTTCTGTTTCTGCATTTCCAGCTTTTCTGCGCTACAGTTTATCTTGAGCACATCACTACACACTTGCACACAGTGATGGTGTATGAGGGAACAGCCCATCAATAATAGCAGAACACTTGTTTTGTCTCCATTGTATGAAGAATTTAAGAGACTTTAAGAACCATCGCAAACCTTTGCGATAGCCCTAAGTAACTATCAAGAGTAACCAATGGAAGTTCAGAAAGATATTTCTCTTAACCAGTCTTTTAACCAGGCCATTAGTTCTACTTACGAAAGAGAAGCAGAGAGAAAAATAACTCAGTTCTGATAGCTTAATGGAAATTTGAAAAATCTGAGGGAAGAAAATAAAAATCATCCATGAGTGGCTGTCTTCCTCTCTGTGGGGAAGAAAAATCAGAATCAATTTAGCTGAAATGAACTGGCATAATGTCACTAAACAAGTTTGGCTTTTGCATTTGTGATTCCCAAATACTTCTAACTGAGGTCCTGTAACAAGACCTTTTTCTCATCAAAGGACCTATCATTAGCATCCCCACGAGAGTCTTTGACATACAGGAACACTATTATCTTCATTTTCAAATGGAGACTAAAGGTAAGCTGAGGCTCAGTGGTTTCCCCAAGGTCACAGCTGGTGACTGGTAACTGAACCCAGGTTTCAAGTCACAAGCTACCGACTTTGCCCTGCTCTGTTCTTTCTCTCTTTACTTTGCCAAAGGGCCTCAGTGTCACTGAAAACTGCCTCCTTGGTTTACGTATTCACTGATGAGGAAGAAAAGAATTCATAAATTATTCTAAAGGTGCCGGGATAAGAAGCACTCTCCCACCTCCACACGAGTGTTCTCACCTGAAACAGCACAAGCCTTGACTTCCATAAGTAAAAGCAGAATCAGGCCCACAAAATTTTATGATTATGAGGAAATAAGTCTGGAGGCAAAACCAAACAATACCTACATCAACTGTCTTCTCTTCATCCTTTCATTAAGTTTCTAAAACATTTTGCTCTTAATCTTCCAAGCCACTATTCATCAAGCCCCCGTATAACAAGAGTACTTAAATTGCAGACTGTGTGCAGCCCACACCACCACCTAAATAACCCAACAGTTTTATCAGGAGGCACTAGTGTCTTACAGAGCTTTAATAATTGGTCTGGAACTTAACTTCCTTTCTTTCTTTCCAGAACTTTTCATATATTCCCCTGACATTGGATGTTTAGTGCTCCTGTGAACACAAGAAACATTTTTTGCACTTAGCTCAAGACCTCTAAAGCCCCTTTCCTGGTTTCTACGATACATTTTGACACCTCTAGGACAAATCTACCCAAACTGCCAGCACACTAGTAAAGTCTGTTTTAATAGTTCCTGATAAGTCATTGCCAATCTGCGCCCAGTCACAGCCACCCTAGGTTAAAAATTCTCCACATCTTTACTCTAATTTTGAAACTTTAAAAGGTGAGCAAGTCACTCAAAGGTTTATGCATGGACAAAGCTATGCAAACAAGAGACTTTGGGTGTAGTCCTGTATAGGACAAAATTCCATAAATCTTCTCTCACTTGCTCTCATACAAGGTTGAAGGGCCTGCCACAGCCTGAAACCCTCACCCTCACCTCTAGGAAAAAAATCACTTGTAAATAGCGTTTCTTAGCATTCTTCTGTTCCCACCTTGATCATTGCGAGCACTAGGGTTTTTTTCCTCCATGGATCACTGGCCCTACTGTTCAAAAATAGGACTAGGTTTCAAGTAGTGTGATATGCATTTCTTTCATAACTCTCTCAAGGGATTCAAGAAGTGATCATATTGTCAATCCCCTTCTCTATAGCAACAAATGCTGGGTATTTGGGGGTGGTGGTGGTAGGTGTTTGTTTGTTTTAATGAAAGGTGAGATTTCCAGGTGATAATATGATTCAAGGAGTTCAAGTTTTAGCAAGACAGCAAATATAATGGGCTTCTAATAAATCTTTATGTGTAGTCTGCATTGCTGGTAGTTTAAACTTCTCACTCCCATCATGTTCTTCATAAACTAGCTGTTTGTCTGAAAATAAACTATTAGTTTGGGAGAAATGCCTGTGGTAACATTCTGCTAAAAAGCCTCAGTGCTTCTGCATCTCAGAGAATTTTGTGGGAGTTTGTTACCTTAATTTGCATTTTCAAGCATAAAACCATTAATATAGCACACCAACAGCTTCCAGTAGCAGTAATCACAGCAGAGCTTTAGGTAAACTAGAGACAGGTTAAGGTCCAGGAACACATGTAACAGATTACATCCTGATGCAAACTGCAGTTCTGTTTACTTAAAGGAGTTCTGCCCCCCCGGCAAGAACATATATCTAGCTATCATTCAGGTAAAGTATTCTTAAGGACAAACGTGGTTTTCTTGATCATATAGACTGCTTTTTGTAATGCTAATTTTTCTAGAGTAGAAGGATGAATTTAAAGTTGGAGCTGTGAGTCTTTTTCAAGATCCACTATTAGGCTACAATGAAACCCCAAGCCTCTTTTCCCAGGAGTGACACGGTTAAAATAATAGTTATTCTTCATAAAGGCACCTTGATGAAAATCTCTACACAAGAACTAACAACAAGCACTAAATCCTAAATCTATGAATTAGCATCGTTTTCGCAGTGTGCATGTAGCTACTGCCACGTATCCTGATCCCTTACCAGACCAAAAACCAGGCTGTTTTGGGGCATTCAGATGCAACAGGATAAGCACATTTGCAAGGGAAACCACAGACTGCCTTATGTTAAACGCCATTCCCTGCCTCCTCCTTGTGTATCTTCATTTTGTTGCATCTATTTCCAATCAGTGGTTTGAATGACTTCTTGTGGGTTGCCTGCAACACCACTTGCTTGCCTATGTCTAGATAATCAAAACCCTACAAATAAAATCGCTATTATATTTCAGGTCTGGAGATCATTGCTCAAAAAAGCAAACACCCAAGTACATGTGTGGAGCTAAGGAGGAATGAGATGCCATGACTGAGACAGCCAAATCATCTTCCCAGAATGAGAAAAGAGAAATATCCAGATCTCTGCACATTTGCCTGCACTTGCAGCAGCAGATCAGTGAAACTGAGGTTAGAGAGCACTAAAGTTTTGACACACAGCTTTTCTAAGATGGCAACTCTTGCTCCTAGATAATTGCACACCTTCCAGCTCTGGACTGGTGAGACCAAGGAAAAGGGGAGGCATTTCCACCCTGATCCCTCCAACACTTTAAAACCTTCAGGCTTCGTAGTGCCACTGGCAGAGGCAGGATCTGCAGCAGCAGGCTGTGAGCTGTGGAAGGAGATGGTGCATTCACATCTGTGCAATGGCACTAGGCAAATCAGCACATTTAAACTTTGCATCCAAACCACCTAACATGAGCAGATGAATTTTATTCTTTTAATACCTAACTTATTTGCTTCCCTGTGTTATATTATTTGCTGAAGACAGCTGCAGACATAAATTACCTTTTTTTCCTTCAGCAAAAATAAATAAATACTTAGAGCTAATTAGGACTTCCCTTTCTCAATTGTGAGTGTTCACCTGGCTGAAACTGCTGTGATAAGAGGCAATGCAGCGAGGCTGAGCTGAGCAAGGCAAGAAACTGTATGAGGTTTAATAAGGCCACAACAACCCCATGCAACGTTACAGACTTGGGGAGGAGTGGCTGGAGAGCTGCCCGGCGGAAAGGGACCTGGGGGTGCTGGCTGGCAGCCGGCTGAACATGAGCCGGCAGTGTGCCCAGGTGGCCAAGAAGGCCAACAGCATCCTGGCCTGTATCAGAACTAGTGCGGCCAGCAGGAGTAGGGAAGTGATCGTGCGCCTGTACTCGGCACTGGTGAGGCCACAGCTTGAATCCTGTGTTCAGTTTTGGGCCCCTCACTACAAGAAGGATGTTGAGGTGCTGGAGCGTGTCCAGAGAAGGGCAACAAAGCTGGTGAGGGGGCTGGAGCACAAGTCTTATGAGGAGCGGCTGAGGGAACTGGGGTTGTTCAGTCTGGAGAAGAGGAGGCTGAGGGGAGACCTTATGGCTCTCTAAAACTACCTGAAAGGGGGTTGTGGCGACAAGGGTGTTGGCCTCTTCTCCCAAGTAACGAGCGATAGGACAAGAGGAAATGGCCTCAAGTTGCGCCAGGGGAGGTTTAGATTGGATATTAGGAAAAATTTCTTCACTGAGAGGGTGGTCAGGCATTGGAACAGGCTGCCCAGGGAGGTGGTGGAGTCACCATCTCTGGAAGTGTTCAAAAAACGTGTGGATGTGGCACTTCAAGACATGGTTTAGGGAACATGGTGGCACTGGATTAATGGTTGGACTTGATGATCTTAAAGGTCCTTTCCAACCTTAGTGATTCTGTGAAACCGAACATCCCAGAAACTGGTAGCAGCTGCTGTGCCTCTAACCACAGGAGGAAATCGGTAAACACACAAACTTCATAGCAACACCAGCCTCTATCTGCACAGTCATTAAGGGCAAGCAACAACTCCTCCTGCTCCACGTCGTGGCTCTGTGGGTCAGAGCTGCAGAGATAGCTGCAGCACTCGCTACAAGAGGTCTCAGGACAAACTTCCAGGGGCTTACAGCAAGAAGATCAAGAAACAGTCCTTTGGGATCTAGAGACCAGAAACCTGTATTGGTTGTGCTTGCCTAGTTTTGGAGCCCTAGTGTATACAATCTGCATGAAGGCAGTGGTGAATATCACCACCTGAATGTGCACTGGTGGTATTTCACAGTACAGTTCATATACTGCTCCACAGAGGCACAAATCCTCTGCTCAGACCTGCACACAGATGCAACACACAGCACAATTCATGCATAACTTTGCCTCAGAATTATTTTTAAATCAAAGGAATCCACAAAAAATTACTTTATGCCAAATACCTCCCACTGTTAGTAGCTGCAGAGCCAAAGGCTTGGGTTTTGTACAAGAATTTTATTAAGATGTGTACCCCAGTATAACAGTGCTGCCATACAACAATTCAAAACCAAAGTATCACAAGTTATTCTGCTGAATACAGTGACAGAGAAGGATGCCTGCATTTTGTCAGACTTACATTCCCAGCCTCGGGAATTTTAGTTAAACCATGTTAAACCACTTTCAATGGCAAATTTTTCAAAAATAGCTACGGTAATAGCCAAAGGGGAAGTGAAAACATGAATAATGTAAATGCTGACTTGCTGAAATCCCTTCCCATATTTCAAACACAAAATAATACCAGTGATTTTGAAAGCAGCACAAACCTTATAGAAAACAGGACATCTAGTGGCACTAAATGGGAAATGCGGCAAAGAGGAGAGACGTCTCCTCAAACCCTCTTCCATGAAGACCATGACAAAGTTGAGGAATAACATTGACGGCACATAAATCCTCCTGCAATAATCCTGGCAAAATTTCCTTTCAGGAGTTCATGCAACAATTTTCCTTTCTAAATAAATAAAAAAAAATACCATCAAGTGATCAGGCAGGTATTCCACTTGATGGGTTTTTCTTATATCACACACTTGCTCTTTGCTTCCCTTTCTGCCCCAAAACAGTCAAAAGGTTTACATGATGCCATCCCACTGCATCTGAATTATGGAGTCACATTTTGAAACACCATGGTTTTGCTGTTATCTGTAGTAAGTTAAAGTGGAGAGCTCTGGTGTTGGGGAAAAAAGAAAGGCTTTGTTTACCTACACTATCCCCTACACATCCTAGTGTTTGATCCCAGAATACTTTGGTTTATTCAGCATTCCCAGCAACTGTAGGCAGATCCCCTGATAGCTCAGCTCTTTTCAGTATGAAACCATGAGCAGGTTTCTGTAAGTAAAACGCTTCATACTGATAGATAATCTCATGCCAAGAGTTTGTCTTTAACACAGGAAAGCTGATTTCTGAGCTGGAAGTGAGCCCAGTACAGATGCAGTAGGGCCAATGGAGAGGAAAAAAAAGGTCCTGAGGTTTTTGATTTTTTTGTCATCAGTCCTTAATAAGATTTTGCATTTAAGTTTGGATTATATGTTACACATTGAGGAAATGGACTTCATGCCTGAGAAACTGCATACTAGCAAACCCCACAGTAGTGGTGAACAAATAAGGAGAAACCAGTAAAGCCTATAGATCAGTCAGGTTACTTCAGCACAGACTGCAACCAAAACCACCACAATTCATAAAAGCGTTTCATTTCTCCCTCTGCACTAGCACTGAATAGAGTTTCATTACATTCTAGCACTCAAATAACTCCCTTCAAAGGAAAGCTGAAAGGGGAAGGATTTTCACCACAGTGAACTGTCTGTACAGTTGGGACAGAGGTTGGTCAAGCAAACCTTTTTTAATTTCATATCCGTAAAAGACATCAAGAAAACTGCTTTCAAACGGTGAATGAGAAATCCTGTCATGCACTGACTATGCTCAAAGGACTGGACTAAACTGGCGATACCAGATTTAAAAAAAAAAAAGACTATTTTTAATTTAATTTCTCTTTAAATTAACATTGCACAGTTCCAGGATTATGCATTTACTTTAAAAGTTGAAGTATTTCTACAGAAGCTCCCAGGTAATATTTTGTTTCTCAGAGCTGCAGGCTGAGACAAGCAAACAGATTAGTTTGTTACACATCATCTCACATCAAACAGCTCTGCTCTGTCATAAGCATTTGTTGATGCTTGAGGTCTTCTACTTTCTAAAACCCTGTTACCTTCAGGTTTTCCATGGAGCCTGCCATTACTCATGGTGCTGGCAGCAGAAAGGGGAGGTTGAAAAGGAAATTTGTTTGGGGGCTTAATGCTACCAGTAAAAGCCACCAACTTGCTATCAAAGATGGGGACTTTTGTGGGTTCCTTAAGCAAGTTTCCTCAACACACCTCCTAGTAACCAGCCACCCACATGGCAAAACAAGCCTTCATCACAGCAAACACTCCTTTTCCCCCCGGACCAATTTCACCTGCCTTTCACACAGCAAAAGGACAAGGGGAAAAAATGCTGCGTTTTCCCTGAACGGAAAGCCAAACTGCAAGCTTTGTTTACCGGCATTATAAAGCCCGTTCTGTCAGTCTTTCCAGTTTCTGACCGGCATTTAAGCGGCAGATAGCAGTGCATGCAGGCACAACTCTGAGCCTAATCCAGTTTGTCTCCAGGGATCCAAAATTCTGGCTTCAGCCACCAAGAGGCTCGAGGCAGGTGGGTCACCTCAGCCCACACTCAGGTTTTGGGAGGCACACGATCTCCACACTGGTGATCCACACCAGAGGCTTGCGTTGTATTCCTGCCGGTAACTCTGAGTTTCTGCATGCTCAGAGCTAGTTTATGCCTCACTTTCCCCACCGAAGGGATTAGGGTCACAGGGTTTTGCCAAACACAGCAGCCAGGAGAGGATGAGCAGTGTGCACACAGACCAGGGGCAACACATTTCCCTCTCAGCTTTTTTAGCCATGTACAAGGTGACTGAATTCAGCTGAGTTTGAATGAGTTAAATGAGTACAGGGCTGGTGTAGAGCAGTGATGAATCATCTTTTCCTCCATGCTTATTCTTTGCACAATAATGTATTGCAGACCTCTAATTCCTCTGCTAAACATCTATAATCTTCTGACAGCTGAATATTCTCCAGGGATTTCATATTTGAATCAGGGCAACAGACAGAGACAGGTCAGTTAAGGCACATTTGAGTAATTCAGAGTTATAAAATTTAAAGACTTCTATTTTAACCAAACTGTGCATTTTAACATGGAAGTGGTTTACATCACTTCAAGTGCTGACAAATTACCACATCACTCTTAATGAGATTGTTTCATTAGGGACTTACAAAAAACTTATAAAAAAGACCATAAAGTTATACTCTCTTTTTTCCATAGTTTTAAAGTAAAAGAGGACACCTCACCCTAGGGCGAGACACAGCTCCCTCAGGCAGGAGAGTGCTGAGCTGTGCTCGCAGACAGACAGAAAAACCTCTGTACAGGCACCGAAACCCCTATAGAGTGCTAGGGAGTATGTTAACGGAACCCTTCATATCTCGCCATGTGCCAGCAGGGGTGTTGAGGGCCTCCCTTCCCATTCCTGGCACGAGGTGGCCGATTCCTCTTCGAGGGTCTGGGGGTGAAGATGAAGGCAGCAAGTCTTCTGCGCAGCCCCAGGGTCTGTCTCATGACCAGATTTGACAAAGCGTAAGAGGCCTCATTATCTAATGCTTCTGCAAAATCTCACTGTTCTCCTAAAAATTATTTGGCTGAAGAAGACAACAAAAACCTGCAAACACATTTCCCTTCCCACCACAGAGGTACTTCACCATACAGGGCCTCTGCTGTGTCCTACACATCAGAAACCAAGTACAGCAAAATACATATATATGCCATCTGCTCTTCCTGGATCTCCTCTGCCCTGGGCCCCTCCATCTCCCTGCATCCTTACCTGCTTCTGTAGACAGACACCCACCAAGGCACTCCAGAGGACATCGCTACTGCCCAGGTCAGCAGGCAAGACCTGGGACACCCCTCTCCAGCCCTCATCTCTCTCCAGCAAACCCCCCCAGGTGCCTGTCCCACTCCTCTTAACTTCTGTTTCCACCCTCTCTTCTCTACTGGCAACTCCTGTGCTTCATCCTGCTCCCTTCCACCTCCTGCCCACCCCTTGGTCCCTACATGGCTCTCTCTGGCTGGCAGCATTCTGCAGGGCTCACAGAAGCAGCCCTGGGCTATCCCAAAGAATCAGCAAGCCAGTGACACTGTCATAATATGAAGGTTTGAGCTGGGTTTTGGGAGGCTTTTATCAATGTCAGCATGGGAATATTGAGTTGTCATCACATGTTTGATGTTACATGGCATTCACGTCCTGTAGAAAGGACTGGTTTGAGTACATCAATCACCCCAAAGAAAGAGAAAACAAAAGAGGGAAAGTATACACCAGCGATCCTTTCTCGCTAGGCAGAATAGCTAAACTTGTCTTCAGCAATCAATCAAGGCTCCAGCAAAACCTGTTCTACCAAAGATAGATGATCTTTTGTGAAAGAATGGACACCTCTGCAAACTTCGTTAAGACAAGGAGTTGCCTCTTGACAGTGTCCTTAATGCAGCATAAATTTTAATAAGGCACGCACAAACCACCAGCTACAGTGCAGCTCACAGACTGCTGAGCTTTAGGAAAACAATTCTCTACAGCTCCTTTTTACCTCCTGCCCTGGTATCGCTGGAAATCTCTCCTGCTAATCACATGTGGGGGAAACAGCAGCATGCGTGTGCAGGCTCTGTGTCTGGTTTTCAGTTTACATCCATCATGCTCTTTCCAATAATTACTTGTCTCACATTAGCTGCTACAGAATTCACTTAAACAATCCGAATTGCTTTTTTGAATCATTAACTGGACACCTAAAATACTATTAAAAGGGGATAGTATTATGGTCAGAAGCAACGGATAATTTTTTAAACACAGTTCCTGTTTAACAAACCAAAATAAGGTGCATTGCTTTTAGTCACTGTGGCTTGGAGGGACTGCCTGCACCCTGAGAAGACCATTAAGCAGTTTCTGCATGACCGCTGGGGTACTAGAAGAAAGTGGCCTCCCAGCGTGGGCGATTCAGCAGTTCATACCATTTCAGCACATACAGGGCTCCAGCCTCAACAGGGGAGACTCATGTCCCAGGTCAGATGCAGTCTAGGGTCACAAAAAGCTAAAGATGAGAGAAAGACCCTTGGATGAGACCAGTCCGAAGCACCAATCAGGTGGTGGGAGACAGGCAATGAAGTAAGTCGTCACGTTTCCTGTTATCATCTTTTAACAATGATTCCAGTTCATAGTCTGTCTCCCAGCTGTGCTATTGAAAATGAAATCAAAGGCAGGCAACTGAGTACTTTTTACTCTACATCCGTTTATCTTAAACAGAGCATCCCTCTGGCATGGGAACACCTCAAGCTTGTGATCACCCCATTGCAGCAGTCTGGAGAGAGAGGTTGTGTTAGGAGGCATTTCACTAACTGCTTTAGAAAATATAAGCTCAAGAAAAATAGTATTTACAGCAAGGAAAGCAAGATTTAAACTTCAACAGGAGATGCATGCTACCACACATCAATTTCCAGATGTTAAATAGGTGTGAGTATGCCTTGGTGATCACAGCAGACTCACAGTTAACTCAGCATTTAAAGACATTGAAAACATTATATTGAATCTTCTTGGAAGAGCAGAAGTGCCATTTACTAACATAGAGATTAAGTAAAGCCTTGTGTACAAAGACTGGAATGAAAAGTAATTTGTTTTTCTCTGTCATCTGGTATCTTCAGCAGGCAGGGACTCACTCTTTTAACCCTTTTTGCAGAGTGCTGTTTCTGTCAAGACAGGTTCAGAAAAAGAGTACAAAATTAATTTCTAAGAAACACCCATAAAGACAGAAATAATAAACTAAGTAGACTGATGATGTACATTTTATCCTTGATTCTTAAAAAGAAATCCAGAAAAAGTGGAGTGTCATTTTAAGACCATTGACATGCTGTTCTGAATAAGTTTATTTTCCTGAAATAAAAAATAAAGTACATGCATTTTCAGAGACAAGTCGCCTGAAGCATATGCTGCTGAATTTTACTAAAAGTCACACTGAAAATATGCAACATTGGGATTAGTGAAGCTTTCTGTAAACAATTCCTCCAATAATTATCTAGGTCTCTCACAGAACTGAATCACATCAAGTAACATATTCCCCATTTTCTAAAACTTTCAATCATTACCATGAGGGAAGCTAAAATATCAATCTAACAACAACAACAACAAAAAGTCTTCTGTAAACCAAAATCTGATGGACCGTCATATTCTGTTGAAAGCTTTGTGCATTCAGAGTGCTTTCCAGCTCTCTGAAAAAAGGATCAGGTCTTTTCTGCAGGAGGAGTAAGATGCAACCACAAGACCTTGGTTGATGACCTTCTTCCCTTTCAGACGTCTTCCTTGTATCATGGGATCTAGACAGCTTTCTGAAAGTGGAAACAGATTTGTATCCACCCACCCGAGTCCAGGAGTGGGGACTCTCAAACCAGCATGGATTCTTCTGAGCATGACACCAGCTACAGGAGCAGGTGTCACAGCTCAGACGTGCCAGCACGCCTGAGCAGAAAACCTGTTTGGCTGAAGTCCCACCAAGGCACCTCAAAACAGGTCTTAAATTACTGTTTTGATAGCCCTCCACAGAAGTGGATTTTCAAAGTAAAATTTGAGAGATGCAACAACATTTGAAGGGAAGCAAAAGAATAAAGAGTTTGTCAGGAATGCTGAGAAATGAAATCTCCTGAGCAGGTCTTGCACAGCTGTGGCTGTGAGTAGAGCTATGCTACATGTCACTGGGAAAATAGTCATACCAGATTAACAATCAGAAAAAGAAACAGGTTGTTGTATTTCTTTTAGAGCATTTGCAAATGCCCAAAGTAAGACATTTCTGGCATAATTCTTCAGGCCTCACCGGCAACGATTTTGGTCCACTGAGCCTTTGTGTCTTTTAATCTAGAGATGGGAAAAGAGGTGATTACATAGTCAGTGCCTCTTAATAAAAGCACAGCTTTATTCCCTCTTGTGCACCGTCTAGTTTTCAACATACAAACATTGAGCCTTGTGTGTTTTCCTTGAGAGATTGTTTCTTGACTTAACAAACCTTATCATCAAGGTTCTCCTGCTGTTAGTTTTACTAGTCCTTATCTGTACTGTGTCGTTATGCCTAGTTACAGATTATGCTAAATAAGTCATTGTCTTCTTCAGTGTTCATATCTTTCAAGTATTTGCCGATGATCGCATTCCCCTATAGTTGCCAGCTAACAAACGCATACATATTTAACTATTTTATTCCTTCCTTCTGAATTCCCCAAAAGGCTTTTCATTGCTCTTATCTTAATTCCCTCTGATTGTCAACAATGGCCTAGTAGTGAGCTGACAGCTCCTGGCAGGTTAGGGCTGAACAGAAAGGAGACCTTACACCCTCCTAGGACAGCATATCTATGCCTATGCAGTTCAGCAACACACAGGACAGTTTTGTTGCTCTGCAAACTCAGGATTAATTTACTGCTAGTGATCACACCTTGTATTTCTCTTGCCCTGCAGTTTATTTGTTTACGTCTTCCCAAGATGATTCATCTGGCTAATCTTGCAGAGCTTTTGGCTTACTTCTGACTTCTGTCACTGATTAAAGAAAATTACTTGTCTTTTATTGTGAAGCTGGACACTGAGAATTTAGAAATTTCCCAGAAGAGCTCTGGACAGTGGGACAGGCACTCTTTGCGCAAGAGGTGACCTGCCCTCCTCTGAGCAAAAGGACAAGGGGCTATCAGCAGCATCAGTCTTCATTTGGACAAATAATCAGATACAACATCAGCACAGAAGAGCCTGACATCCATTCACCTTTCTGCCCTTGTGACCATACCACCAGTGGGGAAGGTGTTGCCTCAACAGCTGTCCCCTAAAATCCATATTAAGAAATGGAAATCTGTTTGAATGGTGCAGATGTTTGATGCCACTTGTGTGTGTGATGCCAAACAACTCCTCTGCTTGTCCTCCCAAATTACACTGCAGGTGACAGCATTGAAATATGGAGATTACTTACAACAAGCACTCATCTTACTTGCATTGGAAGTTTGGGGTATTTATTCCTACACCGCAGGTATTTGTGAAATTAGGACATTTGAGATGCAGTACTAGTACCAAAACAAGACAAAGCAAAGAACTGATAATCCCCTGACTTCCAAATGTTTAACTGAGTACCCCCCCCAAGTTTTCTGTTGCATTGTGTTGGTATAAAATGCATTTATGTCAGAGAAAAATCATCTATTAGTTTCAATTTTCCAAATAAAGGTAACTCAGCCTGTGCCCTATCAGTCACGCTTGTGAAGAGCCATTATAAAAAACAGATTATATCTATTCCATGCAATACAGTAAGTATGAAGTGCTTCTGCAAATCAACTTATCAAAAGTGCCCCAACCAATGCCCCAAGTGCATGATTTGAAATACTTCAGGGCTACTCATCTGCAAGGCAGCTGGGAATAAAGGTAATCTCTTTGTGCTTATACTGAATATGCTTTACAGTTTTATGGCTACTTGTATTAATTGAGAAAAACCATTAGCCGCTCTTCTTTCTAATCACTGACATGAGGCCAAAGTCATTCCCACTATTTTCACAGAGGAAGAACAAGAAAACCATATAGATACGAGGTTGACTAGTCACAGGCAGAATACCCTACACGGTACTGTTTTCTCATCATTTTCCCATGACTCTGAAAAAGCCCGCCCAAGATTGCAGAAAGGCAACTGGGGCACTAGGAGGAGGCATGTCAGGACTAGAGAGAATTGAGGCTCTAGCCCTCACCCGTGCACCCAAATCTGCAATTTGACAGATACAGTTTCCTTCAACTGAGACGAATTTGTCTGTGTTACCCTGTATACTGAAATCCTCCTGGTGCAGGAGCATGCTGGGCATGGGAGCGCTGCTGTTCCTGCTTGTGTGACCTGGTTATGGCCCCAGGGTCCAAAAACCACAGAAGGGCTGCCATGGGCAGTGGAAGCCACAGTCCTGACTTCACCAGCTCCTACCAGCTGGCTACAGACAGCAAATCCTCACGGCCTAAGGTGTGTGAGGCAGGATGGCATCAGCTCCAAGCCTCCCGTACTAGCAGCCCAAATAAAACATCGTATGTCTCGCAAAGTCACTGGCAAGCAGAACTGCATGTTGGAACAGTCTGTATAGGAGATGACAGGGTCTATAATAATGCAAGTAAGAGACTAACATAAATCACATAGTATGCAACAGTTTCAAAAGCTTGCAATGAAAAGCCAGGGACAGCCAGCTGGAAGAAGAGCCAGAGCAATGCCAACACCCTCTGGAGGAAGGTCTCTTCTACTTTCTTTTAACATTACCCCTACACCCTCAACAGATTCTTCCCCCCATGCCAAGTTACCCAGCAGTAAGCAGAAGAAGAGGGCTCAGATATACTGCAGCAAGGGCTGGGAAGCCAGAATATCGTATGGGCGCTGCGGCCTCTAACAGTGGCCTCATCCTTGCAGCGCACTGCCTTGCAACAGAGAAATGCACAGCAGGCGTGAATAAGGCAGACCGTGTACTGAGAGGCGCTTATTTGAGTTAGCAGCATTCTGCCCTGTAAAATACATTCCACGGCAACGCTGGAGACCCAGCTGCCTGCTCTTCCGCAGCCAGACCGACCCCAACAGCTGCCATCTAATGTGACGTAAAAAAACCCCACCCAAACCCCACACATTTAAACAAGAACATCAGCTCTACAGTACTTCTAAAATATTTTTCTTTTGCCAAGCTTACTACATAGCTGTTAGCACCTATCCATAACTTCTCCATGTGTCCTTCCTGTAAGGACATAGCTGTGTCCACACTTTGCCGTGGCGCAGAAACTCAATAGAGAGCTTTACCTCCTTGCCCCACATAAGTGCAAAGTGTTTCACTTTGGCGTCTGCCACTTGCAACCCCGATGGCTCAGAAACCTCAAGCCTAACATAGTGCATTACCGAGCACTTTGCCTTTGCCTCACAGTCCCAGCAGGTATCCAACATGCCATTCCACCCATCAAAAGTCATTCCTAAATCCTCTTCCCGTCGATTTTTGTACTGATAAACATGGGAATGGTGAGAGGCTCTCACAAATAAATGACTGGATCAAAACTTTTGTTTTGCGCAGGTCATACACAACCACAGAACTCACACTTGCTTGAGCTCTCTCTCTGAAAGTCACTATGGTACAAGAGAAGTATCAAAAATGATGATGTGAGAGCGCAAGCAAAAGTCTGCCTCAAGCGCAAGTTTCCTAAAGGCCCAGTGGCCGAGTTGCTTCCTCCATGCCCGCCCCCCCCCCCCCCCCCGACGCCCAGCACAGGGTGGGGCAGCCGGCAGGAGGGTGCACCATGCCTCAGGGCTCCTCGGCCACACCGCATGGACACTGGGGAGCACCTGGGGAAGAGCAGCTGCTGCGCAGGGGACATCGGGGATGGGGAGAGGTCAGCCTTGGGATGTTGCCAGGCCTGTTCCCACCTACAGGGAGTGAAGCCGACTTAGCATTTTAGTCATATGAGGGAATAACTCCTGTGGAATAAAAGGAGCAAAACTGGATTAAATCTGGGTAAAGTAAAAAAGAAAAAAGTCATTTAAAAAGGTGAGTGTCATCTTCCGTGTTGGAAACCACTAAATTTAAAAATGCTCTAATCAGGTCAAATTCAGATCTCCGTATGCCAAAGTAAAGCCAAGAAAACCTCTTCTGCAAAGAGTGCCGGCCAAAGAGGAGTTTTATACTACTTTGTTACCGAGTAAAAGCTGCAGGGCAGCTCACCTTCAAATTTCTCCCGAAATTTGCTTTGCTAACGAAGCTTCTCCAGAGAGCAGAGGGCCAGAGGGCGGTGGGGGCCGCGGGGAGGGAGCGCTTCAGCGCGGGAAGCGGGCAGAGCAGGAGCCGCGGGGCGCGTCCGGCCGGTGCCTTCCCAGGGGATGTGGCGAACCGAGGGCGCCCCGAGGGCGTCCCCCCGTCCCTCCCTGCCTCTCGCCGCCTGGAGAAGCGGCGGACTCACCTGCGGGGCGGCCCGAGGCGGCGGCGGCGACGGGCGGCTCACAGCTCCCGGCAGGCAGCCCAGGGCTGCCGGGGCGGCGGGCGGCGGCGGGGGGGGGCGGCGGGGGCGCTGCCCGCGGAGCCCCGCAGCTGCCGGAGGAGCAGGCAGAGCAGCAGGAGCAGCAGCAGCAGCAGGAGGAGGAAGAGAGCCAGGTAGAGGAGCAGGTTGAGCTCCCACTCCATGCCGCCCCCGGCACGGCTCGGCTCCCCGCGGACCGCCCGGTGCTGATGCCGGTGCCGCCCGGAGCCTCCTCCCCTGCGGCAGAGCGGCCAGCGGGCGGAGAGGGGGGCACCGGGCGGAGGGGCTGAGGCCGGGCTCTCGCGGAGCTCCTGCCTGCAGCCCCCGCCGCTGCCGCACCGGGCAGCAGGAGGGCACCGGGCCGCGGCGTCGCGCCTGCGACTTCTGGGCCGGTGGTCCGAGCCGGGGCGCGTTGGCCATGCTCGCTGGGCACAGGTCCCCTCTTACAGAAGCGATGCTCCAAGAGCACCCGTCGCCCCAAGGGAAGCTTTCTGTGGCGACTGGCTTCAAAACTGTGCCTCCGACCCAAACCAAAGCACCCAGGTAGTGGTACCCACAGACAGCATCCATCCTCCTTGCCTCCTCATCCCACGTTTCACACACATCCACCAGCACAGGCCGACCAGCTCTGAACTTTGGTGGTATCACAGAATGCCTCACTCCTTGAAGACATTTGAGAACCATCCCCTTGGCCGGGAGCTAAAACACTTGTCAGATATTGCCATGGGAATAGAAAAGTTACTCAGATTTTTGGCCACTTGACTCGGATTTTGGTGAACAAAATAATTGTGATGGACCCACCCTGACTTTTGCTTTGGAGGCAATGAAAAAACACACTTTAAAAATACCGTATGCTCTTCGTCATTGCTAACATCTGGCTGTTGGTCAGGTAATGGAGCCACCACCCTTAAAGCCAGGGGACACACCAGGGTTAAATCTGTCACGAGCCGGTGGCTCCCGCAGCCGCTTTCAGAGATGCTCTGATCAGTGCATGAGCCTCCAGACTTCACAGGCGGGTTACTGAGGAGCGCAATTGCAGCAGTGGCTCGCTGGCCCCCTCGCGACAGTGGCACCAATCAGGAAAAAAACAAAATGAAGACATATTTCACACTCTCAAACTATTGCATCTAATCTCCCTCTACTCCTCCCCGCTCCCTGAAGACCACTAGTGCACGGAAGCTGCAGGAGAGCAGATGAGACGAAGGGGGTGGAGAGATGTCAGCTTTCTGCTACCCTCCGCGAAAACCCTACTTTCACTTTTTGGGTACCATCTGTCCACTTGCCCACGTGATTCATCTCAGCTCAAGTCATATCCCCAATGCCTCCATGGATTTATAAGCATCGGAACTGAAATTTCACAGAGTGAGCATAAGCACTGCTGAAGGCAGCATATATTGCAAATTTTGTCAGGGCTGTAGAACGTGCCATACTTTGTGAAGAAAAACATCCAAAAAATTGCATAAATTCTACTTCAGAAAGCCTCCCAAATTCTTAATATGCATTACGGCAAGTTTGAGCTAAGGAGATAATAATGTACTGGGTTACCATTTTACACCGAAACTTCTATCCTTATTGAACCTCTAGAATAATGCTTCGTAATAACATTCAATAAACAATTTGAAGCAATTTGGGAAAATGATCACTGAAGCAGCAAAAGTTCATTCAGACATCTTCATCAATACTGTAGAAAACAAAACATTATCTGGCGGAAGAAGGAAAGGCCATCATCCATCATCCTCCAGTGCTCACGCATGCCGGCTCTGTTCTCTCAGGCACAATAATTAGTACTTCCCCATTTCACTTGTATTACTAGTGAGGAATTGAACTACTCAAAACACAGTTTTCTTATCAGCATTGATTCACGAGGAATTGAGAATTAGGATCTTTGGGAAATGTGGCAAGATTAACCCTTGAACTCGATATGCATAGAATATTGATCAGAAGCTCCATGAGAGACAGTCTGCTCTTGTGCACAGACACTGGCGATACGACACCTTGTGATTGTACACAAGAGCAGGTATTTCTAAACCAGGCTTTTAACCTTTAACAATGACTGTGTTTTAAGATATAACTATAAATGTGAAATTGTATTTAAAATCAGCTGAATCAACAAAAAGATATATAGGTTTTGGGGTGGTTTGTGGGTTTTATGACCAAAACAGAATTCTGACAATTCTTAAAGCTGTACAGAAGAGAAATAGTTCATCCTTTATTATTAAAATGTTTTGCTGAATCCTATAACTAAATAATGCAGGCTGTTTCTGACAGTCTGAGCAGGAAAGTATAACACGCAACCTGAATAAGCGGGAATGCTAGAATTCCTCCCCAGGCCTTACTCCTCATGTAAAGCAGCAGTCAGGCTCCCGGGAACAATGGCAACTAAATTTTCTAAATCTATCTCCTGATTTAAAAGAAACATTTTAGTATGAAGAGTTATTAGTCTCAGAACTGGGGGACATTCTTCTCTCTTGAAACCTGGATTATTTTGAATAGTTCAGTTTTGCATTGTCCACATAGAACAAGAAAAAGACTTGCCTAGAAAAGGTTATGACTTTCAGCATTTCAAGTAACCAGGCACTCAAGATTAATTTCTGGTTTGTAACAGATAATTGGAAGCTGAATAAGCAGGAGAAATAACTGAAAAGAGCTGTTCTGCTTTATTGGTTTAACTCAATCATTTCTTATCTATGCTGCTTATCCTGGGGTTGATACCACCCCTCCTGGAACTGCATCAAGACACGCTGTTCTAACATGGTTACAGCTGGCCATGCTGCATGTGCACAGTCAGATTTTCCTCACGCCTGTAACCAAACACACATATTCATTCAGTTATCACTCAAGGTGCAATGGTACGTTGGAGAACCTGGGAATGGGGATGACACTGGTTTGTCGGACCTGCAAACTGGGCAGATTCAATTAATTGGCAGCAGAAATCCAGATCATGTTAGCCGAGCGCTCCGTAGATACTTTTTCCACCAGTACACCAGCAGCAGCGTGATCTGGCATTCAAGACTAACAGTACTGTGGACTGTGACAAGGGTAGCACAAAACTGAACTTTTCAAAATAATCCAGGTTTCAAGAGAGAAAAATGTCCCCCAATTCTATGCTGTGATCTGTTACGGATCAGCTGTGACGTTTAAGCTTTTCACTACTCTGAATTTCCTCTGTGTTGTAGAAGTATCAGTATGTGGAATGAGATCACACGTATGTGGTATCTGCAAATATCTTCTGTCTTCTTTTCCAATAGACAAAAAATAAGTTTCCAAATCAATATTCACTTCAGTTTCACACTCCGGAATTCCTGTAGCAAGCCAGTATTTAACCCGTCTGCCAAGTAATACTTACTTGGAGATGAATATTTACAGGATACGAGAAAGTGTTTGTTGGTTTTTTTTAACAACAATTTTGATTTATTTTTGCCTATTCTACTTGAAAGCAAACTATAGTTTCTACTTTAACACGAACATTTGTTCCTTTTTAAGATAATTTGGATGCTTCTAAAATGTTTGAAAACTTTAAACAACACTAAAATGTTAATCCAGACATTGCTTTTGTACGTTCGGAGCCTTTAACTATAGCTGTAACAATTTGGGCTTAACATGACACTTAACTCGGCAACTGTTTTCACTTGAATGGATAGAAATCATGAACGCAGTTTGTCTGGAGCCAGAGAAATTGCAGGATGTAGAGACAGCAGACCTCTCAGTATTTAGCTATTGTGCTGAGACTCAAAGATGCAGATTAATTAATGGCACTCACACAGTGGCAGGACAGCATTTTGGCCATTTCAGTAGCTCTTCAGAAGACAACAAAGCGAAACAGGCAGCAGCAGCAAAAAAATAAGGGGTGTAATTTCTTTTCCCCCAACTTTGCTGCTTGTCTAGAAACCAGCCTTACGAATACTTCCCACTTTCCCAAAAGGATTTGCTGACAGCTGGGAAGTGCTGAATGCAGCACTGTCTACAGGATCAGAACTTTTGGCGGGTCTCTTTGGTGCAAAACACTTCTTTTACAAGAATAATAAAACCCAGGAGATTATGTGAATGCTAAGTATGGGTGGAAACAAGAAGAATATTTTGGGGTTTACTCAGAAATCTAGCCTATGAAAGATGATCAAGCAAACATCCAGCAAGTAGATGAAGCAGAAGTTACTACCAACTTCCTTTAAGTTGGTATTTGGATGATTTGCTGACAGTCCCTTTTTCAGAAAAAAATTACTTTAGCATATGTATTAGGCAAGTACTTTTCTAAATTTTAGCCATGCAAGCCGCAACACCTTCCTTCTAATAAGTAAGGGACAAACGCACTTAGATAACGTGCTTCAGATAACAGCTTGTTTAAGTGCTTCTCTGGCTCAGGGCCAGAACACCAGCACCTCACTGCACCAAGCAGGTCCATGCTTTATTTCTGCCAGCTGCGTTGCTTGCAATGATTACCGATCCTCCCACCCGCATGGAACTGTATGTGTTGCAGCCTTAGAGGCTCTCATAAAAGCAAATTAGAAATTATATTATTACATCTGTGCAGAACCTTTCTTCCCAAACAATCCTATAAGCTGAAATACTGTATACATCATGTCGTGCATACATGCGTAAATGTACTCTGGAGGCACTGGAGAGCAGGACTTGCAGCTAACCAGCAAAGGTGCATTACAGTTAAGGCTACCATGAAAAGAGAAGATCAGTTTTTTATGTATTTTTATTAGGCCATAAAACGTGGTTGCTGGAAGCTTGCTGTCAAGATGCTGAGATTCTGATGCAGTTTGGTTTTTTTCTTCAGTCCTCAAATGTGATTCTCCCTCATGGCTCAGTTCGGTAAGATAATCCAATTCAAGTATTTCAGCCTACAGAGCATTCATCTCAAATGAAGAAATGCTTCTATGTGGGCACAATAGATCATCAGTCTCTTCTTTCTGACAATTCCTGCTTTAGCCTAAGTGCCTGTGATGTATTCACTTTTTTATTCACTCTGCAGTGTTAAACACTCATTCCTTTTCTTTCTGGTTTCAAACACCATATAGAGTATTTCTATTACTTGATTACAGTTGTAACTCTGCCTTTCACCATACAGAAATGTAATAATTGCTCAACTTCTATTAACCTGTTGCATTGACCTTACTTTCCACGTAGCCTGCTTCATATTCCCTGTCCTGTGATTTTATGCCTCCTTAATTTGTGCATGAAATTCTTTACCCTTCCTAGCACATGTGCACACACAAAATCTGCAAAGTAGACTTTGTGCAAAGAAGATGGCATGAATCAAAGGAGAGAGCTGATTTCCAGCCCCCACACATGACTTGATTCCCCTGGAATCACATCCAGCTCCTCCTGAAGTTCACCATCAACTTCTCTGTTCCAGCATCAGAAGCAAAAATCCACCATGCCTGCCTCCCCAGCAATAAAGGTATAACTAGCACTTCTGGAAATGTTTCTGACAGAACACATATTAGTACAAGAAAACCTAATGCAAATGACTGACAACACTGTTGAATGTTCTAGTTTATTGTCAAAAATGTGACACTCCTTTGAAAATACTTTTTAAAGCTTTTATAAAACTTTTTGCAAAAAAAGCTATTGCTGTGATTTGCTAAGCAACAAGACTGCAACACCTCACCAGCCCAAACACTGAGCCGCTCACTTCTGTCAAGGAATGATGCCAAAGAGTGCGTTGCCACCAGCCTGAGAGATTGAGGCACGTTAACGGTTCACCAGGAGAGCCGGGGCAGGAATTTTTCCCACTCTAGCCCCAAGGACAAATTGTCAGCATATGCCCAAGTTGACATTTTTGTAATTGATGGAGAATAACATAGTTTAGAAGGTTCCTACAAACAATACAAACCCCTCCAAGGTTATTGATAGTAACTGAAGGGTTTCATGAAAAATTCGTTCATTTTGAAATGAAAATGACTGCCATGTTTCACAAAGCTAGTTTTCATTTTGACTGCTCTACTGAACAACCACTTACAGTAAAAATGTCACTGTCTATATAGCTTGCAAGACTAGTACATTTTAACCTATGTGAATTACTTGTTGAGTAATATGTTTCTTTCCAGATTTCAATTCTCTTTCTCAAGGGGTAGGCAATATAAACATTTTTTTGAAAAGTATAAAAGTGATTTTAAGTACTACCATTCTCTTGCAAAGCCTGCAAATGAAAACATAACAAAACCATGCTAGTGAATGAGAACCAAGTAAAGTTGATTAATTAATCATTACCAAGATAAGCAAATTGCTGACTAAATAATACAGCGAAAACTAAGCAACTCAAGGAAGCCCTTCTCTGATCGGTATCTGAACTGCTATATTACACAGGTACAGAATGCCCCATTTAAGTGTGAAATTCAACCCCATCACCTCTTCTTTAGAAGCTATCAGAATCAAGCTAAGCTGAAAAATGCTTAAATTCAATTGCTTGCCCACTATGATGGAGCCGAATACAAACACTAATGTTCCAGTTTTCTCACTTGGAGCACAAACACCAGTGATTCCAAATGGAGCTGATAGTAAGCAATTAGGCTATGAGTCTGCGCTCCTTTAAACCAATGCAAATAAGAAGAAACTATCCTGAAATTCTTGTGAATCAAAAGTGTGAAAACAAAGGTCAGATCTTCAGAGTTCATTTCTTCTAAAAAAAAGTAGATGGTCTCACTCACCCTTTAAGATAATTTTTAATTTATTCATGATAGTGATTGCCAACATTATGCTTATCTGCTTATCCAGTGACTTGTACTTTTTCCCCAAAAAGAAAATCAGAGGAAAAGGTCGAAATAAATAATAAGGTACGTTGGATTTAATGTAGGTTACTGCAACAGAGGTGGACACTTCATCAAAGAGGAGCGCTTGTTTCAATGTCCCTAGCACTGTAATGAAGTAAGATACAATTTCTGAGAAAGAATTCCCTGGCTGCAAATTTAGCCTTGCCATGCCTGTATGGTCTTTGCCTGCTATGCAATAAACGTTTGGGTTGTCAATGCAAAAAAAGTCGGTAATATTTTCAGTGCACATTACGTCCTACTGTAATCTGATAAAACAGTATAGTAAGGCACTATGTCCCACCACCTTTCATATGAAATGTTCCACAAAGACATTTTCTCCAGCTTACAAACTGTCAGCTTTCCAAATGGAATCAAGATTCTGCAATTCAAATGGGGATCTCTCCATGTTGCGTATCATCACCACCAATAATCTGGCTGCCTGCCAGGTCAGGCGTCTACTGAAACCTATGCAACCTCACCGACTTTTTGGGTTTATTAGATGGCCCTTTAATCTGAATTTAGAAACGAAGAGCAGCAAGGAAATTATCCAGTTCATTTCTGTTCAGCCACTTCAGCTGTGCATACCAGAGAAAATACTTAATACTAAGTAACACTAACATCAGTACCTTGGAATACACACAGGACTCAAGATTCTGAGGAACAAGATACTGCATTTAAATCAAGCACAACAACTTGGCAGCATTGAACTAATAGCCTAAATTCCTCATGGGAGACTTTAACCATCCCAATATCTACTGAAAAGGCAACATAGCGGGACTGTGTTTACCAATAAAATTCTGTTCATTGAGATGTAAAAAGATTTCAGATCTCTTTTTATATTATAAAAAAAAAAAAAGGAAGTATTTCACAATCCTGCTTCCTGCAAGTACTCTGACTTACAAGGTGGGTCAAAATGGGCTAATAAGTATACAGACAAATAGAACATGACAGCACACTGAAGATGTAAGAAAAAGTACTCAAAGTGGTAATTTATGGCTTTAGCTTGGTTTTAATTGAATATGCAAACAAAATACTTCTTCAGTGCAGCTGAATTGTCTGAAATTTGTAGTGAGCTTCTCTGAAAGCAACATAAAAGACTTCAGTACAACAAACAAAATGTATCAGTGTGATAGGAAAGGATTTACAGTAACATATTGGGCAAAAAGTTCAAATTAGACATTAAAAAGGCAAAGCGTATGGTTACATTCCACTTCTTTCAGAAGTCTGCCCTTTTTGTTATTCAAGTTACATATTTGCCAAAATATTTCCACAAGTGTTTCCCAAGCTTTATTTTACAGGTTATGCCTGCCTGCTAATAATAAATTAAACAACTCAAAATATACTTGTTTTCTGTGATTTAGAAACACTATTTAGCAGTTTACCCAACTGCACATAACATGATTAAAATTAGTGCTTAGAAAATAATTTCCTTCTTACCAAATCTTAAGTGATTGCAAGTCATTAGTATCTAACCTTTACTTTTCATGTATAAAGCTGCACCAGTCAAAGCACAGAAGGACTCGGGGCTACTAACACAGAGCAAACTTGGCCAGTGGAAGCATTTTTTCCCTCAGTGATTGCAAAGCAGCCAGAATTTAACCCCAAGCTTTCACTAATGAATATTATCACTAAATTTAAACAGTAAAAAAGCAAAACCAGGCAGAATTTCTACCTAAAGCCTTCCAGTTAAGCTCCAAGGAAAATAAACAATCAACCACATATCTGCGATGAAAGAAAACCTTATACCAAATGTTATCCTATTCATGACTACAGAAAAAGTTGCCTTACATAATTTCATTCCTTATTGTTGCTTCACATGTAGTGCCATTTGAGAAAACTATTTGCTTATTTTTGTCCCTACAGAAAGAGCGTCTTTTTGTAATTTCATCAACATTCTTTTATATTGAGTATGTAAGAAAATCCATTTATCCTTACCCGATGATATAGTAAGGGCATGGAAAAATCAGACTGCACTTGTCCTCACACACAAACTTGAAGGTTTCTGAAGTGTGACTCACTTTTTAGTTTGCACTGTTAACTTCGGTGTGTTAAGAAGCTTTAAAGACAGTATAACTGAGATATTTCAACAATTTTGTGTGAGAAAAGCAAAAGTGTCTGAGGTTTAACACTTAGTGGGAAGATACAGTAATACAATTTTCTCATTTCAACTCAAACTAAGCGTAAAAGCCATTTGTAAAGGCCTTGAGTTTTTACTTACAGACAACACCTCATAGCAGCAGGAAAGGATGTTCCTCTGACAAATTTGAAGCTTTTGTTGCATTTTTGTCTACAGCACTAACTGCCTTCCTCGCTCTATCAGCTTGGCTGTTTTCTGGGGACTGCAGGAGCACGCACATCTTGCAGACCGGGCACTACAACAGCGTTAACTACTCGAAATGTCTAAGACGCGTTTTTTTTAATGTTTTCTCCGACAACCGGCACTTTTGTTACAAGCCCACACAGCCTCTGGTCCCTTCGGCGTCTGAAGACGCGCGAAAAGCCACCCCAGGCCGCGCTCTGAGCAGCGGAGCCGCAGCTTAACTTGCGCCTGCGGTGGGGCAAGCCCCTGCGTCCGCCATTTGGCGAGCGGGCAGCCGCGCCTCACGACCTGGCCCTCCCGCCCTGAGGGGAGCCGCCTGTGGACGGGGCTGGCCGACGGGAGCTCGGCGCCTGCGCACTGGCACTCCACCGCCCCGCGGCCGCCGCGCGCTGATGACGTGCAGGCGGCGCGCGGCCGTCGGTTCTGAGCGCGCGCCGCGCATCGCGGCCCGCCATGAAGGCAACGCCGCTCTCCAACTGCGAACGGCGCTTCCTCCTGCGCGCCATCGAGGAGAGGAAGGTGCGGCGCCCGCCTCCCCGTCCCGTTCCCCATCTCCTTCCCCGCTCCGGCGTGTGTGTGGGGGCAGCGCGGCTCTCCCCTGCCGCCACCCGGCGGTAGGCCGGAGCCCCCCGCCCGGGGATGGCGCATTAACCGGAGGAGGGGGGGGTGTCTCTCTCTCTCTCTGGGCCCGCAGCGGCTGGACGGACGGCAGTGCTATGACTACCGGAACGTGCGCATCTCCTTTGGCGCTGACTATGGCTGCTGCATCGTGGAGCTGGGGAAGACCAGGTGCATGCGGGGAGAGCGGGGGCTCGGCCGGCGCCGCGGCCTCTGGGCTGCGGGCGGGCCGTGCGGTGCGGCGCGGCCTGAGGGGAGGCCTTTTAAAGCGTTACGTTTCCAAACCTGTGGAGGGAAGCAGAGTCGTAGCGTTGAGTGTTAGGCGTCCGAAAGCCCGCAGAGATCACAGTAAACAGGTTTTAAGGACTGAAGCCTAAAAGCCGTAGCAGTTCAAGGAGAGGATCTTAGGGGAGAATTGGGAAGCAGGAAGGGCTGTGGTTTCCGTGTTGATTGAATATTACAAATAACTTAAAAAATATATAAAAATTGTTATAATTTTTCATCCCTTTATTCACTACTCTCACGTTATTCACTGCTCTCACATTACAATATGTGTTCTTTCCACAAATCAAATGGCTCTTTTTTGTACGTGGAAAAATGGAAGATCTACACTTACATAAACATTTAGTTATAGATTTTCATGTGTTTGAGTCTATTTTTAGTCTGAAAAGACACGTGAATGTTCTAATTTCTGCATTTGCGTCTCAGTTGTTGAGCAGACTTTAAATGTGTATGACAGGAATGGAATGAGAAACTGTCAGGAGCGAGAAATATGAACTAAAAGCCTGAACACCTGCTTTTTCAAAGTGTATTTTGTTTCTAGTGGTAGGAGTTTTTTTCCTGCTAAATTCTGTGACTTAGTGGTTTATTTACCTTTACAGGGTTCTTGCACAAGTCTCATGTGAACTTGTTCCCCCCAAGCCAAATCGACCTACAGAAGGTATACTTTTCTTTAATCTTGAGCTCTCACCGATGGCTGCGCCTGGTTTTGAGCCTGGCAGGTATGTAGCTGTCCTAAAAAGACTAACCAGAGATGGCATAAGAGCCACTGTTTTGATACATGTAAGTATATAGCGTAATCATATTCAATTTGGGTTCATTTTGTTTTAACAGGCAACCTGAATTACTGGTGAAACTGAACAGGCTAATAGAACGATGCCTAAGAAATTCCAAATGTATAGATACTGAATGTCTTTGCGTTGTTGCTGGTGAAAAGGTATGAAAAACTACTAATTTCAAGAGGTTTTAAACTAAAGGATACATATAGTCTGGTTTTAAGGTGGTCTCTGTCTTGTTTTGGAAACTAGAAGTTCTGATTTTAGGTTAGCGTAAGGATCCACACATCTGACTTCACAGGTGTTTTTAACTTACGTGGCTACACAGGCTTTCTGAAGTAGACACCCTGCATGCTCAAATGTTTCCTTTCAGAATAAAGTTTAAATAGTACATAAATGTTACGTGTTTTGCCTTGATTAACCACGACTTAAATCTAGTGCACTGAGTGTCTTGGAATGTATCGAGATCTTTCATCTTCTTAAGAAAAGACCTGAAGAATATATGCTGGTTCTTTTTATGGTACAAAATATGAAATTGTTTTGGAAAACTATAACTTCTATAGAATCATGTTACATATTACCAAAGCATATTTGTATGCTTTTTCACAGGTTTGGCAAATTCGTCTGGACCTCCACCTGTTAAATCATGATGGTAACATTATTGATGCTGCCAGCATCGCAGGGATTGTAGCTCTGTGTCATTTTCGCAGACCAGATGTGTCTGTGCAAGGAGAGGAAGTAACTGTGGTAAGTTGTAGCAGATCGTCGTACCTGTTGTGGCATCGCAGGTAGCTGTTTCTTTTTGCCTAAAAGGGAGGATTAAATGTGTGAACAGATAAACTCCAAGATACTTAAGTTTTAGGATAGATGTATTGCTATTCAAAACGTGAAAGACTAGTAAAGAAGCCTGCTGAATACAGAATTTTACCAGTCTCAATTTATGGGAATAGTAATTGTAAAAGATGAGTATTTTACAGTATTTCAACCACATCAAGCATAAGGCTGATGAATGTGCTATATTTGCCTCTGTAGGTAGTAAAAGTAAGAATTGCATGAGAAGAGTAAAAAGAATTTTTTTAATATTTAGATGACTAATAATTTGTTAGCCTTTTTTCGTTTGTTTTTTATTTCTTTAAGTATCTTTATATAGTACGTCATTTTAAAATCAAATGTGTTTTGTAAATAATTGTCTTCTGGTCCAATTCTTTTCAAAGTACACCCCTGAGGAACGTGATCCTGTCCCCTTGAGTATCCACCACATGCCTGTTTGTGTCAGTTTTGCCTTCTTCCAGCAAGGGTAAGATTTTTAAGTATTTCAACAGAAACAGCTTATTGTCAATTCTGTAAAACTGATTTTAAACACAGAAGAGCCTTAAAAATATTTATGTTGACAAGCCGATTTCTTAAAATGTTTTATATGAAGTGAGATGCCATGGGGAGATATTTATGTGTTCTGCACAGTGTAACTAACCAGCAGCTTTCCACAGATGATGTAGGAAAAACTTTCAGAGGAGGGAGTATACCCATAAATTACTAATACGTAAACCAGTTCCTTTTTTTTAATTGTTCTAAGGGTAGTAACTCACCTCAAACTTGTACTGTTGCCTTATATTTAAAAACTTGGTTGTAGGACCTATTTATTGGTGGATCCAAGTGAACGTGAGGAACTCGTAATGGATGGCGTCCTTGTAATTGCCATGAATAAACATCGTGAAATTTGTACCATCCAGTCCAGTGGAGGGATTATGCTAATAAAGGATCAGGTAAACCTTTGTCTTGACCTGTGTGTGTCTCTCTCGTATATGAACTGTGCTGTAATCTTGATGTTGAAATATCTTTGACATTTGGAAGCTAGGAAATCAATTACCTGTCTGATTTAATTGGAAAAGGTTATGTATTCTTAATCCTGGTGGAAGAGCATAGTACTGTTTATCATGCTGAAGAAGAGACTTAGAAAAGGCATATTGTTTGATCAGATACGCATCTTCCCTTCACCCCACCCCACCCCCTGTGATTTGGCTGAGGGAGTCTGTAAATTAATTCAGACTGCACTCTCACGAGTAGCCAGAGGCTGTCGCATCAACTCGTCGTGTATCCAGTCCCTCATACTAAGATGCCGTGTTTTATTTTAAGTGTTTGCAACTCCTACGATGTTCTACAGTTAAAAACATCTTGCTTTCATGATGGTAAACTGTTGTATGTATAACAAACAGGTGCTGAGATGCAGTAAAATAACAGCTGTTAAGGTTGCAGAGATAACAGAACTAATTCAGAAAGCCTTGGAGAATGACCAGAAAGTTAGGTGAGTGTTTTGGGAAGGAAGGGAAATGGGTATTGTTAAGAAACATACTAGAAAGTAATGTCACCCTGTAGTTTGAACAGCAAATTGTTGTCACTTACGTTTGTTTTAAATAGCAGGTATTTGTATATTTGAACTTGGAAAAGAAAGCATTTTTAGGTGTGAAACATTCTGAAATAGTGTCTGTCACTGAATGACTAGGAAAGAAGGTGGGAAGTTCGGCTTTGCAGAATCTATACCGAATCAAAAGATCACTGCCTTCAAAATGGAAAGCGCTGCTGTTGATACTAACAACGTGGAAGAACAAGCGGAAGAAATCATCACTAAAGCTGACCCTCCTTCCGAGGTGTATCTTTTCTGTTTTATTATTCAGGGGAAAACCAGGCTTCCCGGCCCCTGCATTAGCACTACTAGAAGCTAAACACACATCCAAGACTCCTCGCAGCTTAGGTAGCCTTTATAGCCTTCAGAGGAAATGTCAACATCTTATTGGGTTTGGTTCTAACTGCTTTTAGGTAACTTAATTCCTAGCATAGAGTGTAAAACTGAGCTCTGAAGGGACTGATTGTTACAGCTGGAGAGGAAGTACGCTCCCTCCTAATTCCCCTTTAAGCATGTTCTCCCCTGGGGAGAACAAGATGCAGCTTAAAAAACAACTGGTTTGCTCTCAGGGTACAAAGAGTTTACCAGCAAACACCAAGATTTTTCTTAACTACTTAAGTTTTGCCAAACCAATATTGCACACTCCTGGGACAGCCCAAATTGGGGAAGGAATAGAGAACTCCTGGGGAGACCTTGAAGAATCCGAGAGGGAAGAAGCAGCAGAAGAGGAAGGTGAAAGTGAGGCTACTGCTTTTGAATGTCAGAAAATGGAAACTGAGAATTCGAGTACGATGAGGGAAACTAAGAAGGGTAAGTATTTATTTATCTTGATACCAGATATGCTTATTATATCACATCATTAACAGTCTAGAATTAAGACGTGAAAAGAGTTTGCTAGCAAGAAAGGAGAACCATTGTAGTCACTTCCCACTCAAGAGTTAACACCCATTTGCTACTTTCACTTCACCTGGTCCCTTCCCTTTTCTTCAAAAGAAAACTTGATTTCTGTAGTATATGGAGGGCTCCAAATTCAATGCTAGCTACTCTGAATGTTTCTTTAAAAATGCTGTGGTTATTAGTTACAGAAGTTGTGTGTACAAAACCGATCACCAGTTTGTGGTTGGTTTCGGTTTTTTAGATGAACCTATTGTACTGTCCGACAGTGAAGAGGAAGAAGTGGTCATTCTGGAACCACAGGAACTACCAAAGAAAACGAGGTAACCATCATGTGAAATTAGGAGGGGAAAGGCATTTGTAAGGAGTATTTTCAGGAGAAAGGCATTTGTAAGGAGTATTTTCAGGAAGCATGGGATTTTGGCAAGGCCAAGAAGGGTCTTGATTAACCAAGGGGGCTACATAGATAGCCAGGAACAAGAAAGTTTAAATCTAGGCTAGCTTGCTCCTGTCCTAGGGGGCCAGTCATCCTGGCTGACCTGCAGCAGTCTGAAGTGGTGACAGATGTTTGACTAATGTTAATCATTCCAAAGAAGGAAAAAACACAAAAGTGGATTTGAATCAGCTGCTCTGTAGAGATGCTGCAGAGATTCTACATGCTGCACTACAGCTAATCTTAAGTTTTATCTCCCAAGAAGTGAGGCTTATTGCTGTATCCCTAGGCTAGCCATGGAAACCCTCGTTGTGTGTAGTACGCTTTCTAGAACCCAAGTTTGGATTTTGCACTGAGTGTGGTGGATGGTTGCCCTGTAAATAAAACTATTCAGTATGTTTCTTTGATACAAATGTTGTTTGCTCACAGAACACAGACCAACTCAAAACAAGAAAGTACAAGTAAGAAAGCATTTAACAAAAGGAGAAAAAAGAAGAGAGCTGCTCATTAAAGCATCATTCCTTCTTCAGCAATGCTGTATAATACATAATTTGGTCTATCATTACTGAAATTATTTTTGTAGATAATTTTCTTTCTTCCCACCCCATATCTGGTCCTGCTTTTATGTATATAAGACTACTGTATACAGCTTTAAATAAAAAAAATTTGCATGTAAGTAAGTGAAATTCCATGGTTAGCATCCAGCTTCAGCAGCAAACTCACTGGTTCAGCTTGAACTGTCTCAAGTTCTACAACTTCAATTGCAGAGGTAAGACGCAGTTTTCTTAAAACGGCCTCTGCCATTACCAACGTGAGCTCTGTATGGTCAGAGTTCAGGTGGTAAAAGGAGTTACGGCTCAAGTTTAATGCTAGGAAAAGCTGCTTTTAACTAAAGTAGCTATTGCCACACCTTGGAAGTGGTTCATACTTTAGAATGTCCTTCACAGGGGGAAAACTGTGTGTTGTGACTAAGACCCTCTTGCCCATGTCACTCCACATCTTTCTTACCTTTTACTGAAACTGCTTTGTGGTGGTAAAAAAAAAAAAAACCCCACGCATGTACTTAACAAAATAGCATAGAACTTCCGCAAAAGAGAAGCAACCCCTAATTTAGCAATGGAGTTTCTTAAAAAGTTTAATTAAATATTACATGCAACAGGTAGGAGTCCTTCGTGGAACTGTATTCAAAGACTTACGCTCAAGCAAAACAGAGAGATGAGAAGGTTTCCAAAATACCTGACCCAGCTGCTTTGTTCAAAAACCAAGTCAAATTGGAAACACACACATATTTACAAGAGCAAAGTAGGACTATTTTACATGTGACCTTAGTATTTCATGAAATATGAACAGGAGAGAAGTTACTGTTGCAGATTATTACATTCCCCAAATCAGGTTTAGAATTTAATGTAAAAAATATAAAAAAACCCTGCTCCCAGCCAAGCAAGTTGTGCTCTTTCAGAAAAGCAGAAATACAGAAAGCCCCATTTCTCCAGGAGCTAAACCAGTGTGTTTTCTTAGCGCCAGTTCTTCCAACCCAAAGTCACTGTCTGGAGTACAAGAACAAGTGAAGATTCAGTGTCATCTTACTTCTGCAGTACCATGAGACCTTGAACTTCTTCAGGGAAAAAAAGTGTTCTTTGCACTGCCATTTCTCTCTCCACACATAACACTTCATATCCTACATTCCTTAGAGGTTTTATTTTGAAAGGACCAGAAATGGATGGGCAAAACAGTAATATACTACAGCCTGGGATATTTTCTTCAAAGCTTAGTAGCAAGAGCTGGAATCCTCCCGTATTCACTTTGGAAAATGAGAAGATCAACAGAAAAAGATGGTACTTAACTGCAGCAGCAAGAGCTGTCGGTGAGGAAGGAGGAACATAGTTGTACTGGGCAGAGATGCCAGCCCATGACTGAAGCACTTTTTTTAGGCTGTAGAGGAATTCATATCTCTATATTGAAAGTAAAGCTCACAAGAGCAAGGGAGAATTTTTCTCTGTGCTACAGGAACAGTGACAACAACTTCCATTGAAAACAGCAAGGAGACATTTCATTAAGCAGTAAATTAGTACTATAAACCACTGAAGAGCTACTTGCTTTTTTCTGGGAAAAAGAATTCGTAAGCTTCCTTTAAGTTACTCTTCTTCTAATGTTCATATTTCTCAGTGGTCTTGGAAAGTTTCCAGCATGTGCCACAAAAAAGAAGGGGAAAGCAGAACCCAGCTTCTCACAAAGAACGCTGTGCTCTCTCGTCTGCCAATCGGCATTTTGAGTTGCCCTTCTAAGGTCATAAACGAATCTCGCAACTGTGGCAAACATGTTCCTGTACATACAAAACTCCCTCTCCTGCAAGGTTAGAGCATTTCCAATACTAAGCACCAGACATGATAAGCTGTGCAGTTTTTTCCCCAACTAGTTTTAGCTTTTCCGTGGTAACCTACTGAAATTAAGCTAAATAATGGCTATTGGAGAACATGGTAGACCAATGAAGTATGGTTCTTCATTAAACATTAGAACATGCATAAAAGTCAAAGTGCATCCTGAAAAACTCAGATTGGCCAAAAAAGGCAGCCTCAGCTGCGTACTTTTATCTTGACTGGATAAGTCACCACCACTTGACCTCATTAGTTTTGTAACAGAGTTGGTTCACAGAGGGCTCAGACTGCAGGGCAGGGGTGGGGGCAGAACAGCAAGTTCTTAGCTACCGCGCCAAGAAATGCGAGTTGTCTCACTGTAATGTGTGCTTGTCAGCTTGACAAAGGGGTGATGATTTTTGTAAAATTTATTTTAGATAGCCCATACCATAACAGCTGTGCAACTTCTGTGAAGAATTTGTACTACTGCCTGCCAGGGGTCCAGATAACCAGACAATGTTGAATCAACTTCAAGGGCAGCCCTTGCCAAAAAGCTTTAGAGATGAATGGCAGTTTAAGATGATAGTACTGCCCCTCGGTGGTTTTAAGGTATTGGCCAGACCCCTAGCATCTCATAAAAATTGTTTATTAGCCAACCTAGAAATGGCTTAATTAAATCCATTTCCATGCACTCACTGCTTTACATGCAAAGAACAGTAAGTACAGGGCAGTGTCTCCCCATTTACACAGGTTGAAGGTAAACGTCCACTTGATCCAATGCCAATTATGTGCTAGTTTGCTCATCTAACAGTTCTAGAACTAAGGAAAAATAAGACCAGGTGGTCTACATTTTTGCTGCATGCCGCAGAGGAACCCTTTCCAAACAAGAGGGATGTACAGAATTCATACCATTCTGCACATAGCCCATCCATGCCAGAAGATGTTCCCTCCTCCTGAGGGCACAGAGCAGTAGCTGACCCTCCTGCAGTTTAATCCCTTCACCGCCCCTGAAGGGGTAACTAGATAAGCAGGCTGACAACTGTGATTTTTTTAGTAGATGACGATGGGCTTTTAGGACAGCCAGCCCATCAGTGGGAACACTATGGGTTTAAATTTGCATCAGTTTTACACCTTGACTAGGAAATACCTATAGCAAAGCCATTTTCTACATCCTGGAAGAGAGAATTACAAGCTGGTACTGGCTAGTTTAAGCTGTGCAGCCCCTGCAGCAGAACATTTGACGTTTAAGCTGACAGAGATCTTGTAATACATTACATAGCAATCGAGGCTTCCAAGTAACTGATGCATCCTAAAGAGCCTCCTCACAAGAGTCAATTCCAGCAAGGTCTTCTCCTCATAGCTGTATCATTTCTTACAGTATTATAGCCATTAAGCCACATTTTGTATCTATACTAAGTCTCAGTTTAAACTAGACAGTATAAAAATGCTACAAGTACTGCTGTGGAGTCCAAGTCATTCTTACTTGGAAGGAGAAAGAAAAATCCCTACTATAATAATGCACTGCTAATACTCATGTTTAGTCTATAATTAGATAAGCAGTCTCGGACTTCCCTTGGTCTCCATGGTTAATTCTGTGCTTGAAGAGAACATAAAACCCCAGCTAAATATGTAAACAAGATTGCATGTACAAAAGATTTACATTAAAACCACATAAAACTAACTTCATTATTAAGCTCATCAAAACCTGTATTAATATTCTGAGTGATCACATCTAGAATTTTGAACCATGTTTAAAACTGTACATCATTTTCTTGTAATATACATCTTTTTAAAAGATCAGTCTCTTGATTATTACAATAAGTTTAGTGTCTCTGGTGGGTCAATAAGCGATACTCCATGGTACCTAGAGAGGGGAAAAAAAATATGCAGGATGTCATCTTGCTTAAGTGCTCTCCACCGTGAAGATTAGCATACACACTGCAGCAAAGCACATTTCTCACAAGGCAGGAAACATTTTGGGCCTTGTCAGCTGCCATGCCAACCCAGATTTTTAGGAGCATGAGGTAACATCTCCTGGCTACCAACCGTAGGAATGTCAAGAAAATTCTTCCAGTTTCTACCTGACATTTCAGGTAGTGATAGCAGGCCTGGTGGTGGACACGAAATATTGCTGAACAAAACATTGTGCAAAAACCTGGGGAGTCTTGTCACCATTTCACTTACATGGTGGATTCGGTTGAGTCTGACCGAAGACTTGAGATGCATCCCATGCCCCCATCCCGTTAAGCAGTTACATGCTAGGACAACTTGGGCGTAATATACCGGCTTACTGTATGTCTCTACAGATACTCACTTTGTACTCTTGTACTTTTCCCTTATGGACTGTTGTGTGTGCTGTGCTGCTTTGAGGTAGGTCTTGTGTAGGTCCGTGAGGCAAGGCTTGATGTCTTCAAGGGTGTAGCCTGTTACTTTGCGCAGGGATTCAGGCTGAGGGAAAGAGGAAAGGAAGAGGAACATCTGAGTAGTGTCTCTGTTCACTTACGCTGACAACCACTGGTGGAGTTTTTAGCTTCCTGTTGAAATTCTGTTGTTCTATTAGGTTGACAAGAGTGTTGCTTTCTTAAGCACAAAGTAGTTCAATGCTCACTGCTCAGATTTTAGCAGTTCATGTAGGTTTATGGTAATCCTGAAAACTATAATATTCTAAACAAGTACTCCTTGTACTTTCTCACCACCCGCTTCCTTATCACAAGGAAGCTGCTTACAGCTTTGAGAAGGATCACCAGAACGGAGTGCATCAGCAGATGCCTCCTCTTTCCAAGAAAAGGTGCGACCATCCCCCATTTTTCAAATACCATAGGGAGCAGACCCTAACAAACAGCCTAGGAGTGCAGAGGGGCTGCGATTCCCGCAGCCCAGGCCCCAGCATTCAGAACCGAGTCCGAGTACACTCAACACACATAAAGGTGAGTGAAGGCTCAAGTTTTAGTGCTACATACCCAAGTTTGTCCAGTGATCGTATAGCCTGCTAGATTAAATGCTGCAGCAGCAATAACTGATGGCAAGTATTTCAGGTAAGGATCAGCATCAATTAGACTCAGCTCCCCAAGGTACTGCAAGGGAAACGAGAGAAAGGGAATCTTATTCCAAAAGGAAGTAGAAGAGCACTTAACAGTTGCACTAGAATCCTAATTTAAGCTTCCAATCCTGCCATCAGTTGGAGGAACAGCTTTTACTAGTTTCCACTTACTTTCTCTTTTAGCATGTTAGCCACTATCAGTGTTCCCAACACATGCTTTTTCAACACCACGGTTTATCTTTAGAGGTATATAAGATCTAGAGGGAGGAGTGTCATTGGGTTTGACCTTTGCAGAACAAGACAAAGGCCTCTATGAGCTCTGGTACCTGCCATGCGGTTAGGTTTTACTATAACCTTTAGCTGAAACATTATGTGTGCTTCACTTCAAAAATTAGCCTCTGGATTTAGAGCTCATTTGCTTGGTGAGGGGAAAACCAAAACAAAATTCCTTGTTAGTCATAGTGGGTGAGTAGGTGTGGCAGTTTTAAGATAAGAAAGCGGGAAACCTCTAGCAGTGAAACAAACCCCAAATTAAAGTTCATCAATCTCTGCCTGCCCCAAGTAAGCACGCATGCTTGCGTCAGGCCAAGTGCCAGCCTGTAATAGGAATGAATTATCTCAGAGGCTAAGCGGCAGCAGGAGCGTTGGTGCCCAGTGGGGTGGCACCACTTCTGGAGGAGTGTGTGTCGTACTGCATACACACTCCAGAACTCTCCCAGAGAGACTACACATTTAAACATAGGAGGAGGCAGGGAAGCCTGGGCTGAAGAATCCTTTGGTATTTCTTTTCTATTGGGACTAGGAAACAGAGCTTGTAAAGCACATTAATAGTAATAGAGCTCTCTAGTTACATGGGCCGAGCTAGTAATTCTTGCTTACCATTGATAGGCTCTCCACTTTAGCGTTTGTCTGCTGATGTAGGAAATACTGAGTGAGGAACTGGTTGATCGTTGGAGCTGCCAAGTCAAAGGACAAAACCTTCAAAATTAAGTGCTCCATCCTTAGGACCTGCTTCTTGGTGTAGGTGTCATCTGTGATGTAGACAAACTCTGCTACTTCAGGAGGGTAGATTTCTTCAAACTTTCTGCCAGGAGAAATAGTTGTGAGCAAATAATCAAGTACTAGAAAACCAAATAGCTAGCAACATTTAATGAGAGCCAGCATGTTAGTTTGAATTCTAACTTGTGAAGCAGCTGGGCACTGTTACTCAACAAGTTTGCTGTGCTTGGTTTGGTAACTCTTGAATCAGCAGAATTTGAAATTACAGAGCTACAATAGCCTGATACTTTAGCACTAAGTAATTTGGGACTCAGAGTTGCTGAAATTCCAGAACCACCCGCTAATTGGTGCAAGCAAACTTTCTTTTCACATGGTTTGTACATATTCCCTCAAATACTGTTTAGAAGCCTTCTGCTGCTGCAGCCAGAAATAATGAAACCTTACAATTAGAGCACTCTACAAAGATAGCCTAGAACCTTGCTTGCGGAGTTCCATACAAACTGCCAAGCTTTTAGGTGGATAACTCCTGATTTTTCTTCTAGTGTACAGCCCTCCCGAGTCAGTCTGGCTATAGCCAACAGAAATGGGTTAGCCACAAGATTTCCATGTGTGTGAGACCAGCAAGTGGAATTTTAAAATTAAGCAATTTCACTTACGATGCAAGAAGCATAGCTGCAGTACCCACAAGCTGAAGTTTTCCTCTCAAAACAGACATTGAAGAAAGAAACCTATCAATGTAATTTACAGCTAAGTGCAGGGTTTCATTCTGTAATTTGTATTCTTCTCCAACTTCCACCAGCCAATCCACAAGAATAGCCCGCATGTTGTTTGTGATATCAGGTTGCTTCTTCATGTAACCCATTTTTGGCTTGCATTTCACCTGTAGGTTTAGATGACAGATAAAATTGAGTTTGGACTAAATGCCAGTAGGGAAACAACTGTTTAAGCTCCATTTGCCATAGTTTAAACAGATCAGAAGTAAACAACAGTAAGCCTAGGATCAGTAAGTTATATTTCCGTAATCTTGCTTTCCAGCTTCTGTTCAGCGCATGGCACAATCAACTTTCTCACAAGAAACTAGTCTTGTATTCACAGCATTTTCTTTCTCTTTCTAGCAAGCTTTAATTTAGTCACTGTAGTAGTAGCTGATGTTTAGGTGCATTTCTCAGCCCCATAAGCTGCACGCAAATAAGAAAAGAGACAGCAGCTCACCTCCATTTCCCTAAGGTATGTATGGATATCATCGATGTAGTCTGGCACGTTATTGACGCTTGTTTTTTTCTCTTCTGCTTCTGAGGTTATTGAAATATCCATAATACTTGGAGAATCTAAGCAGAAGACAACAGCTATGTTAAAACGGGCACGATCAGGCCACAGAGAGCCTCCCTATTCTCTAGCATGTCGATGGGGGCTCTCCAGCACTGCTGGGTCTCGTGCCTCCTAGGCAAGCAGAAAGGACAGACTGCCACTCAACTAGGCAGGGGGTTGAGGAGGCTCTAGGGAAGCCATAACATTACTGCAACAGGGAAGCTTCCTGTTCCCCTTTCTTTTCCTCCCCCCAAGAATAAAGGGATAGAAAACTCTCTTGTCATTACGTAGTACTCAGTGCATCCTGTGTTACCTTGTTACATAGAGTCCTGTAAGCTTAACTATTGGGGCTTAAAACAGGGCTGGAGCAACAGAGCGTGTTGTAGACTCTGGAAGTGGACCACGATGAAACTGGCCCACAGATACTGACACACGTGTTACAGAAGGTGGATCTGACAGCTCCCATTTCTTATGTACCAGGAAGCGTGCAGAACACTTGTGCCAGTACTGGGTATTGCTGGGGAGAAGAGTCTGTTAAGTCTCAGGATCTGCCTGAGTAAAGTTTCCCTTTCTAACTCTACAGCGGTAGCAAAGAGTGAGGCTTTCGGGGCTGCTCTTGTCTGCAATCTGGTTTCTCTCGTGAGGTACCCTTAGTTAAGGTTAAAAAAGTGGGGATAGAAGTGTAGAGGCTCAAGTAATCGATAGCTCAGGTGGATTGAAAAGCTGTTGTAGCTTAACAGCAGCCTCAGTGAAACCAAATCGGTTTCAGCAACTGAAAAGGTGTCTTTGGGGTGAACTACACCTATCTACGCCCTGAACAGCTTCAGGACCTACAGTCCTCCTCCGCTTTGCTCTGGAAATCGCTCCCCAGGCAACACCTCGGCACAGCCCTTCTCACCTCCTGGGGAAAGGCCCCGCCGAGGGAGCCGGCGGGATGGCGCACCGAGAGCCCTCCTGAACCCCGGGCAGGGGCACTGGGCGGTTGCCGAAGCCCCGGGGGGCGGGGGGTGTCACGTACCGAAGCTCAGCTCCATGGCGTTGCCCAGGGGCGCCAAGGGCCGCCGCTCCCCCATAGCGCACACAGCCGCATGCAGCCCCAGCACCACCTCCTCCTTCTGGGTCGCCGGGCCGCCCCGCCGCCGCTGCTCCCCATCCGGCTCGTCCACATGGATGGTGAAGGCCTGCTGCCCGCAGACCGACCGCCCCGCCGCCGCGCCATGGCCCTCACCGCCGCTCCGCACCGCCTGTGGAGAGAGCGGCCCGTCAGCGCCGCCAGAGAGCCCGGCCCCGCCGCTGACAGCCGCCGCTGACAGCTCCCGAGGCCCCAAGATGGCGCCCCCCCCTCCCCGGGCCCGGCGCCCCCCCCCTTCACCTGCAGCGGGAGCCCGGGCCGCTGCTGAGCGCCCCGCAGCAGCCCCAGCGCCACGCGGGTGCCGGCGGCGGCGGGCGGCGGCGCTTTGCCCCCCGGGGGGACGTTCTCCTGGTTCTCCTGGCCCGCCAACATCGTCGCGGCTGCGGTGCCGCCGCCGCCGGAGGACGGACACGGCGGTGTGTGGGGGAAGACCGGGGGGGGGGGAAGAGAGGAGGCGCCGCCGGGCGGGGGATGGGCGCGACTCGTGCCGGCGGCCGCCCAGTCTCGCGCCGCGGCGCCGCTCTCGCCGTTCAAGTAGCCCGCGACTATTGAATCCGCCAATCAGAAGGCGCGGGGTCACGGCACATCACGCGGCCTACGGGTTGCAGCAGGGGCCAAAAGTGCGCGGGCGAAGCGCAGGGCGGAACCTGAAGCGAGGGGGTGGAGCCTAGCGGGCGGGAGGCCGCTGAGGGCGGGCCCTGGCCCTCTCGCGGACGGGATGTTCGCACGGAATGGGCGGCAGGAGTCCGGAGCGGAACGGCCCTGGCGGAGCGATATGGGCTGGCGGAGCTATAAACCTGGCGGAGCGATACGGCCCGATATCGCGATAGCAGCGATGGGGGCTTTCTCCGCTGGAAAACGCGTGTCTCTTTTTTTTTTTTTTTACGTCACTTGTGACCAAATCTCTGCATGGACGAGCTGGCTCAGCTCTTGTGATTTCAAATTAAAAGCGGGAGCGAAGTACAGCAGAGCTGTGAAATGAAGGAGGCCGAGACGGGAGGTGCAGGGAGGAAGTTTAATGCCACCCGCCCCCCAAGCACACCTCTTGCTGATGCCCAGCTTCCAAAGTAGCCGCCTTTAGTCTAAAACTTGGGGGCACGCTCCCCCTTCTGCGCCCACACCCACTGCAGCAAGGGGCCGGCCAATACCAGAGTTAGGTGTAGCTTAATATGCAACGTTTCTTCTAAACCTGGTTCAGCCTCCGACGACACGTTTCCTCATCCATGCTCAGGCCTGGAGAACAGACTAGCGCTCGTCCTCTTCAACAGCGCTGAAGACGCTTTTGCAAAAAGCGTGTTGGGTATTTACAGCTGATTCTAAGTTTTCTTTAGCTACGAGGAACATCGTGTACGTAGAAACTCTGCGCACACTTAACATACAGAAGGGTCCGTACGAACTGAAGTTAACTACGGTATTCGGTATGATAACAAATATGAATAAAACCTAAGAGCTGACAGTACAACAGAAGAGTAAAAGTGGGGTTTTTAAAGTGTTTTGGACTTGATATTGAACCACCTCCATTTAAAAAAAAAATTACTCCTTTTCCATGTCAAGCTGCAGCCTCAAAAAAAGCAATTAGTCCATCTTGATCGCAGCCATCCAGGATTTCCAGAAGAAGAGGAACTTTGGTTTTCACATTGGTGCCTTTAAATTTAAATTTATCTATGAAGAGATCCGTGATCATACCTGTGAAGGTAAAATCCCAAGACTTATTATTTGCCTTGTTTTCATTATGAGGTATCTCTACTTTTAACTTGTTATTATGTACTACCTATTTTAGAGGATTCTGGGTTTAGAGACAAGATTCTTGTTAAACTTCACTTTTTAAACAACTGTGTCCTTTTACACAAACCCCAAATGCTGTCAGAAGAGCCCAGATTCCAGCATCATTCCAAAGTGTGTATTTCTGCCTTAGAATTACCCACATCTGAAACACTAGAGGGAAACTACCACCGGATGGACAACGAGGACTCTGCTTAGGCTGAGCATACACAGGCTTATTGAAGCTGGTGTCTGGCAGAGATTCTCCGAGGTGAGGTACAGAGAACACCGGAGAAGGTTACAGAATTTCCTTCGCTAAGTAAGATCATCTCCTGCAAGTGTCCTCACCCTACGTGCTTTTTCTGATGTTTTGCAAACCTTACCCACTCAGAACTTAATCACTCATTTAACTTGTATGTATTTGTAAATGCCATCTTGAATTTGAATACGATCTTTAATCACATCCATAAAGACAAGGATCATCTGAATATAAGATTTGTCTATTAAACAAAAAGTCGAAAAGGCACTTGCAAATAATCCTGGTATTTTCCTTCTCAGCAATATGCTTGTGATGCCAAATCGATTTTGGAAGTTCTCAGGTGAACAACTCTTGAGAACCTTTACAGTTACTCCAAGTTTGTAGTAGCATACAAGCCATTTTCAGTATGTGCTACGTTTTATTGCCTCACCTTTAACTTAGTAATTTTATGATCAAAACCACTGTGTAAATATAGAGCCTTGGCTGTATGACCAAGCAGGCACACATACTTCCGTATCTAAGGTTGTCCTGAAGCTACCCAAGTGTATCCACTTACCCAATTATTTAAATGCTGCTAATGCTGACTTCATAACTACTTCAGTCATGTCCAGCGTGCTCTCTGGACATGAAGTTGCATTTAAATAAAAAACTGAATAGAGCAACAAACCATAAAGTCTCTCAAGATGTGCAGGTTGTCTCTTGTATTCCTCCAGCAGCTGATCTGCCTCTTCCAAAATGCTGCGGTATTTCGGCAGCAGGAAGTCTACATTTCCTTCATGAACTTGTAATTCCTTGAAGACATTTTAAATCATAACAATTAACAGCAGTTAAGTATCATAAGAGCATAAAAGTAAGAAGAAATTAAGCTTGGCCCTGACAGGAGGAAGTACTTCAGAGACAAGACAGTCCCCTTCTGAAAATAACTTTTGCTAGTTTAAAGTGCCTCATTTTCTGGTCTTCTAATGGAATGTCAGGTGTTACTTGTCACTTCATAGACTAGATTCTCAAAATCCTGCATATTACAGCCTCCAGCTCTTGAGTGCTGCCAGAACAGGATCACGCCACAGCCCAGCCCCTACAGAAATCAAGCCTAATGAAGGCTCAAAGCCTTCACCATGTCTTCATTTTTAGAGTAAGTAAATTCCTAGAAAATGTAGCACACGCTGAAGTCTGAAGGTAAAAGTAAACTCTGAAAGTATCACTCAATTCATGACAGCAAAAAGTTTTCAAGACCTCCTCTAATATGTCCCAGTCTACTGTCAGACTTTCATTTAAGATGGTTGACAGTGTAGATCTTTTTATCCCCCACAGAAAGACTGTTCTTTTCCAGACAAAAGGTAATTATGCTATGCATTGTGAGGTCTGCTGGGATAACAGCTTTCATCAATCACCAGATTATTTTACTGCCTATGAATAGGTTATTATCCAAAAAATGAGTGACAAAGTTCTCAAAAAAGATTTGCTGCCTAAAAAAAGCCTGAAACAGGCAAGATGTGCAAAATCATTATTATTGCACTAACATAACACGCATTAAGAATAAATTCTCTATTATTCTTTGCCTCTCCGATTTGCCAAATCAAGCCCAAGTAAAATACTTCTAGTGATAATAAAGATACACACTATTCTCATTGGTAGTCAGTTTTTCTACTAACTAAAAAGTTCTGGCAACTAGTATTTGATTCCCCCAAAGGGCAAGAGAACTGGTTGTCCATTTTCATCTTCCCTCACCCTGAAAAAAAAAAATTCCAAGAGAGATGATGGCAAGCTTTTGATGGTAAAATCCTGGTTGTTGGAAAAAGTCCAAGAACTGAGACAAGCTGCCTAGCTGGTACGTCCCCAAGACTAACTGTTGAGGAGGGTATGAAGCAAAAGATTAAAAACCAGGCAATTCAGAAATTATGACACAGTGGGATGAAATTCCAAAGCAAGGAAGTCACTCCTGGCCTGGATGATGCTCCCCAGATCTAAAAAACTTTTAAAGGTTAGTGGACAGAGACAAAGAAGGAACTGGAAAATAACAGCAGGTAAAAAGAGAATGTTAGATGATAAAGCTGGCTGCCTTCTACTGTCCGATTTAGCATCCTCAACATCAGTCAGTTATCCTCCATATTATTCACCAGCTATATAGTACAAATGGCAATTTCCCTTGAAGAAGTCTGTCTCCTACATAATTAAAATACACGTCCCAGGAAGAGAAACGGAACGGATACCAGTATGACACGCATCTGACTTGAGCTGTACAGCTTGGTATCTGACAACATAATCCCCCACAAAAAGCCTTCCACAGGAGTTCAGATACTTACTCTCAAAGCATCTATTAAGTGAACCTTCTTGGCCAAGAGCTGCTGATACTCTAATTTAGGGTGGATAAGCTTTAATGTATGCCTCACAGATTCTTCATTTATGTCTAGTAGGGAGTAAAAAAAAAAAACAACACGCAAATGAATACTAAATATGCCATTTATAAGAACATAAAATGAAGTGAAGGACAACAAAATAGAGAAGAAAGTTTTACCATAGGATATGTTAAGATTAATCTTCCTTTTAGTAGCCTCTTTGGAAAGCACATCTTTTAGGATGGATATTGTAGAAATGTTGTCAGACTTAAAAGATCCCTCACCTTTTCTGTAACGGAAGAAAAATTTTAAATTAAACTTAAACACACACACATACATTAGGTCTGTCCCTACATTAAAACAGAAGGCCTGTAAAAATGATTTTCCATATATGAGATGGCTGCATAGACAATCTATGCTATTCTCTCCTTCTCTATTCCCAGTGTAATCTTGTCAGAGAACAGTTTGTTCCAATAAGTAAGACAAAGCAGCATACACAAATCTCAGGTATACACAAAGCTGTTACCTTTACTGTACGGCACTAAGGTCATGCAAGTAAGATCTCTGACTGTATTCATTCCTCCTAAGTTTCATCATTGCAATACCTTGAAGCCAAACAGCAAGCTTCAATACCAGAAGGGATAAAAAACACTCTCCCCTTCCCCAACCAAAAAACACCACCCAACAACTTTCTACATTATGAGTAGACAACACTATGGTAGGCTGGGAGCAGGCTGGAATCTGTATAATTACAACAATTCATTTTTCCTGCTTTACAGTCCCATTTTCAGGTGGTTTACATAATTGCTGAAGGAAGATACAACTAATTAATCTGAGAACAAAGTATTAAACACAGAAATAATATTTGCCTAATATAAGTTGCAGAAAAAGGTTTTCAGCTTAATGCTTATTCATATTTTTGTTTGCATGAAGTATTAAATGGCTTTTAAGTGATTTCTGCTCCTCAAAAAAAAAAGTTAGAAAACAATAGGCATTACAAAATAATTTCACTATATTAGCTAGCTAGGTTCTTTGAATTCTAAAAGCAAGTCATGATGCTAAAAATGTATCAAGGCTTTCCTCCCTGGCCATTTTGGTTTTTGGAACAACTTCAAGAAAATCCCTACTCAAGTTACAGATTGCATCATTACTGGATAATGCTCACCCCTGGTAACGTCTGACAATGGTTTTTGCAAAACATATCCTCTTTAATGGCAGTTTTGATGGGGCTGGAACTGGTGACCAGTGGTATGTGCATGAAATGGTACTCACAGACTGGTCAAGAATGAAAAAGACAAAAGGCCCACCGTAGTCACATTGTGCTTTAATAACTGTGTTTTACCTGTAAGTACTTTCAAGCTGAGTACCCAGGAAGGTGTTCTGAAAATAGAAGGTGATACTCTCTCCAGCGGGAGTCTTTTCAGGCACTTCAGGCAAGCAAAACACAACCCAGGAATGAATTTCAGCAAAACTGAACTGGCCTTTGAGCGTCAGTGTATTCATGGGTCTATGACATTAAGAAATTAAATAAAAAAAAAAAAAGTTAATAGTTATCAAGGAGGGGCACCGTCAATGCACTGGTTATCCACATGAAAAAAGTTTAGTTCCACGTGGTGGTTTCCTTTTAATCAACACCCTATAAAAAGTCAGAGATCTTGCTAAGTAGTCACGTATTGCAGATTGCAGCTACCTTTCTGTACTTGAAGACAAAAAGCTATGCGTACATTCAAGTTTTATCTCGTAGTAGGCATGCCAGAACTGGATAAGAAACTAGTTGGAAGGTTTTGACATCTCCCATTTCAAGTCGTTAAACCTGAAACTTATGACAAAAGGTACATAACTGACAACACAGCAAATATAACTAACAGCCTCCCATGCTGTAAACCACAGACATAGCATTTCTATCAAGAACGAGGCAGAATGGAGCTCATTTGCGCATTAGGTAAAAAGCATTTGGTATCATTCCTTCCATAAGTTTTGTTCTGAAGCAAGCAATACCTTGGTGGCAATACAAGATGTTAATTGAGGGTGGGGAAAAATCAAGTAGACATTGCATAAAATAGTAGGTTCCTAACAGAGAGAAAAGGGGCAAAAGAAGTCTTGGCTCAATTGTGGAGCTACATTAGCTATGGGAAAGAATTACACTAAAAGCGTGGAGGGGAGAACGGGTCTGAAACCGAAAAGACTGCGGTTACTAACAGGAGAGTTTCCTTTCTACCACACCCTCAGCAATACTAACACATGGGGCTGCACTATAACCCAGGTCAGTAAAATGAAAAATAACCTGAAAAGAAAGATAAGGAATGGCAAGGAAAGCAGGAACCCATTAAATCCACATTTTCTCTCAGAAAACCTGTAAAATGCTACAGGCTCAAAATTGTAGGCTAAGGGCTAGAAATGACATACTTAGGTTTATAGAGCAACCATTGTTTCAGCTGTATTGTGTCAGTTTTTCAAGAGAAAAAGGCATTCGTTTTTCTTTGCAAATACCTGTCATGGTCAATAGAATGAGTCCTCTGATGAAGCGAAAGTGGTTTAATCTGATATTGATAAACTTGGCAGGTTTTTGGTTGAATTCTTGGAGTTACATACGCTTGAAGTGTCCCATACTGGCCTTCAATCGATCGAACCTGCAGAAATAAAAGCAAAACCCACAAAAAAGAACAAAAGGGAAAATATGAATTTACCACTATTTGGAAAATTGGTGGGTGTTCAAAATATGTTAAAGACAGACTGTAGTACTTCAAGAGTATTTAAAGTACTATATTTGCTTGACAGTGCCACTGAATAGAGGAGATCAAGAATGTTTTAAAACTAGATTAAGTAGTGTCCAGTGAAGTGCTGCTATATTAGAGGAATGAAATATTAAGAAAATAAAACCTGCTAACTTACTTTCTGATTAGTTAAAATAAAAAGTCTGTAACTTGCTTCTAATTCTTCAGTGGCCACATTACTCTCTTTTTTTTAAATTAAGGAAAAATACATTCTGTAGCAGTTGGCAGCAAAGAATAAATCAAAGAATTTAAGAGAGTAAACTGAATTCCAAAATATGCATTCATGTCTTCATAACAAAGTTCTTCCTGAGCTATTTTTGGAAATGCAAGAGGCCAGATTTAAGTTCAAGTCTCAGAATACTCAACAAGCAGGATGTACAAACACATTCAAGACACAGGATGCCCTCTCCACACCTCTGAGGGCACACCAATGCATCAGTCACTTCTTTGATGAGACCAGTTAGACTGCGCTAAGAAGTCTGCCACTCACACAGAACTGACAAGAAACAGGAGAGTCCCAGCTACAGCGCCAACACAGCTGCGAAAGTAGGCAGAAGAGCTACTGAAACAGCTTTATACAAACAAAAGAGCAGATTGGAGATGAAGTACAGGTTTGCTTTATAACCCTGATTATGTCCCCTATTTTATAGGGTCCCAGAACTCCAAAAGAGTAAAGTAAAGTATCTTAGAGTAAAGATTTACTTTACGCTTAAGAGTAAAGTATCTTAATAAAGAGTTCCCTTTGGAAATAAAATCACAACGACTTAAAAGTTGTATCGTCTGCATGTGCACAGAAATACAAAAAGAGAATAAAATTCACACGGCAGGTGTAAATCACTGCAGATCCTCAGTGTATTCCAGCAAGGTGGCACTAGAACCTGTGCAGACCGAATCCATCACATCAGAATCCAAATGCAAGAGTGATAGTACAGTGTTTTGACGACACACTGCACTAAGACGACACACTGCACTAAGACAACACACAACAGCAAGTTTATAAATGTTTTTAGTGGGAGATTAAAAAAAACCCAAACCCTCTTTCTGTGTATCATGAATGCATTTGATTCATTTTTCTCATGTTACTTACTCTTCACCTAGTATTTTCAACAGTAAAAGTGTCCAGGGTCGTATCCCTAAATTGAAGTAAGAGCACTGAGACATAGGGAGATAAAGTGACCTGCTCAGAATCAATAATCACACTAATAGCGTTTCTTCAGAAGGGGACCTGGGAAGTAAGTCTTAGTTCTGCATGCTAGGTCCATTATTTCAACCTCACCAAGAAACAGACAACCACGCCCAACTTTCCCACATTTGATGCATCTTACGCAGGCTTAAATTTCTAACATTAACCTTTTGACTGAGAGTTTTACATTAACAAACACATATCACATTAGGAGGCTGCAGTATTAGGTGACTACATAAAGAGAAAAACTAGAGTTTGTGTGCATCTTGAGGATCTTCCTAATCATTATTTCCTTCATGATTTCCCCCTGTGGCAGCCACAAAACGTGTGGATTTGGTGGATTGTTAAAAATAAACCCCAAAACATCCACATGCCTTTAGTACAGCAGGCACGGAATGACGGGATTTGCTTCCTTTCCAAAATACAAATCCCGTCAATATTCCCTGGTTACTTTCCAGCGTAACTTCATTCAAACACTTTGAGGAAAAACAGTGCCAGAGCTTTCCTTTCCCATGCTTCTCTCCACTTAAAGTTCCACACACTGGCTCCAGAATCAAGTATTTTCACAATTTGTGATCTCCCCACTGCTTTCATCTTAGGGACACTCAAGAGGGACCCCGGACTCTCCTCTGAAACAGCACATTTTTAGAAGCCTTTAGAAACCCTACAGACAAACATAAAGGAACACAAGCCCCAGATTAGAACGAAACAACCAGCAGCAGAAACTGGACCGATCACTTTCCCAGGCTCAGCAGTCAGTCCAGGTAGAGATCTCTCCATTCCTAAGCAGATATCTACATAACCATTAATTTATCATGGAAAATACACTGGAGCATTTTACCTTAAGTTCAAGTCTGGTAGTATTTGCCTGGCATCGGTAAGTCGCAAGAAGAAAGTTGCTATTTGGCTGTAAACAGAAAAAAAACCCACAGAAAAATAAGACAAAACAGGTCTATGGATTCACAAAAGTTCTACTCATCTGTTTTAACTGTAAACATGTACAGTAAAGTTTTTGCTAGCTATATATAGCTATTTTACAACAGTTAAATACAAAAAAAGTAATCTTTGGTTCCCTTGACTGTTCCAATTGATTTTAATGGTAGTAGAATTTAGAAGATTTCTCTCTATATAAGGAGAAATCAACAGAAGCGTACTACACTCTTTAATACAACCACAAAATTATATAGAGATCTATTTTTCATCTCTGGCAGCCTGTCCCCACTCATCTGCAACATTAGTCCAACATCCAAAAACTGAAGTAAGATCAGTAAGAAAACACACACACAAAAAAAGCTAAGTTAATCGTCATGAATGACAAGAAACTTAAAATAAAAAGTTGATTTCTGAAAGCTCCAGGGTAGAGCAATGATGTACAAATTTACTTCTTAAAACTAAAATACTTAAGAGGACAGTCACAGGGAAAAAGACTTCACAGAAGATTTTCATAATGCTAAGGTAGTTTCTGGATTTTCCTCCTGGCCCTAAGCACCATTAGTGATTCTGTAAGTATTTCAGTTCATAATTATTACATAAAAAACGCACTTAAACAAACGTCTCCCCATACAGCAGAATTTTCACGTTCTAAAGTGATTCTTACGACACACAGTAAGAAAGAAATACCATGTTCTTCACCTAAATTACTTTGAAGTAAACATATCTGATACTGGCAAATCCAGAGAAGACAGCAATGCTGAATGTGTCTTTCACATTTCTCATCAGGCTGGGAAAAAAAGCACGAGAGCAGTTGCTCCTGGATCCTTTTGCACATATTTAGCTTTGCCTTATGTCAGGACCTGCCACTCACTCCTAATTCTGCAGTATCTCTGATGAAGCTGAGCTCTCCAAAATTACCAAATGAGTAATTTAACTCAATACATTTAATATTACAAGTATCTAAGTCCAAATTCTATTTTTAATATACACTATTAAAAGCTTTCATCATGTGCTCTCTGTAAACATAATTTCTTTTCTTTCATTTACCTCAGAATCACAGCTGCTAAAACTAACAACAGCAGAATTTTTATCCACATCCAGCAAGTCTATTGGGACATCACTCTGCAGAACATGAGGAAAGAAAAATAAAGAGCTTAAGTTCCTGAGCAGCTTCTAATACATTTATTCTCTAACTGTCATCAATTATTTTAATAAAGGAGAGGCAATGATTGCTTCAGCCAAGAGGTAAAAGCCTAACAAACACACACGTTACTACTTAATCCCAGAGTAACATGATGATCTTATTCTTTTACGGAGTCCTGAACTCGTGTGGCTGGCTAACAACAACTTCAGTAACGAGATGCGTAACTGTCTTTCAGACATGAAAGCATATTCACGTCTTTCAGACATGAAAGCATATTCACATCTTTCAGACATGAAAGCATATTCACATCTTTCAGACATGAAAGCATACTTCCTTCATATGCATGACACATATTAATGATTGAAGTGTTTCCCTACTTCAATAGGGGATTACAATATTCATTCAAGAAACCAAGAGCCATATTACCTAATTATTAATGATCCTTTTACTTACAGTAGCACCTCTGACACAGACTGCTTCTTATCAGATGTGTTTTCACTGGAATTAAAATTAAATCTAATACCGTTTTAAAAATTAGATTAAAGGTATTCGAATGATTAATTACTTAATTTGGTACTGCTTTATAACTTCACAGAAGTGTCAGGAAACATTGATAAATATGCAACATACTTCCTAAAAATATTTTAAAAACAAGTTTTATTGTCTTCTCACAGCAGAGAAATACGAGATACTGCTTTGTATTTCTTTAAAGAAAAAGCTGTAAGTCATAAAGTAATTAAGGTTGCTCTACATGCCAGGAGGATTTATCTCCAATTGCACACAAATCAGATGCCGTTCCATACTGAAAGTGCACAGGTGGCACACTATTCTAAAATTAGTTTGCCACTACTGAGGGTACTTAACTGGTGAGTGAGAAACTGCACCTCATTTAAGATTTAGTGAGTTAATTGCTGTTTAAGTGAGGAGAGACATGCAAAAGCAAACACAAAAGTTACATAAAAACCTACCAGTACAGCAGGCATTTCGGTCTATTTTGGTAGCGTAATGTTGCTGTGTTCAATAAGGGTTTAAGTTGTCTTTGTTCCCTAACGAGCATTTACAACAGTTACTTCAATATTGCAAGGCTATACACTTCAATTCCCTCTCGTAACAATTCAGACGCTTAAAAACCCATATACTTAAGATACTGTAACTCGAATTGTCTCTGAATGTTTTATTTACACATCAAAGAAAGCCAACAAGAACAAAACCACACATACCTGCACCAGCACATTATCTATCGCTGTCTGCACCTCCAAGATGAGGCTGTAGCTAGCATCATCCTTATTTAATGTAAACTTGTCATTCACACTAAACGCAGGTACTGATGAAACAGCAGTACTGGATTGAGAAGACTGCTGGTATTTTTCACGTTCCTGAAGTACTTTCATCTGTAAGTGTTCCAATTCATTCCTAGAAAAGGGAAACCACACATAATGTCTTTTAAAAAAACCAACAACAACGAGAAAGGCTACCCTAGAAAATAAGTAGATGAAGCTTGCAGGACAATCATGTTTATCCAAAATTTTCCAACCAGAAGTGACTGATGACTCCCCTTCCACATACATAACAAAGATAAAATATAAATTACATCACATAAAAATGTAGATTCTACTGTACTTTGCCAAAAGAGATTTTGATGAGTCAGAGGAAAGGACAATTTTTTTCCTTTAAGACTACAACACATTTTGAATCATATGCTAGTGACTGCTTTACTCCCATCATTTAGAAGCTATAAGTAGCATGGAGGAGGGGAATCTTATCTTGCTGATACTGAAGAAGGCGGCATTAAGACATCATCATGGGAAGGCAAGATAGAAAGAGACTGCAAAATGAGGCTGCTATTTATTTGTACTTTGAAAAGGTTTGATTCTACTTCTAGATACATTAATGATACAGAAAATCCAGTGAGATAGGAAGGAAAGATAGCAGTTCAGCTTTTAACATTCCAATTCTTCCATTTCTTTCTAGTGCAATTACCTTAAGGATGAAATCTTGCTCTGCATTTCTTGGCTTAATTTTACTTCTTCACCTGATCCACCTTCTCTATGGACAGGTTCTGTAGTCAGTCCTGTCAGCCAGCCTAAACCAATATATGAAGTTTTTTATTCCATAGAAGCTATAAAGAAAAGCCTACACTCAGCTTTTGTATGTATGGAGCAACGTTTGTCCCAGATACGGGGTAGAGAGAATTGAGGCTTTAATTTAATCCTTTCTTTGGTGGATTAATCTACACACTGAGCATGATTTTTTTATAGGTTTCATTCTTAACTTACAGATTGGAAAACATTACTTATTCTTTTTCATTAAGTACTTTGAGCAATAAATCCCTCTGTGGCAGTTTTTAACTGAGTGCTGAATTTTTTTCCCCACCTCCGTTTCTCTGACAAAACCTTGAATAATTGGCAGTACTAGTTGGAAAAAAAAAACCCAACAAAAAAAGCTGTGCAATGTGTTTACAGCAAACTCTATGTTGCACAGTGAATGCTGCCAGTTGAAGTGAAAAAAAAAAAATCATCTTTCTGTTTACTTAATCACATTTACTTATAAAAGCAAATACTAGTTGATTATATCCTGACAACTCAGGTATGATATGAAGACTTGAATGGGTGTTTATAGCTCTAGTTACATCATCCAATGCATGCAAACAGTAAGACAGCATTATTATAAAATGCACCACAAAAGCTGACACGTCCACAATCTTTCACGTTCCTTTGCTATCTACTTCAAGTACCAAGAAAGACCAATAATGGAGCACGAACTTTAAAAATATCCAAAGTAGTCCTACGCTGCCAGGCTTCAAATGTAACCTTTGCTGCTCTAAACACGTAATTTTCCTGATCTGCCAAACTCAGTCTACTGCACATCCTACCAGTTTACCTTTGAAAACCCACGGGTGAACATGGGCTTTCACTTTTTCTGTTCTTCTATTATTCATGGATCTTTGTAACATTCTCACAGACACTAAAAGAAGCCACAAAGGACTTTGGTATGATAGGCTGCAACAATACTGTGGCCAAAACAATTCATAAGAGATGAGGTATAAGAGTCTTTTAATCATCCAAAGACTATTTAAAAGAGGTACTTGAACATTATTACTTCTCAATAACTGACTGAGAATTGTATCTTGCCAATACATGATTTTGAATATGAGAGGTTTCAATGGGCTAATTTTTTAACACTGAAGATAATCAAAGAGAGAGAATTAGCAATATTTTCGCTTCCAGCAGTTAACACATGCAGCATGTTTATCATGGCCTCTGTCACAGTCAGGCCAGCAGCTCAAATCCTACAGAGGGGCTGTTGAGACACAAGGAAGCTTTATTTTCTACTAAAAGCAGAATCAACCCCATTAAAAGCTCTATAAAGCTGAAAACGAAGGAAATTACATAAAAGACGGGAAAACAAACAAAAAGATATGCATGTCTATCAGTATTTTTAATATAAAAAAAAATCTATAAATAATTCCTTCAGACATAACATATTATTTCATCACAGTTCAGCAGCAGTCTACACCGGAGAATAATCAGCCACTGTGTAACACGGCAGAACACATTATGAATATCTTAAAATTCAAAAACATTGCTTCAGTGTAGGAAAGAGTTTTTGAAGTGCAAATATAAAAATCAGAAGAGATCTCTTCAACACGACATTATCCTGGTTCCAGTCAGAACAAAAATTTTAAGAGATATTAGTTGCACTAACAACATAGCCTGCTACTTTTTATCACATCGTCACATGCAACATTTCTTGAGTAAATTTTATGAAGCTTACCTGAATATGTGGACGCTAAAATTTCATCATACCCATCTTTTCCTACACAGCCACCCTGGACTGATGCAATGCTCTCTGATAAAGCCTTCAAATAAATACATTCAAGCAGAGGGAAGTATCACTGCACTGATTTTAGAAGGTTTTTTTGGGAGGGGGTGTTAAGGGTTGCGCTTCTCCTTCTACCTGCATCACAAAATACCTACAGAGACACGCAATACCTAGACCTACAAAAGTGTAAGCCAGCTAATGACTATCACAGCTAAATAGGGGTGTTTTAAAAAATGCATTCCGATTCTACTCTGCATAACAAAGACATTAAAAAGGAGTTTAAAGCAAAACACTGGTGGACAATATTTCTCCAGCAGGAATTAGCAATCTGCCTGAAGGCTAAAATAGTCACTATAGATCCAATCTACTATTTTAAACAGTTCATAAACAAAGTCATTATGCTCAGTAAAGTCCTGACAGATTACATTTATTATTTTACATGTAAAACACAAACTATACACAACATAGGCTTGTTTTTACCCTGAGAGATAAGCTCTGTATTAGGTTTCACCCAGGAGATACTTTAGTAGTCGACAGAGACAGAGGTTTAACTCACCCTGTACACTATTTTTATTTTTGCTCAAATCAGGACTATTTCACTTTCTGGTTCTTAAACATTGGAATATTGCTTTGAAGTTCATATTGCCAACATTACAGAGCTCAAATTAAAAACAACCCCCACATTTTAGTGGTAATCATCTTGCATATACTTTTAAGTTTTGCAAGACGGCTTTGGGGTTTTTTTAAATTCATTTTTTTCTTGCAAAGAAGAGTATGATAAATGTGGGGCTTACATGATCATATCGAAGGACAGGCTCATCTGCATTCTCAAAGTTATAGATTTCTAGCACTCCATCATCTCGTCCAACGAGTAATTCTTTAACTCCATCTCCCAGAATGTCAAAACTATCAATACATAAGATACCTAATAAAAAACAAAAATGTTTTCTTCATCTTTATTCGTTTATGACACAATGATACATAGGCCACATTCAGTTACATAGAAAATGATTCTTGGTTGGCTTTTAAGGTTTTATTAATGCTATTTATGGACGACTCCACTACAGGACTGAAGTCATCTCATCTGTGCCTGAGGTTCAAGACTGTACAGTGGCTTTTACAGCAACCAATTCCCAATGAAACCCACTAGAGTTCCCTTGGTGAAAAAGCACTGAACAGAGACCCCTTCTGATGTTCAAATAGCTGATATTTGAGGGGTTTAACCCTCCCTCGTCAAACATTTCCCCAGATGAACTATTTGTCTGTCTACACTACTGTAACTTTGCCAATTGAAGAAGCAAGCATTCTCTGTTTCCTGTAACTGACCTAAAGCTATTGGTAAATGGACTACTAGGAATTCTGGCTAAGGTGACAGAAAGAAGGTTTCGACTTGTGCCAGACCTGGACTAGGTACTGCTACTTGACACATTAGGGGACAAACCCACTACTAGCGCATGTGGAACCAGCCTATGACAATTAATCATGTTTCAAGTTATGGAAAGAGAATTGGGGTCTAGAAGAAGGAAAAGGCAGAGAGAGAGTTTGTACAAGAATTAATATGAAAAGCAGGATGGAATTTAACTTTCATGACTCCTTCATATTTTATATGAGGAGTAAGAACATACTAGGAAGCATTTTAAGAAAATAATGTAGTGATAGCTTTCATGAGATAATTAAATTAAAAAAAAAATATATATATTCTATTCCTGGTCTCCTTTACAAAGGAGTATGGGCTAATAGATGCTGCAGAAGCAGCATACGAAGGTTAAAACAGGGAAAGTGTTGTACTATGCTCTGATGAGTTAAGTCTCATTGTGGAGCTTTAATGAAAGCCTTATTCCATCTTCAGACAAAAAGCCTTATGATGGCTTTTTCGGGGAAAAAAAAAAAAAACAAGAAGTAAAAAAAAAAGTCGTCTTGCAGGGGAGATGCTAATCTTTCCTCTGAAGAGACTTTAAGACCACTGAACATGTGAAAAATCTGGCAGGTGTATTTGCACTTAGAAATAGTCACCAAAATGCTAAAAACTTCAAGTAATCACATATAAATGAACACTGTTTTACAAACATCGCTTTAAAAAATACTGTAAAAACAAAAGTATACTGAAGTACTAGAAATAATATAAACAGAAAACCCAACGCAAGACAAACTTATTAGAATTATTTGTAAGAAAATCAGAAGAATGAAAGACAGCTTGCTCATATTAATATCGCATACTGACATAATTACAGTATGCCTCCAAAGTATCTATACTTAGTAATAAAGCCTCAGATATGCAGCAAAACTAAAGGGTGATAATTGAGACACATACCTCCTCTCTTTTTTTCATTTCCAATTTCCCACTTGGGTATAGGCTTGGAACCAGTAATCTGGGTAAGACCCAGTTTACCATCAGAAGTTCCATACACAATTTCTTCTCCAGAATCACCTAAACACATACACAAATTTAGAATCCATAAAATCAAGTATACAAACTTAAAAGATTTGAAAGTATTGTGCAGTTACACTCTAGAGCCCCAGGGAAAAAGAAAATACTAACATTAGTGTTGTGTAACAGAACTTTATGTATGAACGCCCCCCTGCACTGGAGTTCTGCCTAAAAACCATTCATAATCCATACTTGAAATTTCAGCAAAGACAGGCTATGGAATTGCCTTTACAGAAGAGAAACAGAAAGATTCTTTCAGAACACACATCCAGTAGTGAATGTTGTGCCAAGACTTGAAGCAAGTAGGAACTACTTTTCCAAACCAGTTCTGAATGTCATTGTCACACAATCTAACTGAAACTAAATTAAGCACCAGATTAACATACCAAAGGGATTTCTTTTAGGTTAGAACAGATTAGCATGAATGATGATCAAGCTATTTTAAGCTTATTTTAAGCTTCCACACTCTTAGCTTCTGTGAGCTCTACTCAGTATTCTCTAGCGATTCTAGTTATGGAAATCCATGTGTAAGAGAAATCCAAACCCAGAACTTTGACAAGGCCCCCAAAAGTCCAGTTTGTATTTACACAATGAGACCAACTTACTTCTCACTGCTCTTGCAAGAGGCTTTCAATTAAATGTGAATATCATTTAGAATTGCCTATAACAGTCATATATGTGTGTGTGTTATTTATTTGTATGTAAGAAATGACTTCACATAGTCATTTTTCTGCCTCATCTTTAACACTAGCTTAAAAATCAAGGCAAAAGGTAATTAACAAATACAAGCAATAAAATCTTAAAAATGTAGTGAAATAACATTATTTAGCTATGTGTATATTCAAAATCTTGTTACCCCCATTTCCATTGTTCAGAGCAAGAACAGTAGGTGGTCCAGGAACTTCTACTTCATACAGTAAATCAGATCCCTGAAGACAAAGAAAACTACCTTGAATGAGTTTTGTTAAAAAAAAACAACCACAAAACAAAACAACCAAACAAAAACACACCAACCAAAACAAAAAAGAAAAAACACCAATCACAAAACAAAAAACCATAAGGACAAAATTATTATGGATAATAATAATGGATATGCTTCACTTGCACAAACTCCCACTACCAAATGGGAGAACGATTTCTAAGCCAAAACAGGGTAAAGTCTATATAACTAAAACATAGAACTCTCGAAATGTGTTATTATTAAAAATAATCTGCGGCTTTGTCTGGCAAATAAATTTGTTAAACCACTCAGTATCACTCACACTTGTCGCAACAGTAATTTGTGAGAGAAAAAATTTCCAAACTGATAAAGACTTACACATTCAATTCCCTTATGTGAGCACTTTTAGTTAGAAGAGACCAATTTGTTATCTACTTCCACCTAGGAATTCCAAAGACTATTTATAGAGGTTTTATTAACCCTTATTTTGCAAGTCTATAATGATGATTTTCCTTAAAAAAAAAAAAAAAAAAAGGTACCATCATGGTAGATCGCAACACTGCCAAGTAAGATATAATACGCTTATCCTTATGACATCTAAGCCACGCTGATATGCCAACTCCCTTAAGAATCAGTCCAATTCTATGGCATGAATATGTACAACATAAACAAGCAAGTATTCTAACCTGTAAAACTCTGAGGACTCTATCCTGACATGCAAGTACCGGTGTAATGCAATTCACTTTATCTACAGGAAGGCAGAGAACATCATTGATTTTATCTCCTGATAGGTAGTAGTGCTGGTCTTTGCAGTCGCAATAATGATTATAGATATAGCTTGCACAGAGAAAGAGATCTGCTCCTGAAATATGCCTGAGAAAAAGAAAACACTTCTTGTAGCATTTTCGCAGTGTAGCTGTAGCGACAGCCTTTTAGCCCTACTATAAGCGTGCACTACCGCTTGCAGATTCAAGGCATTAGTGGGCCTTGCAAGTTGTTCCAGCTATTAAGAAACCAAGTTTCTTACAAATGCTAAAACTCTATGATTTCTATAGCTCTCAAATTTCCCATTTTGTCTCCACATAAAGTCTTAAGAATATCTTTCTAGAAATATCATTAATATATTTGGATGATATTAATTCGTCTCAAGCGGGTTTATACATGGCAGCATCTTGAATCACAATTAAAAAAAAAAAAGTTCCTGTTGTGCTATAGGAAAGGTATATGGACATGATGCACTATGGCAATAACCCCAGCTCTGCTCACCTGCATTTGCACTGATGTGAGAGCCTCCAGACCCCTCACAAGCCCCCCCACGCCTTCTAAACTTCACTATGATTTTCTAAGTTACTTCCTACACGTCATGGCACAAGCTAAAGCTGGACTGGCACTTAGTGTTACTTATAAGCACACAATACAGTTAAAAATTATTTCATAAAAATCATAAGACTAACAATCTGCTATGGCTATGAAAAAAAAGCAAAACGTCATACATACATAGCTTTGATGCTTTCGGTGAGGTTAGTTTCAAAGGAAAGAAACTGCTTCCCTCTTTTTGTGAAACCTCTAACTTCTGATCCTGTAGCCACAAAAATTTTCTCTTGTGGTGTATTAAGAGCTCCTCCCAACTCCAATCTTGCAATTTTTTGGCCTGGCAGTGTCTTGAACACTGGCTGTAAATAGAAGAGCAATTTTCATCATCACAATATCGTATTTATGGTAATCTTTTAACATAAAGGATAATAAACTTGCTTTATAATTTCTGGCAAAACTAAGGATACTGTGGATTATATGCAAGTCAAAAATAACTGCATATTTCTCTTCAGAATCACAAAGCAATCAAGCATTTTCTAAGCAAATAAATACAAAAAGCTGTAAAATGTAATTAATTAAGACTTTATTATTTCAGTGTTATTAATCAATAGGAAAGTTTCAGCACTGCTAGTAGCTCTAAAACAAAGAAAAATAAACAAAAAAAAACCTTGAAGAACAACACACACACTCCCTCCTTCCCTTCCTCCTACATGTTGCATTCTTATTCCAGAAAACTACACAGATTTCTTTGTATTGCTATAGAATCATTATGAGCTGGTTGTGAACTTCCTCGAAGAGGAAAAAAAAAATAAAAAGCCTTTGTTTTTTTTTTTAAGCTGGGCATAAGTCTAGGCTCATAAAAAGCAATCAGCTTGTCAAAATCCCCTAAGGTGACTGACTTAGTGAATCACTGCAGGTTTTTGACCAGTCACAGTAACTCAGTATGTTTACAGGCTTAAGCCCAACTGAACTGCAGAGCAAAATGTGTTAAAACTGACCTTCTTTGTGCTGATATACACTCGTGTCTGACTCCAACTGTGGAGAACGTGCTTGTCCAGGCACGAAATCAGCATGCCCTCATCACAGGTAGGTATCAGTCCACAGCTCTACCCAGACAACTTCCACAGGTATCTGATTTCCCATGTCAATAAAAACAGACTTCCAAAGCTCATAAGGAAGAATATTTTTAAAATAAAATTTTAAATGAACATTTACACTTACCACAGCTTCCCCTTTCTTTATGCCAAAACACGTAATGATCCCATCCTGATCTCCAACAACCACCTTCAAAAGTATAATATGTCATTATTTTTATTACATGCATATTTTTTCAAATAATGCTTTTCCTGTATTAATCATATTTTCCTGTATTTAAGGACTTCAAATCCTACAGTACTTAATCTACATAGCTATACAGCAGTACGCTTTAGAAAGCTAAACTGCTATGGACAGGAGACTAAAGCCTAAGAAAAGTAGTTTTAAGTGACAGCATTTACAACACTTTTTCTGCTTCTACGTGTAAACGCCAGCAACCATCAGATGGAACACTCCAGAAAGATATATTTGGGGATAGCTGTATTTTCATACTGACAATTTATTACTTATTAAAGCAAAAATGCACTGTTATTTCTATTGAGTTTTCCTAACTAAGTTTCCTTAGTTGGACTTTTATTAAGGAAAATTAAAAAATAAGTATTTCATCTACATTAAGTGTTAGCGAAACAGGAACAGAGAAATATCCAAGAACTTTCACTGTTTCAGCAATGCCTGAAGTTTTGGAAGTTCCTTCCTGGTTCTGAAAATTTTCCAAATACGCATTCAGCCTTTTTTTTTCTCCCCCAAAAGTTTTCTAAACCGTTCCAAAAAGTTGGTTCCAAAGTTTTTCCTTATGACGTACTATCTGAAGAAAGAGTTTAGATTAGTGCTAGTCATCATGGTACGCTCCCCAGCCAGCAAACCCGCCAGCGGGAGGCAACAGGACCAGTCCCGCGCTGCCGACGGCCGCTACCTTCTGCGTCGCCTTTCGCCCCGAGGCGGGCAGAAGCCTCATGGTCTTCTGGGCCGTCACTCCCACCTGTCGGAAGACAACCTTCTTAACGGGCCGGTGGCGGGAGCTGCTCGGGCCGGCGGCAGGCCCGAGGCGCGGCGCTGAGGGGCCACCGGCGTGCCCGGGGAGCGGCCTCCCAGCCCTGCTGAGGCGGCGCCGCAGCCGCGTACCCGCCCGCCCTGGGGGCCGAAGTGGGAGGCGCTTCCCGACCCGGCGCCGCCGCCGGGAGCACCGGAACCCTTCTTCGGGCTTCTCACCGGCACCCGCCGCTCTCGACCTGGGGTCACCGGACGGCTCCCCCTCACCCTCCGACCGTCCCCGCTCCCCCAGGCCGCTTGCCGCCGGTGTGGCCTGCCTCCCCGGGGAAACGGCACGGCGGTGCCGCCCGCAACCCGGGCCCACCTGCAGGTAGTCCACGCGTGCCAGACACAGCTCCATGACGCCGGCAGCGAGCGGAACCGTCCCGCCGCCGCTCGCCCCAGCGCCGCCACAGCTCCCGTTACCGCGGCAACCTCTGCCGGCAGGCGACAGCGCCAGGGGCCGGCTTCCCATTGGCTAGACCTGACGGCGAGAGGGCGGGGCCGCAGCGAGGAGCGCGCCGCGATTGGACAGGGTGTGAGGGAGTGGGCGGGGCCGCCGTGCGGCGGGGAGCGCCCCGAGGAGGAGCGGCGGCCCGGGCCTCAATCGCCCTAGCCAGGGAGGTCGGAGGCGGCCCGGCGGGGGACGGCTCTGCCCGTAAGAGGCAGCGGGCCCAGGCCTGGTGGTGGCTGGCGGGTCTACCCGGGTCCCGGGGGGTAAGCCGGACTTCGGTGCCGAAACTACCGGGACGATATGGGTTATCAGTAAAGTAGGAATTTTTTATTTAACAAGGAAGCATCGGAGGCATTGTTGAGAACGGTGTAACAAAATACCGGCCCTGCACGGAGTCTGAATTCTTAAAAAAATCGTTTCTACCACGTAAAGAGTAGCTTTGGACTGAGTTCACATGACCTTCCAAAGTTGTTGGTTTTTTTTTAAAAAAAAATCTACTCCTTCCTCTTGAACATAAATACGCTGAGTTAAGAAAGGGGAGTTATGGGTACATGTATATACATACATGTTAAACAGTGCTACTACAGTTACATTCACACCTACCCATTTTTGTTAATGATGGGTAATCCCACCAGGAGTTCTCAGCTTCTACACGCTACTAGCATCACTAATAAAGAACAGAGATTTCAAATAATCCTTCACTGATCTCTGGTTGATTTATGGTATTGTGAAAAATCCTATTCGTACCAGCTGCTGCAAGGAACCGAGTGCTACGCCATATCTGTTATTTTAATTTTTTCTTGCAAATTTATTGCAAAGAATTCTCAATATGTATTCATAAACCTGTTAAAATATCAGCAATTGATACCATTATACCTTTTAAATGCATAAATGCAAAAAAAAATTTGATAGTTCTTGCTTTTAGACAATTAAAATGAAGAGAGCTATCTTTTTGTGGTGAGTTAATAAAATTTCCTAAGAGTAAATTCCAGAAGCTGTACATAAAGTTATTTAGTGCTAAAAATCTACAATACATTTTTCAAGTATAAGATACTGAAAGATTATTGCCAATAAATAGTTGTGCTGTAGTCAAAGCCGTGGTTCCTTTGTTGAATCATTCACATCTCAACATATTAGGATTTAGTTTCTCACTGAGTTTATGTATTAAAATTGCTAACTCTTCTGTTGCTTGGGACTTATCCTCCAAAAGTTCGTAGCGAAGACTGGAGATATCTTGTTTGATTTCCTTTAGTTCACCTGTATTAATCATTGAAAGAAATAAATAAATACCTGTTAGCAAAGTTTAACATGCATTCAATCCTGTTCCGTCAAGTCACATCAGTGCATATTTCAGATCATTATCTCAAAACGCTCATGAGAGCAGGTACAGGGCTGGGGCAGGATGCTTTACCTCTTCTTCATTCGCAACGAATGAATGAATTTGCACCCCTAAATAGTACCAAAGGCATTTTAACAGTCCACTGAACTCTGATGTCGTGCTCCACATGTACACAGAACATCAAAGATTCAAAAAGTGCTTCACACATGTTAGTGACTTAACCACAGCAACATTGCTGAACAGCTGGTAAATATTAGTATCCTCCTTTTAGAGAGAAAAGGCAAAGAGATTTTTTTCTGAAGTGATGTGCCAAGATCACACAGGAAAAGTGTGGCAGAGCTGGCAATAAAACTCACAGCTTCTGAGTCTCTCTCCTCTTCCTTACCAATATCCTTTGAATTAGAAAAAGTCAATGAATTTAAAATTACCTTACAATTTGACACAAGTACAAAAAACACATTTAAAAGAAAGTGATTGTCAAGGCCAGGCTCCTAGCAAGCAACAGCATGTTTTCTGTTATAGGCTATTGAGTTCAAGAGCAGAAGCTTTTTAAAATATTCAAATACTATTCTCCCAGCAAGTATGAGGTATGTGAATTCTTACACGGTAGGCACTGCAGCAAGTTCGTCACTTATGAAATAAAGACTATGAAAGAATACCTAAATTCTCTAGTGATGTGAAACAGGGAAAAATCCCTAGACTTATGTTTAAAATAGCTGCAGTACGTAAGAATGCAGGAGTTTTTTATTTAGAATATAGCAGACTTCAAAAATTGTATTTTCAAAGGCTATATCTATAGTTCAGGTACCAATGAGATGGGCACGACACAAAGAGCACTACATTTGCTATGCAGCTGAAGACTGAGGTTCAGGGGTGGGCTGACTTGCTCAAAGTGAACTTTTCTCTACAACAATTGCTGACAAAGCAAGAACCATGATGTCCATGAACCACGATTCTTCTGCACTGTCTTGCTTATGTAAACACCAAACAGGCATCAGGGAACTGGAAAGACTTGTACGTCCCTGGTACTGTTGGTAAGAGAACAGTCTTTTCATCCATCACTAGGCAGATGATTTCCCCCATCACGGAGCAGGAACGTGAGGAAAGCAATGGGAATTCAGAAAGGCACAAGGGGCACGCTGAGAAGACGACGCTTTTAGGAGCTTCTCTGCTTTTGTCACTCATAAGCTCAGCTCTGTACAGCCACATAGGATGGGGAAGAGTCAGAGTAACAGTCAATGCACAATGCTGCCTTTTGAATGCACAGAGTGGAATTTAATTTCTATCTTCTCTTCTGCTCCCTGCTTCTCACTGCAGAGTTACAGGTAAGCAAAGAATAACTAACAAGAAAAATAAATGCTACGCTGCCTTAGCTGAGCAAGCAGCTCCTTCAGGCCCCTCACATCATATACATGCATGCAGCACCTGATGCTTGCATGCTGGTAAAAGCTGTTCTGGTCCCAAGTTGTTCATCACGGCACACCAGCTGGAGAGCATGAGGCTGCCAGAGTGGCTTGGGCAAGTGTTCCCGGTGCGCCGAAACCAAATAACTATCCCCGACCAGAACTACTTATGCTAAGCAAGTATGTTTTTCTGGTGGCCATCACAGAGATTTCTTACTGGCTGAACCATGACGGTTATAACCTCCAGCCTATGGGGAACAGAACCATTGCTGGGGTGTTACATTGCCAAGAGCAGAGCCAGCCCTGGAAGGAACATCACTCTATTGCCTGATAACCTTTTAGCTAGAGCGCAGAGGAAATTGCCCCATGCTGCACACACCCCTATTATTTTGTTTTGGGAGCCTGCCCAGAGCTTAAAGTTGCTTTTTTGTCCTGTAGGCCTGTGCTTCATTCCTGGAAGGCTGGAGGAAGGAGGACAGCATTCATCTTAGTCTCATCCCAATGGGGAGTCGGGGCGTGCACCTGCAGCATGCACCCCTCACTGCTACCAAAGAAGTTCTGTGCTATCAACAGACACCAAGCTCAGATCCACCGTTTCTCAAAAGATCCCCGGTTGCACACTAAAATAACGGTTTTACAGTTGTCGTTTTTCTCACCATGCAGCTAACTCTATGGAGCTTTGTTTAACGATGTGCAACTTCACAGATGAATATTCCACACAGGTTTATGAAGGAAGGTAATGCAAGTAGTTCATGGTGTAAAGTGGTAAATTGTGTGTTCAGTTGAATGGGAGAGAGAAAGATTTCCTGCAGCTCTAACTAGGACTCTGAAAGTGTGAATATAGTTAGTGGTTTCCTCACACATTTCCTCTGTAACTGTGCGTCATGTCTGCGCTCTTGTTTTTCACCTGTAAAACGGGGCCCATAATATTTCTCAGTTCTACTTCTTTGGTCCTACTTGTCCATTTTTATTGTCACAGGCATACTTCCGCTACTACCTCTCAGAGTTCAGTGCATCTGAAGTTGAAATAAACCCTCTTTTTACCCAAAACCTCCATGCACCACTGTATTCCTAACACAGCGTGAGAAAAATTGTCTCTGAATAGTTCAAGAACAGTCTCCTTACCTTCATTTACTTCATCATTTTCTTTGTCCACTTGTGCTTTCAGAACATAACGTTTTATCAGTCTTTTCATTATTTGCTGCCAGATTAAAAGAGTTATATAATCAGATGAGCATATATAATTAAAGACTATTCACTTTTCTTTCTTAACTATCTCCCTGACATATGCGTAAGTGAAAGAATGAACAGCCCCAGATCAGGCAGTTGCCTCATATGGGCTTTTTTGGCAGCATGCTGAGATTCATCATTATAATAAAGCACCTTTCTCATCCAATTACCTTATATTTACAGAGCACCACAACTTTTTGTAGGGAACAGAACAACAGGAAAATATGTCTAAATGCAACTAATTTAGGCTTTAAGTAGCTTTGGAATAGGTCTACTCTTTGTTAAACTCAGTTCACATGTGAAAGGATGTGTAATAGTAAGAGATAAATATTTACCTTTTTAAAAGAAACAAAAGTTGAGATTTTACAGTCTGACAATGCGGTGTCAGCTGTAAAGGATTAATTAAGATTATATCTGTATTTTTATACCATAACTGCCAGGGCTCCTTGTATGTACTAATATTCTTGAACTGTGTTACGATACCTAATTTAATGTAGCTCATCTAACAGAATTTGCACAGGTTCATACATACCGTCAAAATTTTCACCAGGGAACAAAGCTCCTATTTACTCTTTTATTTCTGAGCTGGAAAGAAGACAGGAAGGTAATATCTGACAGACTCCTCTTACCAGAAAGGAGCATTCCCAATGATGAATGTCACATCTCAGATCATGAGAAGAAAGGAAGGGAAAGTAATGCTAACCTAGTCAGCTCAATGCTTTCACATCCCTTCCCCAGAAACCAGTTTCAGATGTTTGTTTCTCACACTTTCCAAACTGGGACATCAAAGGAAAATCTAAATTTTGTATGGGCTAGTTTTTAAATGCTTCAAATAATTGGGCTTGAACAATAATTGTCTTTTTTTTCCCAGTAGTATCCCAGAGTTTTATTTCTACAGGAGATTTTCTTTATCTGCTGAAGGCAAAATGTACTTGAAACACAAAATTCTGCTAGTAGCTTCACACAGTTCTATTACTCAAATCAGTGACCACTGTATGTACTTACCTGATAGCGTGTCGGCTGATTGAGAATGCTGTTAAAACTGTGTGATTCAAAAACTCTGGAGTTTGACTGAGTGAAAAGGTTTAACTAGGAAGAAATAAGACAAAGTTAAAATATATTATGGAATTCACAGTTAGAATTCAGTTACATTTATTTTTCTTGGAGACACCTTAGGATGTATCTATAGTCACTATATCAGAATATTAGTTCCAAAAATCCTGAGACTGCCTCAACTTATTTGCTCGTTTGGGTTTGGGTTTTTTGTTTGTTTTTGTTTTGTTTTGTTTTGTTTTGGGGGGGTGTTTGTTTTTTGTTTTGTTTTTGAGGTTTTTTTAATACTGATAATTTTGTTCACAGCACAGCTTCAAAGCAAATGTGCTCGCACAGCTGAGGAAATAAGAATCATGACTTGGAGGCAGGGATGAGTGGCCAGAGCAAGAAGAGACTCTCTAAAGTGGCTTTAACAATGAGCTGTTGTGGATCTGCACTCTTAAGCATACTTTTAACTAAAAATACATGCTCCAAACCATTTCTGCTTAGTTCAAAATGTTTTTCCAAAGCACCATTTTCAGGAATAGTAATACATTTAGCAAAATTGTCATTGTTCAATTATTTGAGGATCACAAAACCATCAGATCCCAAATTATTTAAGATTTTTTTGTAGCAGTGGGCTAGAAATAGCAGGGAAAAAAGCCACTTTGGACAAGGTGGCTTTGTGACCAATGCAGAAGCTTTGTAATTACCTAATCAAGGACCTAACTCTTCTCTTATATACACTGGTGAGGGTGAAGTAAAAAACGTGTATCCATAAAAGAACATTCAATCCCCTGATCTTCACCTGTCATTAATTTTCTGCGTGGCCAATTAAAAGTCACTGAATCAGTGATAGCTGACCTCTCTGATGGGGTAGGGGAGCAAACGGAAGTCATCCTCATCTATATAGTAAGTTTGACGCTTCCTGTAACTATCGTGGGTTTTGTGGCTATACTGCATACAGCCTGTGACTTAAGCTGGGCCACAAGTGGGCTATTTTTATCTACTCCAGGTTGCCCACCTTCTCGTGGGCAACAAGACATCAGCTCAGCCACCATTTTTATTAGCTAGTGGGACAGGATTTATCTTTGTACAGTGTAATATATAGTGTGCCAGCCCAGCCTGACACAGAGGCGGCTGCGGGCTGCCCTTCCAAGAGAAATATAATTTGGTTTGTAGCTCAAGAAAACTAGCTCCATCTGACCTGTCTCAGCAGTGACTCAGGCAGGATTTTAGTTCTTTAGTGACTTACAGTCTAAGTATGATAGTAAGTACCTCTGTATGATCTGTAAGCACTACTGAATCTTTTGCTATAGCAGTGTATCTTAGGGCATTGAGGTTTATTTGTTTTGTTTTTTAAACACATCTTCTGTATGGTGACTGGAGAGAACTAATGAACTTCAGGCACTTGGAGCATGAGAGTGCGAAAGATGACCAGTTAGCACCAAAAAAGTGCTTCCAGCTAAACTGATGTAAATCAACATTTTTATTAACATATATCTACTTTGACTACCTACAGAAAACTGGAGAAAACATTTTCTTTACTGGAGATTCAGTGCCACCAACAGCTCAAAAGTCCTAGCCTCCAGAGAGATCTTTCAGGAAAGATGGCTAGACTTGACTTTCTGATAATTTACAATAAAACAAATAAAAATTACTTTCAATGTATTGCTTTCAGTCTTTGCAATACACAGGGCCTTGAGCCTAACTTAATAAAAAAGCCACATGTATCCTCTTTACCCCCCCTGTGCCCCAGTTTGCCATCAGTTAAACAAGGGGAATTGTTACCTAATTCTCAAAAGGGTGTTGTGGCACTGCATTCCATTAATATTTTTACAGAACATTTAGATACCCAAATTTAGAATGTCACGGAAGTGCTGAAGATTATTATTACCAATCCCCCCTCCTTCCTGTTGTCTTCTGTTGAAAACACAGATTTTAACAGTAGGAAGCAAATATCATACTGACCACACTTCACCCTTTTCCTGTCCTAGTGAAAGGAAAAGTTTTCTCCCCTTATTCCCCTTGCCATTTTTTTTTTTTTACCCTGAACTAAAAATCTTTCTAACGGAGGCTGAAAGCATCTTTATTCGATATTTAGGTCATTCCTCAGGGCAAGTATATGCATCTTTGACTACTCAGTTAATTTTCTTTTAACTGTGTTCTTCCAGTCATTGGACCTTGTAGTCCTAAGAAAATTTATTGCTATTTTTTTGTTTTATGCAGCAAGTTTAGGCTAATAAATGCTTGACTAATTACCATACTATCATCAGAAGCACATATTATACCCCCAAACTTAGAGAAAAGCAGAATGATGGAATAGACATACAATTCCTCACTGCAATGAAAAGATTTCAGTACCTACCCTAGATTTGGAATTGCCCATTCCCATTTCAATGTCCTTCTGTAGCCGTCTCCTCCTGCACTTAGAGAAGTTAATGATCCTCATGATGAAATAGAAAAAAGATTTGGGGCTTGGCACAAGACTGAATGGTGGAGGTAATGTTTTTCCATCATCAAAATACGATAACCAAAGTTTAGAACGAGCAAATTTCCACTCTACATCACTGTCATCCTGTGTTAAGATATAAAAACAAGTACATGCTTTGTTTTTATGAAATGCAAAGCTTCTTCCAAATGAAACTTCTTTTAAATATCTACCCTCTCTGTTTTTACATAAAATGTTATTTTCTTGCTAGTAAGAAAGATTCCCAGTAGTTCTGCAAAAGTGCAACCACTTTATCAAGTCTATTTTAACTGAATATCAGTTGTTTCTTTTTGGCAACATCTCATTGACAATACTTAGTTAAAGCATGTGAACCATTTAAAAAAGTGTTGTTTTTGCACTGAGTGAAAGCCAACATATAAATTCCTCGCTATTTAAGGTGGAACTCTCTTGGTTTTTTAAAATCTTGTTTTTCCTCATTGAAGTGGTCACATGCATTTGGTACTCACACAAGTGATGAAGTATCAGCTTCAGGGCAGACATGGTTTAAAATGGAAGTACTCAAAGCTTTTTACATAACCATGAAAAGTAACTCTGATTTATAATGGAGTATGGAAAATACAAACTTTGCTGTCATGAAGAAACTGTGTTAAAAACTGACAAACGGATTTTGTCCTAATACATTCTTACTGAAGAATGTACTTACTCCATTCCAAGGATGAGCTTGGTTTATTCCAACGGTGAAAAGTTTGTGTGTTACAACTAGTTTTCTTCTGCTGAACTCCCTGACATTTCCCAGAAGTCACTGATATAGTCTATTTGTACACTATATCTTAGATAATCTTTTTTTTCCTGCTAGTGTGGGTGTGTGCCTGCATCTATATATAGTACTCCTTGAATAATATCAGAACTCATGGTCTGGAAAAATGGCACTATAAATATGCTTTTACTTTCATTTCAGCAACTTGGGATTTACTTTTAAAACCCAAGTATCTTATACACTTCAAATTTTTGGAATTTTTTATTGGAGTTGGATGCTAAATACTCTAATTAATTATCTTTAGAAATGAAGACACTTTGTCATCATAGTGAAATTCAAATAAAATACATCTCTTTTCATAAGCAATGCAGCCAATAATTTTTTATGAAATTCAAGTATTCGTTCAACTAAGCCATTTGGCACATTTGGAGAAATACTGCCACTATATTTTCAGGGCATACGGCAAAGCTCACTAAGCCTAGAATCAAGTTTTAATAGCGTACCTAAAGCACATATTACAAACAAAGCTTGTAAGTATTGTGAACTGTGACTCAGTCACAACAATCTTGAAGATAAGCACCTGTATCATTCTCCACGTACAAAGGTATATAAACATAATAAAGTATGTCCGTGTATTACTGCTGTGCATAAGTGTCTAACATCTGCACATTTAGCTAAAAAGTTTGACGATTGGAACTAAAAACCAGATTTCCATTAA